>NC_143395.1:86153616-86807678 GCF_052110815.1 Crocodylus siamensis | reverse complement strand
GTTCTTTCTTCTCTCCATAGGTACACTAAAGACTTGCAGCCTCTTCCACTAGATGCTCCAGTCCACTCATTACAGCCGGGGAATTCCGTGCTCGTTCGTACCTGGAAGGATGAGCCCCTCCAAGAGAAGTGGAAAGGACCTCACACTGTCCTACTAGTTTCCCACACAGCGTCAAAGGTCGACGGACACAAGAACCGGATTCATCATGAGACAGATTTGGCATGATCCTTCTCCCGTCGTATGGAGTGGGCCGGTTAGCCAAGCTGTATCGTCAACTTTCCGCATTTCTTACAAAATTTGCCAATGACACTCTAGCTATTGAAAAGAGCCTTAACTCCGAGATTTACCAACTTCGTTTATTATCTCTTCAAAACCGTCAGGCTCTAGATTATGTCTTAGCATCTCGGGGGGGGGGCGGGGTATGTGCTCTAATTGGGAACTAATGTTGTACTTATATTCCAGAAAGTTCCCAAGATATTAACAAACACATTTTGTCGGCCGAACAGGCTTTTGAGCAGTGAAAAAGTCAGGAACATGAACCCACTGTTTTTGATTCTCTCTGGAGCTGGTTGCCCAACCTTGGAGGCCTAGGAACGGGCATCCTTCACCTCCTGGTCACCGGTGTTGTGTTGTGTTTAATTACCCTCCTCTTATTTGTGTGCTGTAATGCCCTCCTGCGCAAAGTCTGTGTATCCCCCTCCCCAAGCGCTTCACTATACCCCTGCATTGAAGATCCCAGTTCCCAAACATTTAATCGCCTTTTATCTTCAGAATATGAGAAAACTCAGCCAAAACTTTGTTGAGTATTCTCAAAGCAGGGAGTTGTCGGTGTCACTGGGCATAACCCTAGGTAACTCAGAGGGATGGAAGACCACGAGTGTCGATGAAGCCCCTCTGCTCTAGGCCCAGACGAGCCAGGGCCCCCCCCCCGAACCTTTGTAACCCTTTCTTTGAACTTTTGTAACCTCCTGTAATACTGGAAAACAGGATGAGTAGCAAGCAAACTGAAACTCCCTAAAAACTGTTATCTGTGGAATGCAAGGGCACCGCTCAGAGAGAGAAGGGAGGAGGTGGGGGCCAGCTAGTGGAAAACTACTGCAGAAAATGACCAGGGTATAAATATACACTGTTGCAGGGCTAGGCGTGTGGGATTTGAGACCATACAGTCTCCCTGCACCTTTTACTTGAGCTCAAATAAACTCTGTCTACTTCTCCCCCCAGTGTGTTTATTTGGCGCGACGCAGACCGGGCAACGAACCCAATTGTTGCCTCCCTCGGGCACCTTGTGCTGGCAACAACTGTACCATATTAAATATTAAAACGAGTTCTGAGCAGTCACACGGTAATGCTTACTGCCCTCACAGCCCGCTTGGGACAGGGCTAGAGCCAGCTCCCTCCTCCCTGCCGCAGATGCTGAGTGCTGCAGCTTGTACATCTGCCCATGTAGACATACAACCTGCACGCGCTCCTTGCTATCTGCCCAGCTCTTACCAACATGGAAGCACCTGCCACAGGCACATTTGAGTGAGCCGGATCTGTGCCACTGGTGGTGGGCAAAGGGAGACATGAAGACCCAAGCCCAGGAGAGGTTGCCATTCCTGCTGCTGGATCCACTCCTGTCTTTGGATCCCGCTGGTGCCAGGAGGACTATGAATTTGCTCATATTATGCCTGTGGAGTGGCCAGACAATAATTGAGCTCATGCTACTTAATGCAACCTGGAGATACTCCTCCAGCAAAAAGTTGTAACTTTACTACAATACAAACACTTTGCGCTGTGCTTGACTGGTCGAACATGGGGAGGCTCACATTTTAAGTGCTGGTAGCCCTCTGGCTATGCATAGCAACAGTGCTACCCCATTAGTACAGTCGTTAGAAAGTTACTATCCTTTCTCTGAGAAATGCGAACCTGTATCTTCCACCTTCAAAGTGACTGTTCAAACCATTATATTATAGAGTATTTTTGAACTCCAGTTTCTTCTGCTGAAGTGGTTTTGCTTTGTCTCAAATGCTCAAATACTGAGAGCATGAGAATGACTCTATAACCTTCTTATCAGGCACTCACTTAAGGAATCCAATTAATATCTAATTAGCTATATAAGTTAACATCTTCAGCAGAAAGAGACTTATTTGAGAGGGAGATAGAACTCTAACAGGAGAGGGAAGGTGGGAGAGATGAGTCCAAATCCCCTCAGACAGAGGAGGCAATTGAAAGTAGGAGAGTGTCCGATTCACTGGACTGCTGTATCAAAAAGACACATATTCTCACCTTGCTTTTAAATAGGACCAAAACCCTCCCACTTTCTGAAGGAAGGGCTTAGGTGCCAAAGTTCAGGAGAGGGTTCAGGGCTGTGAATCCCAAGCAGACATACACTCATCTGAGACTGACAGATACCAAACTCCACCAGAGATGTTGGGCTTCCCCCACACCTCTCTTTTTGGCATTTTACACTTGGTAGTATAGACAGCTACCGGTCCAACATGCCAGCTCCTGCAAATTCCACTCTTTGACACTTTACTCTCCCTGGGAATTGTATAGGGTAGCCTAGGCATCTTGCTCAGGGTTGTAAATCCCACTTGAGAGCAAAAGGCATAAGAACTGCTATTTACTGGGCTAGACCAGGAGTCAGCAACCTACAGCCTGTAGGCTAGAACTAGCCTACAAAGCCAGGGACTTCACAGCTTTTCTGTGGCAAGAATTTAAACCATGTGATGGCCAGGTGACAGGAAGAAGTAACAGCAGTCAGGCCAAAGGGCTGGCCCACCTGGGACTGAGCTGGGTAATTTCAGACCTCCACTGAAGCATGAATGACCCCTGGGTTAGACCAGCTAGTCCAATAGTCTGTTTTACACAGTGATGAGGCACCAAAAATTAGGCACTGCAATACTGTGTGTGAACCAAGCCCTTAGTCTCAATTATCTGGTTCTGTGACTCAAAAATATATTTCCAAGACTGTGCGCTAAAACAAACTTTTATAAAGGTATATTACTTACTTGCAGGCATAAAACTGTGGATAATGAAGAAACACAAAGCTAACTATCAAAAGCTCCATGTCAAAGAGAAAGAAAGAAAGAAAGAAAGAGAGAGATGAATGTGCAGAGGTGAATACAATTCTATATAATGATATATCTGTGATTTTTTTTCCTTTGAGAGATTTTTGATCTTGGAGGAAAGGAAAAATCAAGATTCATTAAAGCAGAAAGTAATAAAATTTAAACCAAAGCAGTGCTTTCAGATCAGTTATGTAAAACTAAAAACTAGGGAGACATAGCATAGTCATCTACTGTGACCAAACTAGATGCAAAACAAACAAAAAATTTTATATGGGACAACTCATAAAGGATTTTTTTTGTTTTAGTTGGACTTTTTTTGCATTAGTAGGGGCATTGCCAACAGACTGAGGGAAGTGATTCTTCCTCCCTATTCAGCACTGGTGAGGCCACACCTGGAGTACTATGTCCAGTTTTGGACCCTCCACTACAGAAAAGATGTACACAAATTGGAGAGTCCAGTGGAGGCCAATAAAAATGGTTAGGGAGCTGAAGCACATGACTTCTGAGGAGAGGTTTAGGGAACCGGGATTATTTAGTCTGGAGAAGAGAAGACCGGGGAGGGATTTAATAGCAGCTTTCAACTACCTGGAGGGTAATTCCAAAGAAGATGGAGCTAGACTGTTCTCTGTGATGCCAGATTACAGAACAAGTAGTAATGGTCTCAAATTGCAGCAGGAGAAGTTTAGGTTAGATATTAGGAAGAACTTTCTCACTAGGAGGGTAGTAAAGCATTGGAACAGGTTACCCAGAGGGGTGGTGGAATCTCCATCCTTGGAGGTTTTTAAGACCCACTTAGACAAAGCCTTGGGTAGGATGGTATAGTTGGGAATGGTCCTGCTTTGAGCAGAGGGCTGGACTAGATGACCTCCAGAGGTTCCTTCCACCTTAATTTGCTATGATTCTAACTCTAGTGTAAGGCTTGATTCTAGTCCCAGACACTTTTTGTGCATGTGTCCTATCTTATAAGCATATCCTTGGTGCAATGTGCAGGTCTCACTCTTTAACCTAATTGACTATTCTTTAAAAACCAAAAAAAAGGTAATGGTAATGGTTGCTTGAGTATAACGGCCAAAAGCCCAAAGGAAAACTGCATTTATTTAAACCCCAATACACAGCAATTAATCAATTTGTAGAGAACTTTGCTGCACCTGCCTTCATTATACATGAGAGAGATAGTTTGGGTGGTCATGTTAGTTTGCAGTCAGTCAGAAGTCAGGGTAGATATGCATCTTTTTAAGCTAACTAAATAAGATGCATATAGAGAGAGAGCACAAGCTTTCATAAACCCAAATTCACCTAATCAAATGTTGTGAAAGGACAGCATAGAGCAGAGTATGAAGTGGAGGAAGTAACTAGAGTAGGTGAAAACATGGTAGGGAAGGAATTGAGTCGGGGGGAGGGAAGTGCTGTGAGAGGCATGCAAGCAAAAAACCCATAGGAACCCAAAGGGGTCATAAAAGCTAATCCAAGCAATGGGATAAGAATCCATAATCCCTGTTTAAACCAGATTTAACACAGTCCAGTTTGTGTATAATTTCTTGTTCTGTGATTTCATGCTCAAACTGGTCTTTAATTTTTTTTTAATTTAATGAGTCATCCATCAGACTTGTAAGCAAGTGCACCACTAAACAAGTTTTAGCTGTGCCCTTATAGTCTCCTGAGTCTATGGTCCTTCGTTAAAGATTTTTCTAATCATGGTTCTGACTGTTTACACAAGGTTAAGCTGCCAGGAAGAACCATGCTGTTTATCATCTTCCTCATTCCACTGACTGACTTCAGCAGAAGTGAAGTGTACAGAATAAATAGAAGAGATGGTGGTTATTAGTGGAACTGTTTCCAATGTCACAATGACATTAAGTACCTGAGCTGTCACCAACTGTAAATAAAACTATTGGATACAATGGTCATGCATAAGGTAGGTTAATTACATATTCGTTTCTTCAGATATAACCTTTGCAACAATTTCTAATGATGTAAGATGATATGGGAGAAGTGAAGGGCTGATGAACCACTTATTACCCAAAGGGAAGTTCAACACAAGATACTCAACTCTCAGGCTCACAAAGAACAAAGAAACAGTTTTACTTTCAGTTCTCCAGAAAATAATTACAGTTCTAAGGTTGGAGAAGAGACAATGTATACTATTCATACTAAAGAAAAGTAAATCTTAAAAAGTGGAAAATTAACTCAGTTGGAGCTATGGAGTATAATCAGAATCATGTATTTGCTGGAAAAAAGAATTCCTAAATATTGAAAAACCCTGCAAGGTTACATTTTCAAAGAGTGCAGATTAAAGCTCATTGTCCAGATTAGGGTTTGCAAGATTTCACATACAAAACATCAGCTATTTCAAATATACTGTTCCCCAAGGAAACTTGTTTTCCTATAGGCAATTCTCCTGCATTGGTTCCTACACAAATTTCACACCGTTTTCAAATATCTTATTTAATTCTCTTCCTGAAGAGTGAACTAGTTTACTCTATTAATCCATGTAGATATACACAGAAGAAAGAACTGTTACTTGAATCTGAAATACGTGCCTTATGAAAAGTGTTCTCAAGTAAAGTTTTTATATAGTGTCAAAATTATACACAGCTCATGCAAAATGGATAAAAGGCCAAGTTCTTGCCCTGAAGAGTTTGTATTTTAACTCAGATATACCATGGGGCAACAGTGTAAATGCAAGTTGACATAAATGGCCAATATTTTCAGAACTATGTATTTTTTGGAATCCCAATTAAGGAACACTGTAGAAGGGGTTGATTATTCTTACTACTCTTATGAAAATCAGGCTTAAGATATCTCAACTAAGGATCCCAAAAATTAAGGCACCCAAGATAACTAGTCACTTTAGAAAACCTGGATCAAGGCATACTTAGCAATGAGAAACACAGGAAACTTCATGCATGTTTAGGATTAATATGAAGCTGGATTCAGGACTCTGCTGTGTAATAGTACTGTTAGAGTGATGTAGTTGTGATGGTTTAGGATTTAAGCAAGAGGCAAAAATTTATTTTATTGGATCTACTGCATGGTTGGGACAAAGTTAGACAACTGTAATTGACAAGTTAGACAACTGTCTAACTTTATCCCAGTCGTGCAGTTGGTCCCCCCCAAATCCTTGCCTCTCTGTAAACGTAGGGTTCCCCCCCACCCCGCAATGTATCACAAGCATCTTTAAAATAATTTTCTACTCTGAAAACTATATCAAAATACTGTCTTATTCAGTGGATCTGAATTTAAATGTAATTATATTGGTGCTGGTGACAAAAATATTTTTTTACTAGATTTTGACTCCTGTTAGCTATATAAAATCAGTCCAAGATCTCAGCTCAGCAAAGCAAGTAAATGTTTTACTGGACCTCAGTCAGACATAAACACATACTAAAATGCTTTGTTGAAATAAGGCCTTACAAACATGCCTTTAGGGGCAAAGGGCACTATGTTCAGTCAGGTTAGTTCAGCTGAGCTATTTTAACATGACTGAAAACACTTTTTAGGGAACACCTACACTAAGCAAAAAATGGGTATTTTTAGCAGATGTTAGCTAATATTTAGGTGAGGGTGTTAAGGAGTCTGAGTTTCTTTAAATTACAAGGTCATAATAGTAAAAATATGTAAAACAGGATGCATCAGAAAGGAGTTCTAGCAACCATGGATAAGGACATGGAAATAGTGTTAGCTACACTGTCTTTGAATTTAAATTCAACAAGGACATGTGCTTAGCTCTGCACTTGGGACATGATAATTGTATGCACAAATACAGACTGGGGAATGACTAGCTAGATTGCAGTACCACAGAGAAGGGCTTGGGGGTTACAGTGGGTTGTATGCTGAATATGAGTGTACTCCTGTTGCAAAAGAAGCCAACAGCATACTGAGTTATAGTAACACGAGTGATTCCTCTGTTATATTTGGTATTGGTGAGACCGAGTACTGTGTTCAGTGTTGGGTCTTCCATTCCAATAAAGATGTGGACAGACTGGAAGAAGTCCAGTGGAGACTGACAAAAAACACGTAGAGGGCTGGAAAACATGACTTTTGATGAAAGATAGGCTTTTTCTGTGGCTGTAGGGGATAGGACTAGGAGCAATGGCCTCATACTATAGCAGAGAAAATTTAGGTTGGAGATTGGAAGAACTTTGGCTAAGAGGTCAAGCATTGGAACAGGCTACCTAAAGAGGCTGTGGAATCTCCATCCCTGGAAAATTTTAAGAGCAGGTTAGACAGACAATTGACCAGGATGGTTTAGTGAGGGATGATCCTGCCTTGAGTAGGTGTCTGGACTAGATGATCTCATGAGGTCCCTTCCAGCCCTACTTTCCTATGATGCTATAAATCAGGGGTAGGCAAAAAGGGGCCCCTAAAAATTTTAGAAAATGTGTATTTATCTGCTCCTGGCTGCCTGTCAAAGATGACAGGAGCAAGGGGCATTAGGACCCAGGGGAAGCTGACAGGACCCTCCAGCAAGGTTGGCCTGGCCCTGTCCCACCGCAACTGGAAGTCTTTTTCTGCCCTGGCTTTCACTCCTTCCCTGCATGTTGCTCCTGCTCCAGCACCACATGGCCCCTGGGCTGCACCAGTACCCTGGGCCAGGAACAGGAGTGTGTGTGTGTGTGTGTGTGTGTGTGTGTGTGTGTCCCTGCAATGAGGGAGGGGGGTAGGGAGAGAGAGAGAGTGTATGTGTGTGAGAGAGAGACTCTGTGTGTGTGTGTACACAGTAGGAGGAGAGGGATCTGTGGGGGGGGGGTGTGTGTGTGGGAGAGATTCTGTGTGTGTTTGTAGGGTAAGTCCCACATACATACCCCACCATACACATGCACCCACACTGCCCCTTGCACTGCCATACATGCAGACCCCACACCCCCCATACATCCCAGCTGCCCTGCTGCTCAACACCCCCCACAAACCCCATACCCACCCACACCCCACATACACACCCACATGCTACCTCACCCCATATACCCACACACCCACATCCCCCCACAAACCTATACCCACCCTACAATAAAGAAGTATGAACCTTCATTTTAAGCTACTGTAATATCACCCCTGTACACTACACAAACACATGCAAATCAGGACAAAAATAGTTTTTGAAATCAAATTAATGAATGTTGTAGATATTTAATTTGTAGAAAATAATTTGGTATTTTTCTGGTTCTGACATGGCAAAACCCCTTGCTGAAAGGAGTATTTCTGGGGGGCACGGGGAGGGACTTTTGGTGGCAAAGGTCAGGGGCTTGGGACTTCTGGTCACAAGATGGTGACCAGGGGGCAGGGTACCTGTCATGGGGTGGGGCTACCCATGCAGCCCTCAACAGCTTGCCAAAACTCGGTAAGTGGCCCTCTACATGAAATAATTGCCTGCCCCTGTTATAAATACTTCCCTTCACTGGCAATGCGTAGGGGGTGCATGTGGGTGCACATGCACCCCCTGAGAATGGTGGTGCACCCCCTGTGAAAAGTGCCACTGACACTGCTGCTGGTGCCTGTAGGAGATCACCGCTCACCCCACCCCACTGCTGACATTGCCGGCAGTGTCTGTGGGTGGTCCCTTATTGCTGTTGGCCGCCACCACCAACACTGCTGGCGGCATTTGCAGGTGGTTGCTGACCACTGGTCAGCGCTCTCCATCCCCCTTGTCCTCCACCACTGACACTGCTGTGGCCACCTGCAGGAACTCCCCACTTGGCCTGCTTCTGCTGCCAACAGCACTATGGCTGCCTGAGGGCTCTCCCCACTGCCACACCTCCGACATGCCACCTGCAGGCAGTCGCTGTGCCCCCCTCGCCTCCAGGGCCATGTGGCATTCATGCTTCCCTTTGCTCCACCCAGTACAGGAACTGAGAGAGTTCAGAAAGACATCACATTTGAAGCACAGGGTCTCCAGTTTCCTTGTTCTGACCAGGGAGTACTCTGAGAGAAGAGAGGCAGAACAACAGAAGAGCACCCACTAACACTGGCCCCGCTTCTCCCCTCTCTCCTAATGGGAATGGGAAGCAGAGCCACACCTCCAGAAGATGGAAGATGCAGAGCCACACTGACAGTCTACTTCGCTCCCTCTGCCCTATGGGCTGAGTTGGGAGCAGAGCTACAGTTGACTGCAGCCCCCTGTTGCACCCCCTGGCTGGAAAGCATGCCACTGCATGTAGGCACTGCCATTTTAAGGCTCTGTGGCCAAAGGGCAGGAGCTGTACATCTATCTAGCTGTTCAAATGTGTTTAAATGATTCCAAGCCTGTTTCATATATCATAACTGCATCTTCAGCTGAGCACAACCAAGAGCCCAGAGTTTTGTCAGGGTTAGCTGCTGCCTCCTGGAGCTGTGTCCATAAAGCATAGTTTCAAAAGATGATGTGGAAAAAGTGGCACAGGAGTGATACATTGTTTTAAAGACCCAAATAAGAATGTACGATATAAATAAAAGGCAACATCTAAATGACCAGCGCACCAAGGAAAGAATGCTAAAAGGAAGAAATTTAGGACAGAGAGGTAACAAAGTGAAGATGCTTAAAGGAGGGGAGACAAGAAAACATGAAAAATTTAAATTGGAAATTGAAATATGGGGAACAAGAACTAGTAACTCATATTAAACTGTTTTTATCCACATATTTAGAGTGTGGATATCAAAGTTTAGAATTGGGGTTTTTTTTAATATTTGTTTTTTTTCTGTGTATTCAGTATCAATGATTAACTAGGGAATTGTGTGCTATTTTTTCAGTGAATCATTTGGTTACTGAAAACAGGTTTCAGACAGTCATGATTTTGTGAATAGTTTTGGCAAAATACATGAAAATGGAAATATGAAAATATGAAAAATGGAAAATACACATTAGTTCACAAAATGGTTGGTGTAGCGTGGAAGGCAAGGGTCAAGTCCCCCTTTTGCCTGATTCATAGTAAGGTTTCCCATCATCCTGGAGACTGGCCTTATCATTAGTCTGTGGAGTGTTCTGGGTGAGAGTCTCTAATTGAAACTGTTCCACTTTATATAAATAATCATAAAGCCAGAAAACCAGAATGCTTCTACCTTTGTCCTTGGTGCACTCATCTTGTAGTTGAAAATGCAACCTCAGATCCCAGATCCAATTCAGGGATAGAGGAGATTTCAAAAGCCAGTCTCCCACTTATCTGGTGAACACCCTGACCTCTGCCTTATGAAAGGGAGAAAAACCTGTTTTGTGAGTGCTGCCTGTGTTCCCCTGTGAATACATCCCTTCATTTTCCAAGCTTTTATTTAAATGCTTGAAATCAAAACAAAACATGTCATATTGAACAACAGGTTTAGGCTGGCATAAAACAAATTGTCAGGAATTTGCTTGGGAGGCAGGGAGGAAAAAGAATTAAAATTTTGCATTTCAAGTTTACACATAATGTTTTTCCTATTTCTGGTTTAGTTGCCACCCCCTCAAATCCTACGGTTCACACAGTCTTAATTCACTACAGTCAAATTTCTCTGCTGCTCATGTGATCTTTTCACAAGGAAACACAAGGATTATTATTTTAGGAGACAGGAAGAGATTACTATAAAGACAACAAAGAAAATAGGGACACCTGTATTTGGGGACAGAGGCAGCACTTAATCTGTAATACTTGTAGCTGTTTTTTGTTCAAACAGACAAACTTTCAGATTGCAAGCACCTCTTAAAATATGTAGAAAGAAAAATAATCAGACTGACAAACTCCATAAGACAGATATTACTAGGCTCCTTTGTGGGTTCTCCTCCTTTCCCTCTGGTCCCCACTTTTAGACTGTACCGACCAGCAGTGCCCAGGCACCGCTATTTAGTACAGTAGTCACTAAATTATAAGATATCACCTGTATATGAACTCTGAAGACAGGGAATGCAGTTACAGTATTTGGTGAATTTGTTAACAGAATAGGTATCATTCTGAGCTACCTTCTTTAAACTGTGTCCTGAAAGCAGTTTTTGTATTGTACAAAGTAAATCAATTTTTGGGATCGCTGGCTGATATACAGTTTGTTATACAAACTATTTTAAGTGCTTTTATTTCCGGTATTAAAGTATGTTTTAGGCAAGGAACAAAAAACAGACAACAAAACTTATTTATTTCCCCATAAACTATTTTACCAGATCATTAGATGTTTAGTTTAAAGAAAGAAGCCAAAATAATCCTTGTTAGAACAACATGCAAAACAACACTGAGAAAGTGTAGCTTCCACACAACTGAAATTAGGCATACAACCAGTTTACAAGCTCACTTGTCTGTCCCAAAAACTATTCAAAAACAAAAACAAACAACAATAATCACTAAAAAATCTTAATAATCCCCAAAGTGGATCTAAGTCCTATATTTTCCCTAGGTTCCTAGCGGAGACTACAACAAACAAAACATCAAGTGATCAGAAATCAAGAAATTCAGGGAATATTTAAACTTCACAAGGCTGAGAAGGAGTAATATTTCTTTGAACTAAAAAGTTCTGAACGTGGATAAAAATTAAAGGATTTCCTTCTGCTCACACAGGTACATACGAAAGGCAGAAAACAAAACAGCAGGCACAGCAGAAAAGACATGCCTGTTCTCATTGCCTCTACCCCAGAGCTAGTTATTTCTCCATACTAAAACATATTCCCCTTCTGCCAACAGCAGTTTTTAAAGGCGGACTCTTCACATGAAACACAGGTCAAAGTGATTAAATTAACTTGAAAATATTAAATTAACCATATATTAACCCATAAAAATTTAAAAAGAAAGGATATTGTTTGCCTTACCATGATGACAATAATCCTGTTTTTGCTTTTTACAAAGGAATAAACGGACTATGAGATCTGAGATGCAGTCATGTGTGCATTAACCCAAAAAAAAAAAAAAAAGCTTTACTTTTCTGTGATCCTCCCACACACTAACTGGTTCTTGTTCTTTGTTTTCGGAGTGTTCAGTTTAAGAAATAAAATATCCAAATCAAGTAGTATCTAAGCTCAAGCTTTCTTACTGATATGTCACCTGGCAGGTAGAAAATGACAAAGTGACAAACACTCAATTACAGGCAATGACACTTGGCTTTGGAAGGGTTAAAGAGGTGAGTCCTTTAGTAGGTGTAACACAAAAAAAGGCAAAAACTACAGAGGCAGAGTTTGGCAGATGCCTTGCATGCATTAATTATCATGTGCAATCTAAAACCACAGATGTGCAATAAGGAGGGGGAAAAGTCACATACAATAATTAGCTCACATAAACTTAGTATGATCTGCATTGAAGGTGATTTTAAAAAATGTTACAATTTATACCTTTATTCAGCAAAAGATTGTTCCAGACTGACCATCCATATCTATTCAGCTCTCTGAATAAATGTCAACTCTATACTTTTTTCCTGATCCCATTGAAAACACAAAATAATAATAAAAAAGAATGAAATGCAAAACACAAGAAGCCAGAAGTTTGAAAGAAAGGATTGTGCAAAATAACGCCCCCACCCCCTCGAAAACCTAGGATATGGGAAATATTTAAAATCCACTAAATTAAAATATTTCAGAAATATAGAAATGTAGAAAAATAACTGTTACATTAATTGTTGTATTTAGCAGCTTCCTATCTTTAAACAATAAAAGAGACTGTACTCATCTGGTCTTGAACATCTGGTCATGTGCCATGTGGCCCCGGATGCTTGGGTTGTCTGCCGGTCTGTCCCTGTGGTCCTGCCGAGTAGGTGTCTCTTCCCCAGATAGTCTCTCCCTCAATCTCGCCTGCCATGACTTTGTATCTTATCCCAATGGTGGGGAGTCCAACTATTGGGGGTCTCTCACATATGAGACCACTGGACAACGATCTTCTATGGGGCTGCACCTCCCCTCTAACTCGCCCTTACACCTCACCTGGATGAGTCCTGATGTCCTTCAGCCAAGTCCCCAACAGTTGACGCTCCGCACCCCTTGCAGAAATGGGCTATAGGGCAGCCGGGTCAAACCCAAACTCCACCCACTGCACCTCACGGCTGTCTAGCCTTTCCTGTGACTGTAAACTCCCTGTGGGTTTAACCAACACTTGGGCTCCTCATCCAGCAACCCCTCCAAAAGTGGGAAATGTAAAAAAAAAAAAAAAAAAAATACCAACAACAGAGAAATATAAAGATACTAAGAGAGGCCCTCTGCCCCTTTTACCGCATGTTCCCACAGCTTACCCTACAACAACAGGCCCAGGCCCCTAAGGCCCCTAGCAAGCCCTAAACTGGGTCCAGATTAGACTGCCGGGTACGGCGTCTTCCTCTCCTCTCTTTGCCCAGCCAGGGGTTCGCTGGACCCTTGGTGGTCCTTCTCGGCATGTCTTCCCCACATCTCCTGTCAGGGCGGCTCTATACCATTGGGACCCATCTTCTGCCGCCCTTTACACTGCTCGTGCCCTTCGTCCCCCACCTGGGGCACCTTCTTGAGCCCTCCTGAGCCCTCTACGGTCCCACCTGATCTGGTATTTTGGCTTCTGCTGACTCTTCCGGCTCTTTGGTGGTAACCCCGGGCTTCAAGCTCTTCCAGCTCTTCCTGGTCCCCTGATCCTGGTTCCCAGTCCAGATGAGGTGTCTCTGATCCCTCATGCCCTGCGTTGCTGCTGGCGGCGTCTTCCCCGTGGCGGGCTTCACTGTGTCCTCCTGTGCTGCGAGAGGCAGTTTCCCATGCTCTTTCCCGTGTGGGGGCTCCAGGTAAGACTTCCCGGCTGGTGCTCCTGCAGGTCTCTCCCCTATTTCCACACCAGAAGCTCTTTTTATATCCCCTGGCCGGTACCTGCCGTCCGCCTTTTCAGCCGGCCGCAGCTGTATAAAGGCGCGGCTAACAAGCTGCCAAGGTCCCACTGCCATTTCCAGCTTTGCCGTGGCTCCCGCTACAGGTAAGAAGTTTTCTGTTTCTATCTTTCTCCTTTTACCTTCCCTAGTCAGTTCCTGCTCCCAGGGTTCCCCCCTGGCTCCTCGGGGTCTGCCCCTCTGTTTCTCCCCGTGACGGAGACAATCTGATACTGCCCTTACAGCACTCTTGCATTCAACAAGAGAATCAATATCTATATATATCAATGCATTCAATATCTATATTCACTAATTACATTCACTCTAAAGACTGCAGGGAAATGCAGAACCAGTCTCAGGTCTCACACACCTTAAGACATGCTTATTAAATATAACCCATGTACAATATATATCTGGATGCAAATTAAGGAGAGGTGAAAAATTGAATACAGGGATGTGCTTTACATTAGGGCTGTCCAACTTCCAAGGGGCTAAAGGCTGCAGGCCACACTGCCCACTCCAGTGGGGGCCACACTACCGAGCCCTGGAGATCCAAGCTGCACACATCCTCCTGGCTACATTGAGTGCACAGGTGGCAGCCCCTGCGTTCCAAACATGAGCATGCAAGCAATCCCCTCACCGCACCATGCCACGGGCTCTCCTGGAGCTGTGGGCCATGCTGCCCTGCCCCCTGCAGCAGGAGCAGGAAGTGAAAGCTGAGTAAGGGAGATGAAGGGAGCCTAGAGAGCCCAGCAACAATGGCAACCAGAGTGATAGGGGGAGTGATGGACAGGTAGGAACTCAGCAGCTGCACATTAAACCACTGTGGGCTGCATTTGGCCCATGGGCCACCAGTTGGACAGCTCTACTCTACATTATAGTTTGCAGGCCTCCTCACTTTGTTTTAGTAAGGAGGTACAATACTTTGTCACAAGACGGTTAAATAACAATATCACGTTCCATAATACAAGTTAGCCTATATGAAATCATATCATGTTAAATAGTTTTATCGTGTAAGCAAGTCTTGAAGTATAAGAAGGGTAATTTAGCCCTATAATAAAAAAACCCTTCCTAATGGCCTTTATGTGAGCCCCTTTTGTATAATTTTTGAAAGTGGGAAAAGAGGAAAAGAATCATCTTGTAGTGTGAAAGCAGAAAATGTTTGTACTAATGAGCAATGGATTTCTTAGGGTGATATCTTTTATTGGACCAACTGCATAGTTGGGATAGAGTTAGACAAGCTTTCAGTTGCAAGACATTCTTCATCAGGTCTGATATCACTCTTACACTACTAATGAGCTAATCCCACCGACAGAAAATTTCAATCTTGGGACAGTTTCTTACATTAGGTTCCTCTCCCTGCCACAGGGTGTAACCACAAACTATTCAATTTTTTATTTCAATGTTTGAAGCCAGATTGATGTGGCCCTGTCCCAGTATTAAAGTAATAAGAAAAATAGTAAGTTTTATACGAAAACCATCTATATCCCATTAAAAGTAACAGCTGGTCTGAGTCTTCTGAAATGCCTGGGCTCAGGATAGAATTCCTGGTTATTCCTTATAGGCAGCACTTCTAAAGTGCTGAATCTGTAATTCATTGGAAACTAAACTGCCCGGAATCACTGGTAACTCTCTCCAAATGTTGCAGCTGACCTGTCCTTTCCCCTTTATGGTAAATTCTTGCTGTCAATGCTGCCCTACACTCCTCCTGAAAATATATGATATTTGAGCAGGTCAGGCAACATTTTGGAGGATATGCAAATATCATGGGGGCACCAGTTTGTTTCTAAAGTAGCCTGTAATTAACTTATTATGAGAGAAACAAAAGAAATCCAGAGTTTTCATTACCAGAGAGTTACCAAATCCACTGTTAGTAGGACACAATAAAAAAGCTGTTCAAAACTGAGTAGGTCAATTAAAAATGTACACAAGCAAAATTAAAATCACTATTTATTTGCATTCTGCAGGTTTCTAGTCTACAAGAGTGCTTTAAATATGTAATCCAGATTGATTTTTTTTACGAAGAATTAAATTAAATTGTGGATGGTCTATATCTTGACATACATTCTGATACACAGACATTGTACAGAATGAAAAATGTTTTGAAATTACCCTGATCTTATAATTGTGTCAAGGCCAATCTCATGGTAAACCTGTTCCTGCTGGTTTTCCTTGTGGCAGGGAGAGAGTGCCCACTACTGCCACTTTTCCATGTGCAAGCACTTGCTGCCTCCATTTTTTCCTTCACTAGCACAGGGAAAGCAACTGCTGTTGAAGTCCTCTACTACCAAATGCCAGTAAAGTCCCCCTTGGATCAAAAGGCTCTGCAAGCTGTAGGTGCCAACCCCTACACTGGGAGGAGCAGGATCGGGCACACATGGATGGAGACAGAAGACAGGAGTGACCCAAGGTCCACTCATCTATACAGTCAGGGAAAACTAAGTGTATCCACAACCTTTTGCTCCAAAGACAAGTTAAGAAGCCCCTAAATCTTGAGATTATATCGATATTGCCTAGGATGCACCATTACATAAGGGAACCTTCTTATAGACAGTATTGTAATAAAAAAGATTTATACTGATGGGTATTTTTATTTTGAGCTCCAAAAATACATATAATAATTTGAGTATAAAATAAATAATATGTGTCACAAAACATGTGTTAGTTCTGTAGAAAAATATGAGCTGCATTGATTTATGTTTTTTTTTAGTTAAGGTTCTTAAATTATTCATCCTTACACACAGTTATTAAATATTGTTTGCTAAATAAATATAACCTGAAGTACCATTTAAAATCTTGCTAATGTTATTAAGGGATATTCTGCTGAAACTTCCAGTTCCCAGCTACTAGCCTTGAAGAACATTCTTATGTGTTCTTTCCCATCAAGATAACATCTTTCCCAAATAAATATTAATTCAGCTGCATAATGAATTAATTGGTTCATGCATGCAAGCACCTCCAGGGAGCATCACAAATATGCACATGTATTAGTTCTCTGTTTTAATTTCTGAATATCATGCAAGTGTGGGTAGAGGTCAGTGTAACATATGGTTGGATCAGCATCGATTTCTGAATTTTAGAACAAGAAGCATTAAAACATTAATTTAAAAGTTAACACTCTTTAACAGGGTTATTCCTGAGTATAAGAGCAACACTCTTATACTCCTCCCTAGTTGTCTGTCCAACTTTCTGCTTTTTGTAAGCTTCCTTTTTGTGTTTTAGCTCACTGAAGAGTTCCCCGCTAAGCCAAGCTGGTCTTCTGCCATATTGCTAGTCTTACTGTTCATCGGGATGGTTGGTTACTGTGCTCTCAGTAAGGTTTCTTTAAAAAACAACCAGCAATCCTGGACTCCTTTTCCCCTTCAGACTGGTCTCCCAGGGGATCCTGCCCATCAGTTCCTTGAGTGAGTCAAAGTCAGATTTTCTGAAGCTTAGGGTCCTTATTCTGCTGCTCTCTTTTCTTCCTTTCCTCAAGATCCTGAACTCAAATCATCTTGTGGTTGCTGCTGCTCAAGTTGCCATCCACTACTACATTCTCCACCAGTTCTTTCCTGTTTGTGAACAACAGGTCAAGAAGAGAAAATGCTAAATAAAGTTGTGACTTTTCCCTTCCAATTTGCCTTTTCCACTATTCCTGTTCTCTACCAACACTAAATATTTGCTACCAACCAGTCTCAAACATTGTAGCTCAAAGGTGAACTCATCACTAGAGAGCAGCATAAACAGAGTTAGAGAGAAGCAGTATTTAATGCTTCTATGAATTAGGGTAACAAAGTAAACATGGAATAATGTTAATGTTTAGGAAGTGCAAGAGTTAGGTCCTAAGTGGCATTGAAAGTAGGCAACACAAGAGAATTTTTAATCAATGTAATAAATTCATGGTTCAAAAGTAAAACAAATGGTAATGAGCTGGAAATGGTAATGAAAAAAGGAGCAACTATGAGAAACTTGTAATGATACCATCAGCTTAGTCAGCAGAAGAGTAGTAATTTTGTTGAGCAATTGTCTGACAAAGGCTCTGGCTGAGAACTCTCTTTTGAACTATAATACACATAGAATTAATTGTTTTCAAGGATAAAAGATGAGGAAGCCTTTAGTGAATGATGATGACATCTTTTGATTTTATGCAGCATCGGTGACCAAACTTTTTACCTCAAAAAAGTACAAAAGGGTGTTTGTAAATAGTTTGCAGGACTTCTGTGGTTGAACTATGTCCACATAGCAGCTTTTCCATAAAACATGCACATTTTTGTGTCTGCACATTCCACATCACCGAACTATGTTTATATCAGTGTGTCTTGGGAAATCTGGGCAGAACTGTGCTAAAAGATACAGCACCCAGAAGGCAGACCCTGGCTTGGTTTCTCTCAGAGTATTAAGAATGGCATGTAGTCTGCACAAAACATATTATTAATGTCTTATAAATTAAGTTAAAGGCTAAGAGCTCAGAGTTTTCAAAAGCTACAAAAAGTATAACTTCTCTTGGCCAGAAACAGGAAATAGATCAGGCCTCCAATAGGAACTAGAGGTTGAGTCCTGGAGGGGAAAATGGTGGAGCAGGTGACATCAGACATGCCTATCATGACTACAGATCACTCAAAATGCCTTAATGCCAGAAACTGTTTGCTTTTCTTTACTTAGAACCTTGATGCCTTGTTTTATTTGTAGGAGTTATTTTTGGTAGGCCTCTCATATATCCTATCATAGCTTAAAGTGGGAATTTTTATGGAGTAATTGCTCTAGTGCTCTCTTTTTGCAACTTGCAGGAAGCTCTACCTCTGGCAGCAAGGAGTTTCTGCCTCTTCCAGCATTTTTTCCTTTTTATGTCTTGGCTTGTTTTGGCGACATAACTGGAAGCTTGAGGGCCCTGAATGATGGAGAGAGGAGAGAGCTTGGGGATGGGTAGAGATGGGGCTGTTTGCTCCTCAGGGAAGGAAAACTGGAGCGTGGTGGGGTTGGGGACACTTAGGGGCTGCCTTAGCAGACAGCTCTGGCACTGGGTAGGGGAAAGGCTGTTTGCTCCTCCAAGGTGGGAAAACTGGAGTGCTGGGGGTTGAAGGCAATGAGAGAGAACACACACGTGGAGGAACAAACAGCCCCTTCTCTACTCACTGCCCGGGCCATCTCTTAAACAGCCGTCAGACACCCCGCCCCCTGTGCCCCAGCTTTTCCACCCAGACGAGCAAACAGTCCATCCCCTACCCATCCCCAAGCTCTCTCCTCCCCCTGTCTGTTTTGTGACCCCCTTCTCCCCTCCTCTGGACTGCTAGGCTTTTGAACAGCAGAGGTCTTGGGAGCAAGGCCTTTGCTGGTACAATTAAACCTGACCCTAAACCTACCCCCTCAGCCAAATTAGGGACTATGGGGAGGCAGGGGAGGAAGGGTGCACCACAATCTGAGCATGAAAATGGCAGCCCCTGCCACAATCGGGCCACAATATTAGTGACCTGGGCTCATGATTTAAACTTGACCCTAGCTATGCGGCTATGGCAGTGATGGCTGCAAGGCTGGCAGCAGAGTTGCTACTATTTTTGTGTTCCTTCCTCCCCCCAAACCTCCTCCCCCTGGTCACCCTCAGGTCTGGCCCAGCACTGGTGCTCTGATTCCTTATACTACCTTATTTTTCCTAGCTCCATATTTTATTTTCTCTTCTCTCATATGCCCTGTAGTCCGTTCTTTCAACTGGTATTATTCTGTTTTTCTTAGGTCTGTGTCCAACACAAACACAAAGCAACCAACAAAAATGTGCTTTAAGGGATTACCAACCTAAAAAGGATCTCGGTGAATATAAACTCCAAGATTTTTTCCCCCAGCAATCAGATGGCAGCCTGCTGTCATCTGGAGATGGAAAATCTTTTCCATATGGAGTTAAAACACAAGCCATTGTTGTATCTGGTATGTAGCTTATGGTTGTACCTGATTCTTTCCCCAGACTTGAGGAAGGGCACTTAGTGCTAGAAACTGGTCCCAACTACACAATTGGTCCAATAAAAGATTATCACCAAAAAGTACCTGTCACCTGGAGAAGCATTCAGTGTGTTGACCTACCGATATAGATCACTATCCTGCTGGTTTATTTCAGAATTCTGACAGGTACATCCTGCACTGCTGAAATAAGCTACTTTTAAAGGGAGGCTTTAGGATTTACAACTGAATCACTGGCATTTGTTGTCTCTGTCATTAAATGACAGTATCTTAAGTTATTAAAACTGAAAGAATCTTAAAAATTTAACTTCGTCTTCTCCACTTAATGCTGTTTTCTTTTTCTTTCTTTTTTTAATGTGAAAAGCTGGAATATCTGTGGATCCTTCCTCCCAGGTAATATCATATACTGGGCACATCTGCACGTGTATATTAATGCACAGTAATACATTCACATATAGTTTATTGCTCCTGGGTACCATGTTTTTTTTAAATTAAATTTTCTTTATTCCAAGCAAAATTAGCCAAAAAAATTCCAAATCCAAGAGTCAAGCCAGAAACATAAGTGGCCCTACTACCGGCAAACAGCCTTCACCACAATCCAGGGCTTCAGATTTTTCTAAAACCTTTGGCAGGCATCCTACTTGCAGGCCCAAGCCTGGAGGCTTGGGGTTCGGATGCCCCCAAGTTTTGCTTGCCCTCAGCTGCAAGGCCTCAGGGGCAAGCCAGGGAGGAGTATTCCATTTTTATAAAGTGGGCTTAAAGCCAAGACCTTTCCACTCCAGCAGATAAGTGGGAGGTTTACTATACATTACCTTAGCAGGTACTATCCCTGGTCTTCCCCAGTTTGACTAGGAAGACTGCCTCTGTGGTCATGGTGCTTCCCTTGCCAGGTAAGCATAGACTGCTCTTGATTTGAGCCCACAAGAGGCCGAGAAGCGTGGGCCCAGGACCAAAGCACGTTGAGCTGGGTAAGAGCAGTCCTGGCTAGCAGGGGACTCAGGGGATCAGCCTGCCAGCCTGAGGCTGCTCCAGCTTGGCTCAATGTGCTGCAGAGGGCACAGCTGGGGCATAAGCATGCTTCAATGCAAGGCTAGCTGGCAGGCAGCCCCTGCATTGAAGCACCCTTGTGTCCCAGCTAGACAGGTCAGCACCTACACATGCATGAAAAAACTCTGCAGCAGGATACTAACCTGCTGTAGAGTTTATTAGTTTCCTACGGCCTAATAGGGCTGCACATGTAGATGACAAGATGTTTACTGTGGAGCTAATTGGTCAGCCCTGCAGTAAATATTTTGTGTAGATATGTCCATTGAAGTCTAATTTGCTCTATCTGTTGATTGCTGTTTCTACCATGGATTCCAAAATGAACTGTGTGTTACTCCTTGCCCCTGCTCATGAATTAATATATGTTTAATGTTTTTCTTTGTTTTTACTGGATATACATCACACAGCATTTGTGTTCATTCCTACTGCCTGTTAGCCATAGTGTGCTATGGGTGATCCATCTCTCCACTTGGAACACAAGCACTCTGTACCCTTGCCTGATCTCTACCCATGCAACTCATTCTCCTTTCTAAGTTTTCTTTTGTAGCACTGTTCTTTTTCCCTATACTTCTTAAATGTAAACATCCGTATGAACCTCTGCACATCCAGTCCTCTGCGTCCTGGTTCATATCAAGTAGAGAGGTGACAGCACACACAAGGTATTCCAGTTACTTTTTCCAGAGTAGTCCTGTAACAGATCTGACCATTGTGATGGGCTGGCTGGCAGTGACCTGGCCCAGGGGTTTTGAAAGGGCAAAAGATGATTGGAGGACTTGGGATTCCCTTTCCTCACCAATCTGGTAATGATTTGGCCCAGGGGTTTTGAAGGGGTAAAAGATGATTGGAGCACTTGGGATTCCCTTTACGCACCAGGCCCCAGAGACTCACCCTGCTCTCCGTGTCCTGATTGGCCCCTTGGGTCACCTGGAGGGGGATAAAAGGGGCAGCATGGGCTGACTCGGGGAGAGACCAGCGAGGGACAACAAGGAAGGAGCTTCACAGAGCTGAGCCAGTGGGGCTGGAGCAGTGCCCCAGAAGAGCCTGAAAGAGCAGGACCTGCAGGCAGCAGTGGCACTCTGAGCAGTGCGGCATGTGGCCGGCAGGAGAGGCTCCCCACTGGGCTCTAGGATCCCCGAGGAGAGGCTGCAGCCAGCAGGAGAGGTCCCCAGCTCCAGCAAGGATCTGAGCAGCGACCCGAGAGGTTCCCAGCTCTGCTTCCAGCTCCTCCAGAGACCAGGCAGCTTGATGTGAGGCTGGGGCTCCGGGAAGGTCAAGACCCCACGCAGGCTGGAGCAGTGACACCAGTGGTGGCTGTGTGGTAGTGTTCCTGCCTGCCACACAGGGAGCTGGATTCAAGTCCTAGCTGAGGTGACCTGGTGTGAGTGAGCTAACAAGAACCAAATCTTCTTGCAGGGGAAAGGGGCCATTGTGTTTTCTCCCCCTCCAGGTACCTAGGCCTATGTTTCCTTGTCATTTGACATTTTGCATTTTGTGCCCTTTGTATATTTCACCAACCCGTATTGCTTGTTTTGCTGTTTGAGTTTTATATTTTGTTAACCCTGTTTCGTCAGTGATTGTAAGTGTCTAACCTTTGCTGAATCCTGCCCCCTTGGAGCGTTGTAGTGTCCACTATACCCTCTGATTTATGCCTGTTATGTTCCCAGTATTAAAAGGTATATGGTTAAGTCCCCATTGGTGGTCTGGCTCTGCTCTATAGGGGAGGAGAGTCCCTACACCTCCCACAGTGCTTGCGCACCTGCTTTGATCCCTTCAATTGGCGAGGGGGTACCTGCTGGAGTACCACCGGGGTTACACCATTAGATACAGTGGTAGGCCCAACAGAGCCCCTTTCATCACAGCACAGAGAGTGGTACAACAAGCTTCTTATCACAAGGTGAACTCTTTACTATGTATCCCAAAACTTATGTAATCCAAAGGGTAAAATCCTGATTCCATTTAAATCAGCTGCAGCGCACCCACTTACTTCAGTAAAGCTAGGGTTACAGAACACTATTTCAAGTGAGGTCTTCTTTCCAGTTTTATGTACAGTGTTGGTAATATTAAATAACATGGACTTGAGTAACTCCTTGACTTCTGCTGGCAGAATGGTTCCAGAGAGGAGTTGCAGTGTTTTAAACTGCCTGGTGCTGAAACAGTTTATACTCCCAGCTCTGCATTCTTTTTGAGGATTTTAATATTACTTTTACTTTTTATAGCAATTTTAAAATGAAGATTATTAATTATATGTTTGAGTATTGATTGAATAATTCTGCTATGACATCTAAATGTTAATCACTGCAGACAGCTGCCAAACATGGCATGACACACTGCTAAGCATCTAATAAAAATGTTAAGCTTTTAAGAATTGGCTGAACAAATCAAATATTTACCAACTATATTATAAATCCTTTCTCAGCTATGAAGAAGTCCTGTCCATGTTAGTAGGACCAAAACGAGGGGGAGGGTTTTTTGTTTTTTGTTTATCTCTCCAGCCTATTGTAATGATTTAGGGCAGGGCTGTTCAACTTCAGAGTGATCAGGGGCTGTATAGCCCCACTGGCACCTCCCCACTCTCCCCTCCCTGCTGAACTGCACCATGTGAGCATCCCCTGATGTGGTATGCCCATGTACCACCTCATGCCACACCATGCAGATGCCCCCCACAATGTGAGCTCACTGACCCGTGTGGGGCCATACTATCCCCCCAGGTGGGGGGCAGGAAATGAAAGCCAGAGGAGGGGAGGGAGAACCTGGAGACCCTGGCAGCAGCAGCAGCAACCAGAGCAGTGGGTGGTGTGGTGCCCAGGTAGGAGGCCATGGTATGCAAATTAACCCCTGCAAGTTGGGTAGCCCTCCTTTAGGGAGTTAAACCAAAATGTTTATTTTTCATAATTATCAAGTAAAAAAAAAGACTGCCGTTTTAACAGTGGTTAAAATCACTCTTTCCCTCAAATCTCACCATGATGGTCCAATCATAAGAAACAAATTGTGCTAAAAAGACATTTGAATAAAGCACCATGTCCAATTTCTCATTTTGGAAAGTTTTTTTTGCCTTGAAATTTGCTTCTCTTCCCCATCCTATGCCTTTACTCTATGAAAATATAATGTTGCATAACAGATCTGGTACAGAGTATTTAAGACTGAAATGGAACGGAAACCTAGGTATCCAAATGAAAGAATCCCAGTGGAAATCAGCAATTCACAACATTCAGACATTGACAACTGATCTTAGACTTTGTCTTATACAACAAAAGATCGTTTTCCATCTGCACTGAGCTCTCTCTAAATTAAAAAAAATGAATATACTGCCAGCAGATACATGTTGGAGATGTGATCTGGTCACCTGTTTTTGTCATACTTTATTACCTTTTTGGAAATAAATTATAACTAGAGTTAGCATGGTTTTGAACAGAGCACTGATACCTTTGCAAATACGTGTATCCTTGGGTACATCCCCGAGGAATTAAAATCCAATCCCCCCTCAAACTGCACTCTCAAAGCAGGTCTTATTAGTAACACACTGGATTGCATTGGAAAAGCAGGACATCTCCAAAGACTGAAATCTGGTACAATGAAATAGTACAACTGGCATCTGTGGAGAAAGTCATGTTTAGCAAGCTTCACTGTTTCAAAAAGTTTGCACTTTGGAAGGAAGTCTTGAATATTTTGGTACCTAGGTTGTTGCTTATTGAACACTTCTCTTTTCCTCTTCCATCCCTTCCTCTTCCCCTTCTTTTTTTTTCTTTTTCTTTGTATTATGTATTGTTTGTGACAGTTTGGTTTTACATGTATAGTTGATGTATATGTTTTTCTGATTTTTGTACTGTATTTTAAAATACCAATGAAATAATAAAGAATTTAAAAAAGATGTTTGCAAAGCATTAACAACAGTAAGGCAGAAATTAATTTATTAAAACGTTGCAAACCAACAGAATGGTGTTCTACTAAACTCTCTGTTGTTGGTTGTGTTGCTTATTCCAAACTCTTGCCAGAGACCCTCTGTATGACCTACATCTTATGTCATTTAGTTTCATTCACTCTCCCCTATCTTTCCATTCCCACAACCCACACAGTTATAGTAAGAGCTTGCTAATGGGAAATTATTTATTTGGCCCTCTATAGGGGTTGTAAT
The DNA here is from genome assembly GCF_052110815.1 of Crocodylus siamensis. NCBI lineage: Eukaryota > Metazoa > Chordata > Crocodylia > Crocodylidae > Crocodylus > Crocodylus siamensis. The sequence goes on along the minus strand of NC_143395.1, from coordinate 86,782,790 downwards.
TCAGCCTCAACTGGGCTAGGTTTAGCTCTCTTCCCTATGGAAGCAGAATGACTAAGGGGATACATTAAGGGTTGGGGTGTCATGCGATTGCTCCATGTGACTAGGACACAAGTCTGCTGGGTAATATAAAGGAAACTTTGTTTTGATCAGAAAGATTGTGGTGTGGATGAAAGAATCTACTGCAGGGATGGGAAACATCTGGCCCACGAGCTGGATCTGGTCAGCCGGGGACTCCATTTCCCATCTGCCCCTGTCCGCATGGCTTGCGCGGGTCTCCATGGAGGCCTCAGCTACACTGGCAGTGCAGGCAGCAGAGCAGTGCAGTGGGCTGCTGTGGAGCTGCTGGGAACATGGAACCGTGGCAGCTTGCTCCAGAGCCACAATCTGCAGCCTGCACGCTCCAGGCAGGGACGTGCATGCAGGGGGCCCCGGCTCCTTGCAGCAATGACAGCCAGAGCTTCCAAACAGGAATCCATAGCATAAAAAACATTCTGCCCTATTGTATTCCTTTTAAGCTCTTTGCAACAGAAGAATTGCTCTATTACTTTCCTATAGTAAAAAAATGAGTGAAAATTAAGAGCTGGAACTTTCCAAGGGGTACCCTGACTCTAACAAGAGGTTGCTTGAATCTGAAAAGGTTGAGAACCACTGCTTTAGAGTCTGCAAGAATGGGTATATGGATGCTGGAGGCACCAGGATTTAATGACTTTGTGAAAGAGGGCTAGAAGATTTGGAGTGTCTTTATGATAAGGACCACACCCAGAAGGATCATGGAAAAAAATAGATGTGGTGAGAGTGTTTGAAGTGAGATGTAAACTATGGTAGTGGCAGAGCCTAAAGCCATATTGGGTACTCCCTGTTGTGAAAGACTCAATTATTTACTCATATCCAAATTCTTCCAGTTAAACTAAGGCAAAAAAAGCTGAGCTACAGCCCTGGTAGGTTTTTCTTTTACCATGTTGAGAATGAAACAAATATCCTTCTCCTGTTGTAAATGTGATGCTTGGCATAGGAAGTTGGAAATTCAGCCAATACGAGGCATATTTCACTGCCAAAAGCAGATCAAAAGCAAAAGCAAATACTGTTAGTAACTGATTCATTTTCCCTACCCAGGTAGTTCTTTAGGTTCAAAGCAGGCTTGCAGAAATGCCCATCTCCTTTGATGACAATAGTTGCAGTCTTATTTCTCCCAGGTTTTAACAATGGAGCAGCTTGGTGATTTCCTGGAGCTAAATTTAAAACTTCAAGGGACGTGCCTACATGAGACACTGCTACGCAGTACTGCTGGCAAACGTTTCTTAAGTGACACTGCTGTGCAGTAGCCTAATAATACTGTGCAGTAGTGTATTAGCACTGTCCGTGCTGTAATGCGCTACTGAGTAGTAGTATTTGGCTATGGCGCAGTTGGCGTCTTGTGTAGACGTGCCCAAGGGTGTGACAATATATGCAAGAGAATGCTCCCAGTCCTCATCTGAGACCCTCTTAGTAAGGTTTAGGCTCAGATTTCTTAATTCCAAGTTAGAGAATGACCCTTCCTCCTCTCAATCCTGAAATGTGGGCCACTGGGAAAGCCATCAGCTCTACAACTTAAAGTATGTGAGGATGCTGTTGTGGAGTGCTTCAAATGATTTTAGAAGCTTTCTTGGGTTGTGGTTGCTAAGAAAGACTAATCTACTCAATCCCTTGAAGGATCAGGAAGGTGGATTTGTCATTGAAATTTCTCACCTACTGAAAGGTGTGGAGACTGGCCTTCTCTGAGTCAGAAGCTCTCTTTCCATTTTCTGCAAGGTGGTGAATTATGCAATCTGTTAGAAGTTGAGAACCAATCCCAGTCCCTCTCACTTAGCTCTGGCACTGGAAGTTTCTTACAAGAGGGTATAAAATGCTTAAAGTCCCCACAGCTTGAAGAAAAATAAAGTGATGTGGGTTCTTCAGTGCATTTTTGTTTTGATGTTATGGAAAACAAAAGATGATTATGCAGTGAGACAAAATGTTGGACAAATATAGCTGAGGTGATTGTCTTCCTTTGTCTTACTCTGAGCAAGACAGAAATCAAATTGAGGAAACAGAAGACAGTGCCCAAGGCGAGACCATCCCAGACACTGTATAGTTATCATCTTGACAAAGGAAGTGAGCTGTGCCAATTGTAGGCTCAGTAATACAGCAAAGGTAGCAATCAAGTACACTGATACCTCATTCCAGTTATTTGAAAAGGAATCAGAATAGACTAGTTTCTGTAGTCACACCCAGCTTAAGTGCTGGAAATACTCCACCCAGCTCTCTCCATTTAGCGGGTAGGTGTGAGAACACTTATCTAGATGCAGAATCTCTAAAAACCTTTGTGCAGATGTTTGTGCCTGAAAAATTACTCAGGCTCTTTCTATGCTACACAGACTTTGCAACTATGATGACACAGCTATGATGTTATGCTGATGCATCTATGATGTCAGCAAAGCTCCTTAGCACAGATGCAGCATGTCGTCCATCCCTCCTGGGTGAGGGTATGTCACCTCCCTAAACAAAGCTGCAAAAGCCCTATTCTGTTAGCATATCAGGGGGTTATCTAGCAAAGACTGTGATCTTCACACCCCTATCTGACACAGTTGGGCCAGCAAAACTTTATAGTGTAGACAGCCTTTGTAGTGACTTAGACCTGGCCAAAGTCACACCTGCACACAAAGGATGGAGGCAGCATTAGAGGGGATAGTGGTTAAGACTGAGGTTAACATGAGTTACAAAAAAAAGGTTATTTTAAATTTGAATGGCTGCTAGAAAAAGCTAATTAAAGTGAAGTGTGTTAGCTGGAGTTCTTGTGATGAAATTTCTTCTAAAGTTTATGATTTATTTGCAATCTTTCTTCAGAGTGAACAGGATCTGCATGTGGATTGTGAAAGACCAAGGATCTGTCTGTCTATATTACAGCGCCTCTATTGTTACAGTTACAGCCCCCTTAGCTATAAAGCCCTAATGTAGATACAGGATATGCCAATAACAGTTTTTCTTTCAGCACAGTTACACCAACAACATAAAATAAGATGATAAAAGCACTTTTATGTTTGCACACGTGCATCCAGCACCAAGCTTTTTGCTAGCCTAGTGTCTGGTAGTACAAGTGGGAGTGAAGTTAGTGAATAGCTAATTTGCTCATTTTCAGTAAAGATCAGGATTGAGGTGGTGCAGGTATTAATGTGCACTGTTGACAACCTGAAGGTTACAAGTTTGACACCATAGCAAAAGCACTCATAGTGCAGCCTGTCAGATTCCAGTGAATCTGCAAATTCTGCTAAATACCTTGTCACAAGAACAGAGGAAAGGAAAGGAAATGAATCTGCCACAGGACCTGATTTATGCATTTTTCACTCAAGTTTAGCTAACTTGATTAATACCCCCTCTCCTCTTGTAAAGACCATCTGTGCACATTTTATATTTTAAGATTATGTGAGTTTTTCATAATCTAGGGTCCTCTGGAACCAGACTTCGAAAACACTTCGTCCTTGTTCAATTAAAGTTTGACTGAAAAGTATATAAACATGTCTGTGACATGGACCTCAAGTGATTTACTTTTCATTGGGAATGAAAAGAATGAGTCAAACATTCATGGAATTGTTTCCCAGCTTAGTTCATTCATAATAATTATGTAGTTCCTATTGATATTCATTGTTCAATGTTAAAATAGTAAATTTCATATAACATAGGTTATTGCATGATGAACTCAAGCAATCTTAAAGGTGGGTCTACGCAGGCATTAAAGATGCAGTCATGCTAGTGCATTTGAACTGAAGTAAAAGGTCTGTTATACGGCTCCCTTGGAGAATGGGGGTGCCAGATAACCAAATACGCCAGTTACCTGAGAGGCGCGAACAGTGGGACTTCCGGTTTCGCTTCTGCCACGTTGATTGGCATGCCCATTAATGGAGCATGCAAAAACAGCTTTTTGCAATTAATGTACTTACCCAAAAGAATTAATAAGTATCTACTAGACTGTTATAGAAGCCTGTTATAAAAGCCTAGTAGTTTTTAATAGACTTGGAGTGTTGTTGTAGCCATCATGGTTCTGGAAATATCAAGAAGCAAGGCTTTTTTGGTGGTATCTTTTATTGGATCAACTATATAGGTGGCAGAGATGTTAGACAAACTGTTATGCACAAAGTATCCTTCTTCAAGTCTACGAAAAGCAGTAAGCCCCAGACCTGAAAAGGCCACTCTGTGCTCAAAGCCTAACATCTCTCTCAACCATTCATTTGGTCCAAAAAAAGATATTAAAAACTTCACTTCTTGCTTAATAGTTTTCAGATATTTATACCTTGCTTTTTCATGTACAACTAACATTTTCATCCACACATGTCCACAGCTTGGAATAAAACAACAAATAAATGCCAAACACCTGACATATCTTTATACAAATACCAGGAGTAGAATCATAGAATTACAGCAAAGCAGAGCTAAAAGGGACCTCAAGAGGTCACCCATTCCAACTACTTGCTCAAGACAAGCTCATCCCTGTCTAAACCATCCCAAAGTAATGTTTATCGAAGCTACTCTTAAAAACATCTAAGGATGGAGATTCCACACCCTCTCTAGGTAGCCTATACCAATGTTTAACTACCTTCATAATGAGAAAGTTCTTCCTAGTATTCTACATATATTCTCGTGCTGCAATATGAAGACTGTTATCAAATCTCCCAGATTAAATAATACTAGTTCTTTCAACCTTTCCTTGCAAGTCATTTTAATTGCTCTACACTGGATTCTTTCTAACTTGTTCAGTGGAGAGCAATGAAGATTCTTAAAATAAACAGGAAGGACTTGAAATCATTATACATAGCCAAAATTATGATTTAATCATTATGACAGATGTGTTGGAACTTAAATATTTGTATAGAAGCTTTAGCTTAATCAGGAAGGACAGGAGAGGGTGGAAAAAGAGAAGGAGGAGCCACTGGAGGCAGGGGGAGCTGAGCAGTACCCAGGCACCTGCAGCAGCATAAGAGCAGCTCTACTGGGAAGCTGTGCATGCTGGCCAACGCCAAGGCCTGCGAGTGCAGGGCAGGTGTGGGCAGACACGTGATGCAAGCTGCTCGTAGCAGGACCTGGCAGGGCTTGACCTCTTGCGAAGTGCCATGAGGGCAGCCACAGGCCGAATGTGGGGGGCACGGACCGCACTTGCACTTACACCTGTCCTGCACTGCCTTGATGAGCTCTGCTGCATGTGGCCCCTGCTCCCCCTTCCCCCACCTTGGGCCAGTTCCTGGGACCTAGCGTGTGGGCATCCCCCCCACCACACACACACACCCACACCCACAGCCTCCTGCACACCACACACATCCCCCCCACTGCCTCATACACGTATCCCTCCCACAATATACAAGAGTAAGATTTTATTTTGAGCTATTATTCAAATCAGGACAAAATTATTTTCTGAAATAAAATTAAAATGTTATAGATATTTGATTTTTAGTACATGATTTGTTTTTTATCTAGAATTTGTTAAAATATTTTCTAAAATATATTACATTTGCAGCCCTTGACAGCTCACCAAAACTTAAGTGGCTTGCCAGCTGAAATAATTGCCCACCCCTGAGCTAAGGTTTGTCTATGGGATGACTCTGGACCCAGCAAGGCTCAGCTCCACTGCCCTTATGTTAGACTCCACAGCTTCAGGAGGGGAAACTTTGCCAGCTCCAGCTGCTTTCCCTTTGGGTCATGAAAAATGTGTGTGCCCCCCTCTCCATAAAAGAGGCATGCTAGAATATCACCTGCTCTGATACCATGCTTTATCACAGGCAATTGGTAAAACAATTTATGTAGTAGAAAAGAATTGTACAAGAAAAATTGATCATATTGTTTGGAGACAGAATGAAAAATAACAGATACAATTTCTTACCCTCTTCATCTGGCTACGCCACAGTCCTTCATCAAGTCTTACCAGTATTTCCAGATATTAGCCTATCTGCTGACCCTACCAGGTCTCTAACTGGGGACATAGATTTACCTGAAGGTGTAGGAAAATCCAAAGACCCCCCACTATCTAACAGAGAGCTCCTAAGTACTTTCAAGCCAGCCCCCCACCAGTATTGTTCTATTTGCTGAGGAGCCTGCAGAAACTTCCCCCCTCCCTGGAATCTGAAATTTCCATATTCATGGCCCAGCTTCTCAAAATATACTTGTTATTGTGAGGCAGATGTTTCTCCTTACTGGCAGATTGATAATCTCTGTATTTTGGATGCCCGACTTAACGAGAGCCCTTTCTGCTATGTGTCTGGGATGGGTAAATGCTCTTGGCCTTGTAACACAATTGGCCAGAGATACCTAACAGTTTTGCCTTCCCTTTATTCATCCAGCCTGCATACCACAGTTCTTCAGACATGTATATAGCAGAGATGCATACAAACAGTATAACATAATTCAGCAAAGGTGATACAAATGAATACGCTTATTAGCTTTTGAAAGAGACCAAACGTGAGGTTTGCTAAATCAAGAATAAAACCAAAATCTCTGCACAAGACACACTGAACCCCAAAATCATTCTTTCTTTTGGGGTGGATTTGTGACAGTGTTGAATTGTATATTAAGAATATGTATGTTTACCTTAAAGTTCAGGAAGAAGTAAGCAGCAAACTATTGCTTGTTTTTGATACATTCAGTTCTTGGTTTTGCCAACAATAATAGGAAAGCAAGAAGTGGAAGAGCTACTTAATGGGTAGCTGACCTCAGGTTTTAATTGGAATGCAAATATTAGTCATATATTGTTTGTTCACCAGAGCGCCCCAAGGGATGACGAGGTCGAACGGTCACAAACTCCTGCAAGACCGTTTTAGGATGGACATAAGGAAGAATTTCTTTACTGTCCGAGCCCCCAAGGTCTGGAACAGTCTGCCAGTGGAGGGTTCAAGCACCTACATTGAACACCTTCAAGAGTAAATTGGATGCTTATCTTGCTGGGATCCTATGACCCCAGCTGACTTCCTGCCCTTTGGGCAGGGGGCTGGACTCGATGATCTCCCGAGGTCCCTTCCAGCCCTAATGTCTATGAAATCTATGAAATCTATGAAATTAAAACTGCCCTTCAGAAGTAGTTTGAATCTTCAAAGCTAAGACTCAATGTCTTTTTTAAATGGCTATGGCTTAAACAGAAGTTACAGATCTCCAATAGAAATTATTTGCAGAGGTTTACTGGCTTGTGTTACAAGAGAAGTCAGACTAGATGACTTCAGTGGTCTCTTCTAGTCCTACAATCTAATACATTCAGATAGTAAATATTAGTCCTCCATCTTGAATATTTTTTCTTCAGTCACCCACCCATTGTTTATTTCTGCTTATGGGAAAGTTAGTTTGATCACTGAGAAAAATGCTTTTAATATAAATTATGGCAGGAAAGATATTACTCAACCTTAGCTGACACACAGTTCTCACAGTCAGTACAGAAATAATTAGTATTTTTTCCCTGAGCTTGCTGGCATAGAACAATACCTATGTCAACGAGATGAGTAACACTACTGGAGAAAATGAAAAAGCAATTCTGCTGACAGCTCTCCCTCTTTGGAAAACTTTATACAGGAAACACTGCATACTAGTAATTAAAGTAAGTATAGAAGAGTATGTCACTTGACTGTATCAACATTATTTACTGACTTATACATATTTTATGGAAATAAAATCTAAAATGGAAAAACAGACATATGGTCTGCGTATCTCTGTGGAAGATTGCCGTGAGCCATTTCACACTGCTGACACACAATTGCAATAGTATTCATTATTTATCTTTCTAGATTGTTTCAGTTTATAATGTTCATTTGCTAAATTTCAAGAGTTCATAAGTCTTTTACAATAGTATGAAAAAACAGTACTTTTTCTTAAAGTACAATTTTGTACTTTAAGATTTCATTAAATGTTACATACTTTTTTCAAAACTGGCAACCTCTTCTGAGAGAATGTTTTTGATTTGCCCTTACCTTTTTGAGCATTTCTGGTATTGAGGCAACAGATATTGAAATTGCTGGGAAAGTTTGAGAAAACTGGGAATTTGGGTATGATCCTGGATACGATACTGAAGGTAACTGATTTTCTTGAGCAGCACAGTTTCTGTCTGGTATGTCAAAGTACCTGAAAGAAAAGAAAAACCTTGTGTCACTGATAAATGACAATGAATTGATAGCTGAGATGAACAGTCATCTGCTATAATCCTAGGGTTGTTCAAGGAGGTATAACTAAGTCATTTTTCTCCCTTGCTAACAGTTATATCCCTCAGAAACTTTTACATTTTCTGCACCTTTTTAAACTAAGCTATTTAACTTCCCAGGTTTCCTCAGAAACTATTATTTCAGCACCCTACTTGTCTTTTGTGGCTTCTCCTCACATTTCTAATTTATCATCATGTTTCTGGTAACAAAATATCCAAAACTGCATGTAGTTCTCATATGATGACACTCAGCTGAATGTCCAATTAATCCTACCATGGCAATGGAACAAGTGCCCCAATGTCTTCAAGAGAGTGGGAAGTTTGGCTGACCCTGGCATAATCCCGTGGTTCTCAACCTTTTCAGAATCAAGGCACCCCACCTTAGATTCAAGGCACCCGTTGGAAAATGTCAGCTCTCAGTTTTCACTCATTTTTTGACCATGGAAAAATAGTACAGCAATTTGTCCATTGCAGAAAACTCAGAAAAACCACAACAGGTCAACATTTTTTTTAACACTATGAATTCTTATTTGAAATCACTTTGAGTTTATCTTGTGAATCATCTTGGCAACCTAACAATGCTAACATTGCGTAGCATCTCACAGAATCCTTGAAGGGATCTTTAGGGTGCACCCCAGGTGAGTGAGAATCACTGACATAGGCAGCGTGAGGCCATCGTTCATAATTTAAATCGGGGTCACCAACCACTAGCACATAGGCTACAAGTGTCATAGACAACTGCTATGTGTGGTGTATGAGCTCCCAGTGTTCAATAAAAGGAGGCACCAGAATGGAGGCAGAAGGGCTAGAGCCTCTGGGTATGTGGAGCAGGGTCAGATCACTGCTGCAAGAAGAGGTGTCAAGTGTCACCACAAAATGCTAGATTAACCTTTCCCTGGCCATTGCCAGATTCAGGGCTTTAGAGACTCGCCATAAAAAACTGTGGCAGTTGCAGGACCAAGGGAGGTTTAACTTGGCTCTCAGAGGTAACACCTGAAACCTCTTCTCACAGCAGTGTCCTGCCCTTGATCTATTCCATATGGTCAGAGGCTCAAGCCCTGCCTCTCCCTCCATTCCAGGACAAATCTCTACTGGATGCACCTCCTGGGGGCAAGGATGAGAGAGGCACTCAGGAAGGGGGACAGGACTTAACTTTGGCATGCCTGCAAAAGGTTGGATATGACTGATTTTAAATTCTGCTTTGGCCTGAGGCTGCTGTTAAGGCTAGGCAAATATAACTAAGAAGTCATTTTTCAGCATTTCATAAAGCAACTGTGTTACTTTCTTCATGTCAAAATCAGACATTTGTTATGGTTCACCTTTAAGCTACTTAAAAAAATGCAGTAGTGGAACTTCACATCAAAATTACTTACTGCTAGACATTCAAGACCTGAATTTTAAGTTTCTGCATGCTAGTTTTCACTTTAAACCCCTAAATGATCTATTACTAAATTACAAGAGAGACGGTCTCTCCCCCCAAACTATATAGTCACAGTTGAGATTGCCAGAGGCACTCAAGAGCTACTGCTCTCTTGTTATAGCTCAGGGCATTCTCCAATCACTTTAACTTCTGCCTTGGTCTAGTAAAGCCCCAAAAGTCTCAGAGAAAAACTAGGATTTGCAATATATTAGAAAGTTATGATATCCCCAACAGACATTCTGCAAGGCTCAAAAATTGTCTCATTTAACTGTGCAAAAATGGGGACTTTTAATCAGGTGGAACAGGAAATTAGATATTCACAAGAGGCTTAGATTTGCTATTATATGTTTGAATAAAGTAGTTAAGCCAGTTATGTTAAGGGTGACATCTTTTTATACAATTAATCAAAATAAATAGTAAATAAATCTTACAGCTATGTGGCTGGAGCAAAGGCAAAATGGCATGAAAGTTTTTGGAAGGCAACAGCTCTTAACACAGGGGTGGAGAATTATTTCAGGTGGAGGGCTGCTTACCAAGCTTTGGTGAGCTGTTCGGGGCCTCAAAGATAGCCCCGTTCCCTGACTGTTGCTTCACCCCCTGGTTGCCACATTAGGACCAGAAGTCCTGCCCCCTAATCCCTGACCTTTGCCACTGGAAGTTCTTTGCCCTTGCTGCCTCCCCTCCCAATACTCATTTGGGGTTGCCATCTTAGAACCAGAAAAAAACTAAATCATACACTAGAAGTCAAACACCTGCTATAATATCTTTAAATTTTTTTACAAAAAATATTTGTCATGACTTGTGATTGTGCACTGTATATAGAAGGCATTACATAATAACTAAAAAATAAGGTGTCACACTATTATTGTGTGTATGGTGGGGTGTGTGAGGTGTGTGTGAGTATGGTGGGGTGTGGGGAGGGTTGTGAGAGGGTGCGGCTGTGTAGGGGGGCAAAGGTTATGTGGAGGTATATGAATATGTTGATGGGGTTGTGGGTTTGTGGGGTCTGAGGGAGGGTGGGAAGTACAGGGGCCCCCACACACTCCCCCCATGGTGTACAGCCCCAGCTGCTGGCAGCACGGGCAGTCTCTATTACAGAAGCTCTGCGCCACATGCCTGCAGCTCCACACTCGCAGCAGAGAAGCCCCACACTGAACTCCATGGGGAAGCAGGGAGTGGGGCTCCCTCCACTCCTGGCAGAGTGTGGGGACATGTGCAGCAGGGTGTGAGGGAGGCAGCAGGCTCCAGTAAGGGGCTTCCCACGCTGTGAGTGCTAGAGCTACAGGTTCATAGCATGGACCCCCAGCAATAGAGGCAGCTAGGCAGGCTGCGCTCCCCCACACCTGCACAGCGCTAGCCGGAGCCATGCTCCATTGGGCACCCACACTGACCACAAACATCCTGACCTCCCTACCTGCTGCTGCTGTCGGCAGCGGGGGCTGCACAACATGGGGGGAGTATGTGCGGCATCCCTACACGCCCTGCTCTCACACCCACACCCACACCCTGCCCAGCTGAGCTCTGTGCTCCTGCTGCCCCTCTGGGTGCAGGCTCCATGCTGTGCTCCCACTTCTGCCCAGTTGCAACTCCAACCCCCTCACCGGCTGCCAGGAGTGAACAGGTTCCAGCTGCAGCAGGATTCACACCTGGATGCTGCTGGCTGGGCAGAGCCCTTCTGCCCAAGACGGTGGGAGCGAGGCCCAATGGAGTGTGTTGTGGGGTTGTGCACATGGGTGCTTTGTTTCCACCCTCGTGGGCGGAAGGGCTGGGTGGGATGCAATTCGCTGGGGGGCACCGTGGGCTGGATGAGAGTGCCTGGCAAGCCAGATCTGGCCTGTGAGCCATATATTACCCACCCCGTCCTAACATCATCCCATCAATGGAAGAGAATTTGCCACCATCCCTTGCCCCACTATGGAAAAATCTCAGAGTGTAGCATGAAGAACTCAGAGTGTAGCATGACCGGAGTTGTGGGGATCTCTCTGGGGTGCAAGTCATGTATAAGGCTGGCAACCACCATAATTTTACAGCTATGGATTTTATCGGTTTACACCTCACATCCACCTACTGTCAGCTGTTTATTAGCAGAATCTATAGGCTGTGCTGTAAATGGTCTGAAATCAAACAGGAATAAAGGATTTTTTTTCAGATAGTAACATTCAGGTGTCTCTAAGTGATTGGTAAGAATTGTTAAATATTAATATTAATTACCTGATTTGATCATCAAAGTGTTTGTCATGAAAATTCACTGAGGGCTCTGGCAGATGTTATTTTTGGCATGCTACAACTACTGAGCTGGAGCTTTCCAAAACTCCCACAAAGACATGCTTTCCAGCCACGGGGTGATAGGGAAAAGCTCCCTACCACCTCCTGGTCCTCCCACCCCACAGAAGCCTATCAATGAGTGGGACAGGCTATTGACCTTTTTACTATTAAAGTATCTGAAGATGTACTGGCTTAAAATAATTCCTATTATTGCACATTTTTGAGCTGTTCTCATTACACTTATTATATACTCAATACTTTGGGGTTTTCGGATATCGTCTGTTTGGAATTGAATTTTTCCACACAAAAGTGTATTACTGCTAGTTATTTTTCTTGCCATCTGTTCCATGGACCATGTCCTTGAGTCTTTGTAGCAGTCCATACAGAGTTTACTGCCTCTAGTGCCTTCTAGTATTTCCACTTCTGTCTCCTAGGTCAGGACTGCATCAGTTCTCTTACTTTGAGGGACTATTGTAATTTTAGCTGTGTTCAAATCTCCTATGAAGAGATAAGTTGCTTTTTATGTGTTTTATATCTATTATACATGTGTACATGGGCACTCTCATCCCTCACAGGGGTGAGTGTAGCTATAATTTAGAAGATGCGCTGGAGCTACTCTGAAAGGATAAATTATTGAGTCGCAGACCTATTTATTTTGTGGTGTAAATGGCACGTGTCTGCTGTAGTTACCAGTTTAAGGAAAACCGAACAACAAACTCAGAATTCAGGTTGCTGTGATTCCTGGCATTACCACAACCTCAAAATACAACTAACAATTAGTCACAGGTAAGTATGGACACTCCATACCAAACTCTGCCATCTAATGGCCAAACTTCAACATTAACATTTATCATTAAACTTTTTTAACTCCTTGGTGTGTTTGTTTGTATTTTGCCAGGCTCTCATGAAATCCAAGTACTACCTCCAACTCCTTGCTTTCTTTTATTTCAGAAGATCAATAATTATGCTGCATACTAATTATGTTGTTTCTAAGATTATCTAGTGTTCTCCCACATTGGCAGTAATGGTGAATACTTCTGCTGGTTCTTAGAAAGTTCTGAGGGATGAAGAGATCTAGGTTTCTTGAAATCTAACACCCGTGTAACTTCTCTGATTCCCAAACAGCTCTTAACTGTGATGAAATAGCATGTGGTCACTGACTGCACAAACTACTTTTCTTATCTTGTTTCAAGGTCCTTATCTCATCTCTCAGTTCCTCTGAGAAAAAAATCCAGGATAACTTCCGAGCCACTACACAGCTAAATAAATTTGTCACAGTTGGTAGTGTAGAGAAGAACCAAGATCTTTTTAACTTGTTCTGAGTCTTGTAAAAGGTGAACATCAACATTTGGTCTTTACTTTTTCATTTCCTTGTACCCTGAACTAAGGAATTTTGTCACTATCCTCATTGTAGGATTTTAATTCTCTATCATCCCACCTTTTTTTCTTCATCTATCTCAGCTACATAAAGTACCAATATATACTGATACTCTTATTAAGAAAGTTACCTCATGAGGATTCATTTTATGCCCCAATATCATAACAGACAGCCTTTAGTAATATATCTAGTTCTTAGTACTTATTTTCTGTGCAAGTGCAGAAAATGCCTTGGCATATCTCTCTTCAGGATATTAATGCATTTTTTTAAATATAGTTTCAAAGTAGTTCTATCTTCTAGTACTCCATTATCTGCCAGAATATTTGAGATAGTGAAGACTTCCCTGTTGCCAAAGCTGCGGCTATTTGCACTCCTCAGGCTATGCATGTGTTTTTGTCTATTCCAACTGGCCAGTCTCCATTAGCAAGTCTTCACAATGTTCCCCTCCTCCAAGATCAGGTGCCAGAACCAGAGAAACATACATGGAGACTGGATGGGTGTTTGTTACACCTTGACCATTTGTGGCGCTCCCCAGATGGCCGCCTGGTGGCCCCAATGGTCCTTCTTCCTCATCTTGCTCGCATACACCATGGCATGGCACATGTGAGCAAAGGGGGGATGATAGAAACTGTAAACTTGATTAGTTTGCTCCAACTTTTTCATCTGTGGCTCAGCAGTACTGCCACACCTGTCCTATTTGCCAAGCCCATAATGTGAGAAAGCCTGTAAAAACAAAGAAGGCAGCACCCCCACCACCTTGGGGACGTTTGTAAATTTACAATTAGATTTTATTCCAATGCAGAAATGTTATTCTTATGAATATGTTCTTGTTATTGTATGTATGTTTTCTGGATGGGTAGAAGCCTACCCATGTGCAAAAGCTGACACCATCACTGTAAGCAAAAAGTTGCTCAGAGACTTTATTCCAAGGTTTGGTATTCCTTTATCCCTAAACTCTGATAGAGAAACTCATTTTACTGGACAGATAATGAAAGAAATCTGCAAAGTCCTGCAGATCCAACAGAACTTTCATTGCCCATACCATCCACAGGCCTTGGGCCAAGTGGAATGCCAAAATGGCATTCTGAAAAATAAACTGGCCAAAATTTGTGCTGAGACTCACCTAAAATGGCCAAATGCACTTCCCATAGCCCTTATGAGTATGAGATCTACTGCCAACTGAAAGACTGGGCTTAGCCCACATGAAATTCTAATGGGAAAACCCATGAGGCTTCCCGCCTCACCACCTGTTGCCTCCCACTTTTGTGATATACATTCACTTGATGATACTATTCTGGACTATTGTAAGGCACTAATGAAGTGTGTTAAGGATTTTCATTCACAGGTACAAGCAGCTCTCCCCAAAGAAACAGATGAGCCATGCCATTCTATCCTGCCTGGAGATTGGGTCCATGTAAAAGTCCATCAACGAAAGTCATTGCTGGAACCTCGCTGGAAAGGCCCATTACAGGTACTCCTGACCACCAACAATGCAATGAAGTGTCAAGTGTCAGACATGAATCCACGCTTCATACAGTAAGAAAACGTCAGCCCCTTTAGACCCAGTCTCCTCCACATCAATTTTGTAATCAGCCTTCACAGACTGGTAGTGAGCCTAGCGTCTGCCAACAGGAGAGCTCAAGACCAGTAGTGAGCCAAGCGCCTACTGGCAAAGAGGATTTGCCATTACAGAGCGAAGAGGATGTGCCCCAATGACACCACTATGCCCTTCTGGACAGGAAAAAGGCCTCTACCTAGTTCCTGGTTCCCAAGGTGGAGTTGGTTAGTCGTGATCTGGGTAGTTCTCAGTATTTCCTTTTGGGCCATCTTATATGAACTTGACTCATCAGTTATAAGAAACTCTGTAAAACAAACTACATTTCCACACTGACAAAGAAGATCATTTCATGAAAATATGTTCTTGTCTTTAGTTAATCAAACTGAGATAGATTTAAATGTCTCTCATTGTTAGATATGTAGTTATGTCCCTATCTATTCTACCGGAGGAATACCCATGATACCAGTACCCTTGAATGCAACTTAGATGTTAGCCCCTTACTATTCAGATTTTCATGGAAACGAAACTTGGCAGAATGTAAGTTGCAACCGGTATATGTACGATTAGCTTATGCCAACCCTGGAAAGTTCTGTTGGACCTGTAATAGATCTCGTGTTGTAGTAGGAGTCAGTAAGTGCGAGGTAGAATTTAAGATAAATGGTGTTTGGTTTTCTAATAGTTTCTGGATATCTAACTACTCCCCTGCAGGTCAATTTTCAGGCTATTATTCACAATGGATGATGTCCCCACGCTGTAATACAGGTGGATATACGGCACTAGCTGGTCACTATTTTGTGTGCGGAGATAAGGCCTATAAAAGTCTTCCCTCCGGTTGGAGAGGAACATGCTATGTATCCGCAGCGTATCCTGCCTTTACTATTAAATCTCACTTACCTAAAGGAAGAATTCGCAATGTTTGTGAAATTACAGAAAAATCAAAGGTTTTGGGGTATAATGTTCCCCAGCTATGGCGGAGGCTTAGCTATGTCCGAATAAAGAAAGTTGCAGCATCTCTGAAAAAGATTGCTAATGCTACTGTTAATAGTTTTGATAAAATAAATACAGAAATGAAGGAAATAAGGCAAATGACATTGCAAAACCAACTTGCATTAGATTATATACTAGCCAGCAAAGGAGGAATCTGTGCTTTAATAGGTAAAGACTGTTGTACTTACATTCCTGATAATTCAGAAGAAATCCAGGATTTAAGTAAACCTATTCAAAAAGAAGCAGCTAAATTGCATGAGTTGGATAGTTGGAATTTGAGTTCTTGGTTTAGCTCTATTTTCAGTTCCTTAGGATCTACCGTCATTCATAGTTTGTTGATATTGTTTATTGTTTTTATTGGAGTATGCCTAGTGTTTATGATAATTCAATGTTGCTTAAACTGTGCTGTTAAGCAAATGAGGAATAGCCCATCAACCAGAAATGAAGTATATAATTTGTATGTTGAAATAGCAGAAAGTAAAGCAAAAGAAAAACTAGAAGTTGAAAGGCTAATGGCTATAAATATCTAACTTGTTGAAGAAAAAAAAAATTAAGGAATGTAAGAGTGAATTTAGTCAGACTTCTGGCCTCCCTGACTAGAAAAACAGACAGACCAGAAATGCTGATACTGCTTATTTCAGTCATATGTTTTGAGATAAAAAAAATTCTGCATTATTACTCTGTGCACAGATGTCCAATTAAGTAACTTGTTTTAGTTTCTTCAAGGTTGTATTTTTTTTCTCTTTATCTGTCTTAAGTATAAAAATGTTTGAAAACTTAGGGACGGGGAGGATTCCTTTGAAACAGACAAGTGAGTGATTCCCCTTGCTGTATGAAAACCTCCCTGTGATCACAGTATAGCCCTAAATAAAGAAAAGCTAGCTCTGTCAGTTCTGATTCAACCACAACACGAAGTTTGATTTCTTCCACACTGTTATTCCTAAGTTTAAGGTCCACTTAGTAAATCCTGCTATTTTTCAGGATCCCCAGCATTCCTTCTGTTTAAATGAAAACCAAAAAATCCAAAGTCTTCTTATCCCAGAGGTTATTACAATACACTGTGTATCTCTATGCCCTCACAATTTTTGCTGATCATAGAGATTTATTAAATTTGGCCACAAGGTGGCACATCAACATCTATCTAGATATGTTCCAGTGGGTGCATCTACACCTGGCATTTACTGAGGAGTTGTTTAACTAGCTCTGCGGTAAAGTCCCACAGATTACATGTGCAATCCTATTATGTTGCAGTAAACTAATAATGCTGCTATAGGTTAGTACTTGTAAAGTAACTTTGTTAGTACTTGTTATTTAGTGCACAGCAGTGTACATGTAGATGCTGGCTGGGGCATGAGGGTACTTCAGTGTGGGGGCTGCTTGCTGGCTAGTGCCCCAGCCAACCCCTCGGCAGTATGTTGAGCCAGGTTGGAGCAGCGCTGGACTGGCAGGCTGACCCCCACAGAACCCTTGCCAGTCAGGGCTGCTTCGACCTGGCTCAACATGTTGTGGTCCTGGGCAATGTGGTCACATGCAAACAACATGCCCAGGAGCAATAAACTCCGGCACAAACTGTGCTGGAGTTTGTGTCATGCTAATTACACACATAGATGCCCTCAGTGATAGGTAAGTCCTATCTGTGATCATCAGTCCATTTATGCCAGCCCCTGATTTCATTTTCTCTGCTCAAGTCTAGCAGTAGTGGTGACAAGGTATCTCAAATCAGTTTTTACTTCACATTACAGAGTGAAGTAACCACCTCTGGTTTTATGCTTTATTACAGTAACACCTAAAATGTCCAAGCAGGATCAGATCCCAACAGTTGAAGGTATTTTACAAATGCTGACACTCACAGGAAGAGCTTATTTTGAAGTTCTTTTAACACTTACTGCACTACCTTTAAATTTACAAGTGTACGAATCTACTCTCAACTTGTGTATCAGAACAATAATAATACTGCCATGTATACGCTATATGAACAATAATCTTCAATTACCCTAGTTAGTTAGGTGAATTTTACAGATAGATAAAGTAAAACAATGAGATGAAATGACCAAGGATATAGAGTCAGTGATAGAAACAGGCTTGTTTCTTTAATGCCTGCTTTTTCTCTACATTTGTTTTGATTGCCCCCCCTCACACCTATGTTTCTTAAGGAGCACAGAGTAGTGCTGCTTCCTATACCTTTCTCTGTCTATAGATGAATGTATTTCCAAATCAAGAACAGACAAATACTATATTTACTCAAATATAATATGTGGTTTCCCCCTCCCCACTCCCAATCAGCATGGGGAAAAAGCCTCTTGTATTTTATCTGTATACAGGAAAACCTCATTAAATACATTGGCTGTCATGCCACTTCTGCCAGAAGCAGTATTTATAGCACATCAGAGCCAACCCGATTAATTGAGTCTGCTGGAGCATTCTAATAACAGCGCTCCAGCCAGTCTCCGCGTCTCGTGTATCAGCGTCCCCATGCTTCAAAGTGGCTGCAGGGATGCTTTAACTAAAGCTTTTTCAATAAGCTTTAGATAAAATGCTGTTAAGGTAGCTTGTCATATTTTATGCTTTAAAGTTGCACCTGTTTATAGAATGGTGAATTACAGTATTGTTTATATTTAACCTTATTTAATCATTACTTAAGTTGTGTATAGCCTTATTAACTTTTTATTTTTTATTAGTTGACCTTGAGTTATTTTTGTAGAGCTCATAGTGCTCATCATATTATAACTTTTCTTTGTTTTTTATCACTGTGAGACGTTCTTTTAACATAACATAGCAATGGCCTTTTTACCAGCTCAAATTAACTGAACTTGGCACTAACCAGCTGAATCAGAAGGATGAAAGGATTGGATATGTTAATGAAAAGCGATAAGGGAGACCAACAGACAATGCCCAAAGAAAGACACTGGAAAAAGTCCAAAAAAAGAGGTGTGCTTATCACGGGTATGTTAAACAAAGGAATATGCTGACAGGATAAAAGATGGGCAGTATGCTGACCACAGAGAGACCAACTGAAAGCAAAGAGTCATTGAAGGAGTGAAGTTGAAGAAAAGCATAAAAGGGGGCAGCAAGAAAGTTACGTGTCATCAGAATCATCATAAATTCAGCCTTCAACATCCCAGGGCACGACATACCCTTTGCTTCCAGAAAATGAGTGGCTGTCTTTTCTGTTGAGCAAAGTAACATCTGGGATTGAGTGAGATTATTGTACTGAATGTTTTTCTCTCTTTGAATACAGAAACTGCTAGAATAATACTTGTACTAATAAAGTTAGACTTTGATTTTAGGACTCTGAGTTGTCTCCATTCATATTTCACATTCCATTTAAGGGTTAATTCTGCTTTAACTATCCCTTAGCACTATCTGGGAGACAGTGGTGCTAACAGCTCCCCGCCACCATTTTGAAGCACAGGGACACTGATAAATGAAATGCTCCAGGCACTTTAATTAGAGGGGCTCCAGGTGCTTTAATTAGAGTGGCAGTACCCCCCACCAACTCCCGCAGCATGTGTAAAACACCCTGTGTGCTCAGCCATGGAACCCAACTATGAAGTTAATTGAATGTAGCCGACACTGAGCATGCATATAAAACACATGGCTCATACTGGGCAAACATATTGATAAGAACCCTTTTTTTTTATTGTGAATATATCAAAAATTAAAAATCTGCTTCCACCAGCTTACGTTGCATTACAAAAACAGCTACATCAACTACAGGCCAACAAAACAGTAAAGTACTGAAACTTAAAGCATGCTTCCATGAGCTTACATTACAAAACTACATCAACTAAGAGGAAATGAACAATAAGTTATCAGAACTTCCATCAGCTTCCAGAACTTTGACAAATAAGACTAACAAAAATACAGAACTTTTGTACATTATCCAATAATTCTCTCTTCCCCAAATTCTTGGTAACCCAGGGACCTGGATACTTGTTTCTTAATACTGCATTATTTCCTGTTGCCTTCCAAGCTTGTCTGTTAACACCTATTTCCCCTTATCCCATATATGTCTAGCCCAGGGGTGGGCAAAATACAGCCCATGGGCAGCATCGGCCCACAAGGCCATTCTATCCAGCCCATGGGGCCCCTAAAAAAATTTAGAAAATTGAAATTTATCTGTTCTTGGTTTCTGTCAAAGATGACAGGAACCAAGGGCAGTAGGACCCAGGGGAAGCCCTGGAGAGCTCCTGCTGGGGCTTCCAGCCTGGGACCATGTGGCTGTGGGAAACTTAGGTAAGGAGGGGGAGAGGGCAGGGGAAAAAGCAGCCCCTCCCCCACCCTGTGGCTGGTGCTCCCTGCTGCAGCCGCTCGCAGCCCGTGCAGGGCAGCCCTGAGCAGGCACTGGCAGTCCCATGCAGGGGCGCTGGCCACGGGGCAGGCAAGGGGCCACATTTCCTGTGCTCTGCACCAGCTTGTAACCCACCCCTGCTGTCAGCCTGGGCCCCGCGCTGGCTCTGGGCTTGCCCATTAGGGTCGTGCCTCAGCAGAAGCAGCTGCAGTCCCCCTGCTTGCCGAGCCGGGCAGTATTGGCTGCTGCTGCCCACCCAAAGCTCATGTGCAGCAAGTGGGGGGGGGGGGGGGCGCAGCTGCTCCTGCTGCGGCACAGCCCCAGTGGGTGAGCCCGGAGTCGGTGTGGGGCCCAGGCTGGCAGCGGAGGCAGGTTACAAGCTGGTGCAGAGCACAGGAAAAGCGGCCCCTTGCCCGCCTCATGGCTGGTGCCCCATGCTGCAGCCATTCGCAGCCCCCGTGCGGCTGCCTATGCCTGCCCAGGACAGCCCTGCATGAGCTGCAAGTGGTTGCAGCAGGGAGCACTGGCCATGGGGCGGTGGAGGGGCCGCTTTTCCCACGTGCTTAGCACCAGCTCCTTCCCTATCAGCGAGCAGGGTGTCAGGGCCTTGGGCTGGGGAGCACTGGGAGTGAGCAGGTGCAGGAGCAGGGCCCTCACCCATGTCACAGGGCCAGCACCAGCAGGGCCCAGAGCAGGGCAGCAGGGGTACAGGGTCCCGACTAGCTTGGCCTCTATGGAGCTCGGCCAGCTCCCCACTCTCCCTGATGGTGCAGCCCAGCCCAGCTCCACAGACCCCTGCACCCTGCTCTGGGCCCCACTGGTGCTGGCCCTGGGACACTGGTCCCAAGGAATTGGGACATCAGTCCGAAAATGGCGACCAAGGGGCGGGGCACCTGTCAAGGCATGAGGCTACCCACGCGGCCCTCGACAGCTTGTCACAACTTGGTAAGCGGCCCTCTGCCCAAAAAAAATTGACTGCCCCTGGTCTAGCTCCTATCATGCCTTTTTTCCTAGCCAAACCCCAGCCTGTAGCTATAGCATCGCCATCTCTCAGGTCTCATAACCAAGGATCCTGGTTTTCCCTGATAAAAAATACTAAGTTCTCTGCTAAAAAATCATACATTCTTTGCTAAAACCCACAAAACCTGTGATTAAAATTAAAGCCGCTCCCAAAGCTTCCCTGGCCCTTTTCGTGCCCCTCACTGCCCACCCACAGCCCCCACAGCCTCGCTGATGCCCTCTCAACTCCCTCCCACAGTGCCTGCTCCCCCAGCCCTGCCAGAGGGGTCCCCCAGCTGCCAGAGTTATGGATCCAGGTCCACAGGCCCCTGCTCCAGCTCTCCCCCTGCTGCAGGCTCAGGCGAGGCAGCTACCTGCTGCCATTCACACTCTTGGACGGCAGGGGAGACCCACGCCTCGTCAGATTTGTATGTGGAATTGACTAGAGATTCCAGGGTTAAAACCTTGCTGTGAAAAACTGTCCTGTGATCTTTTAATAACCACACGTGTCAGCATCTCAGTTGTACATGCTATCTGATGATGCTTCCTCTATTAGTACTACATCAGCGAGTGTCATGACAGAATAATTGGTTCAGTGATGACATAGAAGAGAAGAGTATTAGCTACTGAGTTACCAAAGCTACTTCCTTCATCATCAGGGTTTTCCTTACAGTTTTTCCATCTAAGTGTAAGCCAGGCTAGTGACTGCTTCTTTGTTCATGCATGCAAATGATACCAGGTAATATGGCTTCAGGCCAATGAAACACTTAGGCACTTTATACATGTGCTCTGTGGCAGGGAGAGGGGGGAATTTTTAATTTGAGTAGTTCTTGGGAGCCACTCTTAACCACCACAGGGTCTCATGTATTCAGTATTCCATGTTTCAAAATGACCATGGGGGGTCCTTTAACTAAAGCTCATTGAATGACTCATTGAATTAATTCATAATTGTGTATTTGTATGTCTCCTCTCTGCATTGTACCTTCACTACACAACGGTTACACTTTATCTAGAAGCTCACAGTGAAAACTGTTAATTTTCCTATTAATAAACTCTATTCCAGGAAAAACGTCACTTAGCTCTCCAGCACCACAAACATATGCATTTGAAACTGGAGGAGGAATTCCATTGTTCTTGTTCACTTGTTTTTCGTTTGCTTGTTCTGGGCCAGTTTAGCAGCCTAGTACCTTTTTCTAGAGACTAGGCTGGGGGCTCAAGCTCCTGCCCTGCTGCCCTCCCCTGGGGCCTCCAGGGCCTGGCAGGCATGACCCAGCATGGCTGGGGACAGCGGGTCTGAGTGGGGATCTCCTTGTCACTGCTTACCCCTTGCTGCCTCCTCCTGCACCTACCATTGCTTTGAGGGAGGTGCATCACCGGGGCAGCGGTCAAGCAGGGGCCAGCAGTAGTGAGGAGTGCAGAGGGCAAGCTGAGTTATGCTTAGGCTCTTAGCATAACTTTAGGCCTTCCCAGAAATAAGCAGTTAAATTGTACAGAGTGCCTTATAAGGATTGGACGGTTTGAGATGAGAAAGTTACAAAAGTAGTGGCCAAACAAAGATACAGTGTGCATTTGTGTTGTCACCCTGGAGAGACAGGAGCAGCCTTGGAATTCTTGCTCTGAGTAACAAAGAATCCAGAAACTAAAATCCCACACACCCAGCAGAGGATCTGGGCTGGTACCACCAAAGGTCACTGTTGTAACATCTAAGGAACCACTTGCCCAGTTGTATTATAAGGATAATTGTCTTGTAATAAGCCTAGGGGTTACTAATAAGTTCACTTGATATTAAATCAGATGAGGGGCTGTGTCAATTCTTGGGGGTCTTTGGTAAAAGAAGTCCTGGGCCAACAAGGAGATCCCCACATGGCCCTGCTACTGCCTGCCACGCCAGGTCGCACCCACCAGAGGCCCCAGGGGGGGAAGCTGGGTGGCAGGGAACAGTAGCTAGCAGCTTCTTCACATGGCTCTGCTGTTCCCTGCTGCACTGCTTCCCTCCCCCAAGGCCTCCAGAGTCCGGTTCTGTGTGGCGAGGCCAGTATGAAAGTAGCAAAGCCTGCTGGCCCAAGAGAGGCTGTTCAGGGAGGAGCAGGGCAGTGCAATGTGGCCCAGTAACAGGCAGTATGCCAGAGGCCCCAGTGAGAGAGGGGTGGAGTGGAAGAGGCCTTCTGTGAGAGGGGAGGTGGTGTGAATGTGCATGTGTGTAGAGCCCAACTTTGGACTCAGTTTGCTCCGATCTCAGACCAAGAGTAACGTTAACCTGGATGTCCTGTGTGAGGCATGGGCTGCGATGTAGAGAAGGTCGGAGCCACAGACAGTGCTCCCCGGCACTGGGACATGTAATGGACAGTCTCCATATTTACTATCTGTTTGTAGGAACAGTAAAGTCATGGCAGGTAAGACTGGACAGATTGCCCTGTAGCAACAGACAGGCAGGCCAACATAAGACCTGACCTCAGGAGAGCGTCCCCTGTCACATACAGTTTGTACCATGTATAAGTAGATACAAAGGTCTGCTCTAAATGTGTTTATGAAGAACCTGTGTTGAAACTTGCAATAGTTTGCAAAAAATCTAAAATGCATCAATACTGGATGAACTCATTCTGTAGGTACCCACAGTAATTTGCATATTTGCAAATTATTATGGGTATGTTCATTTCAAAGTCAGTATTTTTGGTCCCTTGCACTTCAAATGAAAAAGATTCTCCTGTACAAAGCAAGATTGGGGAGGGGGGAGGGGGGGAGAGGCCAGCAGCTGATGTGGCTCTGACTCTAGCCTTGCGTCTAGGTTGGTGCCAGAGTCAGACCCAGCCTCTTGCCCCCCATGCACCTGCCCTCTGCAGCTTCTGTCCCTGCTCTGACAGTAAGACAGAGGAAGAAGCAGGGTAGAGGAGGGGGGTATTGACAAATAGAGGGGAAGAATTACTTCCTTCAAACTACTAGCAACACTCCTACCAACGCAGCCCAGTATGCTGTTAGCCTTCTTGGAACAAGGGCACACTGTTGGCTCATATTCAGCTTTATTATCCACTGTAACCCCAGGTCCTTTTTGGCAGAGCTGGTTCTTAGCCAGTCAGTCCCAGACTGTACTGGTGCATGGGACTATTTCAGCCTAAGTGCAGGACTTTGCACTTCTCCTTATTGAACCTTGTGAGATTTTTTTTGTTCCAATCTTCCAGTATGTTGAGGTCTCTCTGAATCCTAGCTCTACCCTCCAGTGTATCTACTACTGTCCTAAGCTTGGTGTCAGCTGCAAACTTGCTGAGAGTGCACTCCATCCTATCTTCCAGATCACTGATGAAGATACTGGACAACACTGGCCCCAGGACTGGCCCCATTTGATAGTGGCTGCCAGTTAGACATTGAGCTATTGACTACTACACTCTGACCCTGCTGATCCAGCCAGTAAAGCACAACTCCTCGACCTCTCTCCCCTACTTGTCCTTCCTGTATAAGTTATACCCATCCATGACAGTGCAAGCCATCCCACCAAGCCTCTGTAATTCCAATCACGTTGCAGTTCTGGGACTGTGCAAGGACTTCCAATTGCTCCTGCTTGTTTCCCAGGCTCTGTGCATTTGTGTACAGACATCTGAGGAAACTGGCCAATTGCCCTACTTTCTGAGGAAGAATGAGAAGGTCTCTCCTGTTGTCCTCTCCTGCTTGTGCTTCCTCCCCATTTCCCCATCTTGTGCTTCCTCCCCCTACTTTGCCACTTATCTCACGGTTTTGATCTCCATTCCCTGGCAAACCTAGTTTAAAGCCCTCGACACTAGATTAACAAGCCTGTCTGCAAAGATGCTCTTCCCTCTCTTCATCAGGTGAATCCCGTCTTCCTGGGAAGGAACCTGTCTCTTCCTAGCATGAAGATCCTTGTATGGATCCACCTACCACCCCAATGAATTCTGACCCATACTAAGCCTTGGTAAAACCCTGATCTTTGTTAAAGAAAATCAAAGAACTGTCCAGCCCCAAGAAAATGATTCAGTAGGATCTGAAATACAATTATCTGTAATTTAATGGGAATCATACTAATATGCATGAAAATAAAGGATTTTAATTTCATATCTAAGATTCAGCAGTCTAAAAATGTAAAAAACTAGGAAAACTACTCCAGTTTCACACTGGAAATATAAAGATTTAGAAAAGGCTTTTTTCAAAGATATCAGTTTAAGTAAATACAATTTATGAATCTAGACATGGGAATATACCTTTCAAAAAGTGGCTATTAAAACTTCACCGAGATTAAAATGGAGAGAGAGAAAAAAATATCAGTGTGGGCTTTTTCAGTTTGAGCATTTGTCTTTTGATTCAAGACATAACTATGACTTTAAAATTATTTTGCCAGTTAAAGTCACTTTAAGAATATGCAAAATACATGCTGAAAGTAGTATTCTCAGATATAATGTAGGCTGCTTAATTTCAGTTTTCAAAACATTACATTAAATGTCTTGTAACAAAAATGCAGTGGTTCTGCATTTTGGCCTAACATATGGATATAGTGGAGTTAAAATATACTAGCAATAGTAGAGTTTTTATTATGAATTCTTATAATTTTATGACAACTTTTGGCTCCAGACTGAGCCAGGCAACTTGTCTGCATATTTCTATCCTGAGCAATATGAAAAATATCTTGAATATACCTTCTCATTAATGAGATGATAATAGTGTAAAAGACTAATTACTTGTGAACGAGTTAAGCTGGTCAAGCCAGTACAGAACTTCATGGCTTCAGTCACTTAATCACTGTGTTGTTCTGTGCGTTTGTTCTTACACTTACAATTGTGTCAAAAAAATTCTATTTACCAAACCTACATATTTAACAGATAACTAGTTTTGAAATTTGCCCTTGATTTATTTTTTTCTTTTACAATGTATCTCATTCTTCCTATAACCTACTAGTCACTTAAAGCTAAACCTAATGAAATAGCCCAATTTAGGGTATTATAGAATAGCAAGTAGGGGGAATCCTTTGAAATTATTATATTATAGGAGAACACTACAGGGGATGGGAGGAGTTGTTTCTAGCAGGATACTTGTGCATCAATGGTGGTGGAAGTGTGGTGGCAGCATTAATTGCCACTCCCCTGTAGCCAAATTTCAGACCTATGGGGAACTCTATAGGCCACACAGCATGGCCCTACATGCTAAATTAGGCACACAGAGCCTGATCCCAGCATGTATGCTTGGAAGTGGGTGGTGCAGGGCCAAATCCCTTACAGCAGATCAGAACGGGCCAACATGAGTTGCCAGGGCCCAATCCTGGTGCATGGAGATGTCAGGGGGCAACATGGGGTGGCAGGGTCTAGTCCTGGTGTCTAGAGCTGGGAGGGGGTGGCACAGGGCTTGATCAGAGTGTGTGGGACAAGCATGAGGCAGTATGGGCCCTGATCTGGTCCATGGATTGACCCCATTCCACTCATCTGGCCCATGGAGCCAAAAGCTTAAGTATTATTGATCTAGAACAAGGGCCAAAAATGAGACCTATGGAGTAGAAGTGTTGCAAGTTCCACCCAAAAAACAAAAATGAGATGCCAACTGACTCTTAGTATATTGTGCAGCTCTACTTAAAATCATAAGCATATCTTTATTTCATATGTACTTTAAGTGACAGTGAAATATTTAAGAAGCTAACATTTACAAATTATCAAAACTACAATTCAGGATTAAAAACCTACTGATGTGGATTAGCTCAGTTCATACATACAGAACTGTTGTTTTAGACATTAGCTATCTTTGTGTGGATTACAGCAGGCTAACACATAATTTTGTGTTGTGCAATTTTTTGTTATTCAAAATGTGAATGTTTCATTGAAGTTGAGGGCAACTTAATGATGCTTCCTGTTAATAGCCATCTTCTCAGTTAATAAGCTCCTATGCATTCAACCTCACAAACTATTTGCTCTAAAATGCCTCATCCTTCAGCCTCAGAAATTGTTCATCCTAGAACACAATAAGTATATCCTTAACAGGAAACACCCTCCAGGTAATAATAAAAAAAATGTTTGGAATGAAAATTGTGCTAAGTGGGTCTGTATTTCAGTCACATGTGAAAACAGACAAAAACTATCTTTAATGGAAAAAAGAGGTATGCTTATACCTGCCAGACACAAGGCACAGGGTACTTTTTGGTCACAGACTAGTCAAGATCCATCTTATACTCCTACTTGTGGCTAACCTCACCTAGCTACAATTTTTGTAAAAAAGTGACTCTGGTGTCTTAGCTAGCTCAACATAAAAATGCACATTTTTCTTTTGCAGTGAAGAAAAGCCAGAAATAACAAAGTTTCCTGTTTACTCCATGATATTTCAATTGATCCATTTGTCCTGACCTCCTCTGTCAAACTGGATTTTTTTCCTCAGAAGCAGATCTCTCTCAATGGAAACCAAATTCAGATATATTTGTCTTAGATATGAGGGCATCAGTTATAAAATAGTATTTTTTACTGTTATGTCAAGCTGCGTGTTTTATTTCTTGGATGAGGATAATTTGTCATTTGAAATTATGCAATAAACTACTTGCCTTCCTCCATAATTTATTTCCCAAAACATATCCACCATTTTTTATTTTGAAAAGGGATCCTTGATCACCCATGTGAACAAAAACAATGAAATTCATCCTCTAGTTTTAAATGGATAAATCTGTGGTGCTGGAGAGCCAAGTAACACTTTTCCTGGAATAGATTTTATTAATAGGAAAATTAACAGTTTTGTTTGTGAGCTTCTAGATAAAGTATAACCATTGTGTAGTGAAGGTACAATGCAGAGAAGAGACATACACACACACAATTATGAATTAATTCAATGACCTGTAGTTAAAGCACCCCTCGTGGTCATTTTGAAACATGGAACACCGAATACATGAGACGCTGCAGCACTTTAATTAGAACGGCTCCTGAGAACTGCTCAAATTAAAATCCATCCCCCTCCTCTGAGCATGTGTATAAGGTGCCTGAAGCCACATTACCTGGCATCATTTGCATGTATGAACTAATAAGCAGACACTACCCTGGCTTACACTTAGATGGAAAAACTGTAAGGAAAACCCTGATGCTGGAGGAAGTAGTTTTGGTGACTCAGTAGCTGATACTCTTCTCTTCTACGTCATCACTGAACCAATTATTCTGGCATGACACTCACTGACATAGTACTAATAGAGGAAGCATCATCAGATAGCATGTACAACTGAGATCCTGACACGTGTGGTCATTAAAAGATCACAGGACAGTTTTTCATAGCAAGGTTTTAACCCTGAAAGCCCTAGGCAAATTCCAGTTAGAATAAATATAACGTCCCTTATATTTTGAAAGGCATTCCTCCTATAGTTTCAGATGGATGTCATGATTCATTTCTTCTCCCGGAAACAAGGCAAGTGACACAATGGTTCTTTACGTGTCCTGAAAATGTTGGTCTAGAAAATTGTTTGGAATACAGTACTGTACATCATAATGAAATATAAAATCTCTTTGTAAATGAGGAAACTAAGTTTGACCAACAGCTTTCATCTTTTTAAAAAATTCATTTTAGATGCCTTGCCATTGAAAAATAAATTTAAAAACAGTCAAGGGCAATGTTTTTTGAGTCTTAGGGACTGTTGTCTATCATTTTTAAAACAATCTGTGAATGGAAAGCTCATGCCATGCTACACCATCCAAAGCAATACAAAGTGTGTGGATAAGAGTGGCTGAAGTAAAATTAAAATCTAGCTAGAGTACCTTTAGCAGAACTGACTAAGAGACATAGTAAAAGAATCAAAGTGAAATAAAGAGAAACGGGTATGTTAGACTAGTCATGTATTTTCATAGATTCATAGAAGCTAGGTTGGAAGGGACCTCAATGGATCATCGAGTCCGACCCCCTGCCAGTGGCAGGAAAAAGTGCTGGGGTCATGTGACTTGAAGATCCCCAAGGTAGGGCAGAGTACCACCTCCCTTGGAGGCCCATTCCAGATTCTGGCAACCCTAATTGTGAAGTTCTTTCTGATGTCCAACCTAAATCTAATCTCTATCAGTTTGTGGCCATTGTTTCCGGTTATTCCAAGGGGTACTCTGGTAAAGCGAGCATCTCCTATTCCCTGCTGTCCCGCCTCCCACTAGTGAATTTGTATACTGCCACAAGATCCCCCCATAGCCTTCTCTTGTGGAGGCTGAAAAGGTCCAGGTCCCTCAGCCTTTCCTCATAAGGCCTTCTCTGCAAGTGTCTAACTATACAGGTGGACCTCCTCTGGACCCTTTCAAGGTTGTCCACATCCTTCTTGAATTGCGGCACCCAGAATTGGACACAGTACTCCAGCTGCGGCCTGACCAGTGTCACATAGAGGGGGAGCATCACCTCCCTGGACCTGTTCATGATGCACCTGCTAATGCATGACAAAGTGCAGTTAGCTCTGCTAATTACTTCATCACACTGACAACTCATATTCATCCTGGAGTTGACAATGACTCCAAGATCTCTTTCTGCTACTGTGCTGCTGAGAAGGTCATCCCCCCAGCCTATAGGTGTGCTGCTGATTCCCTCTCCCTAGGTGAAACACCTTGCACTTGTCCTTGTTGAACTGCATCCTATTCCTCTCTGCCCACTTCCTAACCTGTCCAGGTCCACCTGGATTTGGTTTCTTCTCATCCATGTGTTTGCTTCATCCCATACTTTGGTGTCATGCTCATAACTGAATGCAGGTATGAAGCCTTCAAATGTTCTAAAATAGGAATGAATTAACCAGAAGCATACATGTCTTCAGGTTTCTGAAAAGGACAGCAAGAGGAAGGCATACTCTTTTCAATGAGCTTCCCTTTGGGCTACCATCCCAACAAATTTTGGTATTTTGTTCAGTTTTGATTAAGGACTGCCCTTACTTTGACATCCTCTATAGTGAATGGATTGTTGACACTTAGAGTAATAAGACAACTCAAAGCACACAAAAATTCCTATAATTTCAGTCATGTTTCAAATGTTGAGAATTTTTTATATTAAGCTTGCCACTAATATATAATACAGGCCTATGCAGATAAGTTATTAAGCACAGCTTTATAAATAGTCATTAAAATAAAAACAATGGGTACCTGGACACATCTGGGGAAGCTGTTCTGACATGCTGTAACATGCGTCTAATTACAATGCATTACAGCAGATTTGATGAATCGAGTCTGTTGAAGCGTGCTAATTAGTGCATTCCAGCCAGCCTCCGTGTCTCATGTATCAGCATCCCCATACTCCAACATGGCGGTGGGGGCACTTTAACTAAAGCTCATTTGACAAGCTTTGGTTAAAGCACACCCACCACCATTTTAAAACAGGGGTATGCTGATACACAAGATGCTGCAGCACTTTAATTAGAGTGACTCTCAGAGTTGCTCTAATTAATGCACCCCACACCCAGGGCATGCGTAAAAATATACAGTGGGGCATCCTGGAACAATTCAGCAGCTGACTATTCTTAAACTGATCTGACCCCAGCTGACTTCCTGCCCGTTGGGCAGGGGGCTAGATCCGACGATCTCATGAGGTCCCTTCCACCCCTCATAATTTATAAAATCTATGACATCTATGAAATTTACGGATGGAATGGGCTTTACATTTTCACCTATACTATTTTGATTCCTTTATATTTTTACAAATGTCAATACTTAATTAAAAAGAAAAGGTGAAAAGCCAAATAATCTCTATTTGTTAAATGTAGCAAAATAAAGTGAAAATAAAGCAACATAGTAACATCTATGCAACAAATTAGCAAAAGTCAAATTATATAGCTGGCAATATGGAAGTCATAGCTAACAGATGAATATAGGATTACAACTATTCTCCCACTGCCTTTTTAGCTTAATTCTATTTGTTCATTCTGTTTACAGTTTTACAATGAAAACAGTCAAGAGTTGGCTCAAAAAGTAGACTTGTTACAGAAACCTTGGCAGATGGTATAAAAATACCATTTTTAATAAAGACTTTGTCAGCCTCCAGTAAAGGAACATGAAGCTTTCAATAAAGGAGACTGCAAGTACACCATTGTTCCCAAAAAATGTATTATTTATATAGTGCCATTGTTGTGCCTTGCTCTGTACACAGGTGCAAAAGACCTGCCTTTCAAAGGGCCTGCATTTTGAACAGCTACAGGCAATGATAAGGGGAGGTATAAAATGACTGATCAATTGTATTGGACATAGCCTCTACTTTAAATATTAAATCATAATAGGTCATCTAGATTAAAAATATGGAACAATATGAGGAAGCATGAAAATTAAGACGTGGAAAGCTAGCTGAAACAAGCATGATTTTTTTCCTAGTTATTTTAGAGGATGTTAGAGTTATTTGGTATAGTAGAGGAAAGATACTGTTCCAGTCATAAGGAGCAATATGAAACAGTTATTGAAATCAGAGATTTCTGAGGGTGGCAGCTGAGCAGGGAGGTTCTTCAAAACAGGAAAAAAGCAAACTACAAACTATCTCAACAATACATACCAACACTTTTAGAACTTTGAAAGTGATTTTGTAATAAAATACAAATTTATTACTTTGGAGGCAAGGGGAATGTGACTTAAAAGCTGAACTTGTTCAACCAAAGATTGTTTGTAAAGATCTCACTTTTTGGGCTAGGCACACACATTCAAAAAGCCTGAGGCAAAATCAGTCTAAATTATGTGATTTTCTGTAAGCACCATAATTTAGACCTGTTGCAAACAGAATGAACATACATTTGACCTTCAGTGTGGGGGAGGCGGGGGATGGCAAATCTTAGGCCAGGTTCCACCATTTTTAAAGCAGCCTATGTGTGCTGAACTTCTGTTCTGTTATGGAGATAGATCAGCTTCCAATAATTTATACCAGTACAAGGTAGGGTACCTGAACATGAGTGCAGAGACTGCTCCAACACACTGCAACTACAGTGCATCAGAGCAGGCTTGATTAACTGGGGCTGCTGAAGCATGGTAATTATCATGCTCCAGCAGCCTCCTGCATCTCGTGTATCAGCATTCCTGCCCTTAAAAATGGCAGCAGGGGAGTGAGCAAGACAAACAAGCTTTAGTTCAAAGGACACCACCATCATTTTTAAGTACGGGGAGGTTGATACACAAGATGCTGTAGAGCTTTAATTAGAGCTGCTCTAGTTCAAAATCAGTATTCAAAATACTGATATCACTGGAGCTAGAATTAAATGAATTAGGTTAGGAAGACCATCACTTGTGGGTAACTCATTATTTTAACAAATTAGCATGGTCTAAAAAAAGAAGAACAGAAGATCTCATTTGTTAAGCAGGGGAATATGGACTTGTGAATGAACGAAACATAACAAAACTCCTAAAAATATCAGAACTAAAGAAAAAAAAACAGTGTGCACAGCTATGCATCAGGATTTCATAAAATATATTTGAAAACATAAAATGAGATAAATTTACTTTGCTGATGAAGGTCATAAGTATAATACCATCTGTAAACGATTGTTCAATTAAGTACTTGAAAGAAATGCTTCCCTAACTCTCCCAAAGCATATGATTTGATTTTTCTTAAAACAGTTTGCTTGCTTGCTACAAATGTTACAATTAGTAACAAATCATCCAGCCCTTTTTTAAACCTAGTTACTACATTTGATATCATGACCACCTGAGGCACTGAATTCTGCAAGCTGTCTACAGACAATGTAATTTATCTTTTCTTTATTAGCATTTAATTTAATGTAGTGGCCTGCTGGTTCTTATATTTAACATTCAATTTCAATTTTAAAGCCACATAAAACAATATTATTGGACAGGGTTAAAAAGGAGGGCTGGTCAGTTTCCCTTCTGCCCTCGAAATAATTTATATCTACAACGTTTCTCCTTCCAGAATAAAGTTATTCTTTTTTTCCTCAGTCTCTTTTTACATGTATGTTTTATTACACTTTACATTTGATGAACCCATCACAGCCCATCTCCAGGTTTTACAAAAGTAAGGCAATGAAGAAATGGGGCCAACACCCCAAGTAGGCCTGGCTCACTGTTAACTATCAGTATTCAAAGATTAAAATCATGACTACACTAAAGCCTAGGGACTTCTTGTCATTGATTTCTATGAAGCCAGGATATTACCACAAGTGTTTGTCCTCAAAGGTGTCTATAAGATAGAGGCCCACCAATGTATACGAGAAGTATGGATTTTTTCTTTGACTGACTAGTATTAACACGCACTCTTTGTGTTTACTTCCTTGTCCTAGCATGTTGCCCCATAGCTTTTCACTCTACACTATTTAAGCCCACCTAGATTCTTACAATCCTACATGGTTCTTATTCAGTGAAAAGAGAAACTATCTATTTTACAGTATCTGGAGTCCTTCAAGATATATTGTCCATGCTCCGATTCCACTGTAAATATGACATTTCATGCACTCAAGCTTGGAAGCTTTTTTTTGCCAGCAGTACCTGCATGGCAGACATGCTTCCTGCAGCTCTTCATGATTCACACTGAAGGCATAAAGGACTGAGTGTGCCTACTAAGCCTCAACCTCCTCTTGGATGTAGAGCCCCAGAGATGCTAGACTTTGAGGAAGAAAGGATGGAAGGCACATGTACACACTGTGCATGCACACAACTCAGCTTGAAGAGCTTGAGTTAGTGTACAGGGAGTAATTTCTCTTTTGCAACTGTTCATATGTACAGTTCCACTATAGGTAACTCAAATAAGTGGCTAGACCAGTCAGAGGTGGGATCTTGGGGTCTCAAGAAAAGACAGCATCTGATTTGGAGCTTCCAGAACTTGCATAATATTTAATAAATGTGTCACTAGAGCTTCCAGGTGTCTACAACAGATATGTTTTTAAGTGATGCTTCAGACGCTGCTTGAGAAAATCTGGCTGCCATAGCCATGAATGGATCTAAGATTTAGAAAAGGGGAGTGGAGATGGTTTGGTGAATCATCACGTAAACACAATGCATATTTTTATCAAGTTAAAAAGGAACTAGAAGCTTTAGTAAGAAGATAGTGGCCCAGGGTTATATTAATCAGTTTAAGATCAGAGAAAAAACAAATAAAGGTACTGGAATCTGCACTGATTTACTCTATCATACATTATGTAAAAAAAACTCCACAACCAACTAGGCAAAAAATATCAAAACGTGTTGCCTCATTAGCTTTGCAGTCATTAAAAAATGGACATTTCTTTTTCAGACTCATAAAACAAAAAAAATAGCCTTCTTGAGCATTGGGACAGTGCATCTAATGTGTCCCTGGAAGTTATTTCCACACCTGAGTTAATGTTTTTAGCTAGAGTTTAAAACAGTCTGCAGAGTTGTGATACATTACCAAGAGGAGCTAAGAGACAGTAGAAATGCAGAAGAAAGCTAGTTTGATTAGCTGAACATCAAGACCATATAAAAGGAGAGAGGGTCATTAATAGTTGTAGAATGAAGAGTTTAGAAGGAATCTAGTAGATTATAATGAGCCATGAAGTCAGTTGACTCTATCACTAGTGCCTCAATAGAAATGCTTCTGTCAGGCAGTTGGTTTTAAATTTTGGGTGAACCATGAATCAAAGGCAGGAGGAGTTGCAAGTGCACCAAAGCACCCTCCCTGGATCTGCCCATGGGCATGTCTGGCATCAAGCCAAGCCAGTTTGATAAGGTCTATTATACAGTCTTATTTATAAGCAAAGCTATTTCCCCCCTTGATGCCAAACAAAGATCTATTTTTTTGTGGGCATCCCAACGTCACCTATGCTCCTTCCATAGACTTACCTGCAGGGAGCTTCACGAACAGCAGGGTTTGGGCGGCCTGCAGGCAGGAGTAGAGCACGGTACCACAGCAGGCAACGCCACATAAGCAGGCGCACTCAAAAAGCTCTCCGGTCTTCTGCACTGACAGCACCATGCAGTGTGCTGCTTGCCCCTGCAGCTCACCCAGTGCCTGGCTCAGCCAACAGAAGCCCAGAATGAAGAACATCCGGCCTGAGCCCTTTGCTTGGAAGCAGCCAGCTCCTGCATGCTATTCTCCCACCTCCTCATTCCTCACGTGCAGGAACCTTCTTGCAGCCCCCCAAGGAACCATGGACCCCAGTTGAGAACTGCTGGACTACATGACCTGAGGTCCCTTCCAACCCTAATTTACTATGATTTCATGATTATTTTCTTTAAACTTTTGCCAATGATAGTATCAAAAGGGTTTTTTTCCCATAGATTCATAGATTGTTAGGGGCTGGAAGGGACCTTGTAGATCATCAGATCCAGTCCCCCTGCACTAGGCAGGAAAAGATAACTGGGGTCAAGTGATGCCAGCAAGGTGACTATCCAGTCTCTTCTTGAAGATTTCCAGGGTAGGTGACTGTTTTGTCTTTTTTTATAATCCAGGGTAGATATTTATTTTACAGCAAGAAATAAGCACCTGATCACAACAAACCGTTTTAACAACTTTCCAGATGTACTAATACTTGAAAGAACCATAACTTCAATTGTCATTGGGGCAAGTTAAATCCATATATGTAGGTCAAGGAATTCCAAGGATTATAATAGGAAGAGTGTACCCAGCTTCATGAGTCAGGGCAGGCGACAAGCTAATTAAGCCCCTGGTCTCTCTGCTTACCTGATTTAGCTTGGCTGACAGCAGCTTACCTACTTCCAGCTGGCCTCAGTTGCCTGCGTAAGTGTGGCTACCTGCTTATAAGCAACAGCTCTTTTAGTGCCCAAGCGGCTACACAATAGGATAGATATCTCTTTATCTAGTCTTTGGATCCTGGTTCCCTACATGCTGATTCCTTGTTTCAGGCTCAAGCCTGGACCTTTTTACTTTAGACTTGCTGGCTACTATCACCCACCTCTCCCCACTTGCTCCAGTCCAGATCCCTATCTTCTGAGATCGCTTCTGGCTTTGCGGCTTTAGTTTAGTCCTGCCAGTTGTAGCAGGGCACTAAGGCGCCTGCTACTTGGAACAGCAAAATGGGTTCAGCTGCCAGTTATCAGGGCAGCCCAGGTGTGGGTTGCCAGGGCAACCAGTCTGATCAGCTGGCCAGAAGGGGGCAGGGCCTGGCCTTTGTATGCAGCCAGGCTGAGGCGAGAAGGCAGTTCCCGTCTGGCAGCCTGAGCAGTGGGAGTTCTGCTGCAGAGCAGAGCAGCGCAGCCTGACCGTCTACATGATGGTATGGGGTGGAGAGAACCCTGATAGGGAGGTATGAAGGAGAGCTAGGGTGGTCCAGAATTTATGTTATAGCCAGGAGGCTTATTCTGTGTTACAGCTGGTTGGCTTATGGCTTTGTATTTTCTGTTTGATAGTTTGAGTAACACCGGAGGACCGGGTGAGGCTGTAGGGGTTGGAGGAGGCCTCAGGGGAGCTCCCCAGTAGCATAGGGGTTCCTGGTGCCCTGGGAGGGCACAGCAATCTGGTGCCAGGGAAGGCACAGCAGTTTGATCACCGGAGAGTGGTGCTGCATTTTGGGGTGTCCCGGCCCTGGCCCCAGTGGGGCAGTATTGAGAAGAGCCCAATGGGGCGCAAGACCCAGAGAAGGTGGGGGTCTGGGGCCAGGTATGGCTACGGCTGCCTGAGCCCCAATTGGGAGAAGCCCCAGAGAAGGGGGCAAGCCAATTAGGAGAAGCCCCAGGAGAGGGCGAACGTGTGGGTAGATGCCCAGTGAGGGCAAGTATCGGAGTTAGGAGCCCGGTGAGGGTGAGCATATGGGTAGAGGTCTCACAGAGGGCACTAAGGAAAGAGCATAGATGCGATATTGTCCGGGACAACTGAGAGGCTTGGGGTGTTGTATGAGGAGTGGTTGGAGCCATGCGTAACCCTGTAGGGGAGAGACCCCAGAATCATTGGTAGAAGGGGTAACTGGCAAGTACACAAAGGAGTACTGTGTTCAAGCGGGATAAAGGCATCCTCCCTTATAATACTGTTACTATCAAAGATGTGGTAGGCAAGATAGAGGGTGCATGGACACCCGCTTGGCATGGTAGGGGGCACCAGGAGAAATCATGGCCGGTCCTGGGTCCCCGCTCCGTGACACCGGTCCCCAGTCTTTTACAGCTATGCCTGCCTGCTCCACACTCCCTAGCCCCGTGGTCTCTAACATTTTTAAGCAGGAGATCACCTTTTGGCATTTAAAAGTAACCCAAGATCTACCATGCGCTGCTGCCACCACATTTCCCCCCTGCCCCCCCTCCCCCACACCCAGCTGGTAAGCCTGTGGGGTGGGGAGGGAAGGGTGGGTGCAGATCCAGGCAGAGGGAGAAAAAATTATTTGGCGGTGCGCCTCCCCAGCAGGTAAGTCCCCCTCAGCTGGGGCCCCACTCAACTTATCCCTGCTTCTGCCTCTGCAGCACTGTCCCTGACTACAGGGTCTGCAATCTAGCCCCTACCCCGTCCCTCCCCCACAGACTGACTTGCTGGGCTGGGACTCGCACATTCATGCACCTGGGCACTCAGCTCCCCACCCCAGCCTCAGCTCAACCGCGAGAGGCTCCGAGATCTACTGATGGATCAAGATCTACTGGTTGGTGACCATTGCCCCAGCTAGTGACTCTAGTCTAGAACCAGGCTTCCTGCTCTTGGCCTCCCTGGCTCATGGCTTTACCATCGTCCTGCTTCTTCCTATGGGAACTTTCCATGTCTTGGTTCCTTACAGACCTCAGCCTCTTGATCTTGCATGCTCCTGATTCCCCTGGGTTATTGCCCCCTAGGATCAAGATGACCACCCATGTCCTGGTCATCCCCTGACACCATGCTCTAGAACAAATAATGCTAGATTTTGATAAAACTGATGAACCATAGCCAAATGAATTATCAAAATGTGGAATCTGGATAGTGAAGACCCTGCTAAAAAATAAGGATACTGATGAAGGATTCATATTTGCAACTACTTTCATAAAAACTGACACGACTATAATGTGGAAAATTAATAGAACGTCTGTTTAGCAGATGTACATAGACTTAGTTATTAACATGATACGTAAGGAAGGTTGACAAATATTCCTGATCTCGGAAGAGAGATTAGATAAGTCCAAACAGATGCACAATATTTTTACTGCACTTAAAAGGAAAGAATGCTAGAGCTTGGGAAGATAGTTTTTTCCAAAATCTATACTGAGTAAAGAAATTGCATCTTTAGTGATTAAAAGCAGTGAAAAATATTACAAATGGAACAAATATCTGCTGATAGTACCCCAGCGCATAACTGAAGAAGAAAAAGCACAGCTATCAGAGAGGAGTGATTTGGGAACCTGTACAACAAAAGAAAAAAAGGATACATTTTAGATGACAAGACAGAGCCTAAACAAGTTATTTAAAGTTTTCAATAGATAATTCCTAAAAAATCAGGATTAAAAGAAACAAACAAAAACACCCAAACTCTTGATTTAAACATGTTGATAATATAATAAGATTAAAAACACTGCAATGTTCAATCGCTGTATTTATTAGAATTTGTTCAATTAGGAAATTCAAGGGGGAGAATCTAAGGAAGATAAGGTACCAAGGGCTTTGTCAGGGAATTTGAAGTTGCCACAATATGTAAAAAAAATATCACAGCCTTGGTTTCATCATCGCCACTGATTATCACAAAATGTGCCTTAGTACTGCAAAAAAAATTGCAATTACAAAAACCTGTCTAGTTCCCATACAGGTGTAGTACTGGAGCACAAAATTCACAAGAACCTGCTCGAAAATGACTTTTTCTTATTAAAGAAAGTCACATCTGCCAAGGATGTGTAGTACAACTTTCTGGGGAAGAGGATTTAGTCGTTCTTAATTAAAATTGTCAAAAAGTACACCAAGATACAAACACATGCCCCAAGATAAAGCAAACTGTGAGACAAAGTAATACAAATCCTCCAAGGCCAAGCTATTTCAACAAGCAAATCCATTAAAAAAACCACAAGGCACAAGACTGGATTGCTTTCGCTATACCTTAGATTTCACAGAGGTAGCTTTCATTTTCATAAACTATGATTATACTTGGACCCAATATGGGAGATGTTAAAGAGTCTCATGGAGGGGTGCTGAGCATTCCTAGTCCCTGCTGAAAGAGATGGAAACTGTGGCATTCATAAGCTTATAGTATCAGGGTGTTCAGCAGAAACTGCATGTCTTATTGCACATGAACAGACTTGTCATCAGTATATTTATCAACTGCATTGTTTTCAAAAGCATTTTGCATTTGGAAGTTTGAGAGAGCCCAGATAACTTGTCCTTTTTTCCTGGTAATATACACACCCCTTTAGATTATACAAAGAGTAGGAAGCCTTTGTTCATTTTACTGACACTTGCAAATTAAATGTGCTTGCTTAAAACTTGTGACGGTGACAAGTCAAGTCACAACAACCTACATCATTATTATTAATCATCTTTTGTATTATGATACAATCAAAATTGGAGCTCTGCTGCAGCTAGACACTTCATATGGGAAATATTCCTGTCCTGAAGAGCATGCGATAGGAATAGACAAGACAGACGAAGAGAGATATGAAGTATTGTTACCTGCACTCATTTGTACAGATGACAGAGAAGGTTGCCTCCCATGGAATAAGCTGCTGAAACTAGACCCAAATGCATTAATCCCAACATTGTGACTTAGTAGATAGGCACATTGAACTTTCATTGAAAGTAATGCAGAGGCTGACAAATCTTAACAATTCCACTCTACCATTCTCACTGCAGCTATTACATTAATTGAAACCAAAAAACCCAACACACCAGTGTCTTGATCTTCCACTCTTCAAATGCAATACTGATTTTCAAACTGTTCAGGTTACATTTGCATTCCAGTTTCTTAGTCCAACTGTGTCTCCATTGAAAAGTCACACAAGATACTACACAGTAGTCACTGTGTCAACAGGGATAGACAACAAATAATTATGTTGGTCTAATAATCCATTGCATGGCTAATTCAAAGCAAATGAGGAAAAAAAGAATATCCATAACAGCTTGCTGGAATCTATCTATAAGTAGTGGTGAAGGTTGAACAAGGCCTCTACTTCTGAGATTGAGTGGGTTATTCAAAATATGAAAAACAATAGGGTTTTCTAAAATGTATACCAAATAATGGATCTTCTGTTTTAATGGATCAATCTATTTTGTTTAAACCCTAGGAAATTACACACTAAAAACTGTTTAAAACATTTTCATGCTTCGGTCAAGCACACGGAAGTCAGGAAATGTGTAAATTGAAGTCTTCTGTTCAACTTTAACCAGCCTTCTTCTGCATGAAAAGTATGGTATAGTCTCCAATTACAAGATCTTGTATTATTTTCCAGGTAAGATTCCTCCTTATTCAGTGAAGAGAGTGCAAAGTGGTCACTTAATGAGCAGCTCTTCAGTATTTTGTTTTCTTGTCACACACTGTGTTGCTCCATACCTGTTCTGCACATTTTATTCAAACCCTGCTTTGAAAATAATTATTAATTTCCTCATGGGCTTGTCTAGGTGCTAATCATTATAGTGCTTCACTAACATTAATTTATTTTCACAAGTCTTATGTAAGCTGAATGGGTGGTGGTAACCCTATTTTTACAGATGGGAAGATGACACTAAGAGATTAAGATAAAATTCCCATTTGTTTTGGATGCCCAGTTTAAGATGACTGGGATATGATGTTTTAGAGGCCCCTTCTCTCGAGTCAGGCACCCAGGAAATGAACAGTGAATAATTAGTGACCACCAGTGAAAAGCTTGGTGTCAGCCAGCAGGGACCAACCACTTTGGGAGGTGTGCCACAAGGTAAGGACTGTCCCCTTCCTTATTGCCAATCTGACCCCTCCTCCTGCCACATTTGGGGCTTTGCTTTCTGCTTCTTTCTGCTCCCTCCCCAATCTGCCACATGTCACCTGCAGAGGCTGCCCATGCTACTTGTGGCATGGTGTAAGCAGTTTGCCCAGCATGGATAGACACTCTGCCATAAGCAGGGATAAAAGACTGAGCACAAGACTCTCTCATTTCTTCTGCAATCCTGTGTCTCATTTAATACATACTTTTTAACTTCTGTAACAAAGAAATTGCAGACATCACACTGTCCAACTGATTAATTCCCCAGACCAAATCAATGTGATAAACTGAATGATATGCATATTCTGTTGAAAAACACAGTACACAGTTATGCAATTAAAGACTATGTCATAATGCATACGCACAAGGAGGCTGAAAGTTGCACTGATAATCTTAATTCTTTTATTTCTTAATTTTGCAACCTGAACAGTATCTTTTTTGTGTGTAATATCACTTCTGTGTTTTCTCCTTTTTTTGGATTGTGTGTGAGTGTATATGAAGTGAATTCAATGGTAGTCCTAGTCACCACTTCAGAGTAAAGGGTTCTCAGTCTGTTTATCAATGGATCTTGCTAGATCAGTGTAGCAAAAAAAGCAACTAATTATAATTTTAAAATAACAGAATTTATATTCAGTACTATAAATATACATCAGTTTGTCAATATATTTTAATTTAAAAAGTATTCTTTATATTTTTGTGCAAATACAGAACAAGGAGCAAGTCTGAAGTAGCAGCAAGGGAAGTTTAGATATTAGGAAGAATTTTCTCACTAGGAGGGTAGTAAAATACTGGGAAAAGTTACCCAGAGAGGTGGTGGAAGCTCCACCCTTGGAGGTTTTCAAGACCCAGCTAGATAAAGCCTTGGCTAAGATAATCTAGTTGAGGATGGTCCTGCTTTGAGCAGGGGGTTGGACCTAGATGACCTCCTGAGGTCTCTTCCAATCCTAACTTTCTATGATTCTATGAAATGCCAAATTCTGAGAACAAATTGAGACATACCAAATTCAGAAACCAGAATTTCTTTAGTCGGCCAGCAGTCTCAATGGACACTGAAAGTTAGCTGTTGCTCAATAAGACAAGAATAAGTACAAGGTGTGCTGAAAAGAAGCAGAGGTGGTGGTATAACTAGTAAGAGTTTGTGTCCAGGGCAAGCTGTTCTTGAAGAGGTTAACACTGCTGAAATGTATGTCAACTGGCAGTCTGAAAGCCAGAACGGGAGATGGAAAAAAGAGAGAAGGTTAAATCTCCAGCTTCTGGTTGTACCAGCACCTTCCCCCACAGCAGTTGCTTCCCTGGGAAGTAAGGCTCTGGCCAGAGCTAACCCATGGCTGTTCCATGAGCTACTGCAGGGGCAGGTACAGAATATGTGTTCAGGGGATGAACAGGAGACACCCCCCAACCTCTATTCTGTCACCCCCCTTAAACAGCATCAGGGGTTCATGCCCCCTTTGCCCACCTGTAGTTACTCTACTGGCAGAGGGGATGGTCTTCTGCTTCTTTCAATGCATTGGATGGTCTGTGTTCACTGAATGGGGCCAATATTTCTTTTGCTCCTGAGCATTCGGTGTGCATTCCCTTGCATCAAATATCCACACCATGCACAGAGCACAGCCTGGATTTCATTGTACTATCATATGTCTTGACAAACAAGAACATGAATTAATTTTTGTAACCACCCTGGGGTGATGATAGCTGAAATGAGGTGAAGTGAGTGAGTATTATTTGTCCCTATTTTGGAGAAGTGAGACAAGGAGATTACTGCCAAAATTGTCAAGGGTTAATTAATTTTGAGTGCCCAGTTTGATTTTTCAGGATATCCCAGCACTGTGGGGATGGACAAGCATACATCTGTAGTGTGCTCAACAGTGGATTAGGAGTACTGCAGGGGATCCAGCACTAGATATTGAACTGTAACTGCACCAACAACCCTATACTTGGAGCGTGTTCAAAAGGCAAGGTGGGGCTGCTGTTCCAGACAGGCAGCTGCAGTTATATTCTAACAGTTATGTGTGTACAAGCTGGGAGTGTCACAAATGTACCAAAACTGTTCCACCTTAAACACCAAGGTTAAAGTTGGAACTGTTTCCTACTTGTGCATGTGATACAAATGTGGCAAAACCACTCCAATTTTAACCATACTTCATCCAAAGGACGAAGTTAGGGTGATTTAGCTCATATGTATCTTGACAGGCTTGTGCAGCTATGAGAGTTACAGGCATAACAACAGTTCCCTCTCTCTTTCTGAAGCCTACAAATGTGTATTTGTCCATACACTTTTCTGTTGGTTCAGAAGAGAGCTTTCATTACTTCAGCTGTACTTATGAATACTCTAAACTTCTGGATACCATACCAAACTGCCTCAAGCCAGGTAGTAGTAGGATTGGAGCATTGATTCTCAGTCTTTTTAGATTCAAAGACTCCTTGTTTTTTCTGTCTAGTTTAGCCTGTGTCTGATTCTTCCCCAGACCTACGGATGATTGCTTTATATCCTAAAGCTTGTCTACCATATCTTCCAACTATACAGTTTGCCCAGTAAAAGACATCACAAAAAAACCCACTGCCTCTAATAGGCACCCAGGAAAAAAAAGACCAATGTCCATCTGTAAACATCAGAACAAAAGAGAGATGGAAGACTGCAAATAGCATAAATTAATTTACTGTATTTTATTTTCTGACATTAAGATCAGTTTTACTTTCTATACCTGTCTTCAGGAGAAACAGCTTGTGAGCTGTAATTTGATACCTATACACTGAAGAAACGCGGTAATTGTTCTGCAAATATTGAAGTTAGCAGCGCTAACTCCCCTCTGCAAAATTGTTATTGACTTCAAAGACACCAAATAAGGTAATTACCAGAAATTACTAGGAGCACTATTTGTTAACAGCAAAATTTAAATAGCATATATAAATTGCAATTTTTAATGAAAAAACATGACTTCAGGGTAGCATGCTCTCCTTCACAAAGGTGTTTTAAGAGATGCTGCAGATCCCAATGCTGTAGCACAAATGTGGCATATAGTGTTCCATATATGGACACTGTGTCCATGTCACTCCCTGCCTCTAAAAGGTTACTGCAAGTTATCAAAGCACAGGAGTTCTCCTTGTTCTCTTACAGGAGGGTACATTTACACTTAACTGAATTTAACACTATATGCAAGGCAGCAAGTCTTGTTCTAGCTTGCCACGTCTTATCTTAGTATCTTTCCAGAAACACATATAAAAAGCATACCCGCCTCCTAAACTAACAAACCTGATTCCTAAACTAACATTATATTGCAGTATTTTTAACAAAAGCCTAAGTGAACATTTAGAAGTATATGATTCTTGTAATCTCATGACAGTTTATCAGAATCTTTTTATCTTTCCTTCATAAAGCAAAACCAAAATAACATACTGTTATTCCTCAAGCACCATACTTACATTTATGGCCTGATTCTGGATAGCTTATAATATATTTACCTTTTTCTTATCCACACAGGCAGTTTTGGAAAGTGTATATAACTAGTAGCAGCTTTGGGCATTTAGACCTGCCTGGTAAATAATGTCCATGAGTAGTTCCACTGATTTCAACTGGACAATTTACAAGTCTGTAATTACACACATATTAAAGAACTCAGGAAACTGGAGCTATATTTTATTTTTAGTTTAATGCAGGGGTTTTCAACCTTTTTCAGTCTAAGTACCCCAGGTGGCCAGATGCTGAGTGGGGAGGCGGGAATGGCATGGGGCTAGGCAGGGCCAGAGCACTGCCGGCCA
The DNA here is from genome assembly GCF_052110815.1 of Crocodylus siamensis. Taxonomy (NCBI): domain Eukaryota; kingdom Metazoa; phylum Chordata; order Crocodylia; family Crocodylidae; genus Crocodylus; species Crocodylus siamensis. The sequence continues at coordinate 86,738,257 of NC_143395.1, read as the reverse complement.
CCTCCCAGGAGCAGGGCTGGGGCAGGGTGGGGAAGTGCAGTGGGCTGGGGTGAGGGTGGGGAAGCTCACCAGGCTTGTGTGTGATGGCAGTGGCCGCCACATGCAAACTTCCTTGCCTTGCAGAGGGTTGCCACTGCCCTTGCCCTGGCCTGGCCCTGGTACTAGGCAATGGTGGTGCTCCATCCCCACCCACCCACCTGCGCATACCCCAAGGATCCATTCAAATACCTCCAGAGGTATGTGTACCCCCAGCTGACAACCCCTGATTTGATGCAATTAATTGCCCTGATGGGTTAACAGAATCATTCCTTTTTGCCAAATGTGAGCTAATTTAATCACAGGGATTTTTTATTATTAAAACTTACTTTTTAAACAGGAGTAAAAAGTCAGCTCTTAGTAGGCCTCAATTAATCTTTCATCAAAGCAAAACATTATATATCTGCCCTGAAGCATGGTTCCCACACCTGTAACATAGATGTAAAAGCAGAGTAGAGATAAAATAAGTAAAAAAAAAAAAAAAAAAAAAAGATGGAGCAGAGCTGTGAGATCATGTAGGCTCCATCTATAAGGTAAATTGACGATTCCCATCAGGAGCACCCTCAAACACTGTCCTTTTCCACACTGGCTGTCTCCTAAACTGAAAGTGTGTAGCAATATCTATATGGCATTAGAGATGAGACTGATTTGCTAGGGGCAAACTAACTGGTACAGTCATTCAACAGTACTACAGATCCCACCTGAAGTATCATGATAATGAGTCTATACCAGCATGGACAATTATTTTGACTGGCTGGCCACTTAATGAGTTTTGGTGAGCTTTCAAGGGCTGCACAAAATCTTTCAGAAGATATCATTTTAACAAATGATAAATAAAAACAAATAGTATACTAAAAAACATACATTTACTATAACACTTTAATTTTATTTAAAAAAATATTTTTGTCCTGATATATGGTACTTTTGAGTAGTGTCTATAAAGACAATTTCATAACAGCTTAAAATAAAGCCTTAATCTTGTATATTGCGTGTGTGGATGGAGGGTGTGGGGAATGCTGCCTGAGCGCTATGTCTTCAGAGGCAGCTGGGAGTATCGGGGGACGGTGCAGGGAGTGTGTCAGCAAAGCTCACCCAGTTGGTACAGACTGCCCCCCATCCAGCCCACAACTGCCCCTTTGGCACTCCACATGGGGCTAAGCAGTGCGCACTCCCATCTGAGGCAACCAGTGCCAAGCTCCTGCCTGCACCTGCCTTGCACACTTTGACAGCATTGCCCTGGCCCTGGTCCTAACCCCAGCCAGTGCACACAGCTTTCTGGCAGGGCTGCTGCCACTGCTACTGCAGCTGCTTGGGTACTGGTTGGCTCCCCACACCTCCAGCAGCTTTTCTTACTCCTCATCCTGCCCTTGCTGTGCCGCTCTAGGCAGCAGGTAACACATGCCCATCCAGGTGGGCAGGAAACTGCAGCCAGGTGGCTCCTGCCCCAGTGCACCAGGCTCCACCTCCAGCTCCCAGCAGCCTACCACTCAGTGCAATGAGCAGCCACCTGCAGGTGACCTAGTGGATGGAAGACAGCCCTGTGAGGAAGTTGTGTGCCCTGGCCAGGGTGGGTGCAGGTGGGAGTGTAGCACAGGCTGCCCTGTGTGGGAGCAGGTCGGGCTTAGCCCCATGAAGAGCACCACAGGGGCAGCCATGGGCCAGATGCAATCAATTGGTGGGCCAGATCCAGCCCCTGGGCCATATTTTGCCCAACCCTGGTCTACACTGTTTCTGGTTCAGAGCACAGCCTAATCAGAGCAACACAGCATGCCTGAAGGACTGCTGCTGGGGATACCGAGTTTATCGTATAGACCAGTAATTGTCAACCAAGACGCCACAGCACCTTGAGGTGCCTTGAAATCCCTTCAAGGGTGCTGTGGTGTGCCACACAGACTTAACACTGTTAAGTGTACAAACACAATTCACAAGATAAACCCAGAAATTTCAAACAGGAATCCATTCTCTCAAAAACATTCAAACTTGCTGTGGGCTTTCTTAGTTCATTGAGGGGTGATGTGAGTTTAACTGGGAGGGGTACCCAGAGTTTAACAATGGGTGCCCCAAGTCTATAAAGGTTGATAGCCACTGATGTAGACAAAGACTTTGAAAACATTCTGCTTGCTGAGAAAAAAAACAAATTGTATATATTCTTGAGCTGTTCTTATCGAGGGTAAGGTTTATTGCAATAGTCTAACTGTTCCTGTGCTTACATTACATATGAAAAAACCACACTTCAAGTTTTCCTTCACTCATTTTTATACCACTACTACACCCCAATGAATTTATCTTTGTGTCCATGCCAAACCATTGTGGGATATCTTCTTCACATAGATCATTCTGTCTGAACAAATTTAGCACCTAGATATAGGCTAACTAGATCAAACAACTTGGGTAAGATGGAATTAAAATAGATAAGGGAGGAGAAATAATCAGGAGTCACCCAGGTTGCTGCCCTACAGCTGTCAAGATAGCATAAGCCTCAATTTTTATTAAAATTATCAGTATTTCTCAAAATGATGGGAGTTAAAGTAGTCTATACTCTAGTTTGACAGACGGCAATATCCTGTCCTTTTGGACAAGACCCTAGCCACTGTGATCAATGTGTTTGCCGGTTCAAACATGGACTATTATAACTCTTCATATCTAGATCTGACAGTCAGTCAGGGTGGTATCTATCCAGCCTGAAGTATGCCTGACACAGTAGTGTCACACATCCATTTTTGCAATTATAGTCTCTTTTTCAGTGATAACAAGTTTTTGTTGTGTAGAGGGTAGATAAAATATTTCATCTGGCCTTTCTGACTTAATCTTACATGCTCACATATAAAGAATGAGGTAAAGACCATATTGAGGCATGATGTTCTGCAGCTGTAGCTTCAAATTCAAAGGCTTTATCAAAAAGCATTTTGCCCAACTTGTCAACTATGCCACAGGGCAATCTTGTAGTCAGAAAAAACCCCAATTATTAGTTAAAAATTACCAATCCCTCAAATCTCTTTCCATTCTTGTGTGTCTGTACACAATCATAAAATGTTCTACAACTACTCTTCACCTACTTATTTTTACACCTCTTTTAGGCGTGTCCTGACAAGTGTGCACGTGGAGGGGCATGCATTTCCTGTGGGACAAATAACAGTAGCACATATTTGTGCTGCTATTTGTCCCCAGGCATGCCCCTGCATGTGTACTCTGGCATGTGATAAAGTGACACAGGTGGGGTAGGGGAGGCTGGGTCCAGCACCTGTGCTGGTTCCAGAAGCCTTACCTGGGGTCCTGGGGGCCTCGCAGGGCTCCAGCAGCACTGAGCTGGCCACTTGGAGCCTGGCCAGGAGCCAGATCATGGCTTGGGCCAGCCAGGCTCCCCTTCTGGTGGTGCAGATTGCTGGCATGTGTGCCATGCACTTTTTTCAGCTGCAGATTTTTTGACCTCCGGATCTCCCAGTATCAAAAAAACTCTGCCATGCTGAAAATTAGCAGAGTGGCAAACAGGTGCATGTGCACAGTTTGCAGCACCTTAAACTGCTTTGAGGGGCCACAAACTGCACGTGTATGCTTGTCGAGACACGCCTTTTGTGGCCATTAAATTAGTTGAATAAAAATCAGACACTTGAACAAATATATTTAGCATTAGCAGTGTATCCTGAGTCCTATATGGCGTGCCATATTCTTTCAAGGAAAAATAAGTGACAACAATTTGCTGCTTCACTTTTTTCCTTTAAATGAAGATGGTGCAAAACAAGGTTTTACAGAAGTATTTTGATCCTCCTAAGGAGGCTAATTCCATTCATGCACTAATGCTGACGTAAGCATATACATTTCTATTAATAGATGATATTGTTTACAAACTATTTTTACTAGCAGCTCTACCAATATTATGGGCCCATTCCTTCTTTCATTGATATCACTGGAAGAAGAATTGGCTCCAGGGACAGAAAACAAAAAGCTGCATGTTATGCAGCATTTATAAGCTTATTATTTTTGAAGCCTAGCAATAAACGAATTTTGTACATATTTTGTAATAACAAAGTCCCATATCTATGCAAGCAAAATTCATAATGCTGTCAGGTGTACAACTGGGAACCAACTCATAATACTTCTATATTTTACCCTCAGCTACTTATTTCCTTAGGACTCAGTCCTGGCACTCAGGAATGTATTTTCTGAACATAACCCAGGTTAATACATTGGCAACGTACCTGAAGTATCTGAAATACATTGTTGAGCCATTAGTCCTTCTTCCTCCATAGTTACTGAAAGCTATGCTTGAGGTGGCTTTTTTCCCCAGGGGAAGATATGTTATTGTAACTGCCTTTATTAAAAACATCACATTGAGCTTGGCTGTTAAATAGGAAATATATCATCATTTTCTATTTCAGTCATTCTAAAAGAAGTTTTAATAGTATTTATCCTTTTAATAGTATTTATGTTTGAACATACATATTTGGACAAGTGTATATGAGATAAATCTCGAATATTAGGATACAAGGTTGTTCTCTGTACACATTTAGATATCAAATTTAAACTTTATCAGTCAAAATTTTTAAATGGGTATAACTGACTAGTCTGATTTCAGTACGCATGTTATATGACATGTACCAAAACATTTCAGCAAACATATACACATTTTCCAATTATATATACCTAAACAAGGAATAGTTTACATTGTGTACTTTCAGAGCCAGGTAGTAATAACACCCATGATTTCCAAATGCCGAGGTCTTCCTGTTCAATGAGATCTAGGTCTGAAATGTATTATCTGGAGTGAATAATGTACACACACCCTAAGCTTGCCATAAACACTCACTAATTGAATGCAAAGTGGTCATTCCATGCTGCATTAGTAGGCTGTAAATGGCCCCTAGGGAAAACATCTCATCACAGAGGAAGCATTGGAAGGAGGAAGGAAGCATGGCAGGTGGTTGTTTTATTTTATTTTGGAATATTTAATCTTACATATGTATAGTAGTTGGTCCTGCAGGCACGCTACAGCGCAACAATTCCCTTCGTGCCAGGCTTCTTGCATGCTGGCCACTATTGCCACCCTGTGGTCTCCCCACACCCCAGCTGCTGCCTGCGTTCTACAGTCTTTGGTTCTACACACCTTGGTTGCTGTTGGTGCCACAGCTTCCAGCACTCTGGGCACAGTGGCATCTAGCATTCTAGCCACTGGGGGTGCTGCGGACACTGCAGGTGCTGGGAGGTAGATTGTCTGGAGATGTACGTCAGTCTACAGCTGAAATGCTCCATTTTAAAAACATTTCAAACTCTATTACACTTGGAAACATTTCAGTTAATCTGTCTGCACTCACAGAAGTACTCTATGACTACCCTTCCAAAGCATCGCCAAGTCTGATAGGACCCTGAGAGTACATCAGCCAGGCTAATGGTTAAAGGGACACTGACACTCTAAGCCAGAGGTCAGCAACCTATGGCCCACAGGCTGGATCGGGCCAGATCCAGACCAGAGCCAGGAGGCTTTTCCCATGCCACTGTCAGGGCAGTTACAGCAGCAGCCAGGTCCTAGTGCTGGCCTAATTTGTACCCGAGCCGTGTCATTCCAACTTACTGACCAAAAATATTGTCAGACACCGCCCTATGTTATGCTTGGCACTGAAGATATAGGGAAAGACTTTCTTTCCTCCTTTCCGTTTTTCTGTGCTGAGCCCATTACCAGAGAAAAAGATAATGTGGACCACGTCAGCTACTACAGTAGTCTGCAGCTACTAAAAATACCTCAACTGTATTTTATGAACTTGTTTTACTCCAGGAATTCTCCTTCTGCCCCAGGCATAGGATGACTGCTACTTACACCTATTAAAACTGTCACTGATGCATGCATAAGGCATGCTGACCAAACATGCAGCTAATCACTTACTTCCAAAGAAAAAGAGCTTAACTTTTTACATAAACTGCATCCCTGATTTCAATGCTACGAACCAGATCCAAGGAAAACAGCTGCCCAGGAAAATGCAAATGCTGTGCAATCAGTGCTCTGCTCTCCCTCCCAAACAGTCTTGGGTTCTATAACCAGTTCCAGTGAAGTCCTTCACTAATAATGTCACTGAAATTGTGTTTAGTTCATTTCCTGGGGAAAACCCACCTATTCCTAAACCACCTTATTCACACCGATCTCCTAACTATGTGTGTACGTTTCATGATCTCATACGATCAGCTCCAGCAGTGGTGTGCTTAACCTTTTTAGCTCGAGGCACCCCTGGATAGAGGAACCCCTGGACAGAATTGAGGCAGCCCTCATTAAACCCAACACAGCCCTCATAAAATAGCCAGCTCTTCATTTCCATTCAGTTTTTGACTAAAGAAAAATTACAGAGCTGTTCTGTTGTGAAGACCTTGGCAAGCCCACAGCAGGGCACAATGGTTTTGACACTACAGTTTCCTCTTGAAAATCTCTAAGTTTATCTTGTGCATCACACCTGTGACCCAGCCCACCGATTACTACCCCATGGTCCTAATCCATGTGGGTACTAATGATGCGACCAGGAGAAGCCCTGAACACTTGATAGCAGACTACCATGCTCTGGGGTACGTGCTAAAGGAGATAGGCGCACAGGTGGTTTTCTCTTCTATCCTACCAGTGAGCGGATGTGGAAGATGGCATGCAACGTGCATCGTGGATACCAACTGGTAGCTTCGGGAATGGTGTCTTGAGGCAGGCTTTGGCTTCCTTGACAATGACCGGCACATCACGACAAGAGACATGCTTGGATGGGATGGGCTCCACCTTTCCACTAAAGGTAAGCATGTGTTTTCTTCTAGGTTGGCGGATCTCCTCCAGTGGGCTTTAAACTAGGCTTGTTGGGGGAAGGGGAAGACGAGGGTGGAGGGAACATCGGATTGCCAGACCAAGCAACACCCATAAGTACAGCCCAGCCTAGGCTGATGAGCGGAACATATACACAGGTAAGCAACAGGGGCCAGGGTAATGCTGAAAGTAGGGGGCCAGTGCACACATCCACAGAAGGCCTCAAATGCCTCTACACAAATTCTCGTAGTATGGGAAACAAGCAGGAGGAACTTACCCTCCTGCTAGCTGACACCAACCCAGACATAGTGGGACTCACAGAAACATGGTGGGACCCAATGCACGACTGGGCGGTGAATATCAAGGGCTATAGGCTGTACAGGAGGGACAGGACAGGGAGGAAAGATGGGGGTGTGGCGCTCTACATCAAGGAGGAATACACATCCTCATCAAGTAGCACAGGATTGGAGGAGGGGCACATTGAAGTACTCTGGGTTAAAATACAAGGCAGTCGAGGGGAAGGAGATTTAACAGTGGGGGTCTACCACAGACCACCCAACCAAGGGGAAGAGCTAGACCAGGAATTCTTAAGTCAGCTCATGGAGGTAGTTAGGTCAAAGGATGTGGTCATCATGGGTGACCTGAACTTTCCAGACATCTGCTGGGAAGAGCAGTCAGCCAGGTCTGACCGCTCACATAGGTTCCTAGCCAGAATGCAGGACCTCCATCTAACCCAGGAGGTGCACAGTCCCATCAGGGGAGGTGCCCTGTTGGACCTGGTGCTGGGCATGGGTGATGACCTGGTGAGGGGGCTGAGGGTGCTCGACCACCTGGGCAACAGTGATCATCGCCTGCTGGAATTCACCATCCAGCACAAGGTGGCAAAGGCCTACAGCAAGGCAGCAGCCCTAGATTTCAGGAGGGCAGACTTCAATGAGCTAAGGAGAACAGTCGGGGAAGCACTGAGGTCCCGGAGGGGAGGGGAGCCAGGTGTCCAAGAAGAGTAGTCGCTCCTTAAGGAGATGATCCTCCAAGCCCAAAGGGAGGTAATCCCAACACGGATCAAAGGGGGCAGGAGGGCACAAAAGCTCCCATGGCTCACCAAAAGCATCCAGGAATGTCTCCTAGCTAAAAGGCAGGTGCACACCCAATGGAAGGGAGGGGGCCATCCCCAGGGAGGACTATACCTCGGTTGCTCGGGTCTGCAGGAGGACGGTCAGGAAGGCCAAGGCGGAGATGGAACTGGAACTAGCTTCCCAGATCAAAGACAACAAGAAGTCATTTTTTAAATACATAGGGGACGAAAAGAAGGTTCCGGGTAATGTGGGACCCCTGCAGGACACACTAGGAAATTTGGTTGTCACACCAGATGACAAAACCAACATATTTAACAATTTCTTTGCCTCCATTTTCCTGAGCAGGGACCGGAACAGTCACCCCGCTCTGGGCCCCCCTCAGGACCCAAGGGAGGCGCACCTAGGACAAGGGTTAGTGAGGCTCTGGTCAGGGAACTTCTGGAGGAACTGGACATATTTAAATCAGCTGGTCCGGACGATCTCCATCCCAGAGTGCTGAATTAGCTGAGGTCATTGCGGGACCTCTGGCACGGCTTTACGAACACTTGTGGTGCTCTGGTGCGGTGCCAGAGGACTGGAAGAGGGCCAATGTGGTTCCCATCTCAAAAAGGGGAGGAAGGAGGACCTGGGAAACTATAGGCCAGTTAGTCTTACCTCGATCCTGGGCAAGCTTTTTGAGAAAATTATTCTGGCGCATATCCATGAGGGGCCAGCAGGGGAGATTATGCTTAGGGGCAATCAACATGGGTTCATTAGAGGCAGGTCCTGTCAGACCAACCTGGTGGCCTTCTATGACCAGGTCACCAAATCCTTAGGTAGCAGTGGACATAGTCTTCCTGGACTTTTGGAAGGCCTTCGACACTGTCTCTCACCCCGTTCTCATTAAGAAACTGGGGGACTGTGGTGTCAACACCCACACAGTCAAATGGGTCACTGACTGGCTGGAGGGCCACACCCAGAGAGCGGTGGTGGACGGGTCATTGTCGACCTGGAGGGATGTGGGCAGTGGGCTCCCCCAGGGCTCGGTCCTCGGGCCCGCACTGTTCAACATCTTCATCAGCAACTTGGATGAGGGGGTAAATAGCACCCTGTTCAAATTTGCTGATGACACTAAGATATGGGGGGGATGTGGGCATGCTAGAAGGGAGGAATAGGCTGCAATCAGACCTAGACAGGTTACAGGGGTGGGTGGATGAGAATAGGATGGGATTCAACACTGACAAGTGCAAGGTGATGCACCTGGGGAGGAACAACTGGCATCATACCTACAGGCTGGGGAACTCCCTTCTCCTCAGTGCAGAGGCAGAAAAGGATCTTGAAGTCATCATTCACTCCAAGATGAACAAGGGCCGGCAGTGTGGGGTTGCAGTCAGGAAGGCCAACCGCACCTTGTCATGCATCCGCAGATGCATCTCGAACAGGTCCAAGGAGGTGATCCTCCCCCTCTAGGCGACGCTGGTCAGGCCGCAGCTGGAGTACTGCATACAGTTCTTGGTGCCACACTTCAAGAGGGATGTGGACAACATGGAGAGGGTCCAGAGGCGGGCCACTCGCATGATCGGGGGCAGCAGGGCAGACCCTATGAGGAGAGGCTATGGGACCTGAACCTGTTCAGTCTCCACAAGAGGAGGCTGAGAGGGTATCTAGTGGCCTGTTACAAACTAGTCAGAGGGGTCCAGCAGGCATTGGGGGAGTCCCTGTTTCCCCAAGCACTACCAGGAGTGACTAGGAATAACGGTCACAAGCTGGCAGAGGGTAGATTTAAGCTAGACATCAGGAGGTGCTACTTCACGGTCAGGGCGGCTAGGATCTGGAAACAACTTCCAAGCAAAGTGGTGCTGGCTCCTACCCTGGGGGTCTTTAAGAGGAGGCTGGATGGACACCTTGCTGGGGTCATTTGACCCCAGTACTTTTTCCTGCCATGGCAGGGATTCAAACTCGATGATCTGCTCAGGTCCCTTCCGACCCTAGAAACTATGAAACTAAACTATGAAACTATCTAAGAGCACTGACACTGCATGGCACCTCGCGAGGCAACCCAGGGTGCTGCCATAACCCTGCTTGAGTATTACTGGGTTTCAGATGGGGACAGGACAAGGGTAGCTTTAAGAACCTAAGAACCGCTATTTACTGGGTCCGACCCTAAATCCTTCTTGCCCTGTGCCCTGCGTCATACAGGACTGAGGGGCTGCTTTCCTGTCCCTTGTCCATTCTTGTCTCTGGGCAGAATATCACTGGGCAGTGTCCGCTGTTTCCTGGGATTTGTTTGAGGGTCAGTGGGTGCTGTTGCATGTGCTCTACTTGGTGCCCTCCCTTGGCACATTATTTATTAATCTTTGACCGTTACTCCCATCTCTGTTCTTTTATCATTTGCCCCAAGCAATCAGTTGCCACTTTCTCAGTAGCCTCTGTCTCTGAGGGGGGCTCATTGTTTCCCATGGTGAGCCTTTAGCCCATGAATCCCAAAGTGACAATAAGGCCTGTATCACACAGGCCTAAGGGTCTACTTTCTTGTCCCTTGTGCATTCACATCTCCAGGCAGAGTTTCACTGGGCGGTGTCCACTGGCTCTTCACACTCATCTGAGAGCCAGTAGGCACTGTTCACTGTGCTCTGCTCAGTGTCCCCCCTTGGTGCACTTATTTTGAACCTGTGATCCTCACTTCCATCCCTTTTGCCTTTTAGTTGTCTCAAGCAATCAGTGATATGCCCTTAGGGCTGCCTCTCCTCCCACCATCACCAAGGGAGGCTTAGAGCTCTACTTGGTGAGCTTGGGCCCATGTCACAGAATGGTGTATTAAAAGGTCTGCATCACAGAACATTTCCTGCCCCTTTCCACTCACATCTCCAGACAGAGTTTCACTTGGTAGTGTGCACTGGCTCTTTGGACTCATTCAAGGGCTGGTAGGCACTGTCCCGTGTACTCTGCCTGGTGCCCCCTCTTAGTGCGCTCATTTTGAACCTTTTACCTTCACTCCTGTTCCTGTTTTCTTCCTTATTTGCCCCCAATAATTACTTAATGTGTACTTTGTAGCGCCCCAATATTAAAAGGGGCTTATAGCTTTACTTGGTAGGCAATAGCCCATACACATCTATACACATCAAACAAGAATACACATCAAACAAGACCATGTCACACAACACCATGGGGCTATTTTCCTGTCCTGGTCCACTCACATCTCCAGGCAGAGTTCCACCAGGCAATGTCCTCTGGCTCCTTGGACTCATTCGAGGGCTGGCGGGCACTGTCCAGCATGCTCTGCTCAGTGCCCCCATCATCTGGAGCACCCGTTATCAACCACTGACCCTCAGTCCCATCCCTGTTTTGTCTCCCAGGTGTCCCAAGCACCCACTGCTGCACCTCTTGTGCCACCCTCTTCTGAAGTGGGGCTGATCGCTCTGCTTGGTGGGTGTAGGCCCAGGTCCCAGAGCATGGCCTGGTTACACAGCAGCACAGAGCAGAGTCTCAAAGGGGGAGCGAACTGGGTCTGACATGGGGTTTGCCTGCTTCCAAAAGTTTGTGTGCACGTGTGCGCTGTCTGCTTCCAAGAGTGTGTGTGTGTGTGTGTACACGTGTGTGCGTGTCTGCTTCCAAGAGAGCGCGCGGGTGTTTTACCCAGGTGGGCGCAGCTCAGGTGCGGGCCCCCCACCCCACAGGGAGGCGGGACGAGCAGCTCGGACAGCGGCCCTGCAGCGGGGCCGGGGCCGGGGCCGGGGCCGGTCGCAGCTCTTACCTGTCCCCGAAGGCGGCGCAGAGGGGCGAGGCGGGCGGGGAGCAGGACGGGGGCAGCTCCTCGCCGCCCTCCCGCGGCTGCTTCCTCCGCAGACGCCAGGGCCCGAAGGGCGAGCGCTTCCTGGGCTGCCCGGCGGGGGAGCCGCCCTGGGGCTGGGGGCGCGCGCGGCGCGGGAGGCACGGCGACTCCCGGCCCATGGCGTGCGGCTGCGGCTGCGGCTGCTCGTCGCCGCCGCGGTGCAGGAGCCTGCGGAGCGCTCCGCCCTGCTGCATGGCCGGGGCACGTCCTCCTGAGCCTCGTGCTCCCGCACCCCCGCGTGGGTCGTGGTTTGTTGGCTCAAGCAGTTCCCGCCCCGCCGCGGTCCTTAATCCCTCCCCGCCGCCCCAGCAGGTTCCCCGTGTCTTGCACAGGAAGGGAGAGGCTCGCGTTCCCCATTAGCCACCCATTAGCCTCTTGTCCCCGGGCGCAGCCCGCCCCGTCCCGTCCCTCTGCTCTTTCCGGCAAACAGCCGGGTCCGGGGCGCCCGGGGCGGGGACCATGTCCACTAGCAGCCCTGCTCCGCCCTGAGGTTCACGGCGGCGGCCCCTGTAGTCAGGCAGCTGCTGAGGGAGTCGCTTGACCCCTCTGCATCTACCTCAGCCCTGCTAAACACGGGGCAGGGTGTTTTCAAGCCTCCCTCAGAGGCGTTGGGTGTTGGCTGCAGCCCAGGCTGGAGATTTTGGCTGGGGTGTGTGCCAGTGCACCTGCTGGGCCTGCAGCCCTGGCTACAGGGTCTCACCCCTCGGCTCAGGGCCAGAGCACTTGCCATTTTTAGGGCCAGGAAAGGATTTTGCCCCATGGTCATATTGGTTGGGGAGGGGGGAGTTGCCTTCCTCGGTAGCAGGGGGGTATGGTACTCTGCCTGGGACCTCTTGGGCATATGCAAGTTTTCCTCGCCAGCCACGGTTTTGGGTATCCATGCTTAATATTCTATATACCATTTTGGCTACCATGGTTTTGAGTAACCATGGTTTACCGTGGCTCCGCATCAGCCCGCCACCTGCCATTTTCCCCAAAAACCTTTTGTCTTGCCCACCACAGTTTTGCCAACCATGGGCACTTTCAGGAACCTAACCCCAGCAGCTGGCAAGGGAAACCTGTATTGCCAACATCTCATAGAAGCAGGATGCTGGCTGCTGTGGTTCCCCTGCTTTTTCTGTGGCAGGTTAAGGTATTAGGCATAGGCGACTGGTAGTGGGGCACAGAGAGCTGAGGGGAGGTACGGGTCCCCTCTGAGATTGGTGGCCCCCGCTGGCTTCGGCAGGCGGTTGCCACTCCCTTCCCCCGCCACTGCCGCCAGCTTCTGCAAGCGGTCGCCACTTGCCACGCCAATGCTGGCTCCTGCAGGCGGTCACCACTCACCACCCCCTCCGTCCCGACGCTGCCACCAGCTTCTGCAGGAAGTCGCTGCTCACCACCCTGCCACTGACACTGCCGATGCTGCTGCCCACAAACTGTGCCCCTCCAGTCACCCATGTTGTTAGGTCTGCGTTATGTCAGGATTGACAGTAGTCTTCTGTAAAGTTGAGATTATGGATTGTATAGGATGGTTTGGATAAGGATGACCCTGCCCCTGGCAGGGGGTTGGACTAGATTAGCATTTCTCAACCCATGGGTTGCAAGAAGATATGAAAAGGTTTGAGAACAAACTTTAAAAATGGATTCTCCTTTAAAGGAGAAACATGTGGGAAACTGGGTTTTCCCTTGCCAGCTGGCAGAGTTCCAGCCTCCAAGGGGCTTCTTGGGGCCCTCCACGTGTAAGGGCAGGGGGGCAGCGGGTTGGGAGTGAGAGGCACTGTCAGGGCCCCTGTTTTCTATTTAAACTATTTACAGGGTCAGGACTGGCCATCAGTGTTTACAAATGGCTCCTGGTACAAAAAAGGTTGAGAACCACTGGACTAGATGACCTCTGGAGGTCTCTTCCAGCCCTGCTTTTGTATGAGGATGATGCTTCATTTCACAGGCATTAACGACCCTCTCTTCTCTTGAATGGGCTTGATGTTCCACCAATCAAGCTAGCCTTTGTTTCGCAGTTCTGCTGTATATTCAGTGCCCCTGGTAGTGAAGCTCCTACTTCACAGCCCTGCAGATAATTTTTAACTCATTCCAAGGAAATTATGTTTGTTTTTGCTTCAATACAACCCTAGGCCAGTAGCACAGCTTTTAGTTTATTTTTAACTGGAGAATAACACGTGATGTTCCGTAGGTGATGATACACCTCACCCTCTGCGCCCCCTTTTTCAAAATTATAGATTTGTCCATGACAGCTTTTTTTCTCTCAGTAACAAGCCTCTACCATCACTGGCCACTTGTGCCAAGAGTAGAGTGGCTGCATTAGAAAGCTACAAGTTTCAGTTCTTAAACACAAGAGCAGCCACTTTATGCACTAGGGAAGAGATCATGTGTCTTGCCAATTTACTTTGTATTAACCCAGATCTGCTTAAAACAGTGATTCTCAACTTTGGAGTGCCACCAGATCCTTTGAAGGGTGACCTGAGGTGTGAGGAGATAAGCAAGGTATGAGGACATAAGCAGATGAATTAAGCAGATAAACACAGGCTCAGGCTTGCCCCTGCCTGGATGATTCTCCATCCCTACTGTTCAACCTCTATGCAAAAAGGTAATAAGTGTAATATATAAATTAGTTTTTGAAATTAGATGCCACTCAATTCACAAAAGTTATGGAGGGGTGTCTCGATTCCAGTGAGGGGTGCCTTGAATACAAAAAAGTTGAGAACTGTTGGTTCAAAATAATCCGTTTCTTGGGTTCTTCAACAAGGTGAGCCAACTTTGACCCTAAAAGGGAATTACAAAGCTTGGCAGTTATTGTGTACAGTTAATCAGTACCACATTCAATTTATTTTGGCATCTACAGCCTTAAAACAAATTTTCCCTCTAAGAAGCAATTGCTTGCCTCACCTAGAGTTTTTTTTTTCTCTGTGAAGCACAGGCCAACTATTACCTTCACATCAACAGGAGTTAGGCATGAATGCAACCAGGCACAAATGGCCTACATATAAATAATGGAAAAGCTCATTTTAGGTCATCTTAACCACCTCTCAGGACAGAATTGTTCCCTATATTCTCAAGTGCACTGTACATCCATTTTTAATTGATTCAAGTTTTGAGGTGTCCACTAATTCCACTTCTAATTCAAGGCACCATCTATACTAAGATTATAACCAAAGTATTCCATTATTGTCTGACAGTTAGGAGCACTTGTATTTTAATGTGACCTCCAATAAGATTCTTTAGCACAGTACTAATAATCCTGTTGTCTTACCCATAGTAAAACCCACAAAATATTAGAACACAGATGAGGCTAACTCTATCTGGTGTGTGTGTGTGTGTGTGCGTGTGCGCGCGCACGTGTGTGTGTGTGTGTGTGTGTGGGCATGTGTGTGGTGGTATGCTAAAACTGTAATGTAGCAAGATCTTCATAAACCACTGCTAAGAAAAGGTCTCAGGCTAACCTGCCCTTTACTCAATGTCATTCTACTTATAATTCATTTAACTGCTCTAATTCCTTCTTTTCTTTGATGAATGCACTACTGTAATACTTGTGAAAACCAAAACAAATATATAGCTCTTTAATCCTACTGTCATAAGTTCTTTAAATTTCTCTTGTTCCACATCTTTATGGTACTGAGCTACAAAGAAATACACACTACTTTTAATTCAAAGCACTGGGTATGATGCTTCTATTTCAAAATAAGATACAAGTTATGCCATCAGATACTCAGCATTCTAGTTTTCCTGGCTAATTGACAAATAATACACTTGAACCTTCTCATTTGTACAAATTAATGTGTGAGTTTTATGTGAGGGAGTACGAACATGGACATCATTACTGTAGACAGAGCGGGTTGTGAAAAAAAGGCAGGGAAAGCCAAAATATAGAAGGAACTTGGTCCAACTAATCAATCGTATCTATGTTACTCTTTTAGCCTAGGTATTTGTAGATCCAAACAGGATCTGCAAATAAAGTCATTTTCCTGAGTTGCACTTATTTGAATGTACTTGAGTACAGGCTAGCCTTCAAAAAGAGATTCCACCATCACTGCCCCCTTCCAAATTAACATAGGTGGTGTGTAGTAAATGTCAAGTGCCAAAATAGTCCATAGAAAAGGGCTGTGACCTCAAGGAAATGCATGATGACTGAAGAAACAAATTCCTGACCTCAACTTGCTCTAGTAATGTGGAGCTATTTACTTATGTCATTACAGCAGTTAAATATTTAAGTGTTATTTGTCTGATCAATTGGGTCCTCTGCAAAGCTCTAGTTTGTGACACACTTGGCCAGGGTTTACATTATACATAGCCTGCTGAATGCCCATACCCCTGTCCCTCTGCAAGTCTGAGAATGCTCTTTTCCATATTTCTGCTTGAAGAGGAGACTGGATAGGCACCTGGCTGGGGTCTTATGACCCCTGCACTCCCAGTGCTCCTTCCTGCCCATGGCAGGGGGTTGGACTAGATGATCTGTCTAGGTCCCTTCTGACTCAGTGATTCTATGATTCTATGAACTGCAGGGGACAGAGGGTTCAGACTCTCTTGTGTGAGCTCTGTGTGTTTAACAATCTGCCTGGCATGAACATAGCATTGTCATTGTGTCTTGCTGTGTACTGACTGAAAGAGCCAGAAGATTTATTGTTTTAATCAAATATTTGTTTTCTATTAGCATCTTGTGCTAGGTGCCATGAAACAAACAGGTAATATTACTAAGGTATCTGGCCTTATAAAGACCTTACAATTGAAACAGACAAGACAGAACAACAGTAGCAAATAATGCAATATCATGATGTTGACTGTATGTATCTTATTTTTCTCATTCTACCTCCCCTCCCTCCACTAAGTTTTCTCATGGCAACCTCCACTGTCATTACTAACAAGCTATCCAAGAGGAACAGAGATTTGGCTCTACATCTGGCAGAACCATTGAAAGTAGCAAATCAGGCTTTCAAATGACCTGTAAGATATGTAATATTAGGTCTTCCCAGCATGTATAATAGGAAGCACAATATATATAATAATGTGCCCCACACATATATGAACTATAATCATCCACTACACATCTTTTTTAACATTGGCTAAAAGTTTTTAAGATGTGTGCATAAAACTGATCCTACATGTACATGGCCTGATTTTTAAATAAGAAATCATCTCAGTATAATGAGAACTATTAGTACACAACTTATACAAAAAAAAGCTATTGATCTTCAGATACTTAAGCATGGATGTAGAACCCTAATTTTAGTTGGAAAATGCACAATACTTCTCTTTTAAAAATAACTTATTAAGTGATCTTCTATACCGTGGCAGTCCTGGAAGCGCCAGTTATTTAAGAACTTTAAGAGATGCTCAAGTTGTACACGGGCAGGCTGGACATATACTTCCCTAAACAAGTCAGTCTAGCTCAGGGGTTGGTAGTATTTTTGGGCAGAGTGCCAAAAACACATGCAACCTCAACTTGTAAGATGTTGGTGTGCCAGGGACAGGCAGCAGGAGAGCTGTGAGGAGTCTGATTCTTGTTGTGACAGCACAGCCTTGGCCCCTTCCCCACCATCCACCCTGAGACACGTGTGCAAAGCAAAATGCCTTCACATGCCATGCTTTGGCACCTGTGCTAGGGGTTGCCTACCTCTTATCTAGCTTTTTGTTTAAAGAGATTTAATGTTGCAATAATTCTTTAATCTAAAAGAAAAAGATCATGCAAACAACTATTTATCATTTTCCACTTTAATTCAACTAACATGGAAAAGACTGAATAGGTGTTAGAACTTTCTCTTTTTTCAAAATGCTCAGATTAGAACTGGCCACAATGTCATTATCCATTCATCATATCTGGTTGTTCAGACAATATTGCTCATTAGTCCAGCCGACAAACCACATACATACATCTATATACATTTATATGTGTATATACATATGTGTATATACATACTCACCAGTCCCCCTCCTGTAGGGCAGGGCCCCCCAAATCCCGGGCAGGGCCCCCCTGGCTTGAGAAGCCAGCGTTCCCCAACGGCAGGCCCACTGCGCATGCGCGTAGTTTAAAAGGGCCCGCCAAACAGGGGGAAAAAAAAAAAACCACACTCAGGTAGGCTCTGGAGTGGTGAGAGATGCGTGGGTGCAGCCCGCTGCGCCCCCACTCCCCTGAAGCCCCCCAGACACCCCCATAGCAGCCACCGAGCCCCCTGCCGACCCCCAGCACAGCCGGAGGTGAGCGGGCTCGTGGTGGGAAGGGGTTAACTCCTCGCTTGCTGGGAGGAGGCAGCTGCCTGGAGCCGGGCCAGGTCAAGCCCCTGCCCAGGCCCCTACTTGGCCCAGCCCCCCAGAGAGCCACGCGACCGGAGCCGCGCGAACAGGCTGCGCAAACAGGCGCTCAAGTTAGCGCAGAGTTCGCACAGGGGAGGGCACGGGAGGGCACGAGACCCTGCCTGCGATCCCCCCCAGCCATAGCCAGCCCCAGCCGTAGCCAGCCTACCAGAGGCATGACACGGATGGGCACACGCCGCACCCCTCGGGTCCCCTTGGGCTCTGCGGCCCCTCTACTGGGCACCTCAGAGACGGCCACCCAGATGCAGCCCATGGTTCCGGGCTCCACGCAGACGGAGCCCCTGGCTCTTGGCTGAGGGGGCTGCCTGTCCCTTTTTCAGGCTCTGGGGCCCGGGAGCATGGCCACCTCCCCTTGCGGGGTCTGCTCCCTACTGGGGTCTCTGGCGCGCCAGCTGGAGGAGCTCCAGGCCACAGTCCAGAGACTGCGTGCCATCAGGGACTGTGAGCAGGAGATAGACTCCTATTGCCAGGCCCTTCTCCCCTGGGAGCCGCAGGGGAGAGCTCCGTCTCCCTCCGCGACTATGGAGGACTCTGGGACAGAGACCTAGCGGACTTATTGTGGCTAAAAAGGAAAGCCTACAAAGGATGGAGGACGGGATTCACCTCCAAGGAGGATTACTCCGTGCTGGTCCGGTCCTGCAGGGACCAAACCATGAAAGCCAAGGCTGCAACTGAACTCCAACTAGCTTCAGGCATCAAGGACAACAAAAAGTCCTTTTTCAGATATGTGGGGAGCCGGAGGAAAAGCAAGGGCAATGTTGGACCCCTGCTAAACCAGATGGGGCAAATGACAACTGACGCCCAGGAAAAAGCCAACCTATTAAATAGGTACTTTGTGTCAGTCTTTCATCAGTCACATGGGATGCCCATGCCTGCTATGGAACAGGGAAATCTGGGTGAGGGGGATCCCCTACCCTCCATCAATGCTGACCTCGTGAAGGAACACCTTGAGAAGCTGGATACCTTCAAGTCAGCTGGCCCTGACAATCTGCACCCCAGGGTACTCAAGGAGCTGGCGAGCGTCATAGCCCAGCCCCTGGCACGGATCTTTGAAAACTCCTGGCACTCTGGTGTAGTGCCCAAACACTGGAAGAAGGCCAATGTGGTGCCGATCTTCAAGAAAGGGAGGAGAGTGGATCCGGCTAACTACAGGCCCATTAGCCTGACTTCTATCCTGGGGAAGATCTTAGAAAAGTTTATTAAGGAGGCCATCCTTGAGGGACTGGCCCAGGCTAACATTCTAAGGGACAGCCAGCACGGGTTTGTTGCGGGTAGGTCTTGTTTGACCAATCTCATTTCCTTCTATGACCAGGTGACCTATCACCTGGACAAGGGAGAAGAGATTGATGTCATATATCTTGACTTCAAAAAAGCTTTTGATCTGGTATCCCATGACCACCTCTTGGCCAAACTGGCCAGTTGTGGCCTTGGCTCCACCACGATCCGCTGCCTGGGAAATTGGCTTCGTGGTCGGACCCAGAGGGTTGTGATTGATGGCAGTCACTCATCATGGTGCCCTGTGACCAGTGGGGTCCCTCAAGGCTCTGTCCTGGGACCCATACTGTTCAACATCTTCATTAACGATGTGGACATTGGAGTCAGGAGTGGACTGGCCAAGTTCGCTGATGACACCAAACTTTGGGGCAAAGCATCCACACCAGAAGATAGGCGGGTGATCCAGGCTGACCTGGACAAGCTCAGCAAATGGGCAGACGAGAACCTCATGGTGTTTAACACCGAAAAATGCAAGGTTCTCCACCTTGGGAGGAAAAACCTGTAGCACCCTTATAGGCTCGGCAGTGCTACATTGGTTAGCACTACAGAAGAAAAAGACTTGGGGGTCATCATTGACCACAAGATGAACATGAGCCTCCAATGCGATGCTGTGGCTAGTAAAGCGACCAAAATGCTGGCGTGCATCCATAGATGCTTCTCGAGCAAATCCCGGGACGTCATTCTCCCCTCCTACTTGGTGAGGCTGCAGCTGGAGTACTGCGTCCAGTTTTGGGCTCCACAATTCAAAAAGGATGTGGAGAAGCTTGAGAGAGTCCAGAGGAGAGCCATGCGCATGATCAGAGGTCAGGAAAATAGATCTTACGATGACAGGCTGAGAGCCATGGGACTCTTTAGCCTGGAAAAGCGCAGGCTCAGGGGTGATCTGATGGCCACCTATAAGTTTATCAAGGGTGACCACCAGGATCTGGGGGAACGTCTGTTCACCAGAGCGCCCCATGGGATGACTAGGTTGAACGGTCACAAACTCCTGCAAGACCGTTTCAGGCTGGACATAAGGAAGAATTTCTTTACTGTCCGAGCCCCCAAGGTCTGGAACAGTCTGCCATCGGAAGTGGTTCAAGCACCTACATTGAACACCTTCAAGAGTAAATTGGATGCTTATCTTGCTGGGATCCTATGACCCCAGCTGACTTCCTGCCCTTTGGGCAGGGGGCTGGACTCGATGATCTCCCGAGGTCCCTTCCAGCCCTAATGTCTATGAAATCTATGAAATGCACATGCTCGTACACACGCACATATATACACACATACACACAAATAAATTAAGGCATAATTAATGCAATAATCATCAGACAAGTTCCAGAACTGTAACAGGAACTGAATAATTTAGGTGTGAGCTGGCATGAATTATTCAATTGTTACACCTCCATTACTATTATTTCAGAACAGAAACATTGTTCTGAATAACAAACTGAGATCTAACATTATGTAATATTTATGAAATTCCATTGATAAATAGATTTAAAACTGCATGGAAGAAATACTGGTTTTATTTGTCTAAGTACTCTGTACATTTATGCCACTTATAGATTCATAGATGCTAGAGTCGGAAGGGACCTCAGTAGTTCATTGAGTCCAACCCCCTGCCTTGGGCAGGAAAGAGCACTGGGGTCAAACAACCCCAACTAGGTGCTTGTGCAGTCTCCTCTTGAAGACCCCCAAGGTAGGGGAGAGCACCATCTCCCTTGGAAGCCCATTCCACATTCTGGCAACCCTTACCGTAAAGAAGTTCTTTATAATGTCCAACCTAAATCTGCTCTCCATCAATTTGTGGTCATTGTTCCTAATTACTCCAGGGGGTGCCCTAGTAAATAGAGCATCTCCTATTCCCTGCTGCCCTCCCCTGATGAATTTATAGGCAGCCACAAGATCTCTTGCTACAGCTGAAGAGATCTAGGTCCCTCAGGCTCTCCTCGTAGGGCCTTGCCTGCAGGCCTTTAGCCATATGAGTGGCCTTCCTCTGAACCCTCCCAAGATTCTCTGCATCCCTCTTGAAGTTTGGCACCCAAAACTGGATGCAGTACTTCAACTGCAGCCTGACCAGTGCCTCATAGAGGGGGAGCATCACCTCCCTGAACCTGTTCATTGTGCATCTGCTAATGAATGTTAAAGTACGGTTAGCCTTGTTGATCTCTTTGTCACATTGATGGCTCATGTTCATCTTGGAGTCAGCTGTGCTGCTAAGGTCATAGATTCATAGATTCCAGGGTTAGAGGAGACCTCAGTGGGCCCTCTAGCCCAACCCCCTACCCCTGGCAGGCAAGAAAAGGGTCACCAAACCTGGGATCATGTGATCCCAGCCAGGTGCCTGCCCAGTCTCCTCTTGAAGACCCCAGGATGTGGCGAGCACCACTTCTCTTGGAAGCCCATTCCAGATCCTGGCAACCCTGACCATGAAGAACTTATTTCTAATGTCCAGTCTAAACCTACTTTCCAGTAGCTTATGGCCATTGTTCCTTGTTATTCCAGGGATCATTGCCTACTTCATGTTGCTCCCCCTTATGAATTTGTATGCCACCACAAGGTCCCATCTCAGCCTTCTCTTGGAGAGGCTGACCAGGTTAAGGTCCCTTAGCCTTTCCTTGTAGGGCCTTCCCTGTAGACCTCCAATCAGCCGAGTGGCTCTTCTTTGGACCCTCTCCAGGTTGTCTGCATCCCACTTGAACTGCAGTGTCCAGAACTGGACGCAGTACTTCAGCTGCAGCCTGACCAGTGTTGTGTAGAGAGGGAGAATCGCCTCCCTGGACCTGTTTGTGAAGCACCTACAGATGCACGATAAGGTGTGATTGGATCTACTGACTACTTCATCACATTGATGACCCATGTTCATCCTGGAATCAACAGTGACTCCAAGATCTCTCTCTGCCTCAGTGATGCTGAGAAGGTCACCCCCCAGCCTACAGGTATGCTGGCAGTTCTTTCTCCTTAGATGCAGCACCTTGCACTTGTCCTTATTGAATTGCATCCTGTTGTTCTCTGCCCACTTCCCCAATGTGTTGAGGTCAGCCTAGATCTGGTTCCTCCTCTCCAAGGTGTTAGCTTCACCCCATATTTTAGTATCATCTGCGAATTTGGACAGGGTGCTTCCCACCCCCTCATCCAGATCACTGATGAAGATGTTGAACAGCACTGGCCCCAAAACTGAGCCCTAAGGGACTCCACTGCACACATCTTTCCAGGCTGACACTGACCCATCCACCACCACCCTTTAAGTGCGACCCTTGAGGCAGTTTGCTACCCAGTCTACCACATAATCATCCATGGCAAATCTCCTCAGTTTATTAATAAGGATGGTATGGGATATTGTGTCAAAGGCCTTCTTGAAGTCCAGGTAGATAATGTCCACTTTGACGCCTGCATCTAAACATTTGGTGGCCTTGTCGTAAAAAGAAACTAGGTTAGTCAGGCAGGACTTGGTTGCTATAAACCCATGTTGCTTGCCCCTCCGCATCACACTAGCCAGCCGGCTCCCACAGATGTGTTCCTTGATAATTTTTTCTAGAATTTTCCCTGGGATAGAGGTATGGCTGACTGGTGTATAGTTCCCCAGATCCTCCTTCCTCCCCTTCTTAAAGATTGGGACATCATTGGCCCTTTTCCAATCCTCCGGGACCTGACCTGAGCACCATGAGTGCCCATATATCTTTGCTAGTGGTTTGGCTATAACACTTGCTAATTCCCTCATTACCCATGGGTGGAGTCCCTCCAGTCCCTTGATTTGAACACAACCAGTCCCTCCAAATGTCCTTTTCCCGTATCAGCACTGACCATTGGTCGGCTGATGCTCCCCTTGTTGATGTCCGTGATGCGTATTGAGGGTTTGTGTAGATTCCTATTTAAGAAGACAGAGACAAAAAATTCATTGAAGAGCTCATCCCCCCAACCTGTAAGTGTGTTGGTGGTTCTTTTTGCCCAGGTGCAGCACTTTGCACTTGTCTTGGTTGAACTGCACCCTGTTTTGTTCTGAGCATTTGTCCAACCTGTCCAGATCTGTCTGGATCTGTTCCCCACCCTCTGCTGTGTCAACTTTGCCCCATAATTTGGTATCATCTGCAAACTTGGACAGGGTGCACTCCACACCCTCATCCAAGTCGCTGATGAAGACATTGAATAGCGCTGGTCCAAGGACCAAGCCTTATGGGACTCACTGCCCACACCTTTCCAGGCTGATAATGTCCCATCCACCACCGCTCTCTGGGTGCGATCCCTAAGCTAATTTACCACCCACCTGACTGTGTAACCATCCATCACAGCCTGTAAGTTTATTAACGAGAACAGAATGTGATACCGTATCGAAGGCCTTCTTAAAGTCTAGGGAGATGACATTTACCTTGACTCCTGTGCCTAAGCATTTTGTGACCTGGTCATAAAAAGAAACAAGGCTAGTGAGGTAGTGAGCCCATGCTGATTTCCTTTCAGCATTATTTCCCCTGCGGGGCTCCCACAAATATGATCCTTAATGATTTTTTCCAGAGTTTTTCCAAGGATAGAGGTAAGACTAACTAGCCTGTAGTTTCCTGGTTCCTCCCTCCTCCCCTTCTGGAAAACAGGAACTACATTGGCCCTTTTCCAGTCCTTTGGGACCTGACCAGAGCACCATGAGTGCTCCAACAGCTGTGCCATCTGTCTGCTATGACACTGGCCAATTCCTTCAGCACCCTTGGATGAAGTTCACCCGGGCCTGCTGATTTGAACACATCCAGCCCCTCAAAGTGCTCCTTCACTAAGTCTGCGCTAACAGTTGGTGGGTTGGTGTCTCTCCTGTGTTTGTCTATGATCCAATTGGGAGATTTGTCTTGGTCTGTCTCTAGGAATACAGATGCAAATAACTCATTGAAGAGTTCAGCTTTGTTCCCACTCTCTGTCACCAATTGCCCTAGTTTGTCCTGTAGGGGTCCTATGCTATCCTGCACCTTCCTTTTGCTACCTATATACCTGAACAAGGACTTTTTGTTGTCCTTAATTTTTGTCGCTGACCTAAGTTCAAATCATGCTTTGGCTTTCTAACTGATTCCCTACAAGTACAAGCCTCATACTTTAGGCCTGTGTGAGTAGGCAGCTATTCAATCCAGTTTCAGATCCATCTGCTTCAGATGGCAGGGAGCTCCAGATCAGTTTCCAACTTTGATCTGGCCATAGGGTATAATGGCCTCGTGGCCTCAGCAGGGGCCACCACCCCTGCAGTTTTTAGCCCGCTGCGCCTTAATATGCACAGGGTCATCTGTGTCATGAGTTTTGCCTGTCAGCAGCTTGAGGTGCAGTTCCCCCCAAGCCCCTGTACCTATCACCTTGAAACTTGGCAGCGTTGTGGCCTCAGCAGGGGCTACCACCCCTGTGGTGTAACACACACACACGTGAAATGAGTTTTGCTTTCAAGAATTTGGGGTGCAGTGTCCCCCAAACCCCTTTACCTATATTCTTGAAACTTAGCAGGCTTCATGCTCCCAGAAGAGGCTACCACCTCTGCAAGTTTCATCCAAATCAGACAAAAAACAACAAAATTATAAATATTTAATTGATTCCCTATTATACCCTATGGCCAGATCTCTGAAGCGGCTCCAGAGCTTTTCCAAAGCGGTTCGGAAGCTCTGAACTGCTTTGGAAAGCCTAAAAAAACCAGTGTTTTGATCTGGACATGCTGCTTTGGCGTCTGAACCTTCCAAATCTTCTCCAGATCCAAAGCATGGTCCAAAGCCTCTCACAGCCCTTGTATACTCCTCCTTGGTAGCTACCCTGATTCCACAGCCTGTATGCCTCTTTTTTTTTCCCTTAGGCTTTTTTGGACTTCCATGTTCAGCTAAGAGGCTTCTTGCTTCTTGGCCCCTTTGTCCCCTTTTATGCATAATGGGATTGTCTCCTCCTGCACCCGTAGGATCGCTCCCTTGAGGAACGACCACCATTTTGCCAATGCTCTTGAGCTTTAATGCCTCATTAACTAATATCCTGAGCACACTGAAGTTAGTCTTTCTGAAGTCTAGCACTTCAGCCCTGCTGGTTAGCTTACCTACTCTTTGCTGGAAAGTGAATTCAATCAATTGATGGTCACTATCCCCTAAGTTACCTTGTATACCTACAGATTCCCAACCAGGTCATCCCCTGTAGCTAACACCAAGTCCAGCAAGGTGTTTCCCTTAGTGGGACTGTAAACCTCCATTAGGCGTTAGGTGGAGGTCCTGTATGCAGGTTAAGAACCTACTTGAGCAGTTAGATTTGGCTGACTGCTTCTCTCAGCAGATGTCAGGGTAGTTTATCCTGTCATCCATGACACTTACAAATAAATAATCATAAATTACCATTTGGGCTTACTATAAAACACCTTATCTCTACTTAATTTTAAAATTAAGGTAAGTATTTTAAAAATCTGCCAACCCCCACTCCCTTAGAATCACGTTAAATCCCTCCCCACAGAACCTGGTGACATTCAGCAGAGCTTGTCCGGTTGATGCGGTCTGTGGTTCCCCCACTCCACTCCACATGTGACAGAAGTGGGAGTCACAGCTGGAGGTAAGCAGAACAGCCCCGCTGGGCCAGGCCCTGGCTAGTGTGTGCAGCTTCCAGCAGGGCTGTTCCTGGTGTGTCTACAGTCAGCCAAGTGTTGCTTTGCTCCCTTTGCCTCCAGGACTGGCTCCTTCTCCCACTCCTGCCTCTGCTGTGCTGCTCCAGGAGGGTGGCGGGGGTGCAGGAGGGAGGTTCCCACTGGAGGTGTGGGGAGCAGAGCAGCACCAGGAAAAGCCCTGCTGGAAGCTGCATGCACTAGTTGGGGCCTGGGCCAGCAGGCATGGGCTGCCCCAGCAGGAACGGGTGGGGCTTGGCACCATGCCAAGCACCATGGCCCAGATCCAGTCAGTTGGCAGGCCAGATCTGACCCATGGGTTGGGTTTTGCTGTAGACCTACCTAGGGAAAACTGGCCTGTAAGCTAATGGTAATTTTTTCTGAGTAATGGCTTTCGCCAGAAATAACCTCATAAATTGGAAGTCAGATAATAAAGAGGACTTGCTAAAACAAATCCAGCATATTCAAATATTTTCTTATTCCACTTTGGTTCTGTAAAATGCAAAGTTTTTATTGAAACCCTTTTGTTGTATAAATAGACACCCAGCTTGGAACCCCTCAGATCTGATATAAACTATATCTCAAAGAAACACTCTTTCCGCTACTTACATGAAGTTCTTGCATTAGTTTCTCATCTTTTAATGTGGGATAAAGAATAATTAAACAAATAATGCATGGAGCTTCATAAATGTAATGCATATATAAACAGTGCATTTTGAAGGTGACCAAAACGTGGCTTGTAGCCTATATGCCTACCATGAAATTCTAGCATCCAGTGAAGTGAATTGTTGCTAGTGAAAGCTCATGAATCTCTGATCCAGTTAATCTATAAGGCAAAATAATACTAAGCTTTCTGCATGCAATTCTAAAGCAGTGGGGACCAATTTGTTTTGGCAAGTGTGGCACAAATTAGCCCCACATTCTTCCCAAGTGCCACTCCAAATTACTTTCCCTACCCAAACTGCTGCTCTGCATTCTGCTTCCTGCCCCATCTGTCACTGTGCTGCCTGCCCCTTCCTTGATCTGCCATGTACCATACACAGAGACTGCCTGTGCCACTTCCGGCATACATGCCACAGGTCGGCCACCCCTATTCTAGACCACAGATGACAGGCATCTTTGTTTTAATAGAGGTGAAACCCACAGAGACTATTACCACCAAAATTCAACACTTCATCTTTATATTTAGTGGGAGTACTTGGCTCAATTTTATGCAGATGAGACAGCCCTTGAGGCCAGGCAGGATGCCAAATAGATTTCAGTTGGGCAATGTTTGGGAGTTCCTGGCATACATTATTTTATTCTGGCAAGTTTGTAAAGCAAACAGAGCTGATTGAACTTTTTTCCTCTTCCTCCTGTTAGTTCATGTCAAGATAATACTCACAAGAAAGTCTCCTTCAGCTGTATTTTTTTGTGTCACGCATCTAGCTTCTTTGACAGCGCATAGCCCTTCTGCTGACCCCATGTGTAGGGTTACATTTGATTTTCTGTAACATTTTAAAATTGCTCCAGAAACTGTCAATGCTTAGAATTATTTGGTTATCATAAATTGTTAATATTTACTATCTATAGACTGCACATGATATTTAACTGAATAATATACAGGTGTTGCTTATTACAGTCTGCCTACTTAATACCAGAACTTATTAGCCAGGGCATTTTTGGCAACTTTCTGAGGAGCCTGTCCTTTCTGAAGATAAAAATGAAATCAGCAAAGTTGAAGCCTTTTATTTATCAATTCTCTAATGCTCAGACCTGGAATCTTCATTTGAGTCTATTTGTGTCCAAGAATTGTATAACCCCTATTCCCCAAGAACAGTAGTTAGTACAAAAAAACTGAAAAGAAATGTATATGCTGCAGTCAATTCACAAATAGAAGAAACACATGTATAATATGCAATAATATAGCTGAAATAAGTGGAGCTCCGTAGTGGCTTAGTAGTCTGTAGAGACAGATTTCTTTCTGGGATCAAAACATGTATTAGTGTTGGATGTATGAAATCTAATATTGTAATTGTTTTCATATAAAAGTACAGGTGCTTAATTAGACTGTAATGGTATATTGATATGAAAAAGCAAACGGCATGCAATATTTTCAAAGAATTTTTCATAGCAAATGTAGACGTGATGTGACGTGACATGACCTGACATTCCCCTGCTTTGTTTTACTGTTCACTGCTTCATTTTACCTTTTTAATATCATCATTACTATGTAAACTGGTACAAAGGATATTGTATGCTTTTAGCCAGAACCTAAGCAGGGTGCATCAGCCTGTGCAGGGCCCTGCCCCCTGGACGCGAGGAAGCCAGTGGCGGATTCGGTGGCGGGGGGGAGGGTGGCATGCCGAGCAGATGGATGTGAAGCTGGTGGTAGTGCGGAGTCACCGTGGCTGCTCTGCCTGGCTCTGCATAGCCCCACAAAGTGCAGGGCCTTGGGTGCTTACCCCAATTTGCAACCCCCACCAGGGATGGCCTTGCTTTTAGTAAAAGTTACAAATGTTATTTTATTACAAATATTGTTATTGTTTATGCTGCTTGCTGTATTGTTTTAGTGAAAGCTGTAAATAAACTGCTATTATTACTATATAAAATTTATGAAGAACTAGTGCCCTGTTGTCTAAATTTGAACTCATTTAAAAAAACAGTTTAAGTTTGAAAATGTTCATGATTCTTTACAAGCCAAAGGAGTTTAAGTTTATATTATTTTTTAATCAAATTATAGTTAAAAGTTAAAGGTGAAGCATGTCTTGCATTCCAGAACTTGTCTAACTGTATTATGCAGTTAGTCTGATAAAAAGTATTACCCTAAGAAATCCTTGTGTCAGACAAAATTTGATTTTTTATTTGTGGGTGGTCAGCAATCAAAATGGTTTTAAGACTTGAGATTCTCTCTATTTTAAAGAAGTAATGTAGCAGCTTTTCTGAAATCCTAAAAAAAAACTTTGATTTTTAGTTTAACTTTGTTTAAAATCCTGTTACAAATATACTGCTTTATCTTCAGTGGCTATGATAATATTTGCTCTGTCAAAATATTTCATGAACTATTAATTTACATTTTTAAGTATTTGTAGAATGTAATGGGTGTGTTAGCGTACAGATATGTAAAAAATGGCTCCCTGCTTTCAGGAATGTATAATATAAATAAAAATAGTAACACTAATCTAACTATTTTACATGTTTGGATATACAAAAGATAACAAAGAAAAGAACTAATGCCTTATGAAAAAGCTTTAAATCAATCTACAGTAAGCAACCGGCTAAAGTGGCTATATAAGAATTACTTGTGGATAGCACTTAATGCTTTTTTTCATTCTGGGTGTGTTTACTTGAGATGCGTTAATGCACATTCGCCTAATTAAATACGCAGTACAGGCATGCATCTACATGTACACACCATTAATGTGTGCAAATTTAGGTGCGATTAGTTAAAGCACGTTAATGCACTTGTAGATGTGACCTGGCACTAGCTTTAGTATTAGGTCTATCTAGCCACTAGGGGGCCACCCTGAGTCAGCTCCAGGGCTCCCGGATAGCTGCCTCTCCTGCCCCAGTTTGGGCTACTCTGTAGCAGCCCCTACCTGCAGGCTATAAAAGCCATGGACAAGTCGGGGGGGGCACTTTCCCCCCAAGCGGCCAGTCAGCAACTGGAGGGGGCGGTCCTTCCACAGGCAAACGTGTTGACCGGGGGGAAATCCCCCTGCCAGTCATGCAAGCTGGCCTGGAAGCGCCAGCGGCGCACCTGGAAGGGCCATGGGTGCAGCCGGAAGTGCCAGTGGCACTTCTCTTGGCACCCCAACTCCCTGGCCAGCACTCTCATGGGGGGCAGCAGCATTCCCACCTGCCTCCCCCCGCCCATCGCCTAAGTGGAGAATACTGGCTGTGAGGGGGTTCACCAGCGCTCTCAGAGGGTGCATGTTCACTCCCATGCACCTCCTACATATCGCCACTGATAAAAGCCAAATGCTCTTTGGTGCCCTGGGGCACACACATCAGGACCTTGGAGGACTGAAGGCCCTGTGTGTCCCCTGGACAGGACCCAGACTGCTTCTGCCAGTCCTGTCCCCTAGTCGGAGCTCCTGCTTGGGTACAGGTGAGTGTTGCAAAGGGCTGCAACCTGCTGCTCCCCTTGCCCAGCCCTGACATCTCCTTAGGGCTGTTGCCTGCTGTCTCTGGCAACAGGGCCAGCAACTGCTCTCTGCTGCTGCTCACCCCCAGCTGTCTTCTGTCTTTGCAGGTGCTGTGGCACATTTGCCTCTGCCACGCAAATCCCAGTCCCTAGCTATGACTCTTTGCTGAGCACTGCTGGCTGCTGTGTGGGTGGCCACACAGGGACTCTTGTGCTGTTAGCACCACTGTCTACCAGATAATGGGATCATTAAAGCACAATTAAGCCTTAAATGGATGTGAAATATGAAAACACACTAAAGTTTGACTTTATTGATACAACAAATGTTATCTTAGCAGTTTCTATATACAGAGAGAGAAAAAACACTTAGTACAATGATCGCATCTAATCCCAGACATTACTTTGCTCAACAGAAAATATGGCCAATCAATTCCTAAAAGCAAAGGGTGTGTCATTGGCTGGGATGGTTCAGACAGGTGTTGAAAGCTGGATTTATGATGACACATAATTAACTGCCTTACTGCCCCCTTTTATGCTTTTCTTTAACTTCACTCCTCTGATGACTCTTTGCTTCCAACTGGTTTTCCTGCAGTCAGCATACTGTCCATATTTTATCCTGTCAGCATATTCTTTTGTTCAACAGACCCATCACATGCGCACCTCCTAATTTGGTCCTTTATGGGTATCTTAATCTGGGCATTGTTCATTGGTTTCCTCTTACCACCTTTTATTAACATATCCAAACATTTCATCCCTCTGATTCAGCTAGTTAGTGCCAAACTGAGTTAATCTGAGCTGGTAACAAGGCTATTACTATGTTATGTTAGAAAAACCTCTCACCGTGATAGAAAAGAAAAGAAATATCATATGAGCAAACCCAAGGCCATAAGCTGTCTGCAAAAGGCTATAATGGGAGAACTGCTCAAGGCCAGCTGATATTGCAGACACAAGCAAAATGAAAAGTCCAAATAATATCTATATAAAAATGTAAGCAACGGTTAAATAAAGCTAAAGAAATGTTTAAATAATACTATAATTTACCACTCAGGTAGGTGCAATATTAAGCATAAATGTTACAAGCTACCCTAACAGCGGGAGGGAGGGGGTGGGGCCCAGAGGATCAGTGCAGGACACTATATCCTCATCATCCTCCCTGTCAAGGCCCAGCCCCTTCCCTGCCTCTCCTGCCCCACTCTGCCTGGCCCTCCCACACTCCCCTGGCACTGGATCACCCCACCACAGCATGCAGAGATCGGGGACACAGTGCAGAACTTTATTGAGCAGGTGCATGTCCCTGTGGCTGGGTGGTCATGGGCCTCTCACATGCTGAGGAAGGCATCAATGCTGGTAGCAATGCCCTCCTCAGCAGCAGGGGGCAGAGACATGCAGTGCTGCCAAAGGTGGCCCTCCAGGCAGTGGCAGAGATTGTGGGGTAGCTCAGAGTCCCAACTCAGGAGTGCAGGTATGCCCAGGGCACCAGGAGGATCATCATCAGCAGGGCATCATGGCTTAGGCATCCCTCTGCCTGCACAAACCACTCATCGCACACTGCCCAGGGCACAGAGTATCCCATGGTTCTCATCCACGTGGGAGCAAATGAAGGACTTCGAGGCCCTGGGGCACAAGCTCAAGGAGACGGGGGCACAGGTGGTGTTCTCCTCTATTCTCCTGGTGAGTAGGCATGGACGGTGACATGAGGCCTGCATTGGCGAGGTCAACCAGCGGTTATGGAACTGGTGCCACCAGGAAGGCCTCGGGTTCCTGGATAACAACCAACACTTTCATGCAGGGGACTTACTTGGGTGGGATGGGCTACGCCTCTCTCCTAAAGGCAAGCGTGTCTTCTCTTCCAGGTTGGCTGATCTTGTGCGGCACGCTTCAAACTAGCTTCGCTGGGGGATGGGGCCACAGGAAGATGTGAGGACACCTCCCAACCAAGACAGGTGACATACACAAGGAGTACCCATGTAAGCAGCAGGGGTCCAGATAGTCCTGAGAATTGTGGTGTAGCATACGCACCAATTCAAGGCCTTAAATGCCTCTGTACCAATGATCGTAGTATGGGGAATAAGCAGAAGGAACTCACTCTTCGGATAGCTAGTTCAAACCCGGACATAGTAGGGCTCACAGAAACCTGGTGGGATTCATCTCACAACTGGGTGGTCAACATTAGGGGCTATAGGTTATACAGGCATGATAGAACAGGGAGGAAAGGTGGGGTTGTGGTGCTTTACATCAAAGAGAATTACACATTTTCAACTAGCAAGATGGGGTCAGAGGAGGGGCAGGCTGAAGTGCTCTGGATCAGGATACAGGGAGGTCGTGGGGGAAGGGACTTAATGGTGGGGGTCTACTACAGACCTCCCAACCAATGGGAAGAGCTGGACCGCGAATTCTCAGGTCAGCTTGCAGAGGCACTTAAGGCAAGGGATGTAGTTGTCATGGGTGATCAAAATTACCCAGATATCTGCTGGGAGGAGCAGTCAGCCAGGTTTGACCACTCACAGAGGTTCCTGGCTGAGCTACAGGACCTCCACTTAACCCAAGAGGTGCATAGTCCTATCAGGGAGAATGCCCTTCTGGACCTGGTCCTGGCCACAGGTGACGACCTAGTGAGGGGACTCCAGGTCCTTGACCACCTGGGCGATAGCGATCATCACTTGCTGGAATTCACCATCCAGTGCAGGGTGTCAAGGGCCTGCAGCAAGGCAGTAGCCTTAGACTTTAAGAGCACCAACTTTAATGAGCTGAGGAGATTAGTGGGGGAGGCACTAGGGTCCTGGAGAGTTGGGGAACTGGGTGCCCAAGATGAGTGGTTGTTCCTTAAGGAGATGATACTCAGATCCCAAGGGGCGACAATCCCAACAAGAAGCAAAGGGATAAGAGTGCCAAAAAAAAGGAAGAGAGAGGACCCGGGCAACTATAGACCTGTTGGTCTTACTTCAGTCCCGGGGAAGCTCTTTGAGAAGATTATCAAGGAGCACATCTGTGATGGGCCAGCAATGGGGATGATGCTCAGGGGCAACCAGCATGGTTTAATTAGGGGCAGGTCCTCTCAGACCAACCTGATTGCCTTCTATGATCAGGCCACAAAATTACTGGATGCAGGTGTTGTGGTGGATGTAGTCTTTCTGGACTTCAGGAAGTCCTTTGACACTGTCTCCCACCCCATTCTCATTAAAAAGCTAGGTGACTGTGGCATTGATACTTACACAGTCAGATGGATTGCAAATGGGCTGAGGGGTCGTACTCAGAGAGTGGTGGTGGATGGGTCATTTTCGACTTGGAGGGAAGTGGGCAGTGGGGTCCCCCAGGGCTCAGTTCTCAGGCCCGCGCTGTTCAATTTCTTTATTAGTGACTTGGATGATGGGATGAAGAGCAACCTGTTTAAATTCACAGATGTCACCAAGATTTGGGGTGAGGTGGGCATGCTAGAAGGGAAGGACAGATTACAGCAGGACCTGGACAGGTTACAGGGGTGGGCAAATGAAAATAGGATGGGATTCAATATTGACAAGTGCAGGATGCTGCACTTGGGCAGCAGGAACCAGCAGCATAGCTATAGGCTGGGGAACATCCTTCTTGAAAGCATGGTGACCGAAAGAGATCTTGGAGTCATTATTGACTCCAAGATGAACATGGGCTGACAATGTGAGGACACGGTCAGTAGGGCTTGTCAGAGCAAAATTTTGATTAGATGCTGCCAACACAGAAGATTGAGACTGACATGCATATTGGACTCTGTGAGTGGAAAGTTCCAAGGCTCACCCAGCCCTTGCCCCCTGGGTGACCTGCGGACCTGTCAATCATTGTTGACCTACTTTCCCCACAGATGCATGCTCAGACTGTGTCAGCTTCTGACTGAGAGCATGCTCAGTCAGAACCTGACATGAGGTAATCTGGCTAGAAATTTCTCTGCGGAGAGCGTTCTGATTGGCCACTAAATTCATATAAAAGTTCAGTGCGCCCCTCCCTCGGGGGGAGATCACGGTAGCTGGAGACAGAGGCTGGTGCTCCAGGGACTCTCATCCAGTCAGGCGTTAGGGCCTATCAATCTCTTCCCTTGAGCTATTGGCACTTCACGTCCCCTGATTTCTGGTGATTGCGGTTCTGATTTATTGGCTTTCGACCGATTTATTTAACCTTTTGGCTATGATTCGGATCATCCTAACTGCATTGATTCCCTGGTTACTGGACTGTTTTTCGGCTTTGACTTCGACCTCGCTTTCGGATCACCCTTGGTACCTCAACGTGACTCTACTTACCTGGCTTTCGACCTCGGCTTTCATCATCGACTATCCGGTTGTCCATCTTGCACTGGCGTCACGACCCTGGTTATTGACCTACGTGTTACAGTTTTGTCTATTTGATTACTCCCATTTATGAGCTGTTGACCAGCCCTGGGACTAACAACGGGTGGCCGCTCGTTGTGAACCTCGTGGGCCAACAGACTCCTCTGTTGTTTATTGTTTACATCTGTTACTGTAACTGAAGATCCTACCTACGCCATCAAAGCGTAAGTGTAATAAACCATTAATTTGGAACTATAAGCATGCGTGCCACTCAGACTCGACCGCCGCTAATCCCAACCTGTCCGCTTCCAAATTGCCATCACTCGACCAACCAACCGTGACTGAGACCGTGAGCTTGGCTCCCCAGCCGCGGCTCTGGATCCTTGCACAGGGCTAACCGTACCTTGTCCTGCATCCACAGATGAATCACAAGCAGGGCCAAGGAGGTGATCCACCCCCCCTTTGTGACACTGGTCAGGCCGCAGCTTGAGTACTGCATCCAGTTCTGGGCACTGCACTTCAGGAGGGATGTGGACAGCACTGAGAGGGTCCAAAGGAGGGCCACTCGCATGATCTGGGGACAGCAGGGCAGACCCTATGAGGAGAGGCTACAGGACCTTAATCTGTTCAACCTTCACAAGAGAAGGCTGAGGGGGGAACTGGTGGCCATCTATAAACTTACTAGGGCGGACCAGCGGGGTTTGGGAGACACCTTGTTCACCCGAGTGCTTCCTGGAGTAACAAGGAATAACGGCCATAAATTGCTAGAGGGTAGATTTAGACTAGACATAAGAAGGCACTACTTCACAGTTAGGTTGGCTAGGATCTGGAACCAACTTCCAAGAGAAGCTGCAGCCTACCCTGGGGGTCTTTAAGAGGGTGCTCGATGTTTACCTGGCTGGGGTCATTTGAGCCCAGTTTTCTCTCCTGCCCAGGGCAGGGGGTTAGACAAGAAGATCTAAAGGTTCCTTCTGACCCTACATCTATGAATCTATGAATCTATAAATCTATGTGCAGCAGGGGCAAGCCTGGGGCAGAGCAGTGGCATGGGGGAGGCTGGCCTAGGGGCACCTCCCTGGAGAGAGACCCCTTGTGGGGAGGGAAGGGGCATGGCCAGCTCCTCACTCCAGTTGTCTGGGAGCTCCATATCCCCTGATCCTGGGTGTGTTAGTATATTGGAGTGCTTGGCCTGCAAGGAGCAAGGTCTGGAGCTGTGGCATCAGGTGCTGCCAGCACCCTGGCTTGTCCTGTCTGCCCTGGGAAGAGGACAAAGGAGGCAGAGTGCCTGCAGCCAGCACCCCATGGGTGCACCTCAAGGCCACACCTCTGAGGACCTGGAGGTGCCAGACATGGCACCACCAGGGGATTTTGGCCATGTCTCCAGGCAACCAGAGGGGGAGCCCCTGCCCCAGAGCAGCACCAGCCACCATCAGCCAGAGAGAAGCTGCTGTGGTTGCTGCCACCCTCAGAACTGGAATAGGCCAAGGCCAGGGTGCTGGGCACTTGCCCCTGGGCTCTGCCCCTTTGCCCCCCTCCCCCTCAAGGATCAAATGAGTAAGACTGATGTAAATAGTTTGCACTTTGGGAAGTGAGCTTTTTATTGGTGGTGGGTGGGGACAGTGGTGAAGGGGCACTATGTGTTGGTGAGGGAGTGGGGAGGGAACTCTGTTTGTGGAGGGGGAAAGGGGAGGAACTGGGGTGGGGGTTATAAGAGGAATAAAGTTTTTCTGTTTCACCCATGTGCATGTCCTGAAGGGGTGCTAGGGGGGATAAGGGATAAGGGGTGTGTGGGCAGTGGGGCAGGTGGGCTGGAGCAGGGAGTGCCAGAGGAGGTTGACCAGGGCCTCCCACAGCCAATTCCCTGGCCCCTGCTGACAGGTGCATGGCTGTCTTGGGGCCTGGGCAGGGGGGAAGGATCCAGCAGGACCTGTACTATGGCCAGCAGCAGCAAAGGGCACTGGTCATTGCTGGCAGAGGCAGGTCTGGTGCAACTGGGCACTGGATGCCACTGGCAGGGGCACCAGCAGGGGCAGCCCTGGCATAGGGAGGCAGCATGGGGAAGGAGAGAGCTGGAACGTGTTGCCCCCATGCTGGACACACAGTTCCTGGCAGGGAAGGGGCTGGCCAGGGATCAGAGTTTCCAAGCTGGCTGCCAAGTGCTGGCAGCTGGGTCTGGCTTCAACGTGGCTGCCAAGTGCTGACAGCCATGTGGCTGGAGGCTGGAGTTCCCCCCGGTGGCCACAGGGGCACATGGCCGGACTGGAGGGACTTGGGACTAAAGTTAGTCCCTAAAGTTAGTCCCAAGTCTCTGCATGTGTAGACACCTGCCAAAAATCACTTAATGCATATTAGCTTAATGCACATTAAATTTAGTTGCACTTATTTGCATGTATAGACGCACTTTTTGGAGAGCTTTTAGCTACTAGGTCAAATATAATACGTTTAGTATTTATATTGCACTTATGGCTACATGTTATTTCCTTCATTTTGCATGTTAGCATCAGTAATAATTTTTAAAATAAATATTGCAAGTAGAATGTGATCCAACACTAAAAACAAACTGAACTATATTAAACTAGTATTTTATCCCCTTATATATACTGTATATATCCTTTCCTCACACATGTGTATCCTAAACATTTTCAGATGTAGCACTATCACAAACTGGTCATGGTCTCTGATATAGCC
Organism: Crocodylus siamensis; assembly: GCF_052110815.1. Lineage (NCBI taxonomy): Eukaryota > Metazoa > Chordata > Crocodylia > Crocodylidae > Crocodylus > Crocodylus siamensis. Next base: position 86,701,316 of record NC_143395.1, on the reverse strand, counting down.
TCCGCCCAAAAAGAAAAAACATGGGACTACTGCCAAAAACTAATTAATTTGAATGTCTCTTTTACTTGTTACCTGGCACTGGAAAAATCACTAATTTTTATATCTTTTTTTCTTACCTTCAGAAAAAAGGAATATCTTTCTCTCTCAGGCTTGTGGTAAGAACTTTTTTCAAATATTTGTGAAAACATAAAGCAATATGTACTAGTAAAATCTAAATACCTTATTTACTCAAATATAAGTTGACTGCTTCCAATAATTAGATTCTATATATTTCTTATAATTTTCTAGGTATAGAATCTAATTATTGGATTTGCCTTGAATTTGTCCCCTTCCACTATTACAGCAAGGAAAATAAATCTGGGAGGTCAGGTAGCCCCTTTGCTCTCTGCTTCCCATCAGCTTTTTCCCCTGGCAGCCCCTTCCTTATCTCCTTACTGTCGGACCCTGCTCTCCTGAGATATTACCTTTCTTTGAAATTGCTACAAGTCTGTGTGATGCTACAGCTAGAAGTATCCTATCACCCAGATATTTCAGCCTGGGGCTTCAGATGCTCCCAAAACCCATGGCAGGCATCCTACATGCAAGCCCCAAGCCGAGTGGAACTGGAGTTCAGATGCCCCCCTAGCCAAAAGGCCAATAAGCAAACTAGAAGAAAAGCCCAAAAAGGGAGATATCACCATGAGGTGGTTTTTGACCCAGGTGGTTTTATTTGCCTGGCACGGGAGATGCCTTTCATTTCAGCTTTGGATGACTTGGGGTGTTTGGGGGTTGTCGTAGTGCCAACACAGACTTGAACAAATGAGCTCTGCTTAGTCAATAGAATTTGGAACCTATTTGGCTGATTTGACCTGAGACAGAATTTTTTAAAAAATCAGCATTTTTGGCACTAGGGGAGGGTTTTAGAGCTTGTTCCAGCCTTTCCAAGTGCTGGCCTGGTATTGCAGTACCTCCAGGCCTGGTGCTTGTTCCCTCCTGGAACCGCCCATTATTTTTAAGGGCCACACACACACAAAAAAAGTTACCCATTAATATGTATGCCTAAAGTGGGACATGTATTTTATAGTCATGCTTACTGTTGGCTGCATTTAATCAACTTCATAGCTGGTTTTTATTACTGAACACATGCTTTTGGCAGCAGTTTAATGACAGACAATGTATTAGGATCATCTGTCATTAAACTTAAACCTAAAACTGGCTGTATTAGGAAGAAATTTTTTTACAGTAAGAGTGGCCAGAGTCTGGAATGGGGTTCCAGGAGAGGTGGTACTATCACCTAACTTGGAGGTCTTCAAGAGGAGGCTTGACATTCACCTGGCTGGGGTCGTCTGACCTTGGTCCTCTTTTCTGCCAGGGTCAGGGGATCAGACACAATGATCCATTGGGTCCCTTCCAACTCTATAACCCATGAATCTATGAATTCAGTGAGATTTCCTTGTATGCAATTGTAAGATGAGGGGCTTTTTTCTGGAAAAAACCTCATCTTGTATTTGAGTATATACAACATTATTTTAAAAATCAAATATTGTGATAACTTAAAAGCAGAGGAGTATGCTTTGTATAATGGATGTGAACTGAACTGTGTATAATCACATATGGTGCACATACATGTACACTGAGGTTACTTCAGTGCTCTGTATTTACACCATGTCATTGCAGACTCAATTAATCAAGTCTGCTGGTAATCACCACACTCCAGCAGACTCCAGTCACATGTATCAGCATCCCCATGCTGAAAAACGGTGGCAAGGTGCTTTAACTAAAGCTTGTTGAATGAGTTTTGTTAAAGTGCCTCCACCGCCATTTTTCAGTGCTGGGGACGCTGATATGCATGGCGGTCCAGGCACTTTAATTACAGTGGCTCTTGGAGCTGCTCTAATTAAAGTGTCCCCTCCCCCCACCTCCTGGAGCATGTGTAGAAATGCTCTATCTGTCTATGTTGCTGTAGTAATTATATGTATTTTATAAAAGATGAAACAAAGTTTAAAGTTTGTTTTGGTGATTTTCTCAATTTTTCCATCCATAAAGTGGATGCCAATGCTTATCAATCCTCTTCATAGGAATGTAGTGTTAAGTAAGTAGTTTAGTGGCTACAGATGCCTGGCCCACATAACTATGTATATTAATACTAAGTATTATAATACATATAGGGAGTGTTTTACATTTTATATTACTTTTTCCTTTAATTCACAACATGCTATATAATAGGCTTTAGAGGCATATGTAGACAAGATAACAAGATGCTCCTGGGATGATAAGCAATCTATGTGTTTGTTTAAACCAGGTCAAATGCCAAGTTTAAAAAGAAAGTGACTAGGACATAATGACTGTCTGAAAAAGTCAAATAACCCCTGATAACCATGGGCTATAGACTCTAATCCAATCACGTCAAAACCAAAAATGCTCCATGCGGCAGCCATAGGCAGAAGAAGAAAAAGTTTTTTGGGGGGACTGAGCGTGTGAGTCCATGTGCACACACCCCCGCCATGGGAAAGGGGTGGGGAAGGGCCATAGGAGGGAGTGGGGATGGGGCTGTGCCAAGCTGCCCTCATGTCAGGCAGGGTCATGGGGCAATCGGAGCCTGGTGGCTCCTCCAGGGGCGTAGGCAGGCAGCTCCTGCCACTGCATGCACCCCAGGGGAGGGGAGACATGTTTTCCCTCCCCCTGGCTCCCCCATGCTGTGCCACTGGATGAGTCACTGTGCTGTGACAGCCCCATGATCCGGCCTGGCTGGGGTCCCATTCACAGCAAATGGGGCCCCTGCTGGGCTAGGTTGTGGGGCAATTGGAGCCCAATGGATCCTCCAGAGACACAACACAACACCAGGGAGCCAAGGGGGGGCATGTGGCCCCTTGATCTGAGCTCTTCCTGCTCCCAGCCTCTGTGCCTTGCTGCCGCTGCTTTGAACGTGGTGCGGTGCAGTGCCATGTGCCTCTCTGCAGTGGCAGGACTCATATGGCACCACACTGTGCCACTTTTGAAGCAGCAGCAGTGAGGCACAGAGGCAGGGAGCAGGCAGAGCCCAGCTTGCAGCTGTGGCCTGCTCTTGCCCTGTGCAAATATCGGCGGGGGCACGTGCCCCACCCCTTGGCTCCCCAGAGCCGCATTGAGCCTCTGGAGGAGTTGCTGGGCTCCAATTGTCCTATGACCTGGCCCAGCTGGGCCCTGCCCAGGCCAGGTTATGGGGCAGGGGTGAATGATTCACCCCTGCCCCTACCCCATTGCCTCCTGCACTTTGGGGGTCTTGATCTATACCACACCCCAAGCACAGGTAAAGAAAGAAACGTACTTGCCTGCTGGGCCAGCTGCAATCCTAGCTGTGCAGGGTATCTGAGTGTGTGCGCCCCTCCCCCTGGTGCAGCAGCCTATGGCTGGGCTGCCCTCCGGCCATACCTGCTGCTCCCTGAGGTTGAGGGGACTGAACCTGGTTATCCCTTCCTTCTATCACCTATGCTGGCAGCTCAGTGCACCCATTCTTTACTGGAGAAGTGCCACCCTAATGATTAGCTAAACATTTCTTGAAATTTGCTCCTAGACTGTGAACAGATTCAAATGCTTTTTTCTATATTATGTAAATGAAAAACTCTAAAACTTTACCATTAATGTGCTAGCTTTAGAACTCAAAGCATTTGCTATAGCACATTTGTAATTGTAACCAACATAACTATAATGGTTCTTTATTTGTTAATATAAGATCATTTTAAAAACATGTCTCAGGTGTGGTAGAAAAACTAATGGACACTTTGGAACATTTAGTTTTATATATCACGTTTAAGGCCACACAGTGAGTGGCAGAACTTGAATAAGATCTTCCCGTACCCTGTTATTTGCTATATACAAAGCAAATACACAAATATATTAATAGATTAGAAATGCGTAAACAAATATCTGCAAGAGCAAAGTTATGAATGACCTTTCCTTGTAATACAGAAACAAGTAACTTTTACTTATCTTACACCTGCACAGTACCATATACCATCAGACATGGCGACTACATTCGGCAATATTTATCTAGGTTGCTTTTCTAGTTAAATTATTCAGCCTTTCCATTTAATTAGTCATACTAGTTTACTTCACCGTGAGTAGACAATGACAATGAAAAGGGCCAATGTGGTTCCCATTTTCAAAAACGGAAGGAAGGAGGACCCAGGAAACTATAGGGCAGTTAGTCTTACCTCGATCATGGGTAAGCTTTTTGAGAAAATTATCCTGGCACATGTCCACGAGGGGCCAGCAGGGGAGATTATGTTTAGGGGCAACCAACATGGGTTCATTAGAGGCAGGTCCTGTCAGACCAACCTGGTGGCCTTCTATGACCAGGTCACAAAATCCTTAGACACAGGGGTAGCAGTGGACATAGTCTTTTTGGACTTTAGGAAGGCCTTTGACACTGTCTCTCACCCCATTCTCATTAAAAAACTAGGGGACTGTGGTGTTGACACCTACTCAGTCAGATGGGTCAGCAACGGGCTGGAGGGCTGCACCCAGAGAGTGGTGGTAGATGGGTCTTATTCGACCTGGAGGGATGTGGGCAGTGGGGTGCCCCAGGGCTAGGTCCTCGGGCCTGCACTGTTCAACATCTTCATCAGTGACTTGGACGAGGGGGTAAAAAGCACCCTGTTCAAATTCGCAGATGACACTAAGATGTGGGGGGATGTGGGCATGCTAGAAGGGAGGAATAGGCTACAATCGGACCTAGACAGGTTTTAGGGGTGGGCAGATAAGAATAGGATGGGATTCAACACTGACAAGAGCAAGGTGATGCACCTGTGGAGGAAAAACAAGCACCATACCTACAGGCTGGGGAACTCCCTTCTCATCAGTGCAGAGGCAGAAAAGGATCTTGAAGTCATCACTGATGCCAAAATCAACATGGGCCGGCAGTGTGGGGATGTGGTCAGGAAGGACAACCACAGATGCATCTCAAGCAGGTCCAAGGAGGTGATCCTCCCCCTCTATGCAGCACTGGTCAGGCCGCAGCTCGAGTACAGTGTCCAGTTCTGGGCACCGCACTTCTGGAGGGATGTGGACAACATGGAGAGGGTCCAGAGGCGGGCCACTTGCATGATCAGGGGGCAGCAGGGCAGGCCCTACGAGGAGAGGCTAAGGTACCTGAACCTGTTCAGCCTCCACAAGAGAAGGCTGAGGGGGGATCTAGTGGCCATTTACAAACTAGTCAGGGGAGCAAGCATTGGGGGAGTCCCTGTTCTCCCAAGAACTACCAGGAGTGACCAGAAATAATGGTCACAAGTTGGCAGAGGGTAAATTCAGATCAGACATCAGGAGGCGCTACTTCACTGTCAGGGCGGCTAGGATCTGGAACCAACTTCCAAGCGAAGTGGTGCTGGCTCCTACCCTGGGGGTCTTTAAGAGAAGGCTAGATGAACACCTTGCTGGGGTCGTTTGACCCCAGTAGTCTCTTCCTGCTGTGGCAGGGGGTCGGATTTGGTGATCTGCTCAGGTCTTTTCTAACTCTGCCAACTATGAAACAATGTATTTGGTGTCACAGAAAAGTAGCACTGCGTTTCATCTATTATCTACTGCAGCAATTTCCCCAGATCCAAAAGGTATGTTAAAAAGATGCACCTCAGAGTTATCCACAATAAACTTTTGCATCTCTTTTCAGGAAGCAAAAGCTGATAGATGAGATCAGAATGATCTGCACTGTTCAGAGAAGAGCTTTGAGTCTTTCATCAGTCCCATGGGACGCCCATGCCTGCTATGGGACAGGAAGATCCGGGTGATGGGGATCCCCTACCCTCCATAAATGCTGACCTCGTGAAGGAACACCTTGAGAAGCTGGATACCTTCAAGTCAGCCAGCCCTGACAATCTGCACCCCAGGGTACTCAAGGAGCTGGCGAGCGTCATAGCCCAGCCCCTGGCACGGATCTTTGAAAACTCCTGGTGCTCTGGTGTAGTGCCCGAAGATTGGAAGAAGGCCAATGTGGTGCTGATCTTCAAGAAAGGGAAGAGAGTGGATGGGGCTAACTACAGGCCCATTAGCCTGACTTCTATCCTGAGGAAGATCTTAGAAAAGTTTATTAAGGAGGCCATCCTTGAGGGACTGGCCCAGGCTAACATCCTAAGGGACAGCCAGCAGGGGTTTGTTGCGGGTAGGTCTTGTTTGACCAATCTCATTTCCTTCAATGACCAGGTGACCTATCACCTGGACAAGGGAGAAGAGATTGATGTCATATATCTTGACTTCAAGAAAACCTTTGATCTGGTATCCCATGATCACCTCTTGGCCAAACTGCCCAGTTGTGGCCTTGGCTCCACCACGATCCGCTGGCTGGGAAACTGGCTCCGTGGTCGGACCCAGAGGGTTGTAATTGATGGCAGTCACTCATCGTGGTGCCCTGTGACCAGTGGGGTCCCTCAAGGCTCTATCCTGGGACCCATCCTGTTCAACATCTTCATTAACAATGTGGACATTGGAGTCAGGAGTGGACTGGCCAAGTTCGCCGATGACACCAAACTTTGGGGAAAGCATCCACGCCAGAAGATAGGCGGGTGATCCAGGCTGACCTGGACAAGCTCAGCAAATGGGCAGACGAGAACCTGATGGTGTTTAACACCGAAAAATGCAAGGTTCTCCACCTTGGGAGGAAAAACCTGCAGCATCCTTATAGGCTCGGCAGTGCTACGTTGGATAGCACTACAGAAGAAAGAGACTTGGGGGTCATCATTGACCACAAGATGAACATGAGCCTCCAATGCGATGCTGCGGCTAGTAAAGCGACCAAAACGCTGGCTTGCATCCATAGATGCTTCTCGAGCAAATCCCGGGACGTCATTCTCCCCTTCTACTCGGCCTTGGTGAGGCTGCAGCTGGAGTACTGCGTCCAGTTTTGGGCTCCACAATTCAAAAAAGGATGTGGAGAAGCTTGAGAGAGTCCAGAGGAGAGCCATGCGCATAATCAGAGATCAGGAAAACAGATCTTACAATGACAGGCTGAGAGCCATGGGACTCTTTAGCCTGGAAAAGCCTAGGCTCAGGGGTGATCTGATGGCCACCTATAAGTTTATCAAGGGTGACCACCAGGATCTGGGGGAACGTTTGTTCACCAGAGCGCCCCAAGGGATGACGAGGTCGAACGGTCACAAACTCCTGCAAGACCGTTTCAGGCTGGACATAAGGAAGAATTTCTTTACTGTCCGAGCCCCCAAGGTCTGGAACAGTCTGCCAGCGGAGGTGGTTCAAGCACCTATACTGAACACCTTCAAGAGTAAATTGGATGCTTATCTTACTGGGATCCTATGACCCCAGCTGACTTCCTGCCCTTTGGGCAGGGGGCTGGACTCGATGATCTCCCGAGGCCCCTTCCAGCCCTAATGTCTATGAAATCTATGAAATATGAAATTCCTTCTTTGTTTTTCTCATACAAAAGAATGATCTACTCCTTATTTTGTGCTTCGGTAATGATCACAAAACCATAGTTCTCTCTGAGAATTACATAAAACTGATTAGAACTATCTCCATCCTCTGGCAGAATAAACAGCAAAATGAAATATAATCAAATCAAAATTACCTTTGTTTGTTTATTGATTGGTTTTAATAAAGTAAATCTCCAGAGCCATATTTACAACTGCACCTCTTACACCACCCCAAAAGATGCTGTCTGCCATGACTATGTAGCGTCAAGTTTATTGGTTACTTTATTTCTGTCAGAGTCTATCCAGACATAATTATGATCTTAATTTTTAATAGCTTCTTCCTTCATATGCACTCAATGGCAGGTATTTAGATATAATTGCCAACAGATGGTGAATCATTGTGCTGTCTGATAACAGCGGTATCAGGGAGTGGTATACCGCTTGAGGTTCTTTAGATTTACAGATATTTTTGTCTGGGTCTGGGAATTTCCTCCCTTCAATCTGGATTAAATTCCCTGAAAAAAGAAGGCGTGTTAGGAACAAAATGGCTACTTGAAAAACAAGTCCAAGGAGTTAATTTCTTTTTACTGCATCTAGTAATCCTATGACATTATTTTCAATCGTTTTGACCAGTGGGGCCAGGCCTTTTTGTGCCACAGGCCTGATGAATATATCAGGCTTGCCTGCAGGCCAGATCTGGTCCATGGGTCCAATTTGGCACATGTTGCTGGCCCAACTGGTGTCTGATCCTGCCAAACAGGCATGGCCATTCTGCCCAGAACCCAATCCCACACAGCTGTATAGGGCCCTGGCTTGATCTAGCTGTGCAGGAATGAGGCCCAATCTCTCCATGTGGGGCTGGCCCAGCCAGGGCTGATTCAACTGAGTGGGGTTCAGAAATTTGGCAGTGGAGAATGGTGGCAGTGCTAATTGCCACAGTTCCCCCACTACCAAATTTCTAGAGCCATGGGGAGACCTGCAGGTTGGATTACGTGGCTCTGCAGGCTGCATCTGGCCAGTGGGCTGGGGACTGAGCAGCTCTGGTTTTGACACCTCCTTCTTATCATTGCTTGATATTAAAGAGAGATAATTTCAAAACCAGAAAGAATAAAGACTGTACAACATTTGTTTACTTATACTTACATTTGCCCAAGAACCCTCTAAAAGGAAAACAGCCTTTCATGTTCTCACCCAGAGCTAGCAGACATTAGATTTAAGTTCACTTAAACAGAACATACCTTACTAATTCACAAAAAAACAAGATGCAGTTGTTACAATTTTACTCTTTTGTATGTCAGTGCTAGTAGTAGTTTATTAAAGTGCAGTTAAAGACCTATCACAGCCTAGTAACTTGTTTTAGGTTGACTGCTTATACTTCATCCTCTTCAATTAAGATCTTATGGCTATATCCACAAAGGGACTTAAGCACCACAATGTTTAGCATCACAATGGATAACTTTTAGGAGCTTGACTCCCAGAATGAAATTCACTCTCAAGTTAGGTGCCTAAGTTTCTTACACAGTGCAAAGTGAGAGCTGGGGCTCTGTTGCAGTTTAGATTTAAATTACCATAGACACTTAAAATGGGAGAATTCACCCATTAAAGGGTGTTAGCCCATTTTAAGTACCTTCAAATTCAGGATCAGGCATAATATGGCCCATAGGCCAGATCCAGCCTACCCAATGATTTCATCCAGCCCATGGGCACCCAACAATTAATTGTGCCCTGTCCAGCCTGTGTGTTTTGTTCCCACCCTTGTGCATGGGCAGCCCCCAGCTCTGGCCAGTACTTACAACTTCTGGGTGAGGCCGCTGGTTCCACTGCTACAGCCACAGGGGGACCTACTCAGCTTCCCCTGCCTCCAGTGGCTCCTCTTTGTGTCCCTGCTGCAGTGCTGGCCCCAGGCAGCAGGTAGGGAAGCTGCAGATGGGCAGGAGTGAGGAGCATGGAGCTCAGACTGGCAGGAGTGCAAAGACCATACCCAGCAGTGTGGCAGGACTGTGGAACTAAGGTGGGCAGGGTGTGGGTATGAGAGGCGTGAAGGAGGGTGGGGGTGCAGGTACCCCTGCCAGTGTATAGCTACTGCCATTGGTAGCAGCAGCAGGTGGTGGACCCTCAGGGTGCTCATGGCTTGCTCATGCATGGCCCCCCTGGCAGCATGCAGCTCTAGCAAGTTCTGGGAACTGCACATTGCTGCAAGAAGCGGAGCCAGGCTGGCCCACCTCGATTGCACAGGGCTCACATGCAGCTCCTGGGACTCTCACACTACCAGGGGGAAGCTCTGCACAATAGAACTGGTGGCCTTTTCCACTCCTTTTCACCATGTGTAGGTCCTGGAACTCCACTGGAAGTGGTGGGGAGCCCTGCCCCTTGCTTCTTGGGGGAGCCCCCATGCAGAATTTATGTGACAGGTACACCATTTACCCCATGTGTAGGGGAGAAGGTGCCAAAGAAGAGGCGCCTGATGCAGTGAGAATTGTTGCCCTGCTTGCCTGCACCCCAGGGAGAATTTCAGTTTGAGTTGTTCCTTTTTCTAAGTGGAGACACCTGTATGACCAGTTGGGTAAAAAAGGTGCAGACAGACTGCCCAGGAAGAGCAGAGAGTGCCCTACAGCACATCCAGATCCAACCAAGACCCGAGCCACACACCCGAATGGAAAGGGGTGGGGTGAAGGGGAGGTAAGGAGCCCCACAGAAGAAAAACCTGCTGAGGTACCCAGGATTTGGATGACACTGAACAACATCCTCCAGTAGTACTTCAAGTAACTTCAAGTTGTGGCAGGAGAGTGGACCCTGGTGCCACATGCTTAGGCAAGCAGGGCAGGCCAACAGTGACACGGTGAGCATGGGCCTGCCACAAAGCAATCAGTTTGCAGTCCTCCAGTATCCCAGGATGCACGCCTCCAAGCCACTCTACCCCTTTCTACCCACCAAAAACCCACTGGTTTCTCACCCCTCAGCCCTCTCATCAACTTCAGAGCAGGGAGACCAGGGAGAAGCATGTTTTACCCAGCTGCATGGCCTTGCTACCCAGCCACTCCACACTCAGCATGGAGCAGCCAGGGCTTCCATGCAGTGGGACCAAGCAGGCAAGAGAAGCAAGCTTTCCCTGGCTCCAGGGTTTCTCCATCAATGGTTATCTGTGGTGATGGGGAAGTATGCCTCCCCACGCCCACCCCTCCTAGCTTTCCATAACCCTACTTCAACTCAACTTGCGGGGCTCCAGAGAAAGCTTTGACCCACATGCTACACCCCTGGCCAGGGGAGAATTTCGGAAAAAGGCCAGGGGGGCTGTGGGAAAATTTCAATTAACCTCATGTAAACTGACCTTGATTGTAGTTTTCCCATGCCTTGCACCCAGCTGAAAGTCACAGGCAGCCCTGAGCAAAGCTTGTGGGGCTGGGATGGGATGGGGGGCCTGAGGTCCAGTTTAGTAATTTTCTTTGCAGGCAATTGGCATGTAGCCAGTTGCCTGAGCTTCACTCACCAGCCCCCTCCCTCCTAGCAGCATGGGAGCATGAAGGACTTGGGGGAGAGTTTGTGCCCCGCTAAGCCTCCCAACCTGGGATAGGACCATGGGGAGATCAACAGGGTTTGCTGCAAACAGTTGGTGCTTGCCAGCCCTCTTCCATCCTGTCCCTGGCCAAGATAGGAATACATGGCCTCCTGTGCCTCAGCAGCTCCACTTCTTGCCTGCATAACCACCCCCCACCCTGGATCCAATCCCAACCCTGCCAGGCTTCCCAGAGAGAGCAGTGCTAGGGGCCTCACTGGGGCAGACTCATGTGAGGCCAGTTGGCTGGGTTCAGCTAAGGGGCTCCCCAGGGCCCAACCCTCCATCATCATGCACAATTTAACACATAAGAGTCTATTTTTTGTTATATTTCAATTAAAAATGCTATAAATAATTACATAAATATGCCTTCCATAACCTTAAATGATTTAATAGACCAAGGTGGGTTGATGCTGAGAGGTTTTCATTGGTGTCTGTGCCTCCCTTTCCCCATGCCAGACAGTCCCATTCTCCACACTGCTGCAGGCTGGTCACTTCATCATGCCTCGGTTTTACTGGCCCTGCAAACCCCCTGTTTCTCAGCTAGCTCTGTCAGTACACCCTCTATGTCATGCAGGAAGCATGTTGGTTCTCAGCTCTGCCCTAGTGTGTGCTCTGTGCGATGGAGCAAGCATGCTGGTTCTCATTCTTGTGCCCCGGCTATTCCTCCTCTTCCCAGCAGCTCCTGCATCCCAGCCAGCATGATCCCTGCCGCTCCTAATTCAACTCTCTACCACTTCTATTTACTTCTTCCTGCCCTTCACTTAAAACAGTTTTTCAAGATTTCTCCCTTCCCACCCATGGTCCTGGCTCAGCTCCTGCTGCTGCAGAGGTAGGGAAGCCACAGACTCCATGCCAGTTTCTCTGCCTCAGAGCTCCATGTCATGCTTCCCCTTCTTCTCCTAGGCAAGAGGAGGAACAGGGTCCTGGCTCCTGTTTGTGTCCCTGCTTGCCAGACCCTCTAGTTGTAAGTTACAGTTGTGCAAATGGCATTCAGCCTTAACCTGTGACTGCTTGAAAACTGTTTTAACTTCATAACAGTATAACATTCCACAGATTTAAAATATTGTAAAGGTAACCTGTAACAGCACCCTAAGATACTACAGAACACGATTTCACAACAGCTAACACATTGAGCTGGGAGCTGCCTAAACTAGCCAATGGGAAATGCTGAAGAAAAGGGCGTGTGCCTTTAACTTTATTCCTCTTGAGAGCTGATGTGCTAAAATCAGAAGAGGAGTCACAGCCCCAGGCTTAAATTCCCTAAGTTAACCCTCTAAAAAAAGAAGCAGGTGCCATTTTTAAAAGAATTATGGCAGTGGTGGATGACTTACCTCAAATTTTAATTCTTATTTTATTCTTAGTCTAAATTACATTCTTTTAGAACACTTTAAATGTAATTAAAGGAATTTGGTATATTTAGAAAAATATACAAAATTCAACAAGTGTTTAATGGACTTCATGATACATATTGAATTCGTCATCAGTGAAACTTGATTTTCTTACCACAGTAGAAATAAACAATCTAAAGACGTCAGCACAGGGTTGAGAGTCAGGAATTATTGAGCTTACACCTGGCTCAATGAATAGGCTCAGTAATCATTGGCAAGTCAGCTCTCAGCTCCAACTTCTCTATCCCTAAGCCTGAAGGTTTTGTAAAAGGGTGTAAGGATGATTAATGTGTCAACAATATTTTAATTGGGTGAATTACAATACAAGTAACATTTATCACTAAATAGTAAACAAAGTTTTTAAACTGTCATCCAACTCCAGAGCCTAACCTACACAAATCCCAAAAGACGATAGATATTGCTGACCTAATCAGTAAGAAACCTGCCAAAACTAACATGAGAGATCCAGCTCCACTGATAAGCTTACAAAGCTTACAAACTTCCTGGATCCTCATGCTCCATGTATCTTACAACTGGGTGGTAAGACTGATAGCTTGGGTAGGATAGGACATAGCTGCATGGGACTGTTGCCCTGCATGCCCCTCAGTTGTCAAGAATTGTAAGTTTTCAGTCTGGATACTCCAGCTAGGACTTTTAAATGTATTTCCTAACTTTAAGTATGAGGATTGGATTAGAGCACCATCCTTTTTTAACTATTCTATTAAGGGCCTAGCCCTGCAAAACTGGATCATCAGTAGTTCCTCCTTTCTTCCCACCTTCTTTCTGGTTTCCCTGTGTTAGTCACTTTGTTCCTCACTGGTTGCTCTGGAGTAGTGGTGCTCAAACTTTCGGCCCTGAGGGCTAGATGAGTGGTGCATAGGTTGGATCTGGCCCTCTATACCAGGACTAGGCCTTCCGTGGCCTTGACTGGCCCCTGTGTACCAGGATCAGGCCCCATGCCAGCCATGCACTGGGGTCAGGACCTGCACTGCCCTGCATAACTGATGCAGCATGTAGGGCTATGCTATCCAGCTCGTAGGGCTTCCCATGGGTCTTAAAATTTGGCTGTGGGAAGCAGTGGCATTACCCCCCTGCAGGACACCCCATGGGCTGAATTACATGATACCGGGGTGGAATCTGTCTTGCAGGCTCAGGGTTCAGCACTCCTGCTTTGGAGTCACAGTCATAAAGTAACAACATGTAGTTATGGCCTTTTCAGAATTCTTCCTCGGAAATTTTAGAAAATGCCTCAACATTTGGAATTTTTAGGACTTGCAACATCAACATCATTTCTAAGAGCCTTATTTGGTGATCAGAAAGGGAGCAGCTAACAACTGCCTAACCCACTATCCTCTGCCCACAAGCAGACATAACTTCTCCTTCTAAATAGAGATCAGCCATGACAGTATGCAACCCAGGAGGAGCACATTATAAGAACTTTACGTTTTTCTGTCCAAAGCTTCAAAGCATTAATTTAGTCTTAGTGTACCCTTGGAAAAGTAGATATCTGATCTACCATGGGGAAATTAATGTACAAAAAGATGGACTGAATATATCTAGCATCATGAAGGACCAGCATGTTGTAGAATTAGAGAACTAGTCCTGTGCATTAGCCAAAAACCTGACTGATCTTCTTACTGTCTCCAGATTTGCCCTGTATGTCAGTTTCCTGAACTTTTCCAGCCCAAGGCACGCTTACATTAATAATTTTTCTGCAGCACACATGTTAAGGCATTCCCCCTCCCCATACTTAGCTCATTGTAGCTCATTCCTATGACAAAATTCTGCGGCACAGCTGTTCAGAGGTTTGCAAACTGTGCACCCCCACAGCCAACACACATGCAGCATGTGCAGTAGATGGATTTTCTTCTGGTCAGCTGGATCTCTTTCTCCCCTACAGCCAACACATACACAAGTCATCTGTGAATATCTCATTGATGTGGCTTATTCATTAGTGCTAAGCAGCTGGAGAACTTCTCATTATTCCAAAATTCTCATGGCACACCAGACAGCTCTTCGTGCCATGGCACACTGGTTTAAAAACATGGCTGTATGTGACATATTCCACATGTATAGAAAAAAAATTAGGGCTGTCAGTTAATACATGCAATTAACTCAAAAAATTAACGCATTAATTTTTGTAATGAGTGTTAATTACGCACATCCATTTTGACTAGGGATGGGCAAAATATGGCCTACCCTGTGCCATCTCTGGACTCAGCTGGGAGAAGCAGACCAGCTCTGGATCAGCTGGAACTTGCATGCACAGCCCTGACCCTGGCCCACCCTGTGCCTGCTCTGAACTAGCCAGAACCTATGTGAACAGCTCCAACCCCGGCCCACCCCACATCCACTCCAGGTCACCTGCCCACACTGAGCAGTGGCCGTATCGGCAGCAGCCAGGCAAAAACTACTGCTTAGCAAGAGGAAAAAGTGGCCTCTCACCCTTGCTGCTGCAGGGCCCTTCTTGCTGCAGCCTCCTGTAGCCCACACCCAGCAGTGAGGGGGAAGGCCTGTTTTTCCCCTGCACTGAGAAGCAGCTTCTGCCCAGCTATTGCTACTGCTGCCCAGCATGGGAGGGTGAGTCTGGAGTGGGCTGGGGTGGGCTGGGGTTGAGGCTGTTTGCATGGGTTCTGGCTGGTTTGCCACAGCTGGTGCTAGTCTGGAGCAGTGCAGGCTGGAGTTGGAGCTGGGGTTGTGTGCTGTTGGCGGTGACAGGGTGCATGGGCTCCTGGGTGCAGGGTGCTGACTATTGTTTAACTGTGTGATCAAAATTGCGATTATTTGCAACTATTTTTTTTTAATCTTGCAATTAATACCAATGATTTTTAAAAATTGCTTGTCAGCCCTAAAAAAAAAGATTTGCAAATTGTACCCACCTCTCTCCTTCCCCATTTTGCCTAAGGGGAACAGCACTAATTCCTCCTCACCCCACTTGTTATGCATACAAAGTAAGTGCTTAATTTGCATAACAGCATAACAAAATGTCAGCTCCAAACATTACATCGTGATAAATTCTGGTTATATGCATCTTGATTAAATACTTAAACTGCTTTAACTGCACAACAATTTCCAGACTCACTGCACACTTTACTGATTATTTGTACTTTGTAGATTATCAATTGTCAGAAACAGTGAAGTGGAAATAGCCGTCAAAAGCTTGCTACTTGAAGCCTTGAGAAAGGTACATAGGTTTCTGGCTGCTACTGTCCCTTACTGTCAAGGCTTCAAATAGCAGTACCAAGTCCAGTAGTAGAAACTAGTAAAAGCTTTGAAAATGAGAAGAGATAGTCAATTTTGACACTGACAGGGCTATGTACTTAGTGGCTTTGTTTACCTGCTGTGGTATTAGCATCCCTGAAACTAACTAGCTTCCCACGAGGCTTCTAATAGGAGTTTGAGCTGCTAATACTACAACAGTGAGTGTGTCTACATGTGCACTTCAATGCACAGTAGCCTATTGTACTGCAAATTAAAGCGGCGCATAAAAAACTGATATTACACTAATATGCAGTAGGGCAGGTTACTGTGCATTGTGTCACCTAAAGAGTGTGGGCTTGAGCTACTGTGCGTTAGTGCAGCGTGATGTGCATGTGTTTAGTGCCTCATATTGGAGGTACTAAATTTAATGTGCATTAGGAAAAGCGCATTAATGCATGTGTAGATGTGCCCACTGAGATGGCTGTGTACTTAAAAGAGCACTGTTTACACTAAGGTATAATGTAAGTGCTAAAGGTTTGAAAAAATAGCAACACAGATTTTTAAAAACCCAGAGTAAACTCTGTGTGTGGCTAAAGTCCAAAAATCATTTTTACATTTGTTTATTCTGTGAACTTGGCAACATCCTTCATGTTTGACCATGGTGAAATCTTTACAGAAACAGCAGTAGCATGACATCTGGTGGGGAAAATCAGAACTGTAAAAAGACATTATAGCCCACTATTAAATAATTGTTCCTCTACACCAGGGCTTGGCCCACACCTGTGGGCCAGATCCTGCCCACAAAGGTCTGATGCAAGGCAGTCTGACACGGGGGATCAGTAGCACAGAGCTGTGCCATGCCATCCATCCTCCCTGCAGCACTCCCCTTCCCTGCAAAGTCCACTGCTCTACTGCATCTGTTCTTCCGTTGCTGCAGAGGGGTCTGGCATCTGCAGTGGGTGAATTCAGGCAGCTGGCTCTGAAGGAGGGATGGTAAGAGGGGAGGAGGGAGCAGAGACTTCTGGCTTACAGGCAAGACAGATCACAAGTTCCAATCCACACCAGCAAAAGGCTGCTACCTCTGCTCTAAAATACATATTAAAAGGAAATTATTAGTTATGATTCATTTTCCTTAGACTAGTTATGTGCAGAGGGCTGTTCTTCCCACACTCATGTGAAAATGATCAGTGGTTTTACACACTCTCACAAGATCTAGGCAGGACTATTCAACTTCAAAGCAGCCAGGAGTCATATTTCTCAAAGAATTTAGGAACTTCAGGAGAGGTGCAGGGCTGTGGATACTAAATGGAGGTAGGTACCTCCAAGCAGCTGTTAGACACAGGGGTGGGACTTATGACATACCCATCATAAATATTTCCTAATATCCAACTTCCACAGATCTCCACTCAGCAAGCTGGCAGCTTTGAGGCTCACCTATGCAGTTTATGGCTTAGCACAGCAGCACTTAAGCCCCTTTGTTAATTTGATGCAAACCATCTAGCTGCTAAAATGAGCTGGGGCTCTGGAGACACCCACTAGCAACGTTTGTAGCCTGGACCAGGCCACTTCGAATCATAAAAAAATTCAGCTTGGAAGGGACCTCAGGAGAACATCTAGTCCAATGTTGCTCAACCCAGGGGTCACAAGAATATATGAAAGGGTAGGAAACAAATTTTAGAAATGGATACCCGTTTAAAGGAGAAAAACATGTTAAGCCAGGGCTTCTCTCCTGCAAGCTCCCGCCTGCGAGGCCCCCCCGCCAAGCCCCACACTGGGGCAGTGAGCCAGGAGTAAGTGGCACTGGGTCGGGACTGGCCATCCATGTTTACAAATGGGTCCCTGGTAGAACAAAGGTTGAGAACCACTGATCTAGTCGCACCGTCTGCTCAAGGCAGGAGGACCATGTGCAACTAGATCATCCCAGCCAAGACCGGGTTTTGAAAAACTGAGGATGGAACTTGCAGAGGTAGCCTGCCCCGCTGCTTTACTCCTGCCCGCTCCCCACCGCAGCAGGCGCAGCAACAGGGCAGGGGAAAAGCAGGGGCTGCCTCGGCGAGTACAAACCCCTCGAAGCAGGGGGGTTATTTTTGCCCCCTCCATTCAGGGCTCGCCCTAATCAGGCGCCTGTTTGCGGGTGACAGGCTCTACAGTGCAAGGGGTCGGGCGGCCCCCGGCAGACAGGAGCGAGTGGTTGCAGGGCCTGACACCACAATGCGCAGCCGCGAACAGGAGGAGAAAAAGAGAAAAGCCCCAAGACTAACGATGCCTCCCGCCTTCCCCTTTTGTGAAGTCACTTCCCCCGCCGCCGGTTCCGGCTTCCGGCGCCCCGGACAGGAGGTAAGGGCAGGTGGGGCGGGGGGAGTTTTCCGCTTGGGCGGAAGTGGCTGTTCACGTGGTGGACGGGGGGCGCGCTGAGTGGCGGAGCGGGCTGAGGTCTCGCACACGCGCGCGGCCGAGCCGCGCTGGGGGAGCCTCAGGTAACGGTCCTCGCGCCCGCCCCTCCCCCACCCCCGCAGCGCCCGGCGCCGTGGAGGCAGGGGGCGGGGCCGCCAGCGGGGGGTGGGGAACGGCGACCAAGCTGCGGCTGGGGTCGGGAATGGGGCTGAAGGCTGGGGTGGGATGGGATGGGCTGGGCATGGGGCCGCCTGCTCTGCTGCTCGGCTTTTTGTTTCCTGCCCTGAGCTCCCGGCCTGCTCTGCTGCTCTCCTTCTTTACCCCACCCTGCACTCCATTTTTTAGGGGTGTAGTTTGTAGCCGTGTTGCTGTAAGGACATGGGCAGACCAAGTTCTTGGAGTAAATCCACCCTCTTTTATTAAACCAACTCCACTAGTTGGAAGAATTCTTAGGAAACTTTTGGGCACAAACACCGTTTGTCAGGCTGAGGAAGTGCCCTGCTTTCTCCTCCCAGCCTGCTCTTTGTTCCCTGCCCTGTGCTCCCAGCCTGCCCTGCTTTCTGCTCTCTCTTGCCTTTGCCACTGGTGCTGCCTGTCCCCTCCCCAGTCTGCAGTGCGCTGCTCAGGGAGTGTGCCCATGTCACAAGTGGCATGTGTGCCACAGGCCAGCCCTCCCTACATGATGTGAATGTTGAAAGTGCTTTATCATTGCCATCACCGTCTTGTTACACATACTGATAGTAAAGCAGACAGTTAACTTTGCTTAACCTTTTTAAATCAGAGTTCAGCTTCCTAATCTTCTGCTTTTGCAGCCCAGTTACAGCTATACATCCAGCTGGCTTTGTTGAGATTAACATATTAGTAATTTAGTAAATATAACTGGGTACCTCTGTTCTTGTTTGACATTATGGTGTCATTTTTATTTCTTTTGTTTAAAGAAAAATTAATTTTGCTGGTTCTTTTTTTTTTTTTGTGTGGGTTCAATAGAGGGTAGTTCTGGTTGAAGCAACTTAGTCTACATGTGCTTCAGTATCCATTGGAAGAATGACAGATGACAAAGATGTACTTCGAGATGTGTGGTTTGGACGAATACCGACCTGTTTCACTCTGTATCAAGATGAAATAACTGAAAGGGAAGCTGATCCCTATTATGTAAGTACAATGAAGGTAGATAGGCATTACATCTGTATGTGCCTGCTTGAAATTTCTCTTTGGCATTTTGATACCTCTTGTGGAAATACTGTTTTTAATTCAAGCAAAAGTAGCAACTTTAATTTAAATGGAAGCCAAATGAAGCTAGGCTCCTTTTTTAATAGCACGTGCTCTAGGCTTGACCTGGAAAGGTTTGGATGACATAGGTGTTTGAAATACGTAGTTTCATAGTTGTTACGGGCTGGGAAGGACCTTGCAGATCTTTGTGTGCAGCCCCCTCTGCACTTGGGCAGGAAATTCTGCTGGGGTCAGATGACCCCAGCAAGGTGGGTATTGAAGATCACCAGGGTGGATGACTGTACCACCTCTGTGGGGGAGCCTGTTCCAAACCCTTGGCACTCAACTTGTAAAGAAGTTTTTCCTTATGTCCAGTCTGAAGCAATCCTCAATCAGTTTGTGCTCATTGTTTCTTGTTGTCCCCTGGGGGGCCTTGGTGAATAGAGACTCTCCCAGGCCCTGGTGCATGCTAATATACTTACAGGCTGCCACCAAGTCCCCTTTGAGTCTCCTGTTCTTCAGGCTGAGCAGTCCCAAGTCTTTCAGTCTCTCCTCCTATGTTCTGCTCCCTAGGCTTCTAGAGAATGTGCATGGCCCTCCTTTGGACTCTCTTGAGCTACAAACAAATCACCTCCCTGAATCCTTACTGACCTTGCTAATGCTCCACCATTATGCCTATTTGTGAAGCTCTTTTAGTGAGACTTTCATGTTCATTTGAGATTCTGTAATTGTCATGTGTCTGTTTGTCCATTGTGTACAACTAATGTGCATAACGTGCATTAGTAAGCCTGCTGGTTTAAATGGGTAAGAACGGTCATATCCAGAAAGTGGTATGTTAGGAGAGAGATTTTCAAGAACAAGGAAATAAGTAATAGTTCTATTCTAATTTTACTTAATTTTGTAAAATGTCTAGGTAAGTGTTTGGGGTATTGGGATCAGGGAAAAAAAAAAGAGGGAAAGATTATTTCATTTATAGCCTGAGAGTGCTGCTTGTAGCAATCAGAGTTAATATAGTATGCAGCACTTAGAATGGTTTATAGATGATCATTTATAGAGGCTACTTGTTGATTCAGTGAGTTAAGTGCAGGATTTACTTAAATATTTGAAATACAGCAAGTAAGTGCAGAAGACAATTTTATAATATGTTTTCATAGTTTCATAATTATTAGGGTCAGAAGAGACCTATTAGATCATTAAGTCTGATCCCCTGCCCTGGGCAGGAAAGAGTGCTGGGGTCAGATTACCCCAAGTCGGGCGTCTGTCCAATCTCCTTTTGAATATTACCAAGGAAGGGGACAACACCACCTCCCTCCGAAGCCTATTCCATATTTTGGCGACCCTCACTGTAAAGAACTTTTTCCTGATGTCAGCCTGAATTTGTTCTCTTTTGTCCGTTGTTTGTAGTTACCCCGACTGTCGCCCTGGTAAACATTGTATCCCCCACTTCCTGCTGACCCCCTGCCAATGAGTTTGTAGGTGGTCACAAGATCACCTCTCAGCCTCCTCTTGTGGAGGCTAAAAAGGTTCAGGTCTCCCAGTCGGTCCACATAGGGTTTTTTCTGTAGGCCTTTAACCAGACAGGTGGCCCTCCTCTGAACACTTTCCAGGTTATCCACATCCCTCCTGAAGTGTGGCGACCAATACCGGATGCAGTACTCCAGCTGCGGCCTGACCAATGCTGCATAGAGGCGAAGTATCACCTCCCTAGACCTGTTCGTGATGCACCTACTTATGCAAGAAAGAGTGCGGTTAGCTTTACTTATTACCTTATCACATTGGTGACTCATGTTCATTTTGGAGTCGATTTTGACTCCAAGGTCACTTTCCTCAGTTTTGCTGCTTAGAATGGTCCCTCCCAGGCTGTAGGAGTGCTGATGATTCTTTCTTCCGAGGTGCAACACATGACAGTTATCCTTGTTAAACTGCATCCTATTCTGTTCCGCCCATCTCCCCGGCCTGTCCAGATCCACTTGGATTTACTCCCTTCCCTCTAGTGTGTTTATCTCCCCCCATAGTTTTGTGTCATTAGCAAACATGGACAGGGTGTTTACTACTCCTTCATCCAAGTCACTGATGAAGATATTGAATAGTACTGGTCCCAGGACAGAGCCTTAGGGGACTCAGATGCCTACATTTCTCCAGGTAGAAACCGACACGTCTACCACCACTCTCTGGGTGCGTCCCATAAGCCAATTTTCTACCCACTGGACTGTAATACTGCAGTTTTTTAGTTTATTTATATGAATTGCATGTGACATTTGTGTCAAAGGCCTTTTTAAAGTCTGGGTAAACAACATCTACCTCTGGTCCCTCATCCAAGCATTTTGTGACCCGGTTGTAAAATGAAGCTAGGTTGTTCAGACAGGATCTGCCTGCTATGAACTCATGCTGATTGCCCCTTAGCATTGTTTTACCTGCTGGTCTGCCGCAAATGTGATCTTTAACTATTTTCTCAAAGGTCTTGCCAAGAATAGAGGTGAGGCTAACCGGCCTATAGTTACCTAGTTCCTCCGTCCTCCCCTTCTTGAAAATAGGGACCACATTGGCCCTTTTCCAGTCCTCTGGAGTTTGTCCTGAGCTCCATGGGTGCTTGAACAATTGTGCCAGTGGGTCTACTATGACTCCAGCTAATTCCCCAAGTACCCTAGGGTGAAGATCATCAGGGCCTGTTGACTTAAATACATTCAGTCCCTCCAGATGCCCCCATACTAGGTCTGCATGAACTGCTGGTGGGTTGGCATCTATCCTGGGCTTGCCTAAAGTTCTAATAGGATGCGTATTTGTATTCATGTCCAGGAACACGGATGCAAAGAATTCATTTAGAATCTCTGCTTTAGCCATCCTATCTGTTACCAGTTGTCCTTGTTCTGAAGTGGTCCTAAGTTATCCTACATTTTCTTTTTGCTGCCTGTGTACTTAAAAAAATGACTTTTTGTTATCCTTGACTTTTGTTGCCAGCCTAAGCTCCATCTCTGCTTTGGTTCTCCTCGCTGCTTCCCTGCAGGCTCGAGCCAAGCAGGTGAACTCCTCCTTGGTGACTGCCCCCTGTTTCCATAGCATGTAGACCTCTTTTTTCCTCACCAGGCTATCCTGGATTTCCCTGCTCAGCCAAGAGGGTTTCTTTGCTTTTTTGTCCCCCTTTATGTGGACTGGGATAGTCTTTTTTTGTGCCTGCAAGGTTAGTCCCTTGAGAAGCACCCACCCTTCCTGGACTCCCATCTCTGCGAGGCTATTACCAGTCAGTCCCTTCCTAACTAATTTCCTGAGTTTACCAAAGTTGGCCTTCCTGAAGTCCAGTACTTCTGCCGTACTAGTTATCTTCCCCACCTTTTGGTGGTCACTATCCCCTAGGTTACTTTGTACCTGCATATCCCCCACCAAGTCATCCCCTGTGGCTAGTACCAAGTCTAGCAAGGCATTACCCCTGGTGGGGACGTGTACCCCTTTGATAGGTGAAGGTCCTGTAAGGAGGTTAAAAATGTTATGTGAACGGACAGACCAGGCTGCCTGCTTCTCCCAGCAGATGTCTGGGAAGTTTAAGTCCCCCATGACAACCAGGTCCTTTGAGCGCACTGCCTCTGAGAGCTGCCTTGAGAATTCTAGGTTTAACTCATCCGCCTGGTGTGGGGGTCTGTAATAGACCCCTCCTACTAGGTCTCTTTCTCCCCAGCCCCCAGTAATTTGACCCATAATACCTCAATTTGCCCTTCTTGTCCCAATATGACTATGGAAGATGTATATTGTTCCTTAATATAGAGAGCAATTCCCCCCTCTTTTTTTTCTGTCCTGTGTGTACAGCCTGTAGCCCTCAATGCCCACTGCCCAGTCATGGGTAAGATCCCAACAGGTTTCTGTTAGCTCAACCAGGTCGAATTCTTTATTTGCAAGCAGGAGCGCAAGTTCCTTCTGCTTGTTCCTCATGCTCCTAGCTTCAATGTAGAGGCATCTAAGCCCCCCAGTAGATGCCCTTGCTAATCTCCCATTCTGTTGCCTAGCGGGGCCCTTGTTACTTACCTGAACTGCTGTAGTGCATGACTCTTGGTTCTTTGTATCTGGTCTCTCCCTGTCATCATCATCCCTGTCCCCCGACGAACCTAGTTTTAAAGCCCTGCGAAGGAGATCAGCTAACCTGTAAGAGAAGAGACTCCTGCCTCCTGGAGAGAGATGTAGTCCATCTTGCCCGAACAAGGCCGTATCCTGGAAGTACAGGTCGTGATCAAGGAAACCAAATTCTGTGCGGTGACACTAGCTCCGAAGCTATGAATTGACTTCTCTAGTGCAGTTGCTGTGGTGCTATCCTTGACCTCTGACTGGTAGAATGGTCATCTGTGCTTCTGAACCTCTGAGCCTGGTTCCCAGCTCCATGTAGTCACTCATGACCCTGCCTGGACTACTCTGGGCTGTGTCATTTGTTCCCACATGGATGAGGACCATGGAATAGTAGTCGGCCTGATCAGGTCTGGAATCCTTGCTGTGACATCACGAATCTGGGCTCCGGGCAGGCGGCATACCTCCCCGTTCCATGGGATCTGGGTGGCAGATGGCTCCCTCCATTCCTCACAGGAGGGAGTCACCCACCACAGTGACCCAATGTCTTCTCCTCCGGCTGCTTGGTTCTCTCTCAATTGGCTTGGTGGTATCTCTTGGTGTGGCCTCTACTACTGTGG
This sequence comes from Crocodylus siamensis, assembly GCF_052110815.1. Classification (NCBI taxonomy): domain Eukaryota; kingdom Metazoa; phylum Chordata; order Crocodylia; family Crocodylidae; genus Crocodylus; species Crocodylus siamensis. The sequence goes on along the minus strand of NC_143395.1, from coordinate 86,677,525 downwards.
TCTTTGGCAGTGACACCAGTGCCTCAAGTCTGTTCTCCAGCTGAACACAGGGACTTGCCCTGGCTTTGCGAGGTCTTGTCCTCGAGGTTACTGTCTGCCATCTGGCCTCATCAGCTCTCTCCTGTGATGCCTTCCCTTCACGTGTGTGAACCTGCAGAGAATGGAAGTACCCATCAACCTCAATCACCTTGATCCCCCGCAGCCTGCTCACCTCTGCCTGGAGTTCCCTCACCGGCCCCTCCAGGGCCTCAATCTGGGCATGTGTGAAACAAGTGAGGGGACCTCCTGCCCCTCCACTACCCCCGGGCCCTCGTGGACCCGCCAGGCAACCCCTGTAGGCAGGGGGCCAGAGCGCTGCTGACCCACCCAAGGACTCTGTCTGGGTGGAGGCCTCAGCGGAGCCCTGGGTGGAGGCAACATCAGGGCAGGGTCCCTGCCTGCGCTCTGAGTCACCACCCCAATTAAAGTTTCTCTTATACACTCACCTGAGGGCTCTGTAGACTCTGTCTGAAGCCTCTGAGTCTGATGCGTGGAGTCTTTGGCCCCTGCTGCTCTCTTCCCTGCACAAACTCCAGCACACTCTTTGACAAGTGCGCCTGTTTGCCGGCTGTTTGTGTGGCTCAGGAGCGCAGCTGTTTTTAACATACCCTATTTTCTCATGTACAACACACACACCTTTCACCCCCAAATCAGCACCCTTTGCTGCTCTTCCCCCAAATAGAGGTGTATGTATTAAGTGGGAGAGCTGTTTTTTTGCTGGGGTTGGAAACATCCTGGTTTGATTCCTGCTCCACAGTTGCAGCAGCTGTGGTATTATGTAGTATTTCAGGGATCCTGGTTTTCCGTAATAAAAAATCTCAAATTCTCTGATTAAACCCCCCAAAATCTGTGATTAAAATTAAAGGTGCCCCCCCCCGCCCTACTCGTGCCCCTTCCTCCCTGCTACCCGGTCCTGCTGGAGGGGGCCCCCAGCTGCCAGAGCAATGGGGCCAAGGACCGAGCTTTACAGCTCCCTGCCCCCAACAGAAGTCAGCAGCTGTTGCAGCAGAAGGAGCATGGAGCCATCTCCCCCACTGCTGCCTGCCTGCCATGGGCTTGGGCAGGGGCAAGGCTCCCGGCTGCAGCGTGCACTGGGGGGGGGGGGAGGGTGGAACCCATGCCCCCCAGATCTGTGGGGGGGGTGGGGGCAGGGCAGGTGTGTGCTGCAGATTCATGCTTCCTGCCCTGCTGCTGTCCCCTGGGGCCTCCTCAGTGCAGCGTGCGTGACTCAGCGTGGCAGGGCACAGCAGGACCATGCAGGAAAGCTGCTTGCATCTGTGAGCTCTGCGATGCCCTGGACACACTTCCTCTGGAGGCGGGGGCAGCAGTGATGTGCACAACCCTGTGCTGCTGCCCCCACGCACACAGGGGAAGTGTGGCCAGGGCAGCACAGTGGCAAGTAGCTTTCCTGTGCAGCCCCACTGTGCTCTGCCACACACCGGGTTTTACACACTAGCCCCAGGGCAGAGGCCCTTGGGGAAGGCAGCAAGATGGGAAGCATGAGCCTGCAGCACACACCTGCCCTGCCCCCACCCTGCGCACAGATTTGGAGAGTGCAGGTTTCCCCTGTCCTCCTGGGAGTGTGTGCTGCAGCAGGGAGCCGGCTCCACCCCCACCCCTGGACAAGGCCCAGCCTGTAGTGCATGGACTGGGAGCTGCATGCTGTCAGCCGAGTGGGCTCTGTACCTCTTTGTTGGGCTTCCTTCACTCCTGTGGGAAGCCACACATGGAGGCATGAAGCTCACCTGGCCCAGCTAGCCCTGCAGTGCATAGGCCAGGAGCCACAAGCTGTTGGCCTGCTCAGGCTCAGTGCACGCTTCCTTGCATGTGGCTTCCCTGAAGGGCTGATAGCACACCACTCCAAGTCCACGCACTGCCAGCCGGGTGAGCACTCCATGTGGGGCTTTCCTGAACACCTCCCCACTCCCTCAGACCGCAGCTAGCTTCCTGCAGGAGTGCCCGCCCGCATGGACTGCATGGACCTGAAGCCACATGGACCTGGCGCTGCATGGACCTGGAGCAGCACACCATTGGCCCTTCAGGGAAGCTGTGCAGGGAAGCTCAGAGCCCGCTCAAGCCAACAGCATGCCATTGGCTTTGTGGCCACTCCTGCACAAAGCTGGCTGGGGTCTGAGGGAGTGGGAGGTGTTGGGGAAAGCCCCACATGGAGTGCCTGCCTGGCCAGTGGTTTGTTTGCCAGGAGCGATGTGCTGTCAGCCTGAGTGGGCTCTGCTTCCCTGTGCAGCTTCCCTGTGCAGCTTCCCTTAAGGGCCGATAGCATGCTGCTCTTGGTCCATATGCCAGTGATGGACACTCCATGGGGGGGCTTCCCCCAGCACTTCTCTGCTCTCTCAGCCACACCTACTGCCCCCCACGTGCCCCACTAGCTCTTCCCTCAGCCCTGGCAGTCGCCCACACCCACACCTGCCCCACTAGCTCTTCCCTCAGCCCTGGCAGTCGCCCACACCCACACCTGCCCCACTAGCTCTTCCCTCAGCCCTGGCAGTCGCCCACACCCACACCTGCCACCCAGGGCCCCGCTCAGCCCTGCTGGTGGCCCCAGCCATAACCCACAATCCCCCAGCCCAGCCCCAATCTCCTGCAAGCCCCACTTATCTTAGGCTCTAGGAATGAACAGTGAGCCTGAGCCAAGCCTTGGGTGGCTGAGAGCCTCAGGGCCCACCCTTTTCCCCTCTCCTTCCCCTCCGGATAGGGCTGGGGGTTTCCCACCCTTTTTTGCAATTAGCTCTTGCTGACTGGAACTCTGCCACCTGCAGAGCTCTTTGCAAAAGTGGGAAATTCGCGGCTATCGCTGTTTTTCCATGGGAAAAGGAAAACTCAAATCCCTGGGTTTATCAGCTGAGAGAGGTAATGGACTTAATGTCTCATTGTTCAGTACTCCACAGGTATCAGTGATGGCCTCTTCTTTTTAATGGTCTTGATTGTTCCACTAATCAGACTAATCTTTGCTAGGGCAACTTTGCTATCTGCTGGCTACTTTTCAGTCTCTCTTCAGCTTAGATACTTTGGGTGCAGAAAGCAGTGAAAATTTTTGCCTGATCTGGCCACAGAAAGCAGTTTATAGCTGTGACCAAACACAAGTGCAGGGCTGCAGACAGCTTAAAAAATGGCTGATTAGATGAAAATCTGACTTCTCATTGCATGACGTATCAAATTAAGACGTTTCAAAATGTAGTGTTTTTTGTAACTTGTGTCTACAGAGCTCCCAGCTTGTTGCTGTTTTCAGAATGGGAAGGGGGAAAGGGAGGAAAAGAAGTTCAGTCTGGGGGTTTTTCAGCCCCCCTGGAGGGTGGGATGGGTGTATTGGAGTCCCCACTAAGGTGGGGGGGGCTCTAATTCACCCACCCCAACCTTCAGCACCAACACCATTCTGAAAACAACAAACACTAGTGGAGAGCCCTGACCATTGTTATGGCTGCAGGATCCCAGCCTACAGCTAGATACTCTTCCCCCCACCCCCACTGCACTAACGGTGAACTTTTATTTGCTTTGGGGTAATGTTGTAACTAGCGATCATGGTTTTCCATGATAAAAAAAAAAAAAGTGGCAAATTCTGTGATTTAAACCCCCCAAAATCTGTGATTAAAATGAAAGCATCTCCCAGCCCTGCTGGTGCCCCTCACCCCTTGCCCCACTTGGAGGGAAAGCTGCTTGCCGTTGTGAGCTCCATGGTGACCTGGCAACGTGTCTTCTATGCGCATGGTAGAAGCAAGGGGCACAACCCCCGCTGCCACCCCTGCTACAGCCACACACATGGGGGATGCCTCCCCAGGGCAGTGTGGAGCTTGCAGTGGCAAGCAGCCTTTTTGTGCAACCCTGCTCTGCCCTACAGTGCTGGATTGTACCTGTTAGGCTACAGGGACCCTGACAGAGGGCAGCAGGACTGGAGCTTAAGCCCACAGCGTGCATCCACCCCCGTCTCACACAGAGATCTAGGGGACACAGGTCCCCCTGCTCTCTGGGAGTGTGCACAGTGGCAGGGAGTCGGCTCCACACCCCATCCCCTGAACGAGTTGCCTGTGGCCCCATCCTGCTCCCTGCTGCGGCCCCAAGGCCCATGCACTGCCTGGGTGTACAGCAGTCCCAGTCCCAGCCCTGCCCAGCTCCCTCCCTCCCTTCCTCTCTCCCTATGGGAACCTTTATTCCCACTGCCACTTTCCTGGAGGAGCTGCTCTCCAAGCTGCCTGGATGCCACGTGCATATACAAACATGGTACCCCGTGCCTGACTGCCTCCTCCTGCTCCCTCGCAACACCTTGTGGGCTGGAACTCCTGCCAGCCTGCAGAAGGCTTGTGGCAAAGCTGGAAAATCTGTGGGTTTCTCTGCTAAAATGAGAAATCCATGTTTTACTCCAGTAAGGGGGAAAATCTGCATTTTACTCTGTTTTTCAGTTGGAAATGGAAAACCCAGATGCCTGGTTGTAACTCGGAATGCTTTCCAAAAATTGTTCTGAATTACAGCTGGGAATTAAAGCTGTACTTCTGTCTGCACCTTTTAACTCTTTAGCTCTTTTCAGAATCATAAGATTTTGAGACTAGCAGCAGCTAGAAATTCAGCTTTAGTTGTGCAGAAAACGGAGAGTGAAAACAGCTGAAGATTAGGCTGACTCACCTAATGCAGTTAAATTATGCAGCCATATCTGAAAAAAAATCTTTTTTCTTCGTTCTGCCTTTCAGCAACAAGTTGTGCATTATATCCGGGGGCATACTGTGTGCCAGGAAAAAGGTACTTTATTTTGTGTATTCAACTGTTGGAAATTCTTAAACCTTATATTTACATTTTTTGTGAAGAGAAGATATCCGTGCTAAAAGTATTTCTTCCCTACATTAGTAGCACAGAGGAAAGTAACTTAATATTGCTTCTTAACTTTTTGTGTTTCTTTACTTTATGCATTTCACTTTTACCTTTCTTTATATCAAGGTTTTATTCCTCTTTGCTCAGTACTATTTAGGTTCCAGATATTGTAGGATGAAGTTAAAAAGTATGTATTTTAAGATTGATGAGACTGTATTTCTGGTTTAATGATTAGGATGAAGCCTAAATGGAGAAAGTAGTAATACCTCAGACACTACTGTGACTTAGGAAATAAACTAATGTAAAAAGATTGACTCTGACTCTATCATAATATAAGTTTTGTAAATACAAAGGAATATTTCTATTGAGTATAGATTTTTAAAAAGAGTATCATTCTCTGTGCTGTTTGTGTTGCCCTGTGGGATCAGGCCAACTTTCATGATCTTTTCAGGATCTTAATATTGTGCTGTTAGACAGGAGGGTGTGACACAGGTTTTGCTACTGTTCAAGAGACTTATGTATCCCTTTCTTAACATCCAGAGAAAAAGCAACTAATTTTATCATAAGCCATGCTCATTCTGACTTGAGAAATAACTTTACTCCATGTCTTTAGTAGGTTCTTTGTCCTGTAGCTGTTTTTGGTGAACTTCTTCAAAATGATTCGAAAGACTTTGTGCAACCTGGAATTGCATTCTCTAGAAAAGTTGGTCATTCTTCTGTCTCGCCTTTAAAAGGTCCTAGGTCCTTTGCTCCTCAGGTCATACTTGGGCAGCAGCAGGTCTGCTGTTAGAAGCTTTTCTTCATGTCAGAAAAAAAGGTTATATGAATTGGCAGGATCACTGATCCACAGGTCACTTAAAACTTCAGTCCACTTCATTCCTCTCTTGTACCGTATGTTTCATAGTAGTTTCATAGTTTCTAGGGTCAGAAAGGGACCTGAGTAGATCATCTAGTCCGACCCCCTGCCATGGCAGGAAAGAGTACTGGGGTCAAACGTTTCAGGTAACAGATTCTAACAAAGTTGGCTTCAGCCCATGAAAGCTTGTGCTCTATATATAGATCTTAATCAGTTAGTCTGTAAAGGTAACTAAGTCTTCCCTGCCTTTTAGATGAAGGTGTATATACCTACCCTGTCTTCTGACTTATTTTATAGTAACATGGCTAACTACCTTTCTCAGGTAACAGCAGGGTGGATTGATTTAAATCAAGTTCATTTAAATATTAAATCAGGAGGCCAAAAGCCTGATTTTAAATGACTGATTTTTATCAGCTTTCCCATTGTACGTATTTGTTGTTTTCTTTTTTACAAAAAGCTGTATATTCATTGGTTAATACAACAATTAAAATGTTTTATAGCTAGATACAATTTGTACAGTAGACTTGGTTGGTACATATGTTTCCTAGGTGTACACACATATATCTATATATTGATTAGATAGATTATGTTAAGGTCTATATATAGAATCTGTACATAGATCTGAACATATTTGGATTGTTAGAAGTCCAACATTTTAGTATGCGTTAAGTGGTGAAATGTGTATTTGTTATTTACTAGATGATTAACTTTTTGTTCACATTTGTGTCAAGCCACATTAAGATGGCAACTTAAATTTAATTAAACCCCCCCAATGCTTTGAATTTATTAAGCAAATCTTTAATATTTTGGATACAAACTTTTCAGTTGAAGCACAGTACACATTTACAACTAACTAATGTATTAAACGCTAGTATTAACTGTTATGGTATTGAAAGTGTGAACTGTGGTTACTAGATTAAACCAATTATTTTGGATCACCCTGGGGAAAATTTTCTTAAAAGCCCATGTGAAAGTAATTTGAGTTCAAGCTGCTACTTGCCTAACTCTTTTTAAAAAGAGACGGTCATTTTTTTACTTCGACTGTTTTGAAAATGTTTACTCTTTTTTAAGTTTTTAGAACTTGTACATCTCATACTTCTCCCACTTTTTATTCATAAATGGAAGAGAAAAAACAAGCTTTCCTGCTTTTTCAACTCCCAGTTGATTTCTCAGCTTTGAATGAACCAGTCCAAATGAAAAAAATATTCTTTCTGTACTTGTAGAAAAGGCGACTACTGGTAAAAGCTGGCTTAGCACTATAACTGATTCTGGTTCCAGGTGCTTTGCTAGCGACTTCCACCAGTTTGGTGATGTGACTTCCTTTAAAATATCTTCTAGAAATATGAACTGCTTAAATGGTTCACCTCTAGCCCTGAAATTTATTATGGTTGGCATGATTAGTATATTCCCATGTAATAGCAGCATTTTCTTCTTTGGCACTTAGGCATCTAACCTGGTACTTTGTGTTAAGAATAATGGCAATAAAATGATGTGGAATAGGTGCTTGATCCATCTGCTGTTTTACTGCCTGCAGTTTAACTTTGCTATTGGGTATTTCTTGCTTCATCATTTTTTGGGGGGGTACTTTCCTAATTTCAGCAGCATCCACAATACACCAACAATCTTTCTGTAGTTTGTCCAAGGCTATGGAAATAGGTTTTAGTATATTCAGCATAGTTTCGTAGTTGGTAGGGTTGGAAGGGACCTGAGCAGATCATCAAGTCCGATCCCCTGCCAGGGGCGGGAAAGAATGCTGGGGTCAAACGACCTTGGCAAGGTGTCTGTCTAGCCTCCTTTTGGAGACCCCCAGGGTAGGAATGAGCACCACTTCCTTTGGAAGTTGGTTCCAGATCCTAACCACCCTGACTGTGAAGTAGTGCCTCTTGATGTCTAGCCTGAACCTACTCTCAATCAACTTGTGGTCATTATTCCTTGTTACTCCCAGTAGTGCTTGGGGGAACAGGGACTTTCCCATTGCCTGCTGGTCTCCCTTGGCCAGTTTATGGACGGCCAGTAGATCCCCTCTCAGCCTTCTCTTGTGGAGGCTGAACAGGTTCAGGTCTCGTAGCTTCTCCTGCTGCCCCCTGACCATGCAAGTGGCCCTCCTCTGGACCCTCTCCACGTTGTCCAATTCCCTCCTGAAGTGCGGTGCCCAGAACTGGATGCAGTACTCCAACTGCGGCCTGACCAGTGTTGCATAGAGGGGGTAGATTACCTCCTTGGACCTGCTCGTGATGCATCTGTGGATGCATGACAAGATGCGCTTTTAGCCTTCCTGACTGCATCCCCACATTGGTGGCCCATGTTTATCTTGGAGTCTGTAATGACTCCAAGATCCTTTTCTGCCTCTGTACTGACGAGAAGGGAGTTCCCCAGCCTGTAGGTATGCTGCTGGTTCTTTCTCCCTAGGTGCAGTACCTTGCACTTGTCAGTACTGAATCCCATCTTATTTTCATCCACCCACCCCTTTAACCTGTCCAGATCCAATTGCAGCCTGTCCCTCCCTTCTAGCATGCCCACTTCTCCCCACATCTTAGTGTCATCCACAAATTTGAACAAAGTGCTTTTCACCTCCTCGTCCAAGTTGCTGATGAAGATGTTGAACATTGCAGGCCCAAGGACTGAGCCCTGAGGGACCCCACTGCCTTCATCCCTCCAGGTCGAAAGTGACCCGTCCACCACCGCTCTCTGGGTGCGGTCCTTCAGCCAGTTGGCATATTGGCAAAATATGTAGCATATTTTCTACATTTTCCTTAGTCAATGCTGAATACTCTAGCTGTGATAATTCCATCAATTTTATCACCATTTTCTTCACAGATGGTCACTAGAATAGGCCAGTTCTTAATAAATAGCTCAAAGCATTCAACCACTGAGTTCCATTGTACATTTTGGGGGAGAATTAGCTTGGACTCCAGCTACCTTCTGTACAGCTGAAGCAAACTTGTTGTTATGGAAGTATTTTGCTATTTCAACAACATTTTCTTTCATTCTTGCAGTGTTTATATCTTGGCTAAAAGATGAAATAAATGAATACTGCATCCATATGGTGGGGGTAGGTGTACCAGTGTGGCATGTGAAGGCATTTTGCTTGGCACATGTGCCTCAGGACAGATGGTGGGGGAGCCACAAGGGGCCCAATCCTTGTTGTGGTAGTGCAGTCCCAGTCCCTTTCCCACGGTCCACTTTGAGGCATGTATGCTCCCACCGCTAGCAACAAGCCAGGCCAGGGCCCTGCCATTTACACTTGGCATGCCAACATCTTATAATTCAGCGTTGCGGGTGTTTTTGCCACGCTGCCCAATAATATTGCTGACCCTTGCCATATGTTATAAGTTTCAGGTTTTCTTTATTTTCTTCTAAATCTATTTTTATTTTGGCCACATTAGCAGTATTTTCTGAGAGAAGGCTATGTATATGACATTTGAATATTTGCTCACAGTTTGTTATAGATTTACTCTTTCTGCTTTTAAATATTCTGCAGAATGGACATTTCCTGATGGATCAGTCATTTCTGTAAGATAAGCAATCCTGTCTTCTGTTCTTACACAAGCACATATTATTGGATCATTGTGCACATTGCTTCATTCATTAAGACTCAACACTTTTCTCTTCAATGTTTCTTTCACAGTATTCGCTTTCCTTCTCATACACTGTATCTGGAAGCCTTCCAGTAATATCTGCTCTGCTGGGTGCGATGTAACCTGGTCATAATGATTAAACCATCTCAGTGGAATGCTTTTTGTGAGCAAGATAAGGGAGGATTTGTTGCATAAATCAGCTGAACGATCTTTTCATCTGTGCCTTGCTGGATTTTGCTGGTCCTGATTATGACCTCATCCATAGTTTTGCCTGATAGAGAAGAAAGTCTCTTTTGGATACGGCTGAGGTATGTTTAGTTGCCCTACTGCTGGTGGTACTAGTAGATGATTCTGAAGTTGCAGACACTTGTGAATGATGGACAGTCATAATTTCTTATGTTTAAGTCGAACCCTGGAAAATGGTGAAAAAGTCATTCTCACTGACTATAACTCAGTGCATTACTTAAGGGGGAAAAAGAGAGAAAGAGATGGTAAATGAAAAATCTCTTCTACAGCTGATTTTTTTTTTAAACCAGAGTTTAAATTTATATAAAATTTCCAAATCTAGTTCTATAAGGAAAATAGTCAATAAATCATAAAGTTTATCTTCTATTTAAACCCTTTTCCTTATCAATAAAGAACAGCTTGAAAAAAATTACGTTTTTAATCTAAAATTCAAAAATTCCTATTAAAATTTTATTCTGCAGAGGATATCTTTATCTAGGACTTGTATATTTGCTTACATTGAGCAATAAAACTGATTTCAGAAGTGCAGGGGTAATGTTAAAAATGTATAATTGACACCCCCTCAAAGTAGTACATCTGTTAGTTTTTCAACACGTTTTGAAATTCATAAGTAATCCACCCAAAATAACTAACACTATTGTCACAAATGTATCATTTACTAGCATTGCAATACATGGCAGACAATCCATAAGAATGGTTCAAAAATAGTAAATTTACTAACCAGATGTCTCAGACAAATCCACATCGCTTTCTTCAACTTTGTTGCCTTCTGAGAAGCATTTTTCATGTTGCTTCATTTGGGCTACCTGCCTCTGCACTTTTTACACATCATGGGAATTTCTTGACTATACTCCCAAATAGGGTCTTTTTTGTGATCTGCAGCCACAGCAGTTTTTTCCTCTAGTTTCTGGGTGTTGAAATCAAGACCAGTTTTTCCTTTACAGGAACGTTGTTTCATTTCCTACATTGTTTTGAGCCCAGTGTCGGTCCTTTCTGTTGTGCACGCTTCTTTTTCTGCTTCCTCTCCCTCCTCCATATAATAAATTAACTGCAAGCCAAGACTCCTCCCTGTCAAATAACCTACCACACCCCTGGCCTTGTGTGCTGCAGTATTTTAGTTTAGAAACATGGCTAGAGCACTTGAAAGGCTGCTTACAGATGCTTACAAAACCCCCCAAACCCAAAAAACCATGGCGCTTTGCTTTAAACTTAGCACGCTCCCATGCCAAGCCCAGCATATCCCAGAAAAGGCATCATTAGTTTTACCCGGCTTGCCCAATGTCTGTGTAGATTGGGTGCTTCAGTGGGGCTTTTTTGGCACTTTTATCTAATAGCTGATTGAATCAGCTTTAGATGAAAGTGCCAAAAAGCCCTGCTGCAGCACTCGGTATGTACGGATGCTGCAGCTCCAGTTTGAACTAACACATTGCTGCTTCCTGTCTGTCTGTCTGTCTGTCTTTTTTAACGTCTGTAAGTAGCTTTAATATTTACATCTCTGTACGTAAACAAAGGGACCAAGAAAGGTCATTTAGCAGAGGTAGTTGCTGAGCAGATTATTTGATACCATCAGCGGGGATTTTGATACCATCCAGGTGTGCTTAGTGATAATCCTGATCAAGGAGTACACATGATAGTGTCTACTGGAGTAAGAGGCCAGGTTACACCTGTGATTACTGTGTTCATCTTTTGTATCCAGTAATATAGACTATATATCCCTTACAGGGTCAGGCCCCTATTATATGAAATACTGTGCCATGTTTTTAAAGGTTGACTTCAGAATTTAGAAGTTTTCTTCCTCAGTCTTACATTGGAGTTAAAGGCTGATCTTCTGAGTTTTTAATAGAGGCGTATTGATTCACCATATTCTTTTATTTAAATTATTTTAATAGGTTATACTAAATTTGTAGCTTATCTTATGTTATATTAAATTCGAATTTCTTTTTAGGGTGGTTTATTTTTTAAAGGAAAAATAATTCAAATAAAAATATCAGATTTAAAATTTTAAAAGTTTTTTTTTTTTTTTAAATCATCAATATTTATCTACCCTGGGTAACAGACTCATTGGAGATCATTAAATTTGTGATCATAGGATAAGAGGGAAGTAGGGCTGGAAGGGACCTTGCAAGGTCATCTAGTCCAGCCCCTTGCTCAAGGCAAGATCGTCCCTGACTGAACGATCTCAGCCAAGTGTCTTTCTAACCAGCTTTTGAAAGTTTCCAAGCATGGAGATTCCCCAACTTCTCTAGGTAGCCTATTCCACTGCGTGGCCACTTTTATTGTTAGAAAGCTCCTCCTAATCTCCAGCCTAAATTTCCCCTGCTGCAGCTTGAGGCTGTTGTTTATCTGTTCCTGTCCCCTGTGGCCACAGAGAAAAGCCTATCTCCATCTTCTCTCTAATCACCTTTCAGGTATTTGAAGACTTTTATCACCACCCCCCTGGTCTTTTATTTTCTCCAGGTTAAATAGCTCTTTCAGCCTTTCCTCAGCAGTCTTGCTTCCCAGGCCCCTAATCACTTTTGTTGCTCTTGACAAGGTATCTTCAAACTGTCCACATTCCTAGAATCATAGAAAATTAGGATTGGAAGGGACCTCAGGACGTCATCTAGTCCAACCCCCTGCTCCATCAGGACTGTCCCCCACTACATCATTCCAGCCAAGGCTTTGCTGACCTGGGCCTTAAAAACCTCCAAGGATGGAGATTCCACCACCTTTAAGTAACCTGTTCCAGTGCTTTACCACTATCCTCGTAAGGCAGTTTTTTTCCTAATGTTCAACCTCAACTTCCCTTGCTGCAACTTGAATCCATTGCTCCTTTCTTGAAGGGTGGGGACCGACACAGGACACAGTACTCCAGGTGAGGTCACACTACTGCTGAATAGAGAGGAAGAATCACTTTCCTTGATTTGCAAGTGATGCTTCTGTTAATGCAGTTCAGGATGCTGTTGGCTTTTCTGCAACAAGAGCACACTGTTGGCTCATTCAGTTTATGGTCTGTTTTAACTCGCAGATCCTTTTCTGCAGTTCTGCAACCAAGCCAGTCATTCCTAGTCTCTACTTATGCATTCAATTATTTTATCCCAGGTGCAGGATTTTGTACTTGTCCTTGTTGAATCTCATTGGGTTGACTGTGGAACATTTTTCCAGTCTAGCCAGGTTATTCTAAATCCTAGCCCTGCTGTCTGCAGTTCTATGCAACTTGGTGTCATCTGCAAATTTGCTAAGTGTGTGCTTGATTCCATCATCCAAATCATTAGTAAAGATGTTCAACAATAGCAGACCCAGTACAGATCCCTGGGGATTCCCCACTTTATCTCCTCCAAACTGGACACTGAGCCATTGAGGACTACTCACAGAATACAATGATCCAACTACTTACGGTACTTTCATTTAGTCTATGTTTCCTTATTTTGTTAATGAGTATATTGTGGGAGACTGTCAAAAGCCTTGCTAAAGTTGGGGTTTACCACATCCACTGTGCTCCCCTCATTAGTGCATGTGATCCTGTGGTTCTGCAAGCAGTGGGAGCTAGGGGAAGGTTTCTTTACTTTTTGTGGTGTCTAGCTGTTCTTGGGCTTGAATATGTACATTTTTGCCCCTTTTTTTGCATAAATTTACCGTGCCTAGTGATTCAGTCAGTTACACAGAGGAGTTTTCTGTTCCATAGAGCATGGTATCTGCACTACAGTTTATGACTTGTTCTTCCATTTATTCATTTTTTGTTGAAGACTTAATACTGTCAGATCAGATGTTTGCATAGTTGTTGCTTGGCATTTAATTTACTTAAATGATTGACTTGTAAGTGCTTAAGGTGCTAGAGGTACCTAAAACAAAATGCTAAGCTTCTTTCGTCACCCTTGCATGGACAGTAACTTAACGATTAAGTCTTGACATAGATGTATTAAAGCAATCTTTGGTTTCCAGTCCTCTTTATAAAGAGCATAAATAAAATAAAGAGCTTCTTTTCACCCTATGTAGGAACTGGTTTTCTGAGTATTTGGATAAGGACCTACCTAAACCTGGATGCTTTGCTCAATCAAAAGCCAAGAATTAGGTACCCAATTTTTTTAACAAGAGACTTAACTCATGGTTAAGCCTAGTGTCCATGACTGCTTCTCAGAAATAGTGGGCTGTCTTGTAAATGAATAACAGCATTACTCTGTACCAGATTCTTTCCAAACGGTCAGTCAAAGGTGGTTTTTTTGGTTCTGAGGACCTCACTCTTTGAGGATAGGCAAGCAGATAAGATTTTTATGGGAAAAGGAGCAGCATCAGGTAATTCAATTCACATTAATTTTAGTTTGTTATAATGTGGCAGACATTACTTTGAAAGAGACCCAAATGTGAAGGGGAGCTTTGAAAGAGCTTAGATGAACATCTTGCTGGGGTCATTTGACCCCAGTATTCTTTCCTGCCATGGCAGGGGACTAGATGATCTGCTCAGGTCCCTTCCTACCCTACAAACTATGAAACTATGAAACAATGAAAATGTGTTCAAGGATGTGATACCATGGAGGGACGGACTGCGTGGAAGAATGCATACAAGTGATTATGCAAAAAGTTGATAACTGAGTAGACAAAAGTTTGGCACTCTGACATAGAAGCAAGAGGCAACATGCCTGACCGAACAAGATAACATTTGGAGGTGAAGAGTTTTGGCATGGCTTTGAAGGTTGCACAGTAGTGGGATACTTAGTTTTTGCTAAAACATCCCAATAAAAGAATAATAACATTTTCTATGGTGGAATCCAAAGCATACAATAAGACATAAATCTACCACTTTAAACAAAAGAAATACAGAACAGATTGACTTTTATTAGTAAATGTTTAGGATTGGGAATCCAGAAAAAAGATGACAAAATTGATAGGGAAATACAGAGTGCCCGAGCGAGTGACTAACAATAGAGGGATGGGCGTGAGGAGGGGAACGCAACTAGGTTACAGGAGATACAATGTTAGCCAACTAAGCCCGGGGGTGGGGCGAAGGGGAGGGAGGGGGTTCGCAACGCTGAGAGAGAAAGGGGATAGATGCACACAAACCCGTTACAATGGTCTGCAATGGTGGAGGAAGTTGTTTGGAGGAAGTGCCTCAGTCCATATAGAGTCTCATCGCAGGGTCCTCTTCGGGTGGAGCGGGGTCATCCGTGGTTGAAGAATCCTCTCAGAGTGGAGTGAAGGGGGGGAGGGGGCAGTACATAACGACACACAAAATAGATAAAATGAAACAGTAACATTTTCCCCTAATGGAGAGATGCATAATCTCCCTCTTTCCTCAAAGAATGAGCAAGCCCACAAAGTAGTGATTTAAGTCATCTACCTCAGTCTTCCCAGACTAACATATTATGTCTGAATTTGGGATCTGACACCACCTGCTCTTGACAACTGCATGTCTTATTCGAGTGAATTTCAGTCTAGTAATGGCTAGGGATCTACCTAAGTCATGGTGAGAAAATGGGATTTTTGCAGGCCCTGAACATTTGCAATGTTCAGAGCACATTTTTGCTGTCTTTTTGCAGTGAGCCTGCCCCTCACTGCTAATCGGCCAAGGGGCCCTGGTGGCCCTGCCCCTTGCCACTGATTGGCAGAGAGGGGTGGGGCTGCATGACAGGCAACCTTCAGCTTATCGGGGCCCGGTGGTGTGGGGGTGGTGACTGCCATCTTGGTTGCTCCATTTCACTCCAGAGGGTCCCCCCACTTTAGGGCTGTGAGATCAGGCTGGAAGGCCATGAGGACTGCTGGCTCCCACTGGGGAGCTAGCATTTTATTTCTAGTTAGTTTTTTTTTTTGATTTTGCAGATTTCACAGACAGTGCCCCATCTTACGGTTTCCACGAAATCCAAAATCGCGAATTAAAGGTCCCTAGTAATGGTCTCTCATTGTTTGTAGATTTGTACTGAAGGCAGGTTTCTAGGCCAAAAGGGTGCTTTTTATTAATATGAAAGGGGAAAGTTAGAGAAAATCTCACTGCCTGCATATTTGTCAGCATGATGGCATCTTTAATTCTAAATTTGTCTAGTTTTAAATACAGGGTAAATATTGGATCAGTGATATTTGAGAACATTTCCCAGGCCATTTGTTTGGAAGAGAATATATCTGTTGTTTAACCATTCAAACAAAGGTTTATTTAGTAAAGGAGAGGCTTCCAATATCCATTTCTTGCCATAGCTCATAGGTATAAAAGCTCTAATTTTCATCCAGTAATTCAGAATTCTTAATTGAGCTAAGGTGCTTACATTAATTAGTCCTGTTTCATGGTGCATGATTCTGTCCCATTGTAGAATTAGGTAGAGAAAAATGGCACATTAAAAAGTAATTGGAGTGGGGTTTTTCCCTCCTATTTTTGAATGAAATATGGGACCAGCACCCGATAGCTCTGTTCCATACAATGAAATGGACTCTACCTTAGATCTATAAACTGCTAGTGCTGCCAGCACTGCCCATCTGTCCAGCTCTACCAAAGGCTCATTTTGCTTCAGAGCAGGGCTCAGCAACCTATGGCTTGCAGAACCAGTGCATTTGACCTTGGGCCTTGGTGGTAGAAAGCGTTGGCTGTGGGTGCCTTCCTATGCTGCTCCAGGGACACGCACCAACTGCAGTTGGGTTCTAGCTCCTGTCTCTGGCCTTTTGCTGGAAAAGGTTGCCTATTCCCTTTAGGCTAGGGACAGACTTTACACATAAACTGGTTTAAGTGACCAGAAACTGGTTTAAACCTGTAACGGAACAGATGTTCAGTGCACATAAACCGGTTTGAAAATGACTGAAATTGGTTTGAGAAAGCCCTGGTTGAATGTAGCATCAGACTTAACTGATTTGGGTCAAACCAGTTTGCATTGTATATTCCAGACCCCTTGCTGGTAAAGTTAATGCAGATGCCCCCAGCATCCCGCCATGCTCTCTGGGCTGGGAGCTCTGCTCCACAGCAGGACTGGTCCCACCCCCCTGCTCCCTGGCTGCAGCTCCAGCAGAGACTAACAGTCTTCTCCTCCCCACTCTGTGCTAAGCAGGAATTCCCCCCTTCCCTCTGCCTTGCTGAGAGGTATCTGTGTATTAGCTAGCATGCTGGCTTCAGTCCATGCTGTGACAAAGACAGAATCAGCAGGTAGCTGGTAATGTTCCTCTGTTGTTTACTTAATGGGGTGATAAACACTGAGTTAGGGGTGATAAACACTGTTATCAGTTCCCTGCTGGACTAATCAGTGTCCTGTGGTGGCCTGGCCACACCCCACCTCAGCTCAGCTCAGCTCAGCTCTGTAGAAGGGAAGCGGGGGCTGCTCTAGTGTCCCTGCCTTCTAGTCTGAGCAACATTTCTGGAATGAAAAGGGAATGTCTGTCCACCTCCAAATTGGTTCACACTTTGCAGGTTAGACTAACCTGCAAAGATTAAATCAGTTCAGGCTCAGGCTTTTTGAATGTCTGTCCCTAGCCCTAGTGCCTACATTTTTGTTGTGCTTATTCCAGTTCATATTTTTTTAAAAATAGATTCTAATTCTATTCTATTTCTTTAAAATAGGTTCTGGTGTGCCTTTTTATATTTGAAAAATAAATGGGGTCTTATTTTAGGAGGTTAAAAGGTGTTTTACTTTATAAAGTGTTATTCATTTTTCGGGTGGGGGGGATTATAAGAGCTGATGGAAAAATAACAATCCTGATTGACATTTCTATGAAATATTCATTGAAAATGGGAGGGGGATAGGAATTGGAAAGTGTAGAGAATGCAGAGTTCACTGTTAACATTTTAGGCATTTAAAAAATAACTAGATATGTTCATATTAAAAACGTAATTCTTGAAAGTTTATCTGGTTAAAAAAAAAAAAATAAAAAATTTCAGGGCAAATTAATTTTCACTTCAGGCAGCATTTCATCAAAATTTATATGTCATTAAGCATGACAGATATGTTAGGCTTTATTTTTATTCTGTGTCTGTTTGCAAGAAAAGAGTCCAGTTATGAGAAATAGATTCTAAGGTGTTTAGATCAAGACAGCACCTCTATTTTTTTTCCAGTAAATTGAGGAGTGAAGGGACAACTATGATCCCTGCAGGGCAAGGGGCTGGACTCGTTGATCCTCCGGGGTCCCTTCCAGCCTGAATGTCTATGAAATTTTTGAAAAAAATCCTCCTTTCATTACCAAAAAAACAATGCTTTGGATTTGGCAGTTTTGATTGCCAAGATATGCGAGGTAAAGTACTTCTGAAAATCATCTAATGACATTTGGAGGCCTATTTGAGATTGTGACACTGATAATGCATCATCTGCATAAAGCAAGACAGGGGTAGAATTGTTCAGTGTGTGTGGAATTGATTCCTGGTTGGCACACATTTTAAATAAATATATATAAAAAAGTAGTAGAGCAAGCAAACATCCTTGACATACCCCAGCTTAGTTGGAAAGCTGTTGGACAGGGCACCATCAATCTGATAATGAACCTAGATGCTATATTTGCTGGAAGGTGGGGCCATGGGGGTGGTCGCTGGTATATGAGACCCTGCAGGAGCAACCTCATCAGCGGGGGCTACCCTTTCAATCTGAGGTATAAATCATGGGTCATCAGGGGGCAGACAGTGGAATGAACAGGGCACAGCAGGGGGTGAGGTCCTGCACCCATTGAATTTAAGTGGTACAGTGATTCTCAGCTTTATAAGTATCAGGTCTCCCCTTCCATATCTTTTCTGATTTTAGGTCTAGCTTGGTGATTTCCAGGTTATGCGGAAAGGGTCCTGAGACTTACAAGTTTGAGAACCACTGGTATAGAGATTTAATTCTTTCCTTGAAGAAAGATATATTTGTGTCATCTTTAACAGTAGTGGAATAATTTCCTCTGGCAAGAAAATGGATTATGTTTTATGTTTTGGAAAAAAACCCCTTAACATCTTGTGTGCGTACACCAATTTTGATCCAGAAAAAAGTACTACAGGTATCAAAAGCTTGATTAAAAATTGTATTAGTATATAATATATCACAGTGGCACCTTTGGTTGCAACAAATGTGAATGCCCTAGCTGTACCCTTTCCAATTTGTCCATTTAAACATTTGAAAATTCTCTTCTGCACTAAATTTCAAGAGGCATCACCCTCCTTCATTTAATTCCTTGTCGCACAAGATTGTTGGGGGGGATTCCCTATATTTCATTTATCCACAGTAATTAAAAAGGAATATTGGTGCCACAAATTTTAGCATTAAAATTGCCTGCTATTATTAGTTCTAATTCTGGAAGTTTATTTCAGATCACATCAAGAGCATTATATAATAATTCCAATTCAAAGATTGAATTGGATCTTGATGTAAATCAGGACTGTCTAACTGGTAGCCCCTGGGCTGTATGTGGCCTCTGCCCAGGGGCAGGAGGATTGTGTCAGGGCTGAGGGAGCCTGTAGCTGGGCAGCTTGTGGGGACTGTAGGACTGCATTATTGGTGTGGGGTGCTGGCATGGTATTTTCAAAAATATCTGTAAATATCCTTGTCCACTAATAATAGCATTTGAACAAGAGGAGATATTAGATATTTTTGTGCCATTCTTTGCATTGTCTAAATTCATTTGAATTGATAAGATATTTGAGGTTTAGATTAAATGTAGACAACTGTAACTGAGAAATGAGAAACTAATAAAATATGAATAAGTGAACTATAGGTATCTTTAACTATCTTCTGAGCTACCTAATGTTAGGCTGAGAGTGAAAAATGGTAAAATTAAGTTCTCTGATCTCTTTCAAAGAGGGGAAAAGACTGATAATCAGAAAGAATATATGGTTGGGGCAAGTGGAAGGGAAGGTAAAATTATCAAGCTGCATTTCATAAGGGTCAAATTGCAGGGCAAAGCAGGTAATGCTGTAGTGCCTAGTAAAGGACATTGATAGGGTAAATCTCCAACAGAGGGTTTAATAATGTCTTCAAAAACTAAGAACTACTAAATAAATTGTGTCATGTGAGAGAAACAAAGCCCTAAAAATGTATATTTTTTGACCATTTGTCTGCTTTTAAATTGAAAATAGTGAATTTTTTGTGTGTAAACAGCCTGATTTTTCTTTTTCATAAATAGTGATCACCTGCCACTCACTGGGAGCTGAGTGCTCAGCATCTTTGAAAATCAGACTGCTTTCATTTCCCTGAGTTCATGTGGTTGCTTATCTTTATGTGCACAGCTCTAAAAGCTTTAAGCGACTTTTTGACCAAATCACTATTTTCAGTGAAACACAGTTAACTGTTGCTTATGATTTCTCTTAAAAATAGAAGACAAATAATATTACTGCACTATGCATAATGAGTTTGTACATAAAATGAAGTAGGCCTGGTAGGTAGGAAATAAAATATCTGCTTTAATTCATCTATAATCCCATGCTTTTGTACTAGATTTGCCTGTACTTAATTGCTTCAATTTGGGTTCCTGTTGAAAAGAATAGAACACATATAAATGAAGGAAGAAAAGGGAAGAGATCTGGGGATAGAAAAATTGCACTGTGATTTTTGCAGTTAGAGAGAAGGTTTATAAGTTTTGCTTTTTTCTCAGCTTGTAACATTGCTTTCAGTTTTAGAGAATTTATCCATATGTAGGTCGAGATACTACACAACTGAAATATAAAAAGAATCAATAAAAAATTGGCTAAGAGGAAGCATTCAAATAAAAAAAAAATCACAAGAACTAAGCAGTGGTTTTCCCCCTCTCTCCCCTCCCCCCAATCCCTTCACATTGTTTCTTAACCCATTATCACTTTATCAAATACCTTGAAAGCAGGGTGGTGCTGTTAATAGGATTTGCAGAGACCTATGTCTTTGTCTCAAAGTTAAACCGATTTTATGAATGGGCTAATATTTTTTTCTAATAGGAATATTAAAAGGCTCAGTTTATGTTTATAAAGTGCTTTGAAGTCTTTGGATGAAATACTTTAGTAGCCTTGCAAAATTTTCATAATTTAACAGCCCACATGCAGAGTTTGCTTGCCTATTCTTACCATGACGACACTGAAACATCTTAAATTATTTTAACTTGTTTATCCTAAGAAAAATTTTGCTCAAGGCAGGTGGGAAGTAGAATCTTGCCAAGCTGTAATGTAGGAGTGCAAACTATTAAGTCAGTGTTTCCACAGGAAATGCTGATTAATGTTTATAATTTATAAACGTCACCCTTGATTGTTACCTATTAAGTCAAATTTTATTTAATATGATGAGGTTGTTATTTTAGAAATGTTTCAGCTTTAAGAATTAGTGTTACCTTAACTTGTTTACATATCTTCAAATATTAGATATTTAGACTAACATGTTCTGAGACCTGTTTTATAAATTCTTTAAATGTTTATATGAAGGCTTTTCTCTTCATCTCATGTTTCTAAATTTTTTTCAGTTATTTTCTCTCTTTCTAATTGAAATATTGAAATTGTCCCTAGAAAATATATAGCCAGTGTACAAACCAGAAAAATATCTTTTGTTATCTTCTCTTGGTTATAATTTTAGGAAGCAGTAACATATGTAGACAGGAATATCTTTACTAAGTAGTGTGTGCTGAAAAACATGTAACATAGGCAAGAGTGTATAAGGGCAGATAATAGTAAGACTAACTGGTTAGCTGATAGAGGAGTTATTAATTATTGTATTTTACTTAGAATTACCTCCTGTTTTGGACAGTGTCTTTTTATATTTGAGAAATAAGTGGGGTCTTATTTTAATAGGTAACAAAAAGGCATTTTACTTTATAAAGTGTTATTCATTTCTCGGGGGGGGGGTGGAGATTATAAGAGCTGGTTGAAAAATAACAATCCTGATTGACATTTCTATGAAATATTCATAGAAAATGGGAAGGGGGTAGGAATTGGAAAGTGCATAGAATGCCAAGTTCACTGTTAACATTTTAGGCATTTAAAAAATAACTGGATATGGTCATATTAAAAACATTAATTCTTGAAAGTTTATCTGGTAAAAAAAAAAAATTCAGGGGGAGTTAATTTTCACTTCAGGCAGCGTTTCATCGAAACTTATGTGTCATGCTTAATGACATATGTTAGGCTTTATTTTTATTCTGTGTCTGTTTGCAAGAAAAGAGTCCAGTTATGAGAAATGCATTCTTTGACCTGACCACTGAGTAATTTCTGCCTTTCAGTAAATTACATCCTTCAGCCTCCAGCTGCATTGTATTTTAAAAAAACTTATTTGCAGACTGTTCTTTATGCTGGTAGACTTTGAGTTGTGCATTTTAAACAAAAATTTGAATGCATCATTCTGTATCTTTAGTTGGCCATTAAGACTATATTAGTTGGTAGTTCTGGCTAAATAAACAATATATATTTTAAAATGAATAAAGAACATATATCTTTTTATTTGTGAAAGTCTGTACTTGTTTATGACTTTGTATTAAATTTGTAGAACTTTACATATAAATGAAACCTGATTATACCAAATTTCCTTTCAGTTGCTTTTACCTAGAATAAGCTACTTGACATTAGTAACGGACAAAGTAAAAAAACACTTTCAGAAGGTTATGAGACAAGAGGATGTGAGTGAGATATGGTTTGAATATGAAGGCAGTCCCCTGAAATGGTAAGTTTACTTTGGGTCATTAAGTGTTGCATATGTGATATTTAAACATAACTGCCATATAAACAAAATTAGTCAAGTTAAGCTGTCAGTATTTGCATTGCAAACTAATTGCTTCATTTTATTGCTTCTAAGGTCCGATGTCAGTACCATGGTATCTCTAACGGAGAGATCTATTGCAACATAACCATTTATCAAAATTAGGAATTAAAGTCTACAGAATTTTAATTAAAAGTTCACCGATAAAAAATAAAGTGTAACAACTGCCTCTTAATCCATTAGGAAAAGAGCTGTTAACATCTCCAAAGTTAATTACAAACACTGCTTGCTTTCTTGGTGATGGGCCAGTGAATTAATGAAACAAATAAAATCACATGTGAGTTACTTCATTGCAGATTATATTGTTATGTAGAGGTACCTGGCTTACCCTTATATTGACTACCTCTGACGATTATAAGCAGCAGTCCAGTCAGAGTAGCACAGCTCAGTGCAGGCTAATTCCCCATACCAAGAACAGGGTAAATTTGCTTGTCAGGCTTCGGTCTTCTGTAGTTCTATCAGTACCTGAGCTAGTTTTCTTATCTCTGCACTGTGCTGCCACTTGCAATGTAGGCATTGTCACAGTACTCTTAATTTTTGTCATGATGTAGCTCAGTGCATTTTCTGTCCTTGTCCAACTTCACAGAAGCGAGTGACTTTAGGAAAGCAGTGTGAAGACAAAAATGAGCATTATTTAAGAAAACAGAAAAATGAGTCACGTTTAAGGATTTGTTTCATATTCTTCATCACGTTTGCACCTCTGAGGTGTGTAAGGCAAAAGTCAGGCTGTGTCAGTCATTTTTCAAAATATTTGATTTTTCACAGTAGTTTATGTTCTGAGGGTAATGCTGCTTTGGCTTTGGTTGTGATACAGAGCATGTCTTGGTATCCCAAAGAAGGGCATGTTTATGTAGCATCTCATTAGGTGTTCTTAAAAATGTATGCTTCTCTTTTCCTTCCTCCCCCCTTCTGTCCAATAGCATTTCCAGTCATTGATTGTGAATAAGTAGGGTTACCATATTTCCAGTTTCAAAAAAGAGGACACCTGTTGCGTGGGGGGGAGGGATATGTTGGCACACTGCCCATTCTGTTGCTCCTCACTCCCAAGCCACAGCCCACCCCAGCCCTGCTGCTGCCCCTCACTCCTGACACACAGATGCCAGCCCTGCCAGGGCCCCTCACTTCCAAACTGCAGTACCCTGCCACCCTTGGCTTTGCTGGTTCCCTTCACTACTGACCTGCAGCCACCCTGTCCCTGCTGGTGCCCCTCACTCCCAACCCACAGCACTCTGCATCCCTGCCGCATCTCCCAATTGCCCCGGTTCCAACCCTGCCAGAGGGGAGCATGGTGGCTTGGAGTGAGTCCGGCCCCGGCACAGGCTGGAGGGAAGAGGAGGAGAGGCTTTTGGCACCCCCTGCCCTGGGCTGGGGTTGGTGTGCCTCACTAGGAGGCTTGGCCATGGCTTCTCCCCCCATCCCCCTCTCCCCTCCCCAGCGTCTCCTGGCCGCTCTGCATCTGCAAGCATGGGCCACTGGCCTATATGCTGCCAGCCCGGCCATGGGGTTCCTGGCTGGCCTCAAAATGTCCTCCTACCCCCTCTCCTCCTCTGGAGGAGCAGACACCCCCCTTACCCCCTTGTCCTGCTACAGCCCTATCCCAAGCCCCTGCTCTCCAACCCAGACTTACCTGCCTGCAGCTCTCTGCCTAGCATTGCCCCTCCTCCTGCTCCGACTAGCGGAGCACAGCAAAAAGCTGGACATTTGGTAAGATTTGAAAAGCCCACCTGGACGGAGAACTGAGGACTCAAAAAGAAGACACGTCTGGGAAAACTGGACGTCTGGTAACCCTAGGACTTTCTCCTTTCAAGTCTTAAAATTAATGTATGATTGCCTGTTTCAGTGGCATAATTCATAATTATGTGGTAGTATGCAATAGCTGCTGAAGGAGCATAAATTACTTACACAAGTTAGCTAAATTCAACACAGCTCAGTATGGATGTATTTCCCTCCCCTTCCTAATTATTGCTTTAATGTGTCAACTAAGAAAAGTAACGCCACTAATCAATGGTCTTTCCTGGGAAAGAGTCAGATTTTCAGCATTTTATTTAGAATAGTACTGTTCCAACTGTATAGTTCATTGATCCAGATTTTAACATCTCTTTGGGGGATAACTGTTCTGAACTTTTGGTGTGTGCTACCTCATTGATGTCAGCTCCGGTTTTTAAACAGAAACTGAACAAGAAATACTAAATGTAAAAGTCTATAAATATACTTTTACGCATTGTAAATGAGATGGAAAATGCTAACCACTTCAACCACTGTGAAAGCTATAAATCAGCTAGTGGACACTGCTCTGCTTGTTACTGCTGCTTAACAAGTATTTTCTTGCGACTTGCATGCTGTTGAATCTCAGAAACATGTTGCTTGGAACTATTAGCAACACAGAAACAAAAAATAACCATTGTATATGCCTGAAATAAATTTTATCCACACAGGCAATGCAAGATTAACATGAATTGAATAATAATAGTAGCGTTGGGGTAGTAAATATAATGAACAAGATACTGTCCAAATAAAAAGAAAGATACAGTGCTTGTTTCAACAAGTTCAGAGTCTTATGCATATAGATGAAAGACATTCTAGCCTCTGTAGTAATCATGTCATTATGTTGTAACAGGAGAAGAAAGAAATTGGACTCACAAAACTGGTTTCAGAAAACAGATTGACTTGAACAAAAAATATATTTTTTTTGCCACTCCTTGGTTAGATTATGCTCTTATTTAATTTGGGATATTTTCAGCCACAAGGACATACGGGCTAGGCTTCAACATATGTCTTTGTAAAGCGAACAGTAAACAGTAGCCAAGTAAAACTGGGGTATCTTAGTCATGCTTGCACCTATTAACCAAAGGCCTGATCCTTGAAACGTATGCATTGTAACCTTGTTTCCTGTGTTCAGAGGACCCAGTAAGTATTTAGTGTTATTATTATGTAAAATAATACAGCTTAATTTTATTTAATCTAATGGCATTATTTAATCTAATTCTAGGTACATGAGAATGGGCATTTCCAATGTAGTAGCTGCTTCACCGTATAATTACCCATGTGAATGCTCCTCCCTCATGGAACATGAAAGCTAATTCTTGATAGCTTCCAACAGCTTTCCCCCATAATAAAAGCTGTTCAAAAAGGATGTTTTCATATTAGAAAATTTCAGTATTTCAACATTTTTGGAATGTAAATACAGCGTGGATGAATTACAAACTACCATCATCTCACAAAATGGGGCTCTCCATAGTCTGCTCATTAAATTATACTGTTTCCTTTTTATTTCATGCATTTTATGAACACTATGAGAACTGGAAACACCATAAGTGGAGACATCTGCTCTGTATCTGGTATCTCTACAGCCATCTTGTTAAGATGATGTTTTCTGGAGACAAATAGAAAGTATTTTTGCATACTTTACTTTTTGTGGTTTGCATGTTTATCTTAGATCTTAACTGATAGCCAGCATTTGCTCTTTTTTATTAATTTTTAAAGTGCTTTTGTTTGCCCTTCACTTTTGGTGCACCTAGAATTGGGAGGACAAATATCTGCATTCTCTCAGCTGTCACTTTCTCTGCAGATTCTGGAGCATTTAAATTGTCTTTCATCCTCAGTTTCAGAGTTGTTCAGGTGATTCTCATAACTCTTTGTATGATCATGGAGAAGTGCTTCTGGCATGAAAACAACAGAACAGTGTCCCTACTACAGGTCAACACTTTCCATCTCTTGCAGGCAGACTTTTTTGTGTACGTTCAAGAAAATACTGGAAGGCTGGTGGCAGTTCATTTTTCTTTCTAGCCTTATGTCACCTTGAACATACTTATGCATATAAGTCAAATGCTGCACACTTATACCTTGCGGGTACTTGCTCTTTTATACTTTCAGTAGCAACTAATGGACAGTTGCTGCAAGTCAAGTTGCTCTTTTGATTTGTATAGATTAAAGATCTGCCAGATCAAGCTATTGTTCTGTTAAGTTTAAAGAGACTTATGATCTCCTGGAATACTTTCTTTTTCCTTTTGTTTTTTTTCCTCCATTCCGTTAGGGAGAAAGTTTTAGAAGATCTGTCTGTCCCTCGTTCAAACCTCAGTTCAGTCTGATTCTGGAGATCATACCATGCTCTTTCAGAACAATATTTTGTAAACAGGAACTTTCCCTTAAGCAATTCATATCTGACTGCTATCTGATTTTCTCCCCTGGAATCTTTAGTGCTTCAGAAAACTTCTCTGCTTCTTGCTTATTTCATTTACGTCCTTAGCTCTCTGCATGTAATGACCTGAACTTCAAGGCTCTAAATACCATTTTTTTGTTCATTAACATTTTCCTGTACAAAACCAGGATATAGAAACAATGCTGTTGTTGCATCAGTTCCCTAGAAGCACTGTTCTTAAAATTTGAAAAGTTTTTTTTTCTCTGAATCAGGTATTCTTTAATAATGATGTTGGAGGATGTCTTCTCGTTCCTTTTACTTTTGTTGGTATGTCCATTTCCAGTTTCTTGTTTTTGCTTAAGAAACATCGTATAGGAAGTAAATACATTAAAAAAGTAGGGTAGCTGGTGCTACATGATCCCACTTGTGCTTCTGATTTCCAAAAGGCATAAGGCCTGAAAATGAGCCAAATTAATCTCTTACAGGCATTATTTTCAGTCTTTTCTGGTTTACAACTGAATGCTGATGCATACCAAGTAATGCTGCATCAGAGAAACAGAACTCTGAAGATTGTAATTCCCCAGTGATAGCATTTTATTTTTAACAAGGAGTAGGGCTTCTCTCTAGAAAGTCATTTCTCTAGTGAAGATTCTGTCTGCAGCATTGATCTTGGGAGTACTGCGGAGGAAACAAGGTGACTTTTGTCGTGTTCTTTTAAAGCAATGTAGTCAGCCACATGTGCTAAAAGCAGTTGTTGCAAAACAACACTTCTTCCTCTTTAGCATATGAGCTGAGTTCCATAGGCTGAAGTCAAGAGACTAGAGGAAAATGCACTATGGAGAATGACAAGACATTTATCTAATATGAGTTTTGTATATGTGATAATGGCTCTTTAAAAGTCTTATAACGTGTTCATGGAATAGCAGCTTAACTCTCAAAGGAAATCTGCTGAACAGAGTGGTCAGAGAATTCTTTCAGTGCATCAGCAAATTTCGCCTATAGGAGACATGCAATGATGACAAGCTACTGAACTGCTAGTAGCAAAATCTTGTGCATTAACAATGCGCAACATTTTTCTAAAGTCTCTTGATTTACTCTTTATCCATTTTCTTCCTTGTCTACCAGAAAAAAAAAAACAATTGTGGAGCCTTCCCTTTTAGTTTCATTGTTACTATTGAGAAACTTTTTACAGCTAAACTCAGAGGAAATACTAACTCAAAAATCACACCGTCAGATTTCTTTTTCACTTATTAGGCTTTCCTGGCTAGCTTCTGGGCTAATTAGCCAGCAGAGGGTGCTAAAGCACTAGATTACTTGTATTAAAATTAAAGCTGTTGGGGGAAAATGATCAGCTAGAACAGTGGGGATCAACTTTTTTGCCACATGCCACAAATTCCCTCTGCAGCCTTCCCAAGTGCCACTGTAATCCCTTTCCCCTGCCTAATCTGCTGCTCTGGTTTTTCTGCTTCTGCTTCCTTCCCTGTGTACCCTGGTGGATATGCTATTTTACTTTCTTCTTCCTGTCCTATTTGCTGTTGTGCTGCCTGTTCCCTCCCTGATCTGTCAGGTGCCTGTGTCACAGGCTGGCCACCTCTGTGCTAAAGCACTCTTGATTCTCTGCAGACAGTGCTACCTCCTTCTTTAACTCTTGTGCTCAAGTCTTTGCAAGCTTTAAAAAGTATGCCTGATCTTCCATCTGTAAAATCAGTGGGGCTACTTGCAGAGCTTTAAGTGTGACGTACATGTGTAAGTTTTTTCAGTATTTAGACATTTCAGTTTGTCAAAATGTTCATACCTCTAAAAATACTAATTCTCAATTTTTTAAAGGCATGATAAAAGACCTGAGTGTGGCGTGCCAATTTCAAGAAGCTCTGTCTTTCAAAAACACTTTGATTAGTGTTTTTCTTGGTGAAATTTTTCAAGGTGATCATTTTGGGTGTCTGTAGAAAAGTTTTTGTAACTTCGATATTTAGGAAAGTTTTAAATGTAATGTTCTTGTAGACTTGACAAAGAACTGATGGATACCTTCCCTTTTGATACAGTAACTATTACTTCTAAGACTCCCTAACACTTATGCTGGTGTTAAGTAATGGTAATGGTGATAAAGCTGGAATCCTGATTTCCATATACCTTTCCTTCCATTCTATTTAGTTTGATAGTAATTAGGTTATAGGTGGAACAAATGTTGACTGGCCTTGCCATAGTCAGCCTACCTAGTACCCTGGTTCTGCTGTCTGTTTCGAACTATTTGCTCAGGCTGTGAGCCAGGAGGCAGGTGGGGTTAAGGAGGTTTTTTCAGGGATCAGTGTGGTTTAGAACAGGGGTGTCAAACTTACCCAGTCCCCTGGCTCAGGTACAGACCATAGATCTCCTTGCAAGCTGCATCTGGACCCACCTTCAGACGTGGGCGGAGCTAACCCTAGGGGTGTGCAGGTCCCGGGGCATATGAGCCTGTGGAGGGCAGCAGGTGGGGTGGTGGTGAGCAGCTAGAGTGCAGAGTGGTGGTGTGAGGGGACTGAGGCAGTCACCCCAATTTGCACCCCCTTGCCAAGGGACAGCTCTGGATGGTAGTAGCAGGACTGTTTTACGTGCTGCATTGTTGGCTGAAGAAGTCATGGGGATAAATGCAGCCATTAGTAGCCCTGCTGCCGACAAAATCTGCATCAAATGGAACTCCAGACTTTGGTATTCCATAGTGGGCCTTGTCCCTGGATTCCTGCCATCTGTAAGAGCCCTGCAGGCCAGATGACACAGCTTCAGAAGATGCATTAGGCCTGCAGACTACGTATTTGACACCCTTCATCTATAGAGCACTGATTCACAGACTTTTTGAACTGGTGGACTTAGAACTTATTGTGAGCCCCATGTACCCTTATCCAATTTTTAATCTAAAACACATAGGTGATAGGGTCTGATATGATCTGGCAGCTAGCTGTGTTACACTTACCTTGATCGAAAACCATAGTTTGGGACCTGCTGACCTGAAGGATTGAACACATGTTTGGGGTTAGTAACTCTTTGAGTTCCAGTTCTAGTTGTGCTACTAACGTAGCCAAGTCAGTTGCTTTTTTTGTACAATGCTGTGGGCATAGTTGACACTGAATATTAAAAGCAGAACTGGAAATTTCTGAAATTGTGAACTGGAAGTACGTTTACTGTTGTATGCACCTCTGAAAGTCCTTTTTTTCATTGAATGTGCTCTTTCCTTATGTGTAGGCATTATCCAATTGGTTTGCTATTTGACCTTCATGCATCAAATACAGCCCTTCCTTGGAACATCACAGTGCATTTCAAGGTACAGTAAAATACAGCTTTTAGTTAATTCAGCTTCATGAACTATGTGAAATTTTGAAACCAGAATACATTTTCAGAATTAAACTTCCATCAATTTCTGAAGTATACATGGCTTTTTTAAAGGGGAAAGTATGAGGTTGTCAGTGAAACTTCAAAACTTTTGTAAATCCACAGCTGGATTTTTCTGTCAAGGTTATATATCCATGTCTCTTGATCAGTGATTCTCAACCAGGGTGATGCAACTCCATGGGGTGCCTGGAGACTCTTTCAGTGCTATGTTAGTTCTGTTAGGCATGCAAACTTGATTCACATGATAAAACCAGAGATTTCAAATAGGACAGAACTCTGCCCTGTTGTGGTCTGAGTTCTTTGCAACAGAAGAATTTCTTTATTATTTTTCTGTAGTGAAAAAGCAGGGAAGCTCTAAGAGCTAGCATTTTCTGAGGGTTGCCTTGATTCTATCCAGGGGTGCCTTGAATCTAAAAAGCCTGAGAACCACTACTCAAAGGCTTTATGCATTTCCTTTATTTTATATGGACTGCCTTGATTGTTGTTTGGATACAGAGTGTTGTAATTCTATAACCTGATTACCCAAAGTGTTCCCAAGGCACATTTACAGTGTGCAAGAAGTCCATAATCCCCCATTCATTTTAGGTAGCTATAATTGTCCAATAAATAGGTATAGTAAGGGTGCCATCTTTTGACTCTCTTGTTATCTAGAGTGCCGAGTCTCAACCAGGGTGCCATGAGATTCTTCTAAGGGTGATGTAGGATGCAACACAATATTAGCTCCATTAGATGTGCAAATGCCTACACATGATTGACAAGGTGAACCC
Source organism: Crocodylus siamensis (assembly GCF_052110815.1). Classification (NCBI taxonomy): domain Eukaryota; kingdom Metazoa; phylum Chordata; order Crocodylia; family Crocodylidae; genus Crocodylus; species Crocodylus siamensis. The sequence goes on along the minus strand of NC_143395.1, from coordinate 86,647,106 downwards.
AGAGATTGCAAATAGGAATTTATAGTGTGAGAAACAGCTTGCCCTTTTGTGGTCTAAGTTATTTGCATCAGAATAATTTCTCTTTTATTTTTCCATAGTTAAAAATGAGTGAAAACTAAGATCTGGCATTTTTTCAAGTCTGTCTTGAGTCTAGAAAGTTTAAGCACCACTGATTTAGATGTTCTGGCTTAGGATATGGCTCTGTAATTTAATTTAAGTCAAGTGAAGCTCTTTGTTTGATGATAACCTGTTGAATACAAATCAGTGAAATGGAGTAGAAGAAAAGGCAGACCTTAACTGTTATCTTATGTTTAACTGAAGAAAATTATGAAGAAAATCGTTAACACTGAATTAACACTGAACCTAACTTGTGTTACACTCTGAAGTACACCCTCCATACCTGAAGTACAAATATAGATGTACTTTCAGTTCTATGCTATATTAATATTTTTCCTGACATTTGAATAGAAAGGTTTAATTTGTCTTTGTTCTGTTGCAGAAGTAGGGATTAATATAGTGAAAGAAATGATTCACTAGATTGACTTTTTTGTATGTTTAGGGTGAAATGCAAATCAGACATAGGAAATATTTACTTTGTCAAGCTGGTTTGAATGCCCCAGCTGATTGAGCTGAGAGGTAGTCAAACAATTTAACTCTTGAAATCTTTTATAAAGCATTGGTAACAAAAACACTAGCTCAGTGGGGGGGTCCACCTTTTTGACAGGTAGGTCACAAATTAGTCCTGCATCCTCCCCAAATGCCACTCTGATCTCCTTTCTTTGCCCAATCAGCTGTTGCTCTTTCTGCTGGCTGCCTGAACTGCTAATTTGGTTTCTTCTTCCTACTCTGTGTTTTCTGCCCACTCAATTGCTTTATTTTCTGATCCCTCCGCAAGTCTGTTTTGTGCCGCACACAGAGGCTGAATGTTAATAGGCTGCGCATCCCTGTGTTAGCTGATTTATTGGAAGCTGGCAGACATTCTGGAGCACTGCATCCAAGCCTAAATCTATCAGCTGATATAAATACAGCTTTTTTAGAATTTGATAGGCTGTCTATTCCTACTGAACAAAGTTTTTTTTTTTTTTTTTTCCTCCACATAACATTACTTGTGTTAACCTTTATTAAAAAGTAACACAATTACTAGAAAATAAATTATATGGTCAACAGATAAAAGAATAAAGAAGAGCTGAGGCAATATTGTTTCTGGTTCTGGAAGGAAATAGTAAACATGTAAAGCATTTAGTTATTTGGTAAAGTAAGGTAAATTCTTTATACTTAACAAAAAAAAACCCTTTTGAAGACAGTATGGTATACTGTAGGAATATCTATTCTGATACTATTTTGGGAGGTATGCAGTTTAATTGAATTTCATATAGTGTATATAGCCAATACAAGCTCTTTTTGTTCAAAATGTCCAAAAGATACTGAAGGCCCTTGCTTTTCTTAGATTATATATGATGTAGTCATTGTGCATTCTAAGAAAAGTAGCTTATACTAGATCAGTTCCTGTATTAACCACATCAGGAGATTCTAAGATTCTAAATGGTGTCTATAACTCACCTTTGCAGATGGTTTGAGAAAGGGGGTAATCGGTTGTTTTGTTGTCTGTATTATTATAATTCATGCTTAACAAGCAGCTACCAGTTACATTGGCTTTTAAAGATGTAGTACCTTATGGGGTATACAGCCTCGAAATCTGCAAGTGAGAGGGAAAGTGAAACTGAGGAACAGATTTTTAGGTTTATATCAGCTGATCTGCTTATGAGAATCAGTATAATAAGTTGTCTGGAAAGTATGTACTACCTCATTCTAAATGGGAATTTTAAATGCGGTTTTTCAACTACAATACAAATTATTCCTTATTGAGAACTACATACACACATAGCATTTGGACAGTTGGGAAAGTGCATGTTAACCTGTATATGTTAAACAGCTCTACAGACTTGCTCAAAACTTGCTTTGCAATGATGAGAAACCTCTTTGGACTGATAACAACTCTACTAGGCTTCAACACAGGGAAAATTATAAAGTGTTAGAAAAGGGCAGTTTGTACTACATCTAGAGGTATCTTTAATGAGACCTCCTTTCTAATTCTAGCTTGCTGTAAACCTGTAATATGTTGAGTTATGTTTGTTAACCTAGCTTTTATTGCATAAAGTAATAGTTTCTGTAGTTAAAATAAATTTTCTAGGTATCTTAAAGCAAAGGCATCAACCAAACCTACATGTACTCACCAGAAAGGTTGTAAGGGTTTAAAGTGTTACAGTATCTCATCAGAAATGGATAGTTTTAAGAGTATAATTTAAGCCTAGACTATTTAGGTTTTTTAGTTTAAGTTGGCTAATAAATAGCTCTGGTAAATTTAAAAATTGTAGCATTTGTGTGAGTTCATTAAAAGTATTGAGACGCTATACAGGCATACCTCGGAGATATTGCGGGTTCGGTTCCAGACCACCGCAATAGAGCGAATATCGCAATAAAGCAAGTCACATGAATTTTTTGGTTTCCCAGTGCATATAAAAGTTATGTTTACACTATAGTCTATTAAATGTGTAATAGCATTATGTCTAAAAAAACAATGTACATACCTTAATTAAAAAATACTTTATTGCTAAAAAATGCTAACCATCATCTGAGCCTTCAGCGAGTCATAATCTTTTTGCTGGTGGAGGGTCTTGCCTCGATGTTGATGGCTGCTGACTGATCAGGGTGGTGGTTGCTGAAGGTTGGGGTGGCTGTGGCAATTTCTTAAAATAAGACAACAATGAAGTTTGCTGCATCGATTGACTCTTCCTTTCACAAAAGATTTCTCTGTAACATGCGATGCTGTTTGATAGCATTTTACTCACAGTAGAACTTCTTTCAAAATTGGAGTCAATCCTCTCAAACCCTGCCACTGCTTCATCAACTAAGTTTATGTAATATTCTAAATCCTTTGTTGTCATTTCAACAATGTTCACAGCATCTTCACCAGGAGTAGATTCCATCTCAAGAAACCACTTTCTTTGCTTATCCATAAGAAGCAACTCCTCATCCATTAAAGTTTTATCATGAGATTGCAGCAATTCAGTCACATCTTCAGGCTCCGCTTCTAATTCTAGTTCTCTTGCTATTTCCACCACATCTGCAGTTACTGCCTCCACTGAAGTCTTGAACCCCTCAAAGTCATCCATGAGGGTTGGAATCAACTTCTTCCAAACTCCTGTTAATGTTGATATTTTGACCTCCTCCCATGAATCTTAACGGCATCTAGAATGGTGAATCCTTTCCAGAAGGTTTTAAATTTACTTTGCCCAGATCCATCAGAGGAATCGCTATCTATGGCAGCTATAGCCTTACGAAATGTATTTCTTAAATAATAAGACTTGAAAGTAGAAATTACTCCTTGATCCATGGGCTGCAGAATGGATGTTGTGTTAGCAGGCATGAAAACAACATTGATCTCGTCGTACATCTCCATCAGAGCTCTTGGGTGACCAGGTGCATTGTCAATGAGCAGTAATATTTTGAAAGGAATCTTTTTCTGAGCAGTAGGTCTCAACAGTGGGCTTAAAATATTCAGTAAACCATGTTGTAAACAGATGTGCTGTCATCCAGGCTTTGTTGTTCCATTTATAGAGCACAGGCAGAGTAGATTTAGCATAATTCTTAAGGGCCCTAGGATTTTCGTAAAAAACGCAATATCTGCGAAGCGCAATAAAGCGAAGCTCAATAAAACGAGGTATGCCTGTATAATTTATTAGTCTTGCCATATGCTATTAATTTCAAACTAGCTATGCTGTGGCTCAGTTAAATGATCAGCTGTTTTCCCTCTTAGGTCTGGTTATGGGTGTGATTTTTGTATTTGAGTAAGTTTTTCATTTTTTTGATCAACTAGTGTGTTAACAGGTGTTAGATAAATTAGAACTGGCAGGTGTTAGGTGGAATGGTATGAAACCAGACTGGTGAAACTTGGAAACTGATATATTTTTTGGAACAGCATCATAGAAATGTTCAGTTAACATTGTTGTTTCTAAGTGTTAAGAAACCATGATAATGACTGCAATGAAACACTAAATGCAAAACCAAAACCAAAACAAAACAAGACAAAACCAAAGAAAAGCTGCTCAAAACCCAGGGGTTCTGAATTAACATTGTGTCAGAGACCAGCTGTCAAACTTATTATAATTGTCCCAGCTATCTTTAAAGTCTTTAAAGAAATAATCTGAAGATAGGGTCTTCAAGATAATCTTAATAATTAACCTGAGTATTCAGCCAATGTACAAAATACAAAAAATGCCCCTTCAGCCACTACAGCAGAGTTTCCCAAAGTGTGGCATGCAGGTCAAAGGTGACCTGTAAACCCCTCTGACACAGCCTACCATCTAGGATTGCTCCTTTGAAATGGCTTCAGGGGCAAAACTTTGGGAATCCCTGTACTAGGGTTTTGGGGCAGCCCATTATTCTCTGGTATGCCTATCTAGTCTCATTTGCCTCTTGCAGAGGCACTATTCTTCACATCATTCTTATGCTTTTTCTAACTTCTGTTTGGGCTTCTCTGTGGGTGCAGACAGAAAAAAACTCTTGAACCATTCCAAGAACATCACTGATAAGACTGGTTCACAGTTGTCCTGGGTCAGAGGTTTCTACACATAGTTACCTTTTCAGCATTTCAGTGCTGTCAAACCATGGCCAGGGAGTGATAGTGAATACCTAGCCCAATTACATTTTTCTGCTTCACCTTCTTGCTAGTGTTGAGTTCAATAAAAAACCCAACATTCTTGCACTTACTGAAATCTATGTGATGGTACACTGACAGGGAGTGCCCAGGTGTATGTGTAGGGCAAGGGCCTACTAGATCCTTGCTTCTGGGTTCTTAGGAGCTGGGCTGCAAGTGCTTTCACTGATTTTAAAAAGCACTTTCCCCCAAACCACTTCTCTGTTAACTTCAGTGTCTGGAAATTGACCAGAGCTCAGTCAATCTCAGGCTGATTTGAGGGTGCAGGGGTGGCCAGGTTGGGAGGGGTTAGATCCAGGTGCATGCTCCTCTTAAAGACCCCCAAGGTAGGGGAGAGCATCATCTCCCTTGGAAGCCCATTCCAGATTCTGGTAGCCCTTACCGTATAGAAGTTCTTCTTGATGTCTAACTTAAATCTTCTCTCCGTCAGTTTGTGGCCATTGTTCCTAATTACTCCAAGGAGTGCCCTGGTAAACAGAGCATCTCCTATTCCTTGCTGCCTCCTGCCCTCCCCCCCATGAATTTGTAGATGGCCACAAGATCACCTCTCAGCCTTCTCATGCAGAGGCTGAAGAGATCCAGGGCCCTCAAACTCTTCTCATAGGGCTTTGCCTGCAGGCCCCTAACCGTATGAGTGGCCCTCCTCTGAACCCTTTCAAGGTTGTCCACATTGAGGTTGTTCACTTTTGGTGAAGTGCAGCACCAAAAACTGGACACAGTATTCCAACTGCAGCCTGACCAATGCCCCGCAGAGGGAAAGTATCATCTCCCTGGACCTGTTTGTCATGCACCTGAAAATGCATGATAAAGTGCAGTTAGCTTTATTGATCGCTTTGTCACATGGACGACTCATGATTATCTTGGTGTCAGCAATGACTCCGAGATCCCTCTCTGCTGCTGTGCTGCTGTGACAGTCCTCCCCAAGCCTGTAAATGTCACAGATTGCTTTTCCCTAGGTGCAGCACTTTGCACTTGTCCTTGTTGTACTGCATCCTATTCTGTTTTGCCCACTTTTCCAACCTGTCCAGATCCGCCTGGATTCGTTCCCTGCCCTCTAGTGTGTTAACTTTACCCCATAATTTGGTATCATCTGCAAATTTGGACAGAGTGCTTTCCACACCCTCCAAGTAACTGATGGAACTCTGCTTTGAAGTAAATTCTGAAAAGAAAACTTACTTTAGCATCTTAATGTTTTCAGACTCTGACCATCCTCATGTAAGAGGAACAGGCTTTTTGTCTGTCAACTTTCAGTCATATACAGGGTCTTCATAAAGTCCTTGTGCACTTTAAACTTTAATAACTTAGGTTGTGCAAAAGGACTTCATGAAGACTCTGTATAGACATTACAGGTCTAAATTACAAACCGTTCCTTTCAGAAGGCAAAATGCCAGGGGTGGGCAACTATTTCAGCTGGAGGGCCAGTTAATGAGTTTTGATGAGCTGTTGAGGGCCACACACAAAAACTTTTAGAAGATATTTTAACAAATTATACAATTCAAGCAAGTTGGACCCCTGCATGCTGGGGCAAGAGCTGCCCAGCTGCAGCTTCCCTCCCCACCTGGCTGGGCATGTGGTGTTTAGCATGCATCTCCATGGCTACTGCCTTTTCCTGTGTGCTTCCTGCTGCCAGGAGCAGTTGAGCAGGAGGACAAGCCACTGAACCTGCGGGGAGGAAAACTGAGCAGTACCCAGGCAGCTGCAGCTGCACCAGGAACAGCTGGGAAGCTGTGAATGCTGGCCAGGGTCTAGGCAAGAGCACAGTGTGGGCTGCCCAGGCAGGAGTGGGTGGGGCTCGGCCCCATGTAGAGTGCCATGGGTGCAACCATGGGCTAGATTCAAGTAATTAGCATTTCTAGGGTTTGGGTCTCTGCTACTCCTCCTCTTTGAGGAGGTCTTTAATAGGGTACATTCTTAAGTAACAAGATTTTCCCAAGAAACTTCCAATCTAAATCAGGTCCTCAATACCTAATTGGATTTTGATTTTAAAAAATCTCTTTATTCAGTCCTTGTTTTTACATGGAAGATAGCCTTCTTAGTGAACCTGGCAATGAGCCAGAGTTAGGAAATTTGTGATATCTTTCTGTAAATCTTCATTTATGGTTTTTCATGAGGAAAAGTTAACCCTTACTACCATCCTAAAGTAATTTGTTCTTTTGCTATCTAGTAAGGACATTTTTTTCCAAATTTTTGATCTTCCTGTCACTGAAAATTAATATCTTTATTCTTATCACTGAATGTGAGTCTTTGGCTTTTCATATGGACAGTAGGAGGGATCTTTGTGTTTAGGAGTCTGGGAGTACATTTTGGTCCCTTTTGTCAAAGTTCTCAATTGGTATCCAAGGTGCATCCCTAAAGGTATACCTGGAGTGATAGCACTTGTAATCTGCCTTTTTTGCCTTTGAATTTAAGTCTCATTCCTTTTAGAGTAACAAAGTTGAAACCATAAAACACGAGGTCTAGAAGGCTGTACATGCAGGCTGTCTCTTTCCCCCCCAATCTAGAGTTTTGTAGGCATTGGCCCCTTTACTTCTAGGTGTCAGCACTTCCTCTGTTGTAGGTAAGGAGAGTAGGGTAATGAAGACCTGACTGACTTTCAGCTCAGGGACCCTCTGTTAAGCAGTACAGAATGCATCTTAATCATGTCTTGCTGTTTCCTACATTTTCTGTTTTTCAGCATTTCTCAGCACAAATGTCCTGTAGCTATGGAGCTGCTTTAGGACACTTCCTAGCCTCTCCCCTGCCTCCCCATTCTCCCCGGCCTTCAGGTTTTTTGTTGTTGTTGTTGTTGTTGTTTTTTGGGGGTTTTTTTTAATACCAGCTCTTTTTAATCAGACATTTTAGTCACCACTGGAAAGGTACTTTGCCTATCTAGTAACCCTTTCTGGACTGCTACCATATGAGCTTATTACGGGGATTTGTAAAGGGGAAGAAAAGTGTTTCTGTTTTGTCCAGTCTCATTTGATTTGTTCCTTTACTTTTCTGATGATCATCTTTGTTGTTAGTGTCAGGTCTGCTCAGTCAGACATATAAATGTCTCTTCAAGAAAGTCATGACCATCACACATGAAAGCAGAAATTTAGTGAAGTAAATCAAGTAGTCATTATTAACAAATCGAGGCCTGGCTACAATAGAATTATGGGCAAAGAATGTTTTTCTGTTAGTCAAGGTCATCCCACCCTGCACATTTATGTGTCTGAGACATTAAAAGTGGATTGCTTAAAAGTTGTAAAATTTTTAATCGCTAAACAACTATTATTTGCAAATTAACATGGTTTTCCCTTTAGGAAAGGAAAGACTGAATAGGATCAGCAGTTGGATCCAAAGTCAGGAAAGACTGAATAGGATCCACAGTTGGAAAACTTTGTTTTCAAAAGTAGTAAATCAAATGTCTGTAGTCAGGTGAACTGGAAATATGGATTGTGCTTCTGTAGCACATCTTTGTTTTTTCAAAATATAAATCTCTCTATTAGTAAACCAAAGGCTTTAAGAACTGGATAAGATTTGTGACCTATACTTTGTCTACGTGCTTCTTGAAAAATAATTGTTTTGTGTGCTGATTCATTTGTTTTGTTAAGAGTTCCATGATGTACTTATTTCTTTTGGTCTGTCTTCTGAATTTTATTGTAGAATTTTCCAGAAAAGGACCTTCTTCACTGTCATTCTAAGGATGTCATTGAAGCTCATTTCATGGCTTGTATAAAGGAAGCAGATGCCTTAAAGCACAAAAGCCAAGTCATCAATGAGATGCAGAAAAAGGATCATAAGCAACTCTGGCTGGGGTTACAGAATGGTAAATGCAGCCTGTCAATAACTAAAACCAAACAAGCTGGTTTTTTATGTTAGGTTTAATTTATTCAAAACCAGGATTTTTCCTATTAAAGTGATTTCCCGCCCCCCCCTATTTTTTCCTAGTAAAGTGATTGTAAAATATACTTTTCAGCATTTAAGTTTAATCAATGTGAAGCATTTTAATGGGGGACCACCTGCTCTTCACCCCATGTATACCAGATTGTAGGTCCACTTTAAGCTATTCAGGGAAATAATCTGAGTTTTGTCTTGGTTCATGTAATAAAACTGCAACCTGTTTAATGTAGTTTGGTCTCAATTTAGGAGATGCCCAGGTTTTACCTGGTATTGAGTATGAGCTGTCTCTGACCCTGAAAATGGGTGGTTCCTCTAGTTTATGGTTGGAAGTCATTGGTGGGGCAACACAACTAACTTTCATTGATGTTGTCTTGTGTGTGAGTAATATTGCCCATTTTCACCACCCAAAATTTAAAATATAATTATTGCTAGTCCCATGTCTTTTACAAGGAGATTATGACATAGATATAAAGTAATTACTAAAAAATATTGATGCCAGGATCACTTAGAGTAGCATCTGTATAAAATTAGCTACTCTTCTTTTATGGATTTCATAGTTCATTACTTCTGTGTAAAAGACATTTATGGGGAACAGTGGCTTTTCTTTATGGGAGAACATACTGGAAAATGTTGGTTGGCCAGCTAAACATCTTTTTGACAGAATTTTTTATCTGGTTCTGGATGTAGACAGTTCATTTCTTGCTGGATAGGAAAGACTGCCATACCACTTTGAAATGTATCTTCACACATTTTTAGTATTTATTTGATTTCTAGAAGATGCCATTGTTTTTGATCTGTTAAAGTTGTAGAGTCAGCAGTGTTTTGGGGCTAAGTGCCAAAAAAATTGGCAGCCCTGACTTGTTGGTGTGCCAGCGTGGATGGTGGGGCAGGCACAAGGGGCTCAATCCTTTTTGTGGCAGTGCACCCTCAGCCCCTTCCCCACTGTCTGCCCTGAGGCACATGTGCACCCGCTGCCAGCAGTGAGCCGAGCCAAGCTCTGTGGACCCTGATGCAATTGCTTGCAGCCTCCCGTTGCCTGCCACATCCGACCTAGGATCTGGGCAGGACCCTGACACCTACCATGGAGGTGGGCTGCTTGTAGCAGGTGGTGGGGATGCTGCAAGCAGCTGCACCCTAGGTCTGTGGAGCCCTTCTGGCTGGTTGCTGGCAGTGAGTGCATGTGTGCCTCAGGGTGGACAGCAAGGAAGAGTTGTGCTGTCACAACAAGAGTCAAGCCCTTTGCAGCTCCCCCACTGACTGAGGTGGATGGGCCAGGCAAAATGCCATCATATAGCATGCTCTGGCACGTGCTGGGGGGGTGGTGACCCCTGTTGTAGAAACTATAAGACATTTAAACATTTAATTTATAATGGCTAGACCTAATTTTAAAACGAATATTTGAAATACTGTAACTGCATACACACATTCAGAACATCCAGGACAACTCCCAGGTTTATTTCCCTGAGAGAAAAGCTGACCTGTACAGGCTCAGACAGGGAAGCAAGGAACCTGTAAGCATGAATACTGGGTTGCCAGAGGTCCCGAGAGCACACAGCCCAGAGAGTTTTCAAGGCTTTTTAAGTGAAAGTAACCAGGGACCATCAGAGTCACTGAAGGGTGGGGGTCTGTGTTGTGCACAGAACAGTCCTCCAGCATTTCCCTTCCCCCATACTGTGTTGGAGCGCAGCTAAGGCTGGGGACTGCATATGTTTCCTTGCATCCAAGTGCTACAGTGTCATTCAGGCACGGAACAAGCCAGGAGCAGAACATGCCTGCCAACTGTTTCAGCGCTGGGCTTTTCCAGCCCGAAGCACTTGGGAGGTATGTTCTGTTCCCTGCTTGGCTGAGAGTGACATACATTTTCTCTCCCCCTGTGGGAGGAGAGAGAAACAAAGCACAGTAGGATTGCAAAGGTTGGCTCTGCATCCACTGCGTGTACAGAAGTTCTGTCTCTTGAGGAATATTCTCTGGGGAACCACTTCATGCAGATTGTTCCTAAGTTATTTTTCTCCCTGAATGGCCACTTTTACTTTGGAAGAAAATTTACAAACTTCTGTACGCTTGTGGTTGGTTTCTCCAGAGACAGCAGTGACCTTCCCTACAGAAACTGAACGTCTTTCCAAGCCTTTAGAAAGCTGGTGAATGAAATAAAGCTATAGAGCAATTAATTGTGACCTTAGTCAGGAAATGCAACATATAATAATGTCATCTTGACCTCCCCCCTCAGTTAATGCCACAACCCAGAATGACTGAACTGCTTGGACAACAATTGAATGTGATGTGTGTTTTGGAAGAAAGTTAATTATCTTCTGAGTTAGTTGATTTTATATCCTGTTGTTATTAATTTTAACAGGAGGAGATGTCAAGTAACTGTCTTTCTTGAGGAACAGGGAATGGTGAGGAGTTGAGGGAATTGTCAGTTTAACATGTGAATGGTGAAGTTTTTAGGGATGTAGCTATTAAATACGTAGATTTATGTAGTGAAACTACTGGGAAATGTGCTGACTCGTTTATAGTTTGAGTCAGCACAGAATTTATCTTAACCAGTTAGGGGAATCTGTTTTGGTGTAATTGACTGATATTTTTCATATTAATAGTGAAAAAAAATCTCAATTAACTGGAAAACAGTTTACTCTTAAATATTTGCTTTTAAAAGGTCAGATTATTTTATTTTAAATTTTTAGTAATTGAGAAAATGATGTTTTTTTTTCCATATTCATCAAAGTGGCACACTTTGTATCATAAACAAGTTAATCTAAGAGTAATGTTATAGGAAGAGAATGCTACGCCAGTGTAATTCTTTGAAGTTTTTAGCAGTGTATTAACTTTTAATGGACTGTATAGCCCGATATAGAAGTGGAAGCAGTACAATACTAAGATGCTGCTAAGGATGCATTGTATTAATAGCTGTTTGCCCTTATTTCAGAATTAGCTTTATAAATAAGCATAGTAAGGATCTGTAGAATTTCCAAGCTATCTTAAGGCAAACAGGCTTTTTAGAGCAAAGAAATAGCATGAATAAAGGCTCTTCGCTTGATATATCACCAATTTAGTCTGGTGGTACAGAATCAGTTCAGATAACCTGATGACACTTGTGAGGCAGAATGAGATGCATATTGTGTTTTCTGTGCACTGTTCACAGCAATAAACAAAACTTAAAGAGAGAACCAGCTTGTTATATAACTGTTCTTGATGTATGCTGTTGCCAATTCTATATAGAGAGGAGTTGAATGATATTTTATACAAATGAAATGGGGGTTTTCATTTAGTATCCTTTTAACTAAATTTTTTCTCTAGCATTCATACCAATGAAATGCTGGTGTTTTATCATAGTGGTAGCTACATATTGTTTTATTATTAAAGTCATTTGTGTAGAAGTTGGTTGTAAAATGTCACTGTAGCTAAAATTAAAAAAGGATGTTGAGTACTTGTCAGAATATGAGAAAGCACTCAGTTATATAGGTTAGGTTTCATTGTTATCACAAGTGTCATAAGTGATTGCCCTAAGCTGGTATTTCTTTTTTACCAAAGGGTCTTCATTTTAAGTAAACCATCATTATACTCGATGTGTTTGGGACTGCTTTGTGACAGTGCTTAAGAGGGTGGCCTAGTGAAGTTGATCTCATACAGGTTTCACTATTTAATGAGCAATGGCACCTGTGCAACCTGACACTTGAAAGAGAAGCTTAAATAATCTTTTGAATACTTTCAAATGCTAATTTTAATTTGTCAGCTTTTCATAAAAGAGAAATACGAAAAGCTTGTGAAACCAAGAAAACTCTTTTTAAGACATGCTGTACCTTTCAGTATTTTTTTATAGGCTTTCGTTTTAGATATAATGATTTTAAACCTCTCTCTGAAACAGAATTGATGACCACAAAAAAGAAAAGAAAGTAACATTTGTGATAACTGCCTCACAGCTAATAATACATCTGCAGTTTTTTGTCTGTGAAAATTAAAAAAAAATTAATTAGATCTAGTATATAGTAAACAATTATTTTTATTTAATTCTTGTTAGATAACTCTGTCAGATTTACTACATGGATTAATGTGGTGCTAAACTTTGTTTTTTGTAAATTTTAATTTTGCCTTTTTGCATAACTTCTTGATATCACAATAAAGCATATATAAATCACAAATATAAATTGGAGTTTGGTAGCTCTTCATATTAAACTGGAGTTGCCTGGTCTGCTGGCATTGAGAATTTTCCATTTCTGTTGCTCTAACATCCATCATGGGATAAGCCACAGCAATAAATGTGTGGCATATCTTGTGTTGGGATTACCTGGTTTGGTGTCATGTTCATCTTTGATTCCTTTGTTGTTTTACATGGTAGCTGATCAGCCACCAAATCAGAGACTTGGTCTTACCTTTCTGCCCTGGTGCCTCTATTGATTTAAATCATCCTTCTAATTTCAGTCTAATTAATGCCTGTTTCCCTAAGTCAGTCTTTTTCCACCAGAGGTTGATAACTTGGGAATGCCATATTGGTACAGGATCAAGGTTGGAGAATTGGGGCATTTGAACAAGGTAGAGAAGAGAAGCTTCCTGAGGGCAAAGAAGTAAAGCTGTTCTACTGAAGTTTTTTGACCACAAAGCTAAATTTTATTCAGAATGATAGGAAAATGTCTTACTGTAACTCTTGTTCTGAATCACTTTGTTGCTTCTTTATAATGAACAAGGGCAGGCAAGCTTTTAAAAGTATTCTTTTCTGTTTGCTTTTTACATTAGAAATTCAGGTCTTATCTATGTCATAGTGTTTCAAAGGAGACTGGTGAAATGATGACACAGGATCAAGAAAGTGAAAGCTGAACAGTTAAAGGGGTAAATAATTTTTTTAATTGAATAGTTCAGAAGTTTAACTTCTTGATTTCTATGCAACAATTTTGATAAAGAGAATTTATTAAAGATTCAGGACACCTGTTTTTTCTTTGATGTGAAAGCTCATAAGAGATATGTCCTATAATGTTCACTGCGCTGTTAAGGAAGCCAAGATTTGATATTTCTTGTACTTGACACACAATCTGTTTGAGTGCTTGGGCAGCCTCATAGGCAGAAAGTTCTTTTGTAATATCCCACCTAAATGTCTCTTGTTGTAACTTTAAGTCCATTATTTTTCCCCCACTTTGCTGTGGATGCACAGAATACTGTATTTACTTGAATATTAGATTACCCTGATTATAAGAGCCCTGCCCCCCTGTAAGGTTTTATTTATGGAAAATTTATAAATTCGTTATAATTTTCCAGGTATAAAATCTAATCATTGGAGGTTTGTCTTCAATTTTTTACCTTCTCACTGCTACAGCAGAGGAAATAAATAAAGGGGATATCAGGGTGCCCCTTTGTCTTCTGTCTCCCATTGTCTTCCCTTTGCAGCTCCTTTCCACCCTTCTTCCTGTCTGACTTTGCTCTCCCTGAACTGAACACATGGAAGTGAGAAGCAAATTTGAAAAAAAATGAACTTGAAATAAACATATAGTTGTAGTAATTTTTGTATAGTACCTATAGACTTAGTTCATTCAGATTTTATGCATTTTACGTTTTTTGAAACCTGCTGCAAGTTTTAGTGCAGGTACTTCATAAACTCATTTTTAAGTAGCACTTTGGCACCTACTTATATATAATACAAACTGTTCAGGATATCCCAAAGTCAAAAGGGTCATGATTTACCATATAGTTCATTGGGCTGGGCCCTAGCAAAGTCAATAGCATTTCAAGTCATGGTGACCCCACAGCTCAGCACTATTCAGTACATGCATGTGCTCCAGATACCCCTCCCCTCCGGAGGATCCATGGGCTAACTAGCCCTTATTTATGACTGGAACTAGGTGGTCTTGTCATGAGTCCTGAGATGCTCCAAAAAGTTATATGCAAGTGAAGCTTAGGGCATCCTGATCTTACTTTGCACGGGACCACACTAATCATGCTACAGGATGAGAAAGGGGGCAACAGAGGGATTCTGGGTGAGCTGTTTGGGGCCCTGTTTGGCAGTGTTTGCCAGATACTTAAGACTGGTAAAGAAACAGGAGTAATTGAAAATGGGAAAGAAAGAAACAGCTCAGCTGTGAACGTGAACAGGAAGAGGGAATATATTCAGTGTAGTGGCTCACCATGACTGTAAAAAGTGTCAAGTGCTGAGGGTGACTGCACTCTATGGCCTCTTCCATATATCTTATTCAGATGGGCTGCACTAGCCTATCCTTGTGGTAGGTTCCCATTAGCATGTCAAATGTAGCCATTTTGGTACCAAGGGGATGGTGTCAGGGTTGGCTCTGGCCCTTCCAGTGCTGGCCTGGCATTGCAGTACTTACAGGTCTGCTGCCAGTTGCCCATGAAGGGAACACTCATGTGTTTTTTCAGAAGGACCAAAAAAAGGAAAAAGTTCCCAATAGCATGTTTGCCCTAGTTGGGCCACATACTTTATATGTATGCTTAGTGTTGGCTAAATTTAATCAACTTCATAGTTGGTTTCCATTATTGAGCACATGCTACTTTTGGCAGCAGTTTAATGATATACAGTGTATTTGATTAGGTTTCTTAGTATGTGAATGTAAGATGAGGGGCTTTTTCCTAATGCTGACTGGTGGGGGGAACCTTGTCTTATATTTGAGTAAATTCATTAGTTGGTTGCCACCCCAAGAGTGATCTCTTTAAAAAAAAAAAAAAAGAGTTCATCTTTATTCTAGAAATGGGCTATCCTGGAGTTAATTTATAAGAAGTTGGACAGCTTTGACCTCTGTTATGCTTATTTTGAAAATATAACTACTGTTCTTTACTTATCAGTCATGAAGTATTTTCTTTTCTTTACTCTGTAAAGCCCCAACTTATTGTTTTGTTACCAGGGAATGGGGGTACACCAGCCAGGTGCCAAGCCTAGCACCTCTCGCAGGGGGCGGGGCAGGGGACAGGGACGGGGCTGGACTTGGCCCTTGGCTGGTGCAGCCCCATCCCCTGCAAGCGGCGCTGCTTGGTCCGCATCAGCCGAGTGCCAAACCTAGCACCGCTTGCAGGGGATGGGGCCGTTCAAGCTGAGCGCCAAGCCCAGCATCACTTGTTGGTGACAGAGATGGGCTCAGCATTCAGCTGGGGACGTGCTGCTTGCAGGGGTCAGGGTTGGGGCTGAGGCTGAGGCTGAGGCTGGGGCTGGGGCCGGGCTCGGCACTTGGCTAGTGTGGCCCAATCCCCTGCAAGTGGTACTGGGCTCGCAGGGAATGGGGCTGAGCCAGACAAGCACTGAGCCTGGCCCTGTCTGCCATGAATAGCGCTGCTGAGTGCTGAGGCCAGCCCCACTTGCAGAGGACATGGCTGGGCTCAGCGTTTGGCTGGCATGGCCTAGGCAGTGCCACTTACCGGGGATGGGGCTGTGCCAGCCAAGCACCAAGCCCGGCTCCAATTTATACCCTGGGCCTATGAAAATCCTAACTTTTCACACCGGAAAACTGGGTCCGACCTATATACCACATCAACCTATATACTGAAAAACAATACTTAACTCCTCGTGCCTGTGGTCAGCATAAATTCTCTGGTAAGGATCGTTGATTTCTGCTATGGTTTAAGCACATTTTTAAGGCATAAAAATAAATAAGAATAGTTAGCATCATACAATTTTAGTACTTTAAAATTTCTTTGTGCACCCTGTGCATGTGACATTGAGTTTGAGAAATGATTTATGAGCATAACTGTATCCTAATTGTCAAGAAATTTAATAAGCGCAGTCTTTTTTGTTTCACTGTATTATGACTGGATCAATAAGCATCATTTCATAGTGATGATTGGGTCACTTTTAATCTCAACTGAGATGAGGAAATATTTGGAAAATGTTCAGGGATTTGGGTAAATGGGAATGTTACAGTACTTGGTTGCTGAGAATATGTATGAAACTGTATAATCTGTCTAAAACTGTTTTAAAAAGACAAAACTTCAAAAGAATACCAGTTGTTTGTCAGCAGTTCTCAGCCTTTTTGGTCTCAAGGCACCCCTACATAACTTCTCTGAATTTAGCAACACTCCATTTAAAAAATGGGGGAGGGAGTGATGTTACTGTTTTTAATGTACTTTGGCCTGACACTTTTTCATATCTGTTCTTAAGCCTCACCCAGATGAGCTGCTGACAGGGAAAGAAGAAAGACCAGTTTCTAAAATAGTATAACACAATACTTATAATGAAACTTTCAGTACATGAGTATGTACATTAAGTGAAGATAATTACAAAGAGGTCATACCCTACTTACATTTGAAAAAAAATAGCTTTCCGGCTCAACAATCTAAAGAATTTAATCTGCTGCAGTTGCATATAATTTTTCAAAATAACTGGCCTGCTAACCTAGTTACATAACTGTAGCAGTGTGATTTGAATCTTATCACTAACTGTGCTATCACTTCTGGTTTACCTCTCTTCTTCTTAAAAATGTGGAATATTTATTTAGAAAATTAAAACAAACATGGATGTTTACTAACTTCTACGCCTTTCAGGTAACATTACTAACGTTTCCTTTGCTCATTACAATTTCTTCTCCTTTTTTTCCTTTACTTTTCTCCTCTGTTTCTTTATTTTTCTTTGATTTCCCCATCCCCCCTTAATTAGTGTTCTTCCCCACTTGCTTTATTGTTATGTTTTGTTGGGCTTTGAGGTGACTTCTCTAATCTATGATTAGTTTTTCCCAGAAGTATCATGTGCCCCATGAAATGATTCTGTATTCCCTGTTCCCTAAAAATACTTCCTTGTTGGATTTTTTTTCCTCTTCCTTTTCTGTTTTCTAGGTTTGTTGCCCCTATATGGCTATGCTTATTCCCTCTGCATTTTCAGTGAACAAGTGACAGTGCCAGCTCCCATTCTCCCTCTCTCTCCCACCTTGGAAAGGATGGGAGGGAAGTGGGAGTG
Organism: Crocodylus siamensis; assembly: GCF_052110815.1. Classification (NCBI taxonomy): domain Eukaryota; kingdom Metazoa; phylum Chordata; order Crocodylia; family Crocodylidae; genus Crocodylus; species Crocodylus siamensis. Next base: position 86,629,644 of record NC_143395.1, on the reverse strand, counting down.
GAGCACTGTGAGATGCTGGGGGATGGAGAAACTCCGTGTGATGCTGTGGTATACTTTGTAGACCTTGTATGTAATGATACACAGTGTAGTGCTCTAGAGAAGTTCCTGTTTCATCCAGGAACATTTTTGTGGCATTTCTGCAGTCAGTCTAATGTTACAGCAGTGTGGACAGCTGTTCACTTGACTTATGTAGTGCTACAGACGTTCTGATGCAGGCCATGGGTAGACAGTAAAGTGTCAAATCCAGTGTGGAGACCATTCTATGTAGCCTGTCTGGATTAAAGCAACACTTTTTTTCCTCTTTTAACAGCCTCTTCAAATCTTCATCTGTTTGGGAAGCATCTTTAAGGTGAGATAGATGGTTAGCTATGTTAGTCTGAAGTCAGCCAGAAGACAGGGTAAATATGTACCTTTATAGACTAACTCAGAGGTGCCCAACCTTTTTCCCTGGTGGGACAGTCCGTCTGGGGGCTGGATCTGGCTGGTGGCCCCGATTTAGGCCTTAGAGGGGGTTAGGAGGCATCCTGGTCCAAATCCAGCTGCATGGGGAGAAGGGGCTGTAGTCCTACCCCTGTGTGGTCTGGCCCTCCTTATACTCCGTTTCTGAAGTCCTTTCACAGCATCTGATGAAGTTAAAGCTTGTGCTCTCTCTCTATTTTATTTAGTTTAAAAAGGTACATCTTTAGGATGCTATTGTATGTTGGCCACATGTCTTATGTTGAGGATAGAGGCAGTGTTGTTATGTTTTGTCAAAGGTATTTTGAGTCAGTAGTCTGACAGGATTTGTTTTATGTTTTATTATGTTCCTAGAACACTCATTGAAGGTCGCACAGTTCATTATAATTTCCTCCAGAAATCTGGGAGGGTTTTTTTTTATATACAACTGTTCCTATTCCATTGTGGCAAACTTTGTAGGGGAAACTTACATGCTAAGTCCTCATCATTCAGACTCTAAGGCAGTGATTCTCAACCAGGGTGTTGCAGCACCTTGAAGTGCCTTGAGATCCTTTGAGGGATCCCACACAATATTAGTACTGTTAGGTGTACAAACATGATTCATAAGATAAATCCAGATATTTCAGATGGGAATCCATAGTGTTAAAACATTCTTTCTTGTTGTGATCCTTCTGAGTTCTTTGCAACAGTAGAATTGCTCTATTTTTCCATAGTCAAACAGCAAGTGGAAACTAAAGACCTGGCATTATCCATAGGGTGCATTGAATCCACCAAGGGCTATCTTGAGTCTAAAAAAAGGTTGAGAACCACTGCTCAAAGGCTTTATGCGCTTCCTTTTTTAATACTGATTGCCTTGTTTGTAATTTGGATAGGGTGTTGTAATTCTATAACCTGATTACCCTACCAGTTTTCAAGGCACTTGTGCAGTGTGTAAGAAGTCCATAATCCCCCATTCATTTTAGCTAGCTGTAATTGTCCAATATATAGGCATTGTAAGGGTGTGATCTTCTGACTGTCTTGTTATCTAGAGTGCTGAGTGTCAACTAGGGTGCCATGACATCCTTCTATGATGCAGGATGCAATATAAGATTAGTTCCGTTAAGTGTGCAAACGCCTTCGTGTGATTGACAAGGCAAACCCAGAGATTGCAAATAGGAATCTGTAGTGCTAGAAACAACCTTCCCTTTTGTGGCCTAAGTTCTTTGCAGCAGAATAATTTCTCTTATATTTTGCCATAGTTAGAAAATGAGTGAAAACTAAAATCTGGTATTTTCTGAGTGATGGCCTGAGTTTAAAGAGGTGTGCCTTTGAGTCTAAAAAAAAATTGAGAATCACTGGTTTAAAGGCTTTTGGCTTGTAAACCATGACTTCTGGATTTGATTTGAGCCCTGCCTTAATTTTAATGTGGCTTGTACATTTGCATTTTAAACCAATATTCACAGCTGAATAACTACACACACTGGAAGCATGTGGATATATTTGTAGTGCAGTCGGAAATGTGACTGCAGCCTACTTAACTTCAATCTAATTTGGGTACAAAGATCATTGAAGTTGCAGTAATGCAGCCTGGCTGCTAACTAAGTACTTGCACAGGCCTAAGCAGGCTTGTAGAGTCCATGCTATAGCTATTTGTATTTGTGCTAGCCAAATTAAAACTACCTCGGGTACAACATGCTGTGATCTCATCTTCTGATTTGTGTGGACTTTTTCTATTAAGCTTTTACTCTCTCTGCATTCTGATTTTTTTTCTTGGTACCTATCTCTGCCATGATACCTGTAGAAAATCAGCTACTATCAATTCATATGGAGTTATTTGGCATTTATTTTAGAGGTCATGCCTTAAGTAATAAATGTCACATAATTGCTTCTTTTTTTAATCAGTGGTAGATTTTTATATTATGGATGCAAGTTGAATACTGTCAGTCAACAACACAGTGTGTGAAACATCGTCATGTGACTCCCTGTTTGCATTTACTTCCTTGCAGTTATTTTAGCATGAACCTTTAACTATTAGACAATTTAATCTTTTAATTCTCTGTAGCTGATAATCATTACCCACTGAGATTATCTTGGCAATCCCAGATCACTGGAACTCCCTAAATGGCTCTGCTTTGTGCTCAGCTGGGCAGCTGGGATGGACACCACTTCCCAACCACTCACAGCCCAACCCCATCCATGTGCCTGCCTACATGGGTCCTGTCCCTGCCGGTGGGTGTGGGGTGGAAGGACTGGGGTTCATGGGTAGAGAGGCCAGGTCCAGCAGTGGTGGTAGCTGGAAGGATCTGCCACCACTGGGACTGATGGGAAGTGGAGTTTGGCTGCCACGGGCGGGGTGCCTCCCGTGCTTGGGCTGGGTGGGACCAACGGACCTGCTGCAGGCCAGACAAAATCCCATGGTGGGCCATATCCAGCCTGCGGGCTGTATTTTGCCTACCCCTGCTTTAAAGCAATATAAAAATAAAGGCAAAAGTTGTAATGTGTGTGTGCGTGTGTATATATATATATATATATATATAAAAAAAAAAGTTGTACTGCAGTGAATACTTCATGAATATCAAATGTATATTTCAAGTCTCAAGACTAGCTGCAATGACAAATGAGGAGGCCACTTTTTGCTTTCATTCTTCTTAGGCTCCACAGCTAGTTGTTTGGCTTTCTCCATTTTGTGCTGCAAAAACAGAAACATTGAGCAATTTCCACCAGCCAAAGTCATGTAGAGAAACCATTAAATTGCCAAGACAGGAAAGAGCAAGTAAAAATTGCAACTTAAATTTCATAGATTTCATAGACATTAGGGCTGGAAGGGACCTCGGGAGATCATCGAGTCCAGCCCCCTGCCCAAAGGGCAGGAAGTCAGCTGGGGTCATAGGATCCCAGCAAGATAAGCATCCAATTTACTCTTGAAGGTGTTCAATGTAGGTGCTTGAACCACCTCCGCTGGCAGACTGTTCCAGACCTTGGGGGCTTGGACAGTAAAGAAATTCTTCCTTATGTCCAGCCTGAAATGGTCTTGCAGGAGTTTGTGACCGTTTGACCTCGTCATCCCTTGGGGCGCTCTGGTGAACAGACGTTCCCCCAGATCCTGGTGGTCACCCCTGATAAACTTATAGGTGGCCATCAGATCACCCCTGAGCCTGCGCTTTTCCAGGCTAAAGAGTCCCATGGCTCTCAGCCTGTCATCGTAAGATCTGTTTTCCTGACCTCTGATCATGCGCGTGGCTCTCCTCTGGACTCTCTCAAGCTTCTCCACATCCTTTTTGAATTGTGGAGCCCAAAACTGGACGCAGTACTCCAAATGGTTCTTATATGTATTATAAAATATAATAGAATGTAATGATTACTGAAGGATAACTTTGAAATACGATGCTTTTAAATTGGTGCTTGAGGCAGTTAGAAAATGCAGTTATTTGGCTGAACAGTTAGATTGACTCTATAAAGTGTTTTAAATTAAACTAGAATTAAAAACAAGTTTAAAGCTGCAACTATAGGACTGGTGTGATGACTTTAGAGAGAAGGCTCTTGTCTGTCTTCTCAGATGGGATGCAGTTTGATAGAGGTTCTGATGGAAAAGGGATAGGCTTTTTGATAGGAAATACTGGCTTCCACATGCAACTCCACCAGGCTAGCATTGCAGTGTCGCTTCAGAGCTAATATGTCAATAGGAGTCTCTTATGCAATTTGATTTATAATGGGTCCTTCAAGTACTTTTGTTTGTATTGCTGGAATGACTGAAGGCTCAGATTAAGTGTGGACCTCCATGGAGAAGGAATGTAAACATTATTTAGTTGCTGAATGGGTCTGAAAGTTGAAATTCTTTATTTCTAGAAGTAGCAAGCAGTGACAGTGGTACTACAAAAGTATCAAACATTAGGCTGTGCGACGCTTGAGTTGCCTATTTTAATTTGGAGGAGATTTGGCCTGATTCGGTGCCTGAATCTCCGAATCTGAATTGAATCAGGAGACCCATTAAAAGGTCTGTATTAAATCCAAAGCCTCCAAATCGATTCGGAAAAGATTCAGGGATATTCGGGTAGGCTGGGAAGAGGCAGGCACAGCTGGGCAGCTGCCAGTTCTCTTGAAGCTCCTCTGGCTTTGCTTGCCTCTGCCCCAGTGCAGGGAGCTATGGGAAAAGCCTACACGGCTGCCCTGCCTAGCTCTGTCCCCTACCCAGCAGCAGCCTAGTCCCAGCACTTTAAAAAACAAAGCCCCATACTCACCCGCTGCAGCAGGGGCTCTGGGATCTCCTGGCAGAGCCCCATCCCTGATGGCTGCCCCGCCTGGTCCCAGCCTCCTGGCAATTAAAAGGCCCTGCAGTCAGTCACTGGCTGCAGCAGCGGATATCAGGGACTCCGTGGGCTCATGGCTGCTCAGCCCCAGCAGCCCCAGCTCCCAGGCAACACAAGGTGCTCTGCTGAGCCGCACTGCACCTGTGCCCAGGGGCAGCTGCTGTGCTGGTGCCAGGCAGCGGGAGTGTGATCCCCACTACCATGCACAGCATGTGGGTGCTTCCTCCATGAGCCCTCAGAGGCCCTGATCCCTGCTACCAGAGCCAGTGAGTGCCGGTCTTTTTTTTTTTTTTTTTTTTTTTTTAACGTGACAAGAGGCAGGCACAGCTGGAAGAACTGATTTGGAGAATCAGTGCCAAATCTCCGATTCTGATTCAGCCGAATCTAATGGGGACAGTGATTCAAATCACCAAATCAAATCACTGTCCGTCCAGTCAGCTGAATCTGAATTTAATACTTCCCTATTCACATAAGCCTGTCGGACATGTTATAGCTTCTGCCAGCTAAATATATTACATGCAGGGGTTCCTTCCTTTCTATTCCATTCCACAAGCTTCTATGTATTTCATTCCTCTCTTCCACGGAATAACTTCAAATCAGTTGCAGGCTCATTCATGGGAAATAACAGGAGGAAGAGGCTAGGGTGCTGAAATTGTTCATACAATTTTCCATGGCTTTCTGAAAATTGTGGTTAAGGCTAATGTAGGTATTTAAAGTAGAGATGGGAAAGTACTGGTGCCATAGTAAAATGCTCTAGCATTTGGAATTTTGGGTAGTGATACTTTTGGTCACCCAAGTTCAAGAAAGATCAATGCAAGGTGCAAAGTGATGGCTAGGAGATGGGAGATTAGACCCTATTTTATGAGAAGAGACTTGTGTAGCCTAGCAGAGCAAAGGCAGAGAAGGGGCATTATTAATTACTATAAGTACATCAAGGGAATAAAATATCAAGTGGAAGCTATTTAAAATGAAGCCCAGTGTGGGCACAAGAACAAATAATAGATATTACGGGGCTCCTATACACGTGCAGGAAGGGTGCGTCTACATGCTGTAATTGCAGCATGTCAGAGCATACTCAATTAATCAAGTCTGCTGGAGAAGGGTAATTATTGTGCTCCAGCAGATTCCACTGCCATGTGTATCAGCATCGCCCTGCTGAAAAATGGCGGTGAGGCACTTTAAGCTTGTTCAGTGAGCTTTAGCTCTAAGTGCCGTGTCACCATTTTTCAGTACACGTGATGCTCTGGGTGCTTTAATCAGCACAGCTCTTGGAGCTGCGGGAGGTAATCGGGCTCAAATGAGCTCAGTGAGGTCTTTGTCCAGCCTCCTCTTAAAAACCACCAGAAATGGCAACTGCACCTCATCTGCTGGAAGTGTGTTCCAGATTCTAGTTACTTGTACAGCAAAGAAGTTTTTCCCTAAGTCCAGCTGAAATTTTTTCTTGACTAGCTTGTGTCCATTGGTCCGCATCTTCCTGGGGTGGGGGGCTTTTTTTGAATAGTTGCCTAGGTCCTGGTGTTCTACCTTGACACATTTGCAGGCAGCTAGGAAGTCACTTCTCAGCCTTCTTTTGCTCAGACTGAACAGTCCCAGATCCCAAAGTCTGTCTTCATAGGGCCTGTCCTCGAGGCCCTTGATCATGCCGGTGGCCCTTCTCTGCACCCTTTTGAGCTTGTCCACATCCTTATTGAAGTGTGGTGCCCAGAACTGGACACACTACTCCAGCTGTGGCCTCACCAATTCCAAATAGAGGGGGAGGAGCACCTCTCTGGATCTGTTGGCAACACATCTGCTGATGCACTCCAGAGTTATATTTGCTCTGTTGGCGACTTTGTCACACTCCTGACTCATATTCAACTTCTGGTTGATTGTCAACTCTTAAGTCCCTTTTGGATGCACTGCCAGCCAGTGAACCACCACCCATTGCATAGATATGGTGAGGGTTCTTCCTTTACAGATGAAGGACCCGGCATTTGTCCCTGTTGAACTTCATCTGGTTTTGTTCAGCCTATAGGACCAGCCTGTCAAGGTTGTCTTGAATCCATGACCTGTCCTTTGGTGTGCCTGCTTGTCCCCACAGTTTGGTATCGACCGCAAACTTAATCATTATACTTTTCAAACCCTTTTCCAAGTCATTAATAAAGATATTAAAAAGCATGGGCCCAAGCACTGATTCCTGGTGTATACCACTGGAGACGGCTTTTCAGGGTGAGGCCACCCCATCAATCAAGACTTAATGGGATCATTGACTGAGCCGGTTTTCAACCCACCTCACTGTAACCTGGTCTAAGCCAGAACTTTCCAACTTAACTGAGGGGATTTAATGGGAAACAGTATCAAAGGCCTTGCTGAAATCTAGGTAGATGACATCCACCCCCTGACCAATGTCTATATGGTTAGTTACCTGGTCATAAAAGGGCACCAGGTTTGTTAGGTATGACCTCCCTTCTACAGAGTCATGCTGGGTGCTTCTCACTACCCCACCAGATGGGAGCTTGAGAGTGATGTGCTCCTTGAAAATGTTTTCAAAGATCTTCCTCAGAACCGAAGTCAGACTGACCGGTCTGTAGTTGGCAGGGTCATCCCTCTTTCCCTTCTTAAAGAAGGCTGCCACTTTCCTTCTTCCAGTTGTTAGGGATAACATCTGAGTTCCACGATTCCTCAAACAGCCTCGCCAGAGCTCGGTCAGCTCTTTTGGCGCCCTCAGGTGAAAGTCATCTGGACTAGCCGTCTTGAAAGTGTGCATCTGATCTAAGAATATCTTCACCTGTTCTGGACTGATTTTATGAGGACCGTTGTCATTGCTGTATTCTCTGCGCCCCTGGTCTGGCAACCAGCTCTTGCCTGATTTCAGGAATACTGATGCAAAGTAATTGTTGAGAAGCTCTACCTTTTGATGGGGGTCAACTGTGGGCTTCCTCTCCATGGTCTAGAAGGATGCCACAGTTGAGCTAGATCTTGTTTCTTGCTCCATATGCATCTATAGAAGGATAATTTTTTTTGTTGTCTTTAATTTTGGCCGCTAGCTTCACTTCCATGGATGCTTTGGCTTTCCTTGTCTCATGTCTGCAGATCCTGGCTGCATGAGTGTACTCTTCCCTGGATCCTGAATCATTGTTCCATTGGGTGTACGCTTCTTTTTTCTTTTTGAGAAGTTCTTTAATGTCTCTGTTAAGTCAGGTGGGTCTCTTGGCCTCTCCCTCTTTTTGATTGCATGGGGATGGTCACTTTTTAAGTGATAAGAATAGTCTTCTTGAGAAAGTGCCATCCTTCTTGAGCTCCCAAGTTGTCCAGATGCTGGTTGCAAAGGGCCTTTCCAGCTAGACTCCTAAGTTTACCAAATGTTGTTGGAGATCGTGTCAAAAGCCTTGCTAAAGTCAAGCTGTATTGCATAATCTGCTTTCCCCCCCATGCACAGAGCCTGTCATTTCATCATAGAAGGAAATTAGATTAGTTAGGCAGGCTTGTTCCTGGTGAATCCATGCTGGCTTTTCTTGATCACCATGTTGTCCTTTAGGTGCTTCACAAGGGATTCCTTGAGGGTCTACTCCATCATGTTTCTAGGTGTCGAGGTCAGGCTGACTGGTCTGCAATTCCTCAGATCCTTCTGCTTCCCATTTTTAAAGATGAGCTCTATATTTGTCCTTTTCTCATTATCTGGGACCTCCCCAAATTTCCCTGAGATCTCAGAGAGGATAGTTGATGAGTCCAAAATTACATCAGCCAATTCCTTCAGTATTCTTCAGTGCATCCTATCTGGCCTTGCTGATGTGGATGCATTTCGTTTCTCTAAGTAATCCCTAATCTTTTTTTGTGCTACTGTAGGTTGTTTGTATCTTTCCCTAACTTTGCTGCCAAGTACATTAGTCATTTGAGAGCTGCTGCCCCTGTTTGTGAAGACTGAAGTAAAAAAAAAAAAGGCATTAAATACTTCAGTCTTCTCTGCAGTATCCAGAACTAGATTGCCTTCCACATTCCCTAGCTAGCTATGAACTAGTTGTGAAAACCATGAATAAATTCTGGATGGAAAATTGAAGATTATTTCTAACAGGTTTTGGAACAACCTTCTGGTAAGACTTGGAAAAAAATTAACTTGTTTTAATGTACAGAATGATATATTTGACAGTTGGGATTACAAGAAAATGATTTTGATCCATGTGGTTCTGTTTTCTGTTTTTGATGCACATTGGGTCCAAGGGCCCTTTTCTAAGCTTGTCAGAAGGCAGTTAAATGTTAACTGTGCTGTGGAGAATTGTGCTCTTGTTTAGACCACCAGCTGATTTCAGGTTGCAGCTGTGATGGGCTGAATAGGAGTTTAGCAGGTTTGGGAGAGCAAGGATCTCACAGTTCCCTTGTTAGTAGGCTTTGCTTGAAGAATACAAGAGGCTGGATGGAGAAAAAGAAGTGGTCTCTCAGTACCATGTGAAAAGAATTGAATACATGCAAACCAGACAATTGTGCAAGTGACGGGCCAGAAGAAAGATGCATCTGCAGATTACTTTTATTTTTATTTTTTCACTACTGGTGGTTGGAAAATGCATTTTTTTTCTTATGAAGAAAGTAACATTCTTCATTAGAAACCTTAATGTACCCTAGAGACTTTATATTAGAATGAACTATTTACAAGGCTGAACAAAATAAAGTACTTGTTTTTTAACCTAAATGAAGGATTGGCGGTGTTTATTTAAGGGGCTAAAACTGGTTATGTGGGGAGGGAAAATCACCATGCCGATATATGTCCAGCAGGTTGTAAGTTGGGTCATGATAGCTACACAGGAGGCACACTGGTGATCTGTTTATAAAAGATGGAAATCTTTGCATCCTTTTACCACTTCCCTTCGTTGATGTTTCTAGCAAGTGCTGCCTCGCTTTTGAACTTTAAGGCAGGTGGGCTGAGCAAGGTAGAAAACAGTCATAAAGAAGCGTGCTTTTTAATTTAATCAATCCTAAAATATATTTGTACGTTTATGTTCCGGAATACTGAGAAACCCAGAATACAGCTTTGGCTTTTTGTAGTTTTGCTTTTTCCTATTACAAAATTATTATAGTTTTAAAAACTCCTGCATTAAAAAAAATACTTTATGCAAATTATAAAATCACAAAATGCTAACTTCAGTAAAGTTTAAAGTTATCTGTATTTTCAAACTGGAACAGCCAAGTACTGTATTTACACATAAACCAGTATACGAGATCAAAACAGGTTCAGATCTGTAACACAACAGCAGTTCACATGAACTTTCAAGTGCATATAAACTACTTTCAAAATGACCAAAACTGGTTTAAGATAAATCATCATGGATGTAGTATCAGTCTTAAGTGATTTAGGTTAAATCAGTTTATTGAACTTCTGTCCCAAATTCCAGCCAGATTCAAGTTAACTCGCAGTCCCCTGGCAGCCCAGGATGATTTGCACTTCTCCCATAGACCTCCCCACCCATTGCAGAATGGGCAGACTAGCCCTGACCCAAGCTGTCTGCTCCAGCTGAGCTGAGCATCCCCCAGCTTCTGGCCTGAGCCACTCTAGGCATGTGGCTGCATTGCCAGAATCAGAAGTGAGTGTCTGTTCACTTGCTTATCAGTTCAGTCTGTAGAGCTTAGACTAAAATGTGAAGATTGAATTGATTCAGCCTCAGGCCTTTTGACTGTCTGTACTTATCCATGTTGTAAAAGGGAAGAAGGAGGAGGTGGCGAGAAGAAAATGAAAACTTTGAAAAAATGTATTAATTTATTAACTTAATTGAAAAAAGTATATGATGCGACAATTTAAAAATGTAATTGCTTTAATAATTAACATGCATTATCTTTTCTGCTAACAACTGATCTGAATGATGATTAAGTATACCAATAAAAGAAAAATACTTAAATGTGTATACAGTACTTCAGATTACAGTTGATAAAAATTGAGGATTACTACTTTGGTTCAAAAACATAATATAAGCAGTTAGATAGAAAATTATATATGCAGTTGTATGATTGAAGCTCTAATTGACTTGCATCTTCTGCCAAAAAATCAAATGTGTTTTGAAAACTTCCTGGTAACTTTTTTTAAAGATCTGATGTCATCTAATTTATTACTGTAAATACTACATTAATTTTTAAAACATTCTTTTTACATCCAGTTTCCCACCTTTTTTATCTAATACTCTTTCTCTTTTGTTTAGTTTATCTTCTTCAGCTAGAAGTTTTTGAAGAAGACTTATGTGGCTTAATTTCTTTACAAAATTGGTATGGGGTGTTCCTAATATAATCACAACATTTCTCTGCAATGTTCCTACCATTAGCATTGTGCACATGCTTTAAAGGTAGCTAAGGAAGGAGGGAAGGGGCTTTGTTGCAGAATTTAGGTATTTGAATAATTTCTCAGTCTTTTCCACAATTGACTACCCCCTGGCCTTCCCTCAAGGTACAGTTCTTTTGTCTTCCCCTTGAGCACATGGATGATAAAAAAAAAATGCTACCAGATACCCTAAAAGAGTGAAGATTTTTTCTGTCTTCATCCTATACATTTGTCTTTCGGCATTATTAACCACCAGTGAGAAAGGAAAGACATTCCAGATCCCCACAAAGGAATAAGAAAGAGCCCAAGAGCTTGGCCTTACTGGGAACAACATCATATTCTTCATTAGCTTCCAGTTTTGGATAGAAGTCAGAATGCAAAGTGTGGAGCTGAAGCAGACTATATGTGCGGGGGAAGTAGAGTGGTCATTAACCAAGCTAGAAATGTTTGTTCAAGCTACAAGATGTTTAGGTTAGATATTAGGAAAAACTTTCTCAGTAGAAGGGTAGTAAAGCATTGGAACAGGTTACCCAGAGAGGTGGTGGAATCTCCATCCTGGGGAGGGTCCTGCTTTGAGGTCTCTTGAGGTCCCTTCCAACCCTAATTTTCTATGATTTTATGATTCTTCTTCAGGCTGTACATATAAACCCAAGAACACACAACATTACCTAAGAACCTTTCAGGGTATGCAGGTTTTCATGTGTTTTGGAGCTGAAAAAAGTCTATTCTTTCAAAATGCTGTAAGGAAGTGCCACTTCTGCAGCATGAGGCATCCTTGGCAAGCACCACCTCATCTCACCACTCCTTGGGAAACAGAACCTTTGGGATGGTTGAAATATGCCATTTGATTATAAACAGTTCCCCTACCTTACCATTTGAAGACTGGCCTGCTTTAGGCAAGTGTGAATCTTTATCATCATGGACCAGTGAGTCTTAAATACCATTACAGCTATACCATCCAGTTCAGCACAGGGAGTGACCCAGTCATTTTTCCCTATTGCTTTTTAGGGACCTTTCCAATGATATTTTGTTTTTGACTGGAGAGGGCTGCTTTTTCTTGCTTTGAGGACTATGGCAGAGGAACCTTTTGTACCTGGAAAGTGATATCTGTAGCAGTTAATTCCTGGTTGCAAAAAGAAGACCTTAATGAAGTTCCATGTCATCTGTCAGTAGTTCAATGTGGTTACATTACTGAAATAATCTCTAATGCATGAAATTGGTTTGCTTCTCTTTGCCTTCAGCATGCACACTTTCACATTACTATCACTCTCTCACTAAGAAAAAACCTGTGGCTTGTGGTAATCTGGGACTATTACCAGTTCAGGGCCTTATTATTTGGTCTCTTGATTGCCTCAAAGGCATTCCAAGGTCACTGTGGTGTTAGTAGCCTACTGCAGGAGAAACATCACTGCAGTTTACTTTTACCTACAGAACTGGCTGTGTGTAAGTTATGAAGTGTAGGAAGGGCAGATTTTTCCATCCAGTAATGGAGAACCTCTGCCTCATCCAGTTTCCACATCTTTTGGCCCTACTTGGTCCTAGTATGTTTTATAAGGATTTATCTGACTCTGAATAGTTTCTATACTCTGCTAGACCTTATCACACAGATGAAAGTCAACCTGCTAACAATGATTTTTTTTTGGTCTATCCTTGGCCATATGGCTGCTTGTATGGATGTGATGCCTCAGGCTTACTTGAGGGCTGTCTCTTCACCAGGCATGGGGGTAGCCAATCTGCTGCCAGCTTGGTCATCACCTGCACATTAGAAAGACCCAAGAATTGCTTGCAAAGGGCATCCCACTCCTTCCCCCTCCTACTTATCATTTGAGATCACTATTTATTATTCTTTAGGAAGATAAGGAGAAGATGTGAATGACCTTCAGATACAGGTCTTTAGTTTCTAAGTAGTGAGGTTGCATATCATTATCCTGGTTATCACTAGGAGGTGGTATTCCTACATTGTATCTCAGGATTCTGCATCCAGACACGGTGAGCAATACCATTGTGGTATTTTTTGTCAGCAGAAAAGGAAATGCAAGATCCTTCCCCCGTTCAAAGTTATAGGTGTTGGCAATGATTTATTTGAAAGCCTTCAGAATACCTGAGCAATCTCAGTATGCACATTTCCCTGAATCAGAACTTTGGGGATAAAGGGCTGTCCTGCAGGACACTTTCTTGGAGTGAGGCCATCCAAAGATCAATTTGTTTATTTCGTCTATCAGAAAAAAATCTCTAGTTTTTGCCTTAGATTGTGTTGTCTGGCAACTTCTTCATGCTATGCCTAGGGAGCTTTCCAACCTACACCTCTTATTCTGTGAGCACTGTGCAAAGTCACATAGGTCTTTGATTTGGCTGGCTCCAGCATAGCTGAGGTAGTTTTGAGTCCCAAAACTTATTTTGGACCAAAAGAAATTGCATGATGTTCAGAAAAGAGAAGTGCAAAGTCTTGCACTTAGGATGGAACAATCCCATGTACCAGTACAGGCTGGAGATCAGTAGGTTAAGCAGCTGCTCTGCAGAAAAGGACCTGTAGGTTACAGTGGACAGTAAGTTGAATAGGAGTCAACAGTGGGCCCTATTGCAAAGAAAGCTAACAGTATTCTGGGCTGCATCAGGAGGAGCATCGCCAGCAGATTGAGGGAAGTGTTTATTCCCCTCTATTCGGTAGTGATGAGTCCATGTCTAGAGTACTGTGTCCAGTTTTGGGCTCCCCACTACAGAAAAGATGTGGACAAATTGGAGGTTGTCCAATGGAGGGCAACAGAAATGGTGAGGGGGCTGGGACATGTGGCTTATGAGGAGAGGTTGAGGGAACTGGGCTTATTGAGTCTGGAGAAGAGGAGATAGGGGGGATTTAATAGCAGCCTTCAGCTATCTGAAGGTTTGCAAAGAGGATGGAGCTAGAGTGTTTTCAATGGTGGCAGATGACAGAACAAGGAGGTCTCAAGTTGCAGCAAGAGAAGTTTAAGTTAGATATTAGGAAAAACTTTCTCACTAGGAGGGTAGTAAAGCATTGGAACAGGTTACCCAGAGAGGTGGTGGAATCTCCATCCTTGGAGGTTTTTAAGACCTGACTAGACAGAACCTTGGCTGGGATGATGTAGTTGGAGATGGCTCTGCTTTGAGGAGGGGGTTGGACTAGAAGACTTTCTGAGATCCCTTCCAACCCTAATTTTCTATAATTCTATGATTTGCATGGTATTGAGGGCCTCAGGGCTTTCTCATAGTTCCTGTTCTTCCTTTGTAGGGCATTTCTCATTTTAGATATTACATGCTTTTCATGGTAGAATAAACCTGGTCATCCTGAACTCAACCCTAGCAAGAAGGACTCCACCAGGTAAATCTACTGTCTGTTGATTTTTTTTTTAAAAACCATTTTAAGGTAATTGTTGCTGTAGATGATTTTCAGAACTGTAGTTGGATCTACCATTTACACAGGAGAATTTTTGCTTTTCTTGTTTAGATTCTGTGCTGCTTTATGTTCACCCTAAATACTCTCCTAAAAATTAGGATAGTAAAGTGACTATTCATGGAGGTTTCCATCCTTGGAATTTTTTGAGGTTTTTAAGACCTGGCTAGAGGGGTCTTTGAGGTCTTTAAGACCCAAGTCCTAGTCTTGGCTGGGATGATATAATTGGAGATAGTCCTGCTTTTGTGCAGGAGGTAGGCCTGGTTGACCTCCTGAGGTCCCTTCCAACCCTAATCTTCTATGATTCTATGACTACATTACAGATTTAGTTGGTAACTCTTTTATTGATTTTTGTACTGTTACCTTTTTCACTCTTCCTTTACATCTTACTTTGCAAAAAAAATTGCATTTAACTTTTGCAAATGTAGATGCCAGTTTTCCTATTATTTACCTAATATACCTGACTCTTAGGCTCACTTGAATTCTTCACCATTGCTGTTTTCATTCAAAACCTTGTTATCATTAATTTAAGGTATGAGACGTTCTGCGTTCGCAAGTAATATTTTTTACTAATACAGAAACTCATTTCAACATACTGCTTGAGCACTTTCATTAAAAACATGATAGGAGCATGGAAAACAAGAGTAATCAGATTTGACTTGAATGAGAGTTTAGTTATAATGTAGTCTACGTAATTACTTGAGGGTGGGAGATGAGTGTATGAAGCCTTTTTGCTGATTCTTTTCATGGGAAAATATTTTTTCTGTTTTACACTCTTGTTGAAAGTTCATTTAGGTTTGCGTTTCTAAATAGTTAAAAACAGTTGACCTGAGAAAAGAGAAGGGCCGTATTAAAGTATTTTCTAGTCGAGACTAATGAAATTGTTTATTGCTGGTGTTTTGAACGTTTTGTACAGTCCTTGCTCACAAGAGGCGTATGATTCGGGACTATTGATTGGTAATATTACATACAGTATAACTTTCTTAAACCTCTTTTCTAGAAATAGAAAACACTGCTATGCTCAGAATTGGAGATTTTTATACTCATTTTTCTAAATCTATAAGTGTCTTTGTGTTTCAGAAGTCAAGTTAAACACTTACATGGACCAGAAGAATTCCTTTAATAATTTCCTTTGGATCTTATGCTTTAAATGTCTGTTTAGATGTTTAGGTTGTATAGCTGGCAACCTAAATTAGATATTTTGGACAGACCAAAATATCTAAATTTAGGTAACTTCAGATGTCACTTCATCTAATTACTTCTAACACAAATTCCTATAGTAAAACTACTGAAATTGTTTGCAGTACAGCAGTGTAAGATCATGACTTAAGGACATAAAAACAGCATTGAAGTAAAATACCTTTTCATAGACCAAATCAAGAAGTATTGTGTAAGAGGCATAAAGTATTGTTTAATGCTGAGTGTTGCAATTAAATCTTCTTCTCTGTTGGGTATTCAGGAAAGTGTCCTTAATGTATGTGCACTGTTTTATAACACCTAATTTGTAGTCAAACACTTACTTAATTCAAGTAATTCAATTAATTATTAACACTAACACTAAATTAATAACAATTATTAATATTGAATGGTACAATATGGTCCCCCTTCTTGTTGAGCTCATGATAGATGAATTCTGGCTTGAGATTGCAGCATGTAATGGAGAATGTGGGTGTGAGATACCTGAACTACTGCTTCCATGAGGCATTATAACAGTATTTCCAAAACAGAATTTGTGGTTTACGGATGCTAATTTTTTCCCTGTGAAAAGTGGAAACTTTTGAGGAAAGCAGGCACCTTACAGAAACTTTTTAGTCTAACACCCAGTTTCCACTGAAAAACGCATTTTGACAGAATATTTAACCATCACTATTATAGGTTATTTCTACAAGGGAAGAAGCATCATGGTACTTTTACGACTGTAGAAAGAGTACCCATGCTGGCATGAGAACAGTACGGAGTGAGAATAATATACCCTTTCATATTCACTGACTCTCTCTAAATTGACCCTGATCAGCGGTGACTCCTGAAAGCATGTCATACTGCTGGCAACAGGCTGCTTTCTAAACTAGAGATAACATAGTTGCATGAGTTGCAGCACAGGTGATTTGTCGCTCAGCTGTCTTAATTAGCCCAGGGGTGACCAACCTGTCATCTGGGTGTGTTAGGTAACCTGTATTGGGCAGTTTGTATGTGACATGCGGCAGATGGGCAGGGAGAGAAAGCAGAGCATCAGACCAGGCTGGGAGCACAGGGACAGATGGAGACAGCAGAGCATCAGCTTGGTTAGGAAGCCCGGAGCAGGGAGCTGAGTAACAGAGTGGGTAAAGGAGAGGGACTGGATTGGTACTTGGAGGTTGCTGAGCTGATTTGTGGCGTACCTGCCCAGAAGGTTGGTCCCCATTGCAAAAATATGACTGTGCTGCTTCATGTTTAAGAGCTTGTCCTGAACTATGTATGGACTGTGGCAAATTGCGGCATGTATGGTAAGTTTACCACATAGAAATGGTCACCATTTTTAGTAAGCTGTATCTTCTCAGATGCTTCATCTGTCTTGTTTGTATTGTCCTTTTCTTGCACTCTGACCTCCCACGTTCTAGTAATTTCTTTTGTGTTCTTTCTTTTCTTTTCAGTTTGTGTGTTCTCCTTAAATATATTTGTGTGTTTACTTTTCTCTCCTTGTTTTTACCCGGTTTCCTCCTCCTCTCTTCTCCTCCAAATAGTCTCTATTTACCTCTCAAAGGAGGAAGTACTTTCATCCCACCGTTTACCTCTTGGCAGTTAAGCAGGTAGCATGCCACTTAAATACTCAGGCTATACCATGATGTCAGTATTATAAGCTGAAGAAGGGCTTTTGTGTCTGAAAGCTTGTTTAACATCTCTCCCAACTATACAGTTGATCCAGTAAAAGATATCACTGGAAAAACTTGCTTCCCATATAATACAGGCTATTACTCTGTAAGTCTTGTATCTGCATGCCCCTATAATGGCAGAAGGGTGGCAAAAGCACTGTAACTTCATCCCTGTTTCACTCAGGTTAAAGTTACTGTAATGTAGATCACTTATTTTACTATAGAAACATATAGGTGTACCAATTTTACTGTAACTGCAGATGCACACTATGGAGCAACAACTTCCCCATGCTTTATAAGTGGCTAAAGGTTACCTTGTCTGTAGCTTCAGATAGAGTAGGAAGGTGCTACAAGCTGTGTAGATGCATAGAAAGTCTGTGTCAGGACACAAGGGTGGCTAGATGTCTGATTCCATTAAAGTCGGGCCAGTTTTTCTGGAACTGGGTCTTTGTCTTAGATGACAAAGCAGGACATCTGGAAACAAATCTCCTTTTAAAATTGCTCTTGCAATTTTACTTTAAGTAATACAAGGTTTTAGAATATGAACTTTTCCCCAATTAACAAGTTATTAACAAGGCTTGGATTGTTTCAGTAATTTAGTAACGTTGAAGAAAGTGACCAGTAATGGGTAAACCTCACAAATATGGTAAGTTAGTATTGTGAGAGAATCGTATATTGGTATTTCAGTGTTGCATTATATTCAAAATTAGGTGTAGAAAAGAAAAAAGACAGAACAGGCAGAAGAGGAAATATTGAAGCACAAATATTATGTAGGAAAAGCACTTAATAAATTAATAGAAGAAAGAAGGCAGAAAGCTCCATTAGAGTAATTTTCTTTAATTAAAGTTATTAGTGATTAACTTTATAGTTACAATGGTTAAAATGTAGCTTTATTCAAAATAACTCAAGGAGAAATTGTCAAGTTGGCTATGAAAACTGATATATTACCTGGTTAATTAGCTGTTGAACTCTGCTGATAACAGCTCTTAGGGCCTTTTTATCCTTCCAGGTTCTTGTGGGTATTCTTATAGGTGTGTGTTGTGCCTACGCATTTTATTTTCTTCCATCTCTGGGAGTTGAAAGATGGAGTGAAGAATGGAAAAACGGTTATTGATTGTCTGGCATGTAATTGTCGTTTATGCAAGGATTCTATTATATAGGCAGTATACAGGACACTAAAAAGAAACATGTAGCTCAAGTCTTATAACACAGTCTGATTTAATCCGGACTTTCTCATTTTACTAGTAGTTACTTTGAGTGCGGAGATTAATTTCTTTTGGCAAAAGTAGACTCTCTGGTACCTCTGGCCTTTTGTCTGTGAGAACTCCGAGCTCTGTACTTTTGGGTGTAGACATGCATACATTTGGACCGGTTTCAAAAGGGCAGCAGCTGTTAATGATTTGATTGTTACTGTGACAAGCCAAGAACAATACAAATGAGGAAAGCCATTCTAACCAACTTCAAAACTGCTTCATTCCCTTTTGAAACAACTCCAAAAATACGTATGGCCACACCCATTTTCTTAGTTACTGTAATTCCAAACCTTTTCTAAATATGACCCCACTTACGGACTTATAATTTTGCTTGCTTATCACACTGTAGTAGCTTCTCCTTGTCTGTTAATGGACAAGGGATTTAACTATCATTTGGTCCATTAATGGACAAGGGATTTAACTACCCCAGGTATTCTGCTGTAAGTGAAAAAGGAAAACTTGGGCTTGCTTCATTGAAGACTGAGTTGCTTTGGCTTAATTTTTGCTTGCCATGGGATAAATGCAGACATCATTTGTGAAAATAATGGGGGGGGGCATAAGTTCCTGCCCCAGTTTGATTGCAGGGGAATTGCAGAATCAGGGAACTGAGGGCCCCTGTGGGTTTACAAGCTCACTTGTAGCTTTTGTGATCCCATTTGGGGTTGGAACTCCTAGTTTGGGGACCACTGCAGTATTGAAACCTGTCATTTTTCTGAACTTTGAACAGGTAAAGTAGGTCTAGGTGTTGATGTTTAGTTTTGTTCTATCTGCTAGGGTGTCCTTTGTAACACTAGGGGGGTTATAGGTCCATTGGTAATTTAGCTCTGTATCTTTATTGTTTCATGTAGTATGTCACTGTAATGAACAGATATTATCAATGAAAAGGCATGTTTGTTGGCCAGTCAGGAGGTGTGATTGCAGCACAGCTAGGCCCATCGGCGCTGACCTTTATTTTTGCCCCTCACCAGGAAGGTGGGAGGGCAGAGGGTGGCTAAAATGATGGAGGTGGAAAGTTTTACGCATTTCAAGTGACAACCCTCTTCTCGAGGAGCAGGGCCCTTGGGCACTCACGTATTCAGCACCTCTGGCTAGGTTTATCATAACCTAGCTTTAGTTTAACTAGTTCAGGTAAGAATACTAGTGAAGCCACAGTGGCACAGACTTCAGCGTGCTACACAAACCTACAGGGGACTAGAAGAATATCATTGCATAATTGCTGCTATTATCATCTGTGCTCCTGATATTTTTACTTAAGGGAAAGAGTTAGGGAAGATATTCTTTCTTCATATTCTTACTTATTTCTAGTAACATGTTCATTTAAGCTGAAGAATAAACCTGTAATATTCCTTTAGGCCAGGGGTCAGCAGTATTTTTGGGCCGAGCACCAAAAAAACCCCTGCAACCTCAACTTGGAAGATGTTGGCATGCCAGGGGCAGATGGCAGGCAAGCTACAAGGGGCCCAATCCTTGTTGTGGCAGTGTACCCCTGGCCCCTTCCCCTCTGCTCCCCGAGGCATGCATGCAGCTGCATCCATTTGGGCTGGGGTTCCAGACTCCAGTGCAGTCACTTGCAGCCTGGTGGTTGTCTGCTGCAAGCAATCCAGGCTCTGGGTAGGCCCATGCTGCCTGCTACATAACATGGGCTGCTCACAGCAGGTAGCCATGAAGCAACTGCACCAGGGTCCAGAGCTCTGGCCTGGCTGTTTGCTGGTGGTGGCTGCATGCTCATTTCAGGGTGCACAGCAGGGAAGAGGCCAGGTGCTGTGCTACCCCCAGCCTCTTCGCTGCTTTCTGCCCCAAGGTGTGTGTGCAATGGCTGGTGGCAACAAATCAGGTCATAGCTCCAGATCCTAGTGCAGCTGCTTGCAGCCTTGCGGCTACCTGCTTCAAGCAGCCCATGTCTCTGGGGTAGGCTCCTGCCACCTGCCATGGAGCTTGGGCTGCTTGCAGCCTCCCTTCCACTTGCTGCAAGCAGCCTAGGCTCTGTAGCAACGAGCTGCCCTGAGCCAGGGTCAGTTGTGGTGTGCAGAGCAAAATGGCTTCACATGCCATGCTCTGACACATGTGTTAGGGGTTGCTGACCCCTAGTTTAGGCCATAGCCTTTCTACAGAAACCCATGTATTTGTATATGTGCAATCTTGCATTGCCTCTTCCGTCAGTCACTGACCTGCAGGCGTAGCATATACTCCAGTAACCACAGATCTGGATAATTAATTCCTCTTTGAGTTTTCAGCAATCATCTCAATCATTAATAGAGCATTTAGAATAAATAAACACCTTTATATGCTGGATTGAACCACAATGGTTATGTTATATCTTCCTCTGATAATTGGCAAGGTTTATTTATAACATGCTGGGGGGTTTTTTAAATAGATTTAGGCCTTGAGTGTATTTTTTTTTATAAATCATTTGCTACTGTAATACCTAATTTTTTATTTAAATCATGGTGTTTTATGTATTTTTATCCTGTGAGTACTTGAATGGGGCAGGGGAGAGGGGGGGAATTGTGTGCTGTCTTTAAACTATTTCACTGGTTTTGATGCTGCCAAAAATAAGATCAGGACGTTTTTTATTTGAATTGGTAGACAATATACAAAAATCAGCTTGCTTATGAAACATGGAAAAGGTTTACTATTGTTTTCAGAGTGCTCCAGTAAAATGATACGAATGTTTTCTGGGTGGGGATGGGTATGCTGTGTGTGCTGGATCTGGCGCATGGTGGGGGGAGCCGGGTGGCCTGATCAAGTCTGTGGATCGGCCTGGTGTTGCTTATCCAATCCATGAGGCCAGATGAGTTCCCCTATATGTTGTACCTTTTTTCTCCATCTCTGGATAAGAACAGTCATTGGACATGAAGTGGGGAGTGGAGATCAGTGGCAATAACTGTTTTCCATTGTCACTAGTATTATGCAGTACTTCTTTGAATGAAATAAATACAGTGAAATTCAGTCTATTTCCCTTTATTATCTGACAGGTCATCACATCTCGATTGTAGTGGCACAATGTCAGTTTCTTGCCCTGTGTTTATTTTTGCAAACAGGGAAAACAGTTCATCCAATTACAGCTTGGGTGGGGAGTGGAAATTGAAGAAGAAAATATTCACACACAGGCAAAATTCCCGGGGCAGAGGGATTATAGATGCCTAGTGTTTCTGTATATTTTTACCAGACATATTTTGTACATTCTTTCCTTAAAGAAACAGACTTCATTAATGCTAAAATAATATAATTGTTTATCTCTACAGATAAATTCGAACAATTTTGGGCCATAAATCGGAAACTCATGGAATATACTCCAGAAGATAGTGGATTTCGTTACATCCCATTCAGAATATATCAGGTAGGAGATCATACGAGAAGAACTTGTTTTACAAAACTATTTTCATACTGCAGAATATAAACCCATATAAAATTAAGTTCCCATGTCTGTAACAGCAAGGTAAAATGTAGGTGAACTGTATAGACACATTTTCTGGGTTTTAGTTGTGATAAGCTAATGGAGAAACATAAGAACTGCCATGCTGGGTCAGCCCAGTGGTTCATCTAGCCCAGTATTCTCTCTGACAGTGGCAGGAGTGGATGCTATAGAGGGTGAACATGGGACTAGATATCTCCAGAGTGGTCTGTTCCCTATTTAGTAGCTTCCTTGGCACCCACCCTTACTGGTTTACAGATCCCAGAGAAACATCTCCAACTATTCTATTCGTCCTTCTGTTCTTTTCTGTTTCCATTTAGGAAAGAAAAGTAAAGCCATAAAAATGATTGTTTCAACTGTTGATCCCAAACCAGTGATTACTCCTCATTGTGCCAGAAATAGGTGAATAGTGTACCCCAAAGTATGCCAAATGATTAACAGCCAAATAAGAACTTACCTTTGCTTAGAGAAAATTTACTGTAGTTGCTGCACGTGAAGAGTAGGCACAACTTCTCATCAGTTGAAGGAGCAATAGGAAGATATAAATAGGAAGAACATTTTCTCACTTTCTGCATAACTACATATTTTTCTCTGCCATCATAGGGTCCAAGAGAAAGCAGATAAGATAGTAACCGTGAAAAACTTATTTTTTATTACAAATTTCAGTTTAGACTTATTGCCCTTATCTTTTATTTTGATACAGGGGTTGTCAACCACAGGTACATGTACCCCAGGGTACTTGGGAAGGTCCCACGGGATACGTGCGGGTAGGCAGGTGAGGATGGAGCGCAGCCACCCTCCACCACCCACCGCCCTGCACTGCAGCCACCTCCAGGAACAGGGCTGGGCAGGGGTGAGGGAAGCAGTGCCCCTCTGCAGGCTGTACAGCTGCCACCCAGCTGGCTGGATGCAGGGAGTAGGTGGGGAGCTCATATATGGCTGTGACCACCACCGCCCACTATCCCACGCTGCCACTGCTCCATGTCCAGCCATGCACCCTCCTCCCTCCCTCCTGGCTGCCCCTATTCTAATAGCATTCTTTACTTTAGATAGAGACATTTTAATGTAATAAAATAAATATTTCTTAAATAGGTTTTGGAACAAACTCTTAATATTTGTATTTTATATGCTGTGTTGGAAAAAAAGGTTTGAATTTAAAAGAGGAAGTAAAAAACTTTAGAAACGTTAAAACATCTTGTAACTTTGTACAGACCTGTGGAATTACCCTCTTAGAACTGAGCAAGTTAGGAGAATTTTGGAAGCTGATATATAGGAGAAAAGCCTGGCTAATAACTTTTGATTCAGTGTCCGCCCTATTATTAGAATATAATATTATAGAATCAGGCACATATTAGAATCAAAACCCCAAGGCCAAACATCAGAAGTATCGTACTGCTTGCATTTTCACCAGATACTGACATCTTGCTTAATAGAATAAACAGCTTAAAGGATGTGTGAAAGCTTTTTCCCCCATGGCAATTAGAATCAAGTCAACTTCAGTTCACAGGACTAATGTGTGCATGCTTACTTGACAGCTAAATTGTAAGTTTATAGTAATAAGTAAAATAAAATAAATAATATACAGTACAATAAAATATCAAAAATAATTTTTTCAAGCTTCTGATAGGAATCCTTAATTCCTCATATTACTATTTCCCAAATCCGAACCTATAATCTGCATATATAACTAAAAATGTATATGTCAGCTTATCTTTGTTTTTGCCCAGTGCCTTTCATTTGTCTTCTCCTTTTGGAGAAAAGCCAGCTTTTTGTAATTTTTTGTTTTCCTCTGTAGCCTCTCAATTTTTATGTTGTTAACTTGATTTGAAGGTAAACTCATTCAAAATTAATTTAAAAGATCCTGGTTTGTATGGGTTAGTCAGTATTTCTATGCTGTTTGTTTGTCTTCGCAAATTAAATCCTAACGTGCGTCACAAAGTACTGATAGCTTTAAAGTTCTCTATGCTTTATAATACTGAATATTTAAGCATTATTGTTTTTGTTCATATACGATGTGTACCTTTACCTCAGAAAATTAGCAATTGAAAATTGAGGGTGTGTTCGAAACAAGAAAACTAATTACTGAACATTTTGGTTAAAAGTATTGATGAGTGAATGACTTCGTTACTTCATGTAGGCCTACCATTATTTCCAGTCATGTGCCCACACTATATCTCTACGCTTGCTGAGTCTATCTCATAACCTATGCAAAGACATGTGATCATGAGTGGAACAAAGTGGTTTTATTTATATTATAACTTGCTATATTAAGTGACCTATTGTCAAGGAAAAATCTTTTCTCTCCCTTTCATTCTGCCTTCCCAAAATTCCTGGGGCATGTGGTATGTGAATAAATGTGGTACTTTATGCCAGGTTGTAATGACTTATCAGAATGTGTATTTCTGCAGAAGCTTGTAACTGGTTTGGAATTTTAGAATAATTTTTAATGCTAGGTTTAATTAAGACCAACTTACTGTCAAAGTGAAACCTTAAAGATTGAGAACGGAAGTCACAGTTACTTTGACAGTGTTGATCAGAAATTTTACCAGATGGCAAGCTCCCTATAGTTGCATCAGAACATATAGATGAACTTCTCTCCGAACATTTTCTTTAGTCAGTGACTAATTTATTTACTGTGGGGTGCTAAGAAACACTTGAAACCGTAGAAATGGACAGATTAAGTCGAGATGATACTGATCAAACAAAGTAGGCTTGCTTGATACCAGCATCTGACTTGCTATCAATGTCTGACTTGATATCAGTGTTGCTAAATCTCATAGTGACAGCCTAAATAGTTTTAATTTATATTCAAGATGCAAGCAAATATATTAAAGGTGGAATGACAAATTTTGTTACTTAAAACATCTAGTACAAGGTTAAACTGTGCCCTGGCTGTGCCCAAAAGCTTAATGCATTCAGTGCCTTATTGTTTTGGCCAGGCTAAGTTTCTACAGGGAAGAATTAAGTAGACTGTATATATATTATGCTGCTTTGCCTGGTAGGTATCTCATTTAGCACGTATTGTGGATGGTAGTGTATGCAGTAATTGGTTTGGGTAAACTAGGCAATGTTAGGTGGGCACTTTCAAAACCTTTCAGCATTTCCCTAAGTTTGTTCATTCATAGTTTCATAGTAGTTTGGGGTCAGAAAGGACCCGAACAGATCATCTAGTCCAGGCTCATCCAGCATATGGCCTGCGGGCTGCCATGTGGCCTGCCAAGCCATTTTATCTGGCCTGAAGCGCCACCGTGGAGTGCGGAGCCGCAGTGGTGGGGCAGCAGCGAGGTGGGCAGGGCTGGCCCGTGGGCAGGGCCGGCAGCAAGGGGAGGGGAGCTGTTTACCTCGCGGGCTCATCAGTGAGCTGGGTCCTGCCGCCACTGCCCCGAGGGCTGCGCGGCTTGGGGCTGCCCCAGGCGTGCCTGATTAGACGAGCTGGGCACAGCGCGTTGCAGCTTGTTGTCTGGCTCTGTCCCTCACCCCTAGCGTGTGGCCGGGGGAGCTGCAGCATGACCTGCACCCTGCCCGCATGCGTGGTGGATGGAGGCACAAGGTAAGTTCCTGCGTGAAGCTGGGGGCACCTCGGGGCTGGAGGCATGGGGTAAGTTCCCGCACGGATCTGGGGGCGCCTCAGGGCTGGGCCGAGCCGAGGCTGTGGGGTGTGCGGTTGCCGGGGCTGGGCAGGAGGCAGGAGGAGCCCGGCCCAGAGGCTGCATTTGTCCCTCAGACTGGGACATCCAGGATGGAGACATACAAGGGAGGGCACATGTACACACATGTGCACATACATACAAGTATGCACACTGAAGTGCGTGACAGTGAGCAGAGCTCACATTATAGTCAAGTGTTTGGTATTATTTCATTCTTGCTTTCATATTGTTTTTATTTTGGATTTTAAACCACATTTCCAGACCAATTTCATTGTTACTTCCTGCAACTTCACTGGTGTCAAAGGTCATGTGATATCACTTCCTGATGTGATAACACTTCCTGTGAGGTCTTTGAATATGGCTCGCCAGCCCACTGGGTGATAAAAAGTTCGTGATCCAGCCCCACATTCAAAAAGGTTGGACACCCCTGATCTAGTCTGACCCCCCCGCCACTGGTAGGAGTACATGCTGGGATCACACGACCTCAGACAGGTGTTCATCCAACCTCTTTTTGAATTTACCCAAGGTAGGACTGTCATAGGCTTGCATACTAATGAAGCAAAGAGCATGAAGATTCATTAATTCAGTACTATCTACCTGTTCATGTGTCAGTGGGGCCTATATAAATACAAATGTGCCTTTTGTTAGATTTGCTTGGGAAATACTCTAGTATCTGTTTATTTAAGGCCTTTAAGGCTGTCTGAAAGTAGCTGTATTAAGAATAGTGGACCAAACAGTAGTTGAGTAAAGAAACGGAGATAATGCTTTGAAGAAGGAAGTAAAATATTTTCATTAACAATTCAAAATGTTTTCTCTGACATTTCTGCTCCCCCATAAAGATGTGCACACCTCCTCTTTTATTTTTAGATGTATATTGAAGAGGGATTTATTATACAAATCATTCAAGGCTATTAAAATATTTAGAGAGATTTCCAGAAATATTTACGAACAGTAACATTTTTATCACTTACAAGAAATGTGTACCCATATTGTTCTCATGCTATAAATGTTTACTTTAGGCCATTGTATATTTTTAATGACCTGACATGCTTGAATTAATTATACAAAATTATTAACATATTTTAAAAATCTATATGTATTTAAGCTCTGTTGTTGAAGTGTGGAAGTGGTGTTGGTTGTAGCCGTGTTGGTCTAAGGGCGGAGGTAGACAAAGTTCTTTGGGTAAATCTGATACCTTTTATTAGACCAAGTAAAGTAAGTTGAATATAAATTACCTTTGTATTCTTATTCTGTACTTGCATGTCCCCTTGAGTTATTACAGCCTGAGTCTGTATTGCATTAGCCACTGACCTGTTAGTTCTTTTGAAATCAGAATGCAGGTTTTGGCGCAGAGCCACAGGTCCTGTATGAGTAGCCTCTGGGGCATCTCTTCAGGAGCCATTGAACCAGTTCCTTTTCTGGTCCCTTCCACTCTTGCCTTTTTCTGAAGGGAACCAGAAAAGGAACCTTATAGGTGCCTGCTTGCCTATGTAAGTTTTTACTCTAACTAGATCATTCCAAAGTAGAGCAGATGTCCATCAACTAAAATGCAAATCAGTCTCAACTATGTACAACGCTGTACCATTGGAGAACGTTGTTATAGAAACATAAAATGTTTGGATATGCTTTTCAGTAAAGAACTGTTACTTTCTAAATTTAAAAGTTGTTTCATCTACAGTGTGCATTTGAATACACATTTAAAGAATAATATGAATCATACCTTGTGTGCTACCCAAATTCAGCTGTGTGTGGGGAGTGGAGTGGGGACAGGACAGCAAAAATAAAATCTTAAAACTTGGTAACTCAGAACTAAACTAACCACAGATCATTTTAAGCTTTCGTTTAGCAGCTTTTTGTTAAAAAATATTAACTGGGACAGAATGCTATTATCTACCACAGCAAATGGAAAATAAAAAAGTGTGATAGAATCTGAGCAATAAAGCAGAGAGATACTAGATCTGGATTCTTTTAGCAGTATTACTTTTTTGGCATACAGTATCTGTTGAATGAAGGCAAACAATCCGGACTGGGGAAGGGCATCCTTTTGGACGATGTGCCACAGATTAAGCCCCACAGCCACCCTGAGTGGCACTCTTATTCCATGACTGATCCGCTGCTCTGCTTTCTGCTCCTTGTCCAGTCTCTCACTGTGCTGCTTGCCCCCTCCAGAGGTTGGCCACCTCTGCTGTATTCTTTGAATCTTTAGCTATCTTCTTGGTCCTACATGGCTGACAGCAGATTTACTGTAGTTGGTTATTTGTAAAATTTGTAGGAAGAAAAAGAGCCTTTGTATAAAACAAATGATTAAACATTATGGAACAATTGGTGAGATGTTTTCTTGAGTTCATTTTGAGTTTGTGTTGATTGATTTAATAAATTGGTATAAAGGAGGTACATCATTTTAACCAACAAAATGCCTTTGTGCCTATCCAGGCTTTGATATTAAATCCAGAAGGACCTAACTATACTTGATGTCAGACCACAACTACCTCAAGTGAATACGGCACTAGTATTAATACAGTTTAGTTGAAAGTAAGTTTTTGAGACTTTGTATGTCTATAAATATTGTTGTGATGACTGTCTAGCTTTTCAAGAAAAGAACAAGTGCTTCTGCTGTGTTAACAGGATGGTTTAATAAATGCTAGAAGTGTGTTGGGGGAGGGGAAGAATCATACCTGAAGTGTTAGTTAATCATGGATCTTTGAAGAGGACTATAAAATGTGACTGCTAATGACCTGAAGAGGGCAACATAACACAGCAAGTGTCTCTATATATTGTAGACTTGTACAGGTTGCTATTGAATAGCTTGTGTAGCATTTGTTATCTAATTTTTTTTCTTACTTTTGGGAAGTGGTACACAGAAAGAGGTATCATTATTATAGATTTGTTAATTGATGTCCTAAGTTTGATCTGAATAGCTATGGGCAATAGCACATGTTTACCAAATATAAGTAGTTATTTTAGAAGTATAAGCATTACCCATCAGCACTTAAGACACTGCCCTGTGTGTGTGAGGGGATGAAAAAAGGGATAGTTTTTTATTTTTTAAAGGAAACTTTTTTCCCTAAAAAAAAAAAAAAATTTTCCCTTTTTGAAAATTGGGGAAGGACAATTTTCTGGGGACAGTTTGGTAATAAGAGTTTTTTTGGATCTCTCTTATCTGACAAACTAAATGGTCCTTTTTTAGTATGCTTTATGTTGCAGGACAGAACAAGGGGGTTTGAACCACAGTTCATCCAACTGAGGTCACTGTGTTTTATGTCTTATCAAATGTCTATTTAAAAATGAATATTTGGTTTTCTTAAGCAAAGATGTTGCTGAAAAAGTTGACATGTTTGGAAGACAAGGTGAGACTATACAGAAGGAGTAGGAAAGGATACTGAAATGCTAGAACAAGCTCCATGCCTTGAATTAGCACAGCCATATCAACAGTTAGTTCAGTGCATAGAAATTACTCTAATTCAAATCATTGTCAACCTGTGATTATATCAGACTTGTTTTGTTTTCAGAATTTCATGGACATACATGTGAAGCTCTTCATTTCAGTAGGTCTCAATCCTGTGACCACAGATTTTTTGGTGCAGGACTTTTGCCATGGAAAGCCTAAGGTTATGTCCTTACTGCAGTTCTCTGGTGTAGGCACCTATTTCAGGCCTCTAAATAGGTACTTCAGTGAGGCTGGCATTTACAGGCTGAAAAGCTCCATCTAGGCATGGTAAACCCTTCCTGACTGGTACTCATCTTTTCTATATAGCAAATGATTAAAACACTTTTACAGAAAATGGGACACCTGGGTTTAAACAAGTATCTCCTAATTCTCAGGAGAGTGCTCTAACCACCAGGCAGAGGCTAGAGTAGACCTAGGATACCTTGCACTCTTTCAGTTGAATCTGGGCTACTATGCAGAGAGAAAGTCAAAATTCCTGGGCCATAGAAAAACCAAGCAAGAGGATCCTTGACTTTAAAGAACAGTAATGAGGGCACTCCACTTGGAGGGAGAGTATCCTGGACTCTTGCCTGTGCTTCCAGTACAGTTTTATGTATTTTTCCAATGAATCTTCAGTCATCATTACCCTCCTGAACTCAATATTAGGTGTGCTTTAAGCACATCTCTTGGACCTGGTCCTCACAAGAGCATGTGTAATAGGTCACCTACCTAGGCACTTAAGATTGAAGAGATTTTTGTGGATTGTTCACTTGGACTTGGTTTCTAAATTCTTCATGTACTGCAGCTCGGGTGTTTATGTCCCTTAGTTTACAGGTTACTTGTGAACAGACGATTGGCTTTTGTTGTGCAGTTTTGCATACAGTTTAATTCTAGGCAATAAATAGTTGTCAACTTTACTTTGTACTGGCTGCTGCCAGTAAATTTTGCAACAATTTGAATATATATAAACAGTTCTGCAATTCAGCTGAATTTAGAAACTGATTATAATCACTGTTGCCTTATCTCTTCACTAAATGACTTGAATAAAGTATTACTTTTTGCATATGTGTGTACTAGTTTAAAGTATTTTAAAAGGAAATTCTCTTTCAAACTAGGTTTTAAAAGTCAGAAAATTATTTCCTGTACTAATCTTGACTGTTCTTTCAAAGGTCTGTGTAATGTTGGAGAGCGGTAAGACAAAGGCAGTAACTACCTTAATACTTAATCCTTTTTATAGGCTTGCTATCAGATAAGTCATGTCCTGTACCTGTTAATAGTATGTTTAAATTAGTAATATTTCTTTTCATTATTAAGACTGATTATTTTAATTCCCCATATTTCATTCCATTTAGTCAACACAAATTAACTTGTCAGTTCCATTTCCTGGTTCTAGTTTTATGAAGGGATTTTTTTCCACCTGGAATTTTCAATCCCTGTCCATATGACTTTGCTGCCATATCTCATGTACCAAAAAGGTCATAGTAAGAGATCTCACCAAATGATCATACTTCCACAAGCTTATGGCTTCTGTCCAGAGGCAAAGTCTGGTCTGTAGTGAAGATTAAAAAAGAAACTTTTATGGTAATTCCTTCTATATGGTGCGTCTGTGATTTTTAACTCCTTTTCTAATTTTAAGACCATCTACTTATGCATTTACCCAATGGCAACCTAATGGAGTATATCTAATTGAGTTTTAATTGTCTTTCATTTTAAAAAGCCAGGTAAAAATGATTTCTGTTAAGTTTGTGATGCATCCTGAAAAGTCAGGAAATCCAAAGGTTGAAAATGTCTGAGGTTTGTTGGAAAGTGCCAGAGACTCATTTCAGACAGTTTGAAAATAAATTCAAATAAATAAATTGTACACAGATAAATATGGGGTAAAACAAACCAGTTGAAAATGGCATGTTACACTCTATAGCATGAGTTAACAAAAACTTCAGGAATGAGTTAAGGTACTTCTTGCTGTCTTTTTATATGATGTGATGGAGGTATTGTCAAGTATGCGTTTTAATAAAATTTTAATTTTTTTTGCAAAAATATCCCATTGAATTGTAATGCAGTCAGTTACATATGCTGAATTCATGTGCTGGACAACGCTTTATATGCTGTGCTATATTTGCATACTAAACTGTGCTTCCACATTATGATGTTTCAGTAGTTACATTTAACATCTCACATTTTGCAGATGTTCCACGGACAGTGAAATTTGATTGATATTAAAAGAAAAATACTATTGTCATGGACTGTTGCAGTTAGTTTTCTGGTTGCAGTCTAGTCTTCAGAATATTTTAATGCAACTGTAAGAATAGCTGCAGGAGGCTTTCACTAACAAAAAATACTTTGCTAAAAAAGAAATTAAATATTTGGGGTCTAGAAAATGTTCTTCAAGCCTGTTAATAGAATTGCCACAATCTTAATAGTAAGACTGCCTTATACATAAAAGGAGAGAGCAAGTATAATTATGCAGATCAGGTGATTTGCTGTCTTTGATCATGTGACATGATGGTAACTATAACAGTTTCCTATGCAGAAAAGAAATATTAACCATTTTAATGTTGCAGATGGACTATTGTTTATAACTTATATTGATTATTTGATAATTGTAACACAGACGGTATATCTTCACGTCAAATGTGCCAACAGCTGGCTACACTTGTGACCTTACTTCCATTGCCTTTGTAACTGCTTTTGTTTGCTGCTGCTAATCCCTCATTGTACTCTCATCTTAACCCACTGTTGCGGTTCAGTGGTAGAATCCAGGAGGCCAGGGTTTGATTCCTGGACATGCATATAACTACAGCCATCGAGGCCCTGAATGTCCAGACTCCATCTGGCATTCGAATACTGTCTCAATGGTCTAAAGCAGGGCTGGAAGGTCTAGGAAGCCTCCATTCCTCCATACTCCTGCCTAGGTATACAGGTCAAAGGTTTTGGTGACTTCTCACACATACGTAGTGTTCCGTGTTTTCAGTTTTTATTTAAAAAAAAAAAAAAAAAGAATCCAGGAATTTTTCGGGGTTTATTTTCCAAACACAAAACCGGGTTGAAATTGGAATAAGAAAGAAAAGAAAAAAAGAAAGAAAAGGAAAAAAATCCGTTTAAATTGGGGAAAATAATAATACATTCCCATGGCAGTGAGGGAGAGAGGGAGGGAGTAAGGCTGGGATGAGGGAAGGGGTGAGGCGCAGCCCATCGGCAGCTCCTGGGGCTGCAGCAGGGAGCAAAGTGGAGAGAGCTGTCAGTGAGTGTGGGGTGGGGCAGGTGTGCGTGGCTCTTGCTGCTACGTGCATCCTGGGAGAGCTGCAGGCTGGGGGACTGCGCCAGGCTATTCCTGGGGGGCGTGTGCCCCGGATCAGCACGCAGGACGAAAGCAGGCTGCCGCTGCAGTCTGGGGCTGGTAATGGCACCAGGCTCTTAGTGCTCAGGGCAGGCGGCAGCCTGCTGTTATCTGGCACACAGATCCAGGGGCACACGCCCCCCAGGAAGAGCCTAGTGAAGCCCCCCAGCCCGCAGCCCTCCTGAGGTGCCCATAGCAGCAAGACCCATACTCCACACCCACTGATTTACAGTTCCCTCTGCAGCTGGCATCAGCCGTTCCCAGGGCAGCTGCAGTAGAGGCTGAGGTGAATGTGAACAAGCGGAGCCCAGGGTGGGAGCAGGGCGCAGTGCAGCTTGCCCTGGCCCCTGCTTCAGTGACCCTGGGAGCGGTTGATGCCAGCTGCCTGGATGCCAGCTGGACTACACTGTGCCCTGAACCCTCCAAGGCTCTGCTTGTCCCTACCCACCCCAGCACCTGGGCTGCGCCATGCCATGGTGCAGGCAGCTGGCATTGGCTGCTCCCAGGACTGCTGCAGCAGTGCCATACACCCTACCCAGGGTCAGAACCAGGAGCCCCATGCCTCCAGGAAGTGGCCTCAGCCCTGCACACCCATACGGAGCGGCTGTGTAGTGCCTGTTGCAGGGAATGGGGCAGGGCTGCAGCCAGAGCTGCTGGGGTGCAGCTGGGACCCGCCGACCCTGGGAGCAGTTTCCATGGCCTCTCCCTCCCTGTCCAGGGTCAGAACTGGGAGCTTTGCACCCCCAGGCCCCTGCACAGCCCCTGCCCACCTCTCTGCATGCGGCTGGTGCCATCCTCCCCCCTGTGGCCATCAGAAAACCTGCGCCTGAGGTAACTGGCACGTTTAGCTTACCGGCACCTTCCAGCCATTCCCCACTTGTGCTGGTTAATGGATTTTACTGTACCCGGTAAAATTGAGTGAACTGAAAAATGTTTGTAAATCAGTAAAAACTGAATAACTTCAATAAAAAAAATAGGGAATCATCGGTGAAATGGGGAATTATCGGTGAAAAACGGTAAAAATTGAAAATGCAGAACACTATGCATACACCATGATCCAGAAGGATCAACAGTTGCCTGCTACTCTCATCTTAATTTATGAGGCTTCATATGCAATTAATGCATGTGGGTAAGGATATATTTATGTGATGAATACATTTAGAAAACTTAAGTTACCATAAAAAAACTCTTAACATTTTAGAATTAAAAGATTAGGCTATGAGTTGTCAACATTTTTTAGACTCAAGTGCCTCGTCTTAGACTTGAGATTCTGCTTGGAAAATACTTTCACCGAGCAAGTATGGCACAAGACCAGCTTCACTTAGCAGGGAACTTTTCAGTAAACTAAATCATAAAAAGGAAGCTTATAAGTGGAAACTTGGACAAGTAACTGGGGAGGGATATAAGAGCATTACTTGGGCATGCAGGGATGAAGTCAGGAAGGCTAAAGCACAATTGGAGTTGCAGCTAGCAAGGAATGTGAAGGGTAACAAGAAAGGTTTCTACAAGTATGTTGGTAGCAAGAGGAACAGGGAAGGTGTGGGTCCCTTACTGAATGGGGAGGCAACTTTGTGACAGGATGCAGAAAAGGTTGATGTGCTCAATGCCTTTTTCATTTCAATCCTCACAGGGAAGGTCATCTCTGAGACTACTGCACTGGGCAGCACAGTTTGGGGAGGAGGTGAGCAGCCAACAGTGGTGGATGGAGTGTCCCACGGGAGGTGGGGAGGGGGCTGCACTTTCTGTGGTGGTCTTGGAGTACCAGCAGTACTTCTGTCCACTTCTGGGTCCGCCGCCAAGTGCGCGGGGAACCCCCCTGGTGCTTCCGTGGGACACTCCATTTGCCGCCTGGTCCCTTGCGGTATGTAGAAAATGCATAAAGCTGTGTCTATGGCCAAATCATCAAATCTCTCTGAGTCTAATCGGAGGCTTCCAATTCAGTTTAGAGAGATTAATGGGTCTCCTTATTCAATTCAGATTTGGCTACCAAATTGGGACGAATTTCCTCAGTGACCAAAGCGTTACACAGCCCTAATGCCTATATTTAAGAAAGGGAAAAAGGAGGATCCAGGGAACTACAGACCAGTCAGCCTCACTTCAGTCCCTGGAAAAATCACAGAGCCAATCCTAAAGGAATCCATTTCTAAGCACTTGCAGAAGAAGGTGATTAGGAACAGACAGCATGGATTCACTAGGAGCAAGTCATGCCTGACCAACCTAATTGCCTTCTGTGATGACATGAATGCCTCTGTAGATGCGGGGAGTCCAGTGGGTGTGGTATACATTGATTTTAGAGAGGCTTTTGATACGGTCTCTCACAACATTCTCCCAGGCAAGCTAAGGAAGTAAGGGCTAGATGAATGGACTGCAAGATGGATAAAAAACTGGCTGGATCATCAGGCTCAGAGGGTAGTTATCAATGGCTCGATGTCTAGTTGACAGCCAATAACAAGTGGATTGCCCCAGGGGTCAGGCCTGGGGCCGGTTTTGTTCAATATCTTCATTAACGACCTGGAAGATAGCACAGAGTGCACCCTCAGCAAGTTTGCAAATGATGCCAAGCTGTGGGGAGTAGTAGATATGCTGGAGGGTAGGACTCGGATTTAGAGTGACCTAGATAAAATGGAGGATTGAGCCAAAAGAAATCTCATGAAGTTCAGCACGGACCAAGTGCAAAGTCCTGCACTTAGGACAGGACAATCCCTTGCACCAGGACAGCCTGGGGGCTGATTGGCTGGGCAGGAGCTCTGCAGAAAATGACCTGCAGGTTACAGTGGACAATAAGCTAAATGTGAGTTGACAGTGTGCCCTTGTTGCTGAGAAGGCTAATGGCATACTGGGCTGCATTGACAGGAGTGTTGCCAGCAGGTCAAGGAAGGTGGTCATTCCCCTCTATTCAGCATTAGTGAGGCCATATCTAGAGTACAGTAATACCTTGTTTAACAAAGTAGATGCGTTCTGTGACATCACTTTGTTATCAGAAATGTTATTAGAGGTAGAAATTACATAGGAGGTATAGGGATGTGTTCCAGGACTTCAGAGAAGCGGGTGGGTGAGGGACAGTATGAAAAACTAATTAAATACTCAGAGGCTTCCCACAGCTGCTGTGCCCCTGCTGCCTCTTACTCCCCCCACGACAGCCTTGCTGGTGCCCCTCAACCCCCAGCTGCCGGGGCTATGGACCGTCCATATCCCTCTGCCCCCTGCTGTGGGCTCGGGCAGGGCAGCTCCCCACCACTGCTCATACTCCCCGAGGCAGGGGAGACCCACGCCTCCCAGATCTGTAGGGGGGCAGGCACAGGCTGTGGACTCGGGCTTCTGCCCTGCTGCCTTCCCCTGGGGCCTCCTTCACCCAGCATGGCTGGGGACAGTGGGGCTGCACAGGGATCTCTCTGCTGTGAGCTGCTTCCCCACCCCTGCCCTGGTGACACACCTCCTGGGCCTGCCACTGCTTTGAAGGGCGCAGCCCCATGCCACTGCCCTTGCTGCAGCCCCATACACAGGAGGCACTTCACCTGGGCAGCGCAGGGCAAGAGGCGAGAAGATCCCAGTGCAGCTCCACTGCTCCCTGCAGCGCCTCAGAGAACAGGGCAGGGAATTCCCTGCAGGGAACTCCCTACAGGGAACAGCTGCCACCCAGCTTCCTTCCCCTGTGACCTGTTGCTTCAGGAAGTGGATGAGCCATGGGGAAAACCTCCATGCTGCCACTTGCCCCTGTGAGTTCCCTGTCATGCTGTTCCCTGAGGTGCTGCAGGGAGTGGAGGAGCTGCACGGGGATCTTCTCAGGGATCTTTTCCCCACCATGGGAGTGCTCGTCCTGCACTGCCATGGTGAAGCGCCTCCTGCGCACAGGGCTGCAGTGAGGGCTGCTGTATGGGGCTGTGCCCCTCAAAGAGTCACAAGGCCAGTCTGCTTCTCTCACCCTCTCTCTACAGCCCAGTGGGCACGATCTTCCTAGCTGCTCCAGATCGTGCCCGCCAGGCTGCATAGGCACCTGGGAGAGGAAAGCAGAGTGGCAGGGAATGGTGGCTGCTCACTGTTCCTTGCTCTGCCCTGCTTCCGTGTCCCGGGTGCCTCTGCAGCATGGCAGGCGTGATCCAGTGCAGCTGGGAAGAGTGGGGCTGCATGGAGAGGCTGTGAGCTCTGTGCTGCAAGCAGTGGCACATGCAGGGGGTGTGTTGCCAAGGCGGCGCGGGGCAAGCACCTTCTCCGCACAGCCCTGCTCTTCCTAGCTGCTCTGGATTGTGCCTGCCAGGCTGCAGAGACACCCGGGGCAGGGGAGCAGAGTGGCAGGGAGTGGTGGTGCTCGCCCTGCTGCTCTTTGTGGGGTGCAGCCCCATGCCGCTGCCCTCACTGCAGCCGTGTGTGTGTGTGTGTGTGTGTGTGTGTGTGTGTGTGTGTGTAATATTGTGTTCCCTTCATGTCTAGCTCACTTTCCAGCTGTGGCCCTGTTAGACATTCTGGCATATGCAGCTGTATCGTAGATAGCCTATTCCACTGTCCCCAAGGCTAGAATCCACTCATAAGAGGCAATATAAGTCTGAGATCTCAGCAAGGCCAACTAGTACAATCTGAGTTATTGGAAAGACTGGCAGTAACCTGGACATCATTTTTATCCTTAACCTCTTTGGAAGTTAAGACTTCAGATTTACATAAAGATGATAATGAAGATTGTGATGGAGAGACAGTTATCTGGAGTTTCTTCTGGCCTGCACAGCATGCATCTGATGTAGTATACCAGAGGTGGTCAACTTTTTTGCCCAGTCCATCTATGGACCGGTTCTGGCTGGTGGTCCTGAGTTGGGCACAATGGGATCCCATCTGGCTGTGCAGAGGAGGTGGGGCAGCCTGGTCCTGATCTAGTTGCACCAGGAAAGCTTTTCTAGCCTAGCTGGAAAAGACTTGCACTGCCCATTTCAGACTCTGTCAAAGCATAGAGTAACATATGCTGAAATTGACTCACTGGCAGGGATCAGAGCTCATTCCACAAGAGCAAAAGCAACATCAGTGGGTTTACTGTCGAACATCTCTGTGTGTGATATCTGTAATACCTAGTGCTCTAGATAAAAAGCACTATGCTTGCTGTTGGCAGCCTGCATGCCGGATCCAGTCCACAGAGCCATTTGATCTAAACCATGGACATGGGAGCTTCAGTGGCATTTGACAGTGGTCACTGCCATGGGAAGAAGGCAGTAGCAGTAGCTGCACCCAACTCCTGTAGATGTATTGTTTGGACCTTCCGGGAACACTGAGAATGGTATTGATAAAAACTGTATTGTCACTGATAATATATAGTATATAGCAGGAGTTCTCGATCTTTGGCCAAATCTAGTCCATGGAGACATGGCATATAGCCCACATGGCTCCCCACAAGTGGGAAAATTTGGCAGTGGGGGAGCAATGGCAGCTAATTTTGCCACCCTCCTTACTGCCAAATTCTCAAGCCCCACATGGCTATGCCATGCCTCCTCCCTCCCTCATGGGGTTGGGCCAAGACTCCTCCTGGGCAGTGCAGGGTTTCCCTAGCTGGGCTGCTTTGGCTGGGGGAGGGTGCAGAGGGGGAAGGGGGGCAAAAGGCTGCTACAGATGTGACAAAAGAGTGCTCATACTTGCCCCCCTGCACTGCTCTCCTCCAAAACTTTGCCCAAGGCACTTAAAATTTATAGTTAGAGCTCTGCACTGCACTGTGCCCTTGAGAGAGTCTCCAGGATGGAAACTGCATTTAGTCTAGCACTTCATCCAGCATTTACTATTTGCCTAGTACTCTGAGACCTGTCTCCAGGTGACTTGGGTACTGCTTTGGAGTTGGCTATACTGGAATTACACGTATGGAAAGCATACAAAGAACAAAAACAAGTTAATTAACAATAAGTGCAGTTAGATGTGTTCTTCTGAGGTTTTCTGAGTAGCCATATGTATTTCTCATACCATTAGAACACACATTACTTAAACATTCATATATTTTTCATAGACATAATACAAAATGGCTTTAATTCTCTTCTATAAAGGTTTTTCTAAAATACCTTATGGGAGGCATGTGCTCAGTTTATATAAACTATATGAAGAAAGGACCTGCTTTTTGGGTGGATTCTTTTTATAAGGAAGTTAATGAGTAAAAACATAAGCAGTCTCTGTGGGAGAGCCAGTCTAAACAGTTGATATATTTCTCCATAGGTTTGTAATAATGCTAAATTATTGTTAATCGTGTAGGAAATCAAAAAAGAATCACAGTTGCTCCATACAATGTATCCTGTCCCATGAAAGGATGTGAGGAAGACATGAGTTGTTGCCCACATTTGATTAGGAAAATTGTCCTTAACCATTTATGACCAAAAACTTTTCAGTATTATTGTCTAGACACGACTGTAATAAGCCTTTCTACATCAAAATAAAAAAAAAAATCCGTAACTTCATTCCAGATGTGTGCATAATTCTAATGACTGCCTTAATTTAACCACAGTCTCAATTAAGATACTAGTGGTCTTTAGGTTAAGTATCACTTTACTTTGCTACAACTATAGACATAATTATAACATTTGCCAAATAACAGACACTGACAACTAGAAGCTTCCGCCAAGGGCACACTACATGTGTAATTGTTTCAGCTTTTAAAAATAGTAATTATGAAAGTTCAAAAATTAAAAAGTTTCCAGTTTGCTAGGAGTTAATGTATTAAAGAATATCCATAGTTTTTCACAGTAATCAGAATGTTATATGCAGGTTAAAGTCTTTAAATAACTGCAAGTGCGATTTTCATCATTTTGCCTGCATATAAAATAACTGAAAGCAGCTTTAACAGATGATTTGTTTGTTTCCTGTATTTTTAACATAAGTTGTAATTTTTTTATAATTTCACATGAACACATGATTTTAAGTTGGAAACCATTAATATGCCATAATTTTGAAAGGTGATTTAACTTAAATGCACAGTTGCCATGATTTCATTCATATTAGCTGAACACAAATATTCAGGGAAGCATCTTAAACCATGTGCTTTAAGTTCATATATATGTGACCATTGCTAATACTATTTAAATGACCCAAGTGTCTTATTTTTCAGTGTCTAAATTGCAGCTTTTCGCAGTAGGTTAAGACTTGTACAAAAATTAACAGTTAATCAAAAGTACACTACTGTCATCAATGCAAAAATCTAACTGCATGGTGTAAACTAAAGCTCAGTTTGCACTGTTTAGTTATAAAAGTCCTGATAGAAATACAGAAGGAAATCTGTGTTTGTTATAGAATAGTAAGTACTGTAAGGGGAAAAATATTTTGTAGAGGCTGACAAATATAATTTATGAAAGTAATTAACTGACACTTAATTCTTTATTTTGAGCTTTCAGCCAATCCTGCAAATCCATTATATCCTACCAGTGAGTCCTTTATAGTTTCATAGTTTCATAGTTTCATAGTAGCTAGAGTCGGAAGGGACCTAGGTAGATCATCTAGTCCGACCCCCTGCCTTAGCAGGAAAGAGCACCGGGGTCAGATGACCCCGGCAAGGTGCTCATCTAACTTCCTTTTAAAAATCCCCAGGCTAGGAGCCTGCACCACTTCCCCTGGAAGCTGGTTCCAGGCCCTAGCCGCCCTGACTGTGAAGTAGCGCCTCCTAATATCTAATCTAAACTTACCCTCCGCCAGTTTGTGACCGTTATTCCTGGTCACTCCTGGCAGCGCACGGGGGAACAGGGACTCCCCCAATACCTGCTGATCCCCCCTGACCAGTTTGTAGCAGGCCACAAGGTCCCCCCTTAACCTTCTCTTGTGGAGGCTAAACAGGTTCAGGTCCCGTAGCCTCTCCTCATAAGGCCTGCCCTGCTGACCCCTGATCATACGAGTGGCCCTCCTCTGAACTCTTTCCATATTGTCCACGTCCCTCTTGAAGTGTGGCGCCCAGAACTGGACGCAGTACTCCAGCTGCGGCCTGACCAGTGCCGCATAGAGGGGGAGGATCACCTCCCTGGACCTGCTCGAGATGCATCTGTGGATGCATGACAGGGTACGATTGGCCTTCTTGACTGCCTCCCCACACTGCCGGCCCATGTTCATCGTGGAGTCAGTGACGACTCCAAGATCCTTTTCCGTCTCCGTGCTGGCAAGAGGGGAGTTCCCCAACCTGTAAGTGTGGTGCCGGTTCTTCCTCCCCATGTGCAACACCTTGCACTTATCAGTGCTAAACCCCATCCTATTCTCATCCGCCCACCGTTGCAACCTGTCAAGGTCAGCTTGTAGCCTATTGCACCCTTCTAGTGCGCCCACATCCCCCCACATCTTAGTGTCATCAGCAAACTTGAACAGGGTGCTTTCTACCCCCTCATCCAAGTCACTGATGAAGATGTTGAACAGCGCGGGCCCGAGGACCGAGCCCTGCGGAACCCCACTGCCCACATCCTTCCAGGTCGAGAAGAACCCATCCACTACCACCCTCTGGGTGCGGCCCTCCAACCAGTTGGCGACCCATTTGACCGTGTGGGCATCGACACCACAGTCTCCCAGCTTTTTGATGAGGACAGGGTGAGAGACAGTGTCGAAAGCCTTCCGGAAGTCCAAAAAGACTACATCCACAGCAACCCCTGCGTCTAATGATTTGGTGACCTGATCGTAAAAGGCCACCAGGTTGGTCTGACAAGACCTGCCACTGATGAACCCATGTTGGTTGCCCCTGAGCATGCATTCCCCCGCAAGGCCCTCCTGGATGTGTGCCAGGATAATTTTTTCAAAGAGCTTACCCGGGATTGAGGTCAGACTAACTGGCCTGTAATTTCCCGGGTCCTCTTTTTTTCCCTTTTTGAAGATAGGGACCACATTGGCCCTCTTCCAGTCCTCTGGCACCTCGCCAGAGCACCACGAGCGCTCATAGAGCCGCGCCAGGGGTCCCGCAATGACCTCGGCCAGTTCCTGTAGAACCCTAGGGTGAAGATCGTCCGGACCAGCGGACTTGAACACGTCCAGCCTCTCCAGAAGTACCCTAACTAACTCCTCGCTAACCCTTGGCCCAGGCGTGTCTCTCTCGGGGCCTGTTTTCTGGTAGCTCTAGATAGGTGTGCTGTTTTTATACTCCTCCCTTTCATTGTGTGGTTTTAGTTCCTGATTGGAGAGGAAAAACAATTACTTATTTTTTATTTCAGAGAACTCTAATTAGCTCCATTGTCCAGTATCTCATGCCTGGCATGTTCCTAATCTGAAAGAATAGGGTGCCGTCTTAAGGACAATTAGAGATGGAAAAGGATGTCTTTGCTCTGATTGTTATATCACACTGAGAAGTTCAGAAGGACACCAGATTTGCATACAAAATTTACAACCTCTGAATAAATGCCCTTGTTAATAGACAGAAATATCGGAAAATTTAAGGTACTTGCCCTTTCTATCAGCATCAGTCTTAAATGAGTTTAATTTCAGCAACTGTTCTTCATCCAAATGCTGATTACAACTAGGAGATTTTGCTGTTTTTAAAATATAAAATATGAGAAGCTCAGTGTCATTTACTTACTACAGATGTTGAATTATAGCCTATAAAATGAAGCCTAATTGAGGGAAATATCAGATACTGGGGCATAATAGAGACTACGTTGTACTAGCTTCTTAGTTAACTTCTCTTCTCTAGTCAAGTAAACATTCCTTGGCAGTTCATGAGGTGTCTTCTGTCATTAGACCAGGAGTCAGTAACCTACAGCACACAAGCTAGATCCTGCCTATGGATGTGGGGGTCTCCTGATGTTTGTCAGCAGAGAGCTGCAGGCACTCTCTCCATGCTGCTGTGTGAAAGAATGGTGGCCACATGTGGGTCTTGGTGGCTGCAGATGGGTTCTAGTGACTGCCCATGCACCCACATCTGACCAGGTTGTCATTCCCCTTCAGACCGAAAAGTACTGTGCACTAGATAGTCTGTATCTGGACAGAGGTACTTTTTAAACATTTCCAAGTGAAATGTGTTTGGAAATGTTATAAAAATGAAAAGCTTCAGCTACGTCTGAAGGGTATTTTCTTGCATGCCAGTACCCCAAATAAGGGTAGAATGAAGGAAGAAAATAGCTGATTGCAGAGCAAATAGAGCAGTAATAGAGTGTATTCCTCTTGACCTTCACTCTCACTTTGCAGAAAAAGCTTTAACTCTGTCACAGGTGCTGTGTTGTGCATGTTCAATGAGCTCTAGGAACTTGCTAGTTTATCACTGCAGCATCTGGCAAGAGCCACAGCTGTGGCTTGGCTCCAGAACCCAGTGGGGGGAAGGCCATGACCACCATCCCCACCCTTTCCCCTGCCAGCAAACTGGGTGGTAAGTAAGGTAGGGGGAGCAATTGTGGCATTCACCCCTGGCTTTCAGAGCCAAACCAAAGCAGCAGCGTCAACCAGGAGCTGCACTGGTAAGCCAGTGAGCTCAGAGAACTCACTGTACATGTGTGATGCAGCCAAAGTGAGGAGGGTACAACTACATCCCTCTAGATCAGCCCCAGTCCCCTCTAGAAGAAGGAACAGAAGAACCTGGTACCAGTAGTAGCAGTGGGCTCCAGAATTCTGGAGCAGACTGGATGAGGGAGCAGGACTTGGCAGCTACACAGTTTTCAAGCTCTCTGTATAAATTTAACAAGAACTGAAATATCACATTTACTTGAATGTAAAACAAGGTGACCTCCCTCCCCCGCATCAACATGGGGAGGAAACAGCTCCTCATCTGTATTTGCATATAAGGAAACCTCATTCAATACATTTCCTATCATTAAGCTGCTGCCAAAGAAGCTTGTGGTCAGTAATGGAAACTGACTATAAAGAACTTGGCCCATAGGGGCAAACATGCTGAAGGGATCCTCCCATAAGGATAGGTTAGTGCTGCCCATCTGAATAAGATATATGGTAGTACCTGTTGTGCTCAGTCCCCCTTCAGTTCCGATTCTTTTTTCAAGTCGTGGTGAGCCACTACACTGAACACATGTTGACTTCCTTTTTATTCCTGCAGCTGAGTTATGCCTTTCTTTCCCATTTCCAATGATTCCTGCTTCTTAACCAGCCCTAAATATCTGGCAAACATCACCAAACCGGGCCCCAAACAGTTTACCTGGAACCCTCTGTTGCCTCCTCTCAGCCAGTCTCATAGAATTAGTGTGGCCCCACCATGAGTTGGAGCTAGACTAGGTTGCCCTGCTCCTCATCTGCATATTAATTTTTGGAGGCTTCCAGAACTAATGACAAGAATACCCAGTTCCAGAAATGGGTCGGGGGGGAGAGGGGGAAGGAATATTAATTAGTATATGGTTCCTTCTGGGAGTATACACACATACTGCCCAGTGCTGAGGTTATGGAGTTACTATGGCTTGAAATGCTGTCGAGTCTGCTAGGGCCCAGCCTACTGAGCTATATGGTAAATCATGAAACCATTTGGCTTTGGACTAAGTCCAGTTCTGCGCACCATACTTTAACAAGGACATGGACAATCTTGAGAGAGTCCAAAGAAGAGCCATCTGTATGATCAGAGTCTTACATAACAAGCCATATGAGGAAAGGCTGAGGGACCTGGGACTTTTCAGTCCGCAGAAAAGAAGGCTGAGAGGGGACCTGGCAGCAGCTTTCCTCTATGCTAGGGGAGTACATCAAGAGCTTGGCAAGCAACTGTTCACCAGGGCACCTGAGGGGAAACCTAGGAGTAATGGCCACAAATTCGTGGAAGACCAGTTCACACTCAACATTAGGAAAAACTTCTTCACAGTCAGGGTGTCCAGGCTGTGGAATAAGCTCCCTCCAGAGATGGTGTAATCACCTACCCTGGAAATCTTCAAGAGGAGACTAGACAGTCACCTTGCTGGGGTCACCTGACTGCCCGTTATCTTTCCTGCTTGGTACAGGAGTTTGGACCTGATGATCTTCTAAGGGCCCTTCCAGCCTTATAATCTATGAATATCATGCATAGATTGTACTATATGTAAAGTAGGTAAAAAGTTTTGCTTAAAAGTGTGTTTATTGAATACCTGGGCAAAAACTTGCAGCAGTTTAAAAAAAAAAAAAGAAGGTAAAATGCATCAAGTGTGGATGAACTAAGCCAATGAGTACCCACAAAAATTAGCCCACATGCCAGTTTACTTGCTACAGGCATGTTTATTTCAAAGTCAGTGTTTTC
This sequence comes from Crocodylus siamensis, assembly GCF_052110815.1. NCBI lineage: Eukaryota > Metazoa > Chordata > Crocodylia > Crocodylidae > Crocodylus > Crocodylus siamensis. Next base: position 86,585,179 of record NC_143395.1, on the reverse strand, counting down.
AAATATGAGCCTCACTTCCATGTTCTCAGGGAGAGTAGGCCCTGACAGGAGGGTGGGAAGGGGCTGCAGGAGGAAGAAATTGCAGGGGGCAAAGAGCAAGGTAACCACCTGATCCCTCCCCCTGCAGATTTACTTTCCCGGCTGTTGCAGTGGGACGGGGGACAAATTCAAGGCAAACCTCCAGAAATTAGATTCTATAACTGGAAAATGAGAATAAGTTTATAAATTGTGTGGGGGGGGGGTGTCAGCTTGTATTCAGGGCATCTCATACTGTGTAAATACAGTATGTCAAAATAGTATGATGGGCAAGGATGCATGAGGAATCTTGTGCCTTAAAGCTTGTTGATCTAGCGCAGTTGGTCGAATAAAAGATATTACCCATAAACAATCCTTGCCTCTTGTATATTTTCTGGAACATCATGACAACATCACTTCAGAATAGTTCCTCATTTCAAGAGGTTCAGTTTTGGAGCACTTTAGATGCTTTTTGAATGTTTCAAAAGTCATGTTAGTTTATACAGGTGGTCATCTAAAGTGCTACGTTGGATAGCACTACAGAAGAAAGAGACTTGGGGGTCATCATTGACCACAAGATGAACATGAGCCTGCAATGCGATGCTGTGGCTAGTAAAGCGACCAAAACGCTGGCTTGCATCCATAGATGCTTCTCGAGCAAATCCCGGGACGTCATTCTCCCCTTCTACTCGGCCTTGGTGAGGCCGCAGCTGGAGTACTGCGTCCAGTTTTGGGCTCCACAATTCAAAAAGGATGTGGAGAAGCTTGAGAGAGTCCACAGGAGAGCCACGCGCATGATCAGAGGTCAGGAAAACAGATCTTATGATGACAGGCTGAGAGCCATGGGACTCTTTAGCCTGGAAAAGCGTAGGCTCAGGGGTGAACTGATGGCCACCTACAAGTTTATCAGGGGTGACCACCAGGATCTGGGGGAACGTCTGTTCACCAGAGTGCCCCAAGGGATGACGAGGTCGAACGGTCACAAACTCCTGCAAGACCATTTCAGGCTGGACATAAGGAAGAATTTCTTTACTGTCCAAGTCCCCAAGGTCTGGAACAGTCTGCCAGCGGAGGTGGTTCAAGCACCTACATTGAACACCTTCAAGAGTAAATTGGATGCTTATCTTGCTGGGATCCTATGACCCTAGCTGACTTCCTGCCCTTTGGGCAGGGGGCTGGACTCGATGATCTCCCGAGGTCCCTTCCAGCCCTAATGTCTATGAAATCTATGAAATCTCAAAGATGTTTTAAACATTTCAGTTACCTCCCTCTACATCTTTAGTTATGAGTTGCCGTAGTTTCCATTTTAGGATGTATGGTAGGTTCATCCCATTGCAAATCAGGATAGTAATCTCTTAGGTGCCTCAAAGTTATTTTTACTCTTTTGCTATCCATGTGGGGTCAGTGTAAGGCTCAGGTGCATGCCACCAATGTTACTGTGACAACTACTTTTTGTGATTGGCCAAATGTTTGAAAGAGGATATCTGTGTTGTATTGGTTTGCCTCTGAGTTTGTTGTTCATGGTGACCTATAAGAGTATTATGAATGAAGTGGGTCCTTTGTGTGAAATTACATACTTCTTTATAATGGGGTGTGGTGTGTGCTGGGACTGTATGGAGCAGAGATGGGCAGTTATTCTGGGCAGAGGGCCTCTTACTGAGTTTTGGCAAGCCATCGAGGCCGCATGACGGGCAGCCGGGGGCAGATAAGTAATAATTTTCTAAATTTTTTAGGGGCCCTGCAGGCCAGATAGAATGGCCTGGTGGGTCACATCGAGCCCATGGGCCACATTTTGCCCACCCCTGGGATAGAGGCTTCCCTCTGTTTTTATGTGCTGACCCCACTCCTGGTTGAAGCCTAACTACTGTAACTGAATTTCTGTGGGGTTTGTGAGCCTGTATGGGATTGCAACCCAAAGTTTGGGGACTGTTCGTCAAGACAAAATTTCTCTTTTTTGTGGCAGTGGTAGTTCTGCAAACACTTTCTTTTATTAGTATTGTATTAATTAGGCAATATTCTCAGTTATTAACATCTGTTTGCCTGTTTGTAATGTGAAACAGCTATTTGAGGAGGACCCTGCTATGCTAACTTAGTGTTGTAAAGTCTTGCATGTTGGCACAACTGTAGAATTATACAGGTTGAGAAGGAATCTGAAGTAGGAAGGCATTTTCTTTTGTTTTGGCTTTCTAAATATAAAAATTCAAACTGTCCTAATCTGAAAGCCTGTATCAGTTTTCACCTTGCTAACTATTTAATTCTGTACTTTGCGGTCATAGAAATTCACCTTGACAGATAGATAGAAGCAACTGACATTCTTAGACTGTAGCAGTTGTCAGATATTTTGAAGTAGCTTGAAGAACAAATATGTAAAACAATTTAAAATTCTTTAAATACACGTGCAACTATCATTTCTTTTCTGGCTGTGGTTTGTTATAAGATTAAGTGAATTCTTATGTATGCAGCCAAATAGTCATTGTTTAAATAGGTCTGTTTCTTCTAAGGAGTTTTGATTACTTCCCAAGATTTAATAAAATAACATGGATAGTCTAAGCAGCTTGAGATTTATTAATTTAGATCGGTATTTTCCTGGCAGTCGGCCCAATTGTTATCATGGCATTCACATATTTGTAAACTTATAACTGCAGCTGGTAGCAAGCCTATGACAGATAACAGTGATTTCTAGCAGTTTTCCATGCATGCCTTGCAGTGTAGATAAAGTGTCATGTTAATGAAAAGTAACACTGATTCCAAAAATGTTTTAGCCAAGCATTCATATTAAAACAGCACTAACACTGGAACTTTTTTCTTTTAAATTATCAGCATTATACCATTGTATCTCAGTAGGTATATATCTTCATAGTATAGCTAGCATTTCTTTTGGAATTTAGTAAATATATTCTATTTACTGTATTTTGATTTTTCTTATTTGCAAAATTAGGTTAAATGGAGTGTTAAAAATGTACATTTTTAGAAAGATGGAGACTCACTAATTAGTTAACCATTCTTCACGGTACAGAAGCCTATAAAAACTCCCCAGTACTTCTTGGACGTATGGGTCTGATGCACCTCCCTTGATGTCAGTGGAAAACCTCCCACTGACTGAAGTGGGTACTCCATTATACGTGGAAAAATTAGCAGTATTTCTGCTGAAAGAGTCTTGTGTCTTCCATTTTAGTCATAACTTGTTTTGAATTCTGGAAGTAGATTAATCATTAGAATTAGATTTTAGTAAAATATTATTAAAAACGCAAAACAAAAGGCTCACTATGGATGTATATCGTGTGCATGAGCGTGCACGCACACACACACACAATGGTGGTAGGTCTGGTTGGTATAAATAAGTGGTGTTTTTGTGGGGGTTGTTTTTTTTAATACCTAATTTTAGATATCCGTATTTTGCTTATAAAAGCTTGTACTGTTTAAAAGATGTTTATACAATATTTCAGCTGTAAAAGTCAAACTTTCATGTAAATAGAAAATCATTTTCACATTGTTATTGAATGAAGGTATGAACATAAATAGTGATAAAAGAAATGTGTAATTTCTCATGGCTTCTGCTCCTGTAATTGAAGATAGGTCTAGTTCTTCAAAAAATAAAACATTTCAGACCACTAATCCACACTTTCTAGTTGTTCCATGGATAATTGACATTCTGTTAAAGAAGTTGATCCATTTTTTATTAACCATGGTGGAAGCTGTATAGAACCATCAGTATTCTTATACCAACAGCTATAACTGCATTTTCATTACTAAAGGTAATCTAGGTTTTAAAATGCCTATAGATTTTAAGAGTTACTCTGTAGAACATGATGTATCAGTAAAGATACTGTCCTATTTTGACCTTTATAGTGTCTTATGACTTTTCAAAACATTGATAATGATTAAATTGTATTTTAACTTAATTGACATTCTTTTATTTAATAAAATGGTTTGTTTTTTGTATTTTTAAGATAATCACGTATATGTTGTTGGTCAAGAAGGAATAGTACATTGAATTTTTTCAAGCTTCATTTTTAAACAAAATGTGATGAATTATCCCATCCAGAAGTCATATTCTCTATCCTAGAATAAAGGAACTAGAACTGAAGAAAATACTGGCAAATCATGAAAATAGGAATTGTTGAGAGAAAATATTTTTAAATGAAAACCACAAGAAAAGAATATCATAACTGACTGAGAAATAGTAAGCCAATTAATGGGATAAATTATAAAACTTTTTTAATGTGGGGGGAAAAAACTGCAATGGGGACTACAAAAGGAATTTAACAAATCAAATCGGTGGGTAAAGAAAATGTTTAGAATTTCCCCTCTCTGTATGTTTCCTTTAATCTTGCATATTTCAACTAATAAAAGACTTAAAATAACCTTTATAGGAACTTGTCACTGGTAAGTTGAACATTACTGACATCTGTAGCCAGCTGGTCACTTTCACTGCAATAGGAGGATAATCAGGGAGAACCACACCATATTATACTTAATGTTTTCTCTCCTTAGCATGTGGCACTACGTACAAGTTCAAGAAATGGCAGTGTACACATACCTCTGGATTATTTTATCTATAAATATAGGTATAGATATATGGAGACATTTAAAATATGAACCCAAAAGGTTGAGATTCTTAGATTTTGCTAGTCATCTATCCGTCAGTCAGTTAGTGTTACGTTCCTTATTGTATACTCTAAAGCAGGGATAGTCAACCTGTGCCACAAGTAACAGTGGTAGCCTTTCTGTGTGGTGCACAGCAGATTGGGGAGGGGGGACAGACAGCGCAGTCGTGGATAGGACAGAAAGCCAAACACAGATTGGGAAGGGGCTTGGAGTGGCACTCAGGGAGGGCATTGTGCTCTAAAATTTCCTATAAGTTCTGTTTTCAGAACCGTGGACTATAAGCTAAATATGTATTGTTTTCATTTATGAACTAGTAAGAATAGACTACAGTTACCATTGTGACAGGTTATATGAGGTGGAGAAGCGTGTTCAGTTTTCCATCACAAATAAATATCTTGGAACAAGAGCTCTTGAAAAGGCCACTGAATAAGAATTTAGTATGGATAATTGCCTTTGTATCAGAGAAAGGGAGCAGTGATTTCCAGACATCTGATTCTGATTGAAGCCAGCTCATATTCATTTTCAGTGCTTTCAGTATGAGCTTGCTAGCCCATTTTAGACTATAGGTTAAAGCCTAAGTGCATGTTGCATTCAATTTGGTAGTCCGCCCACCTTTACCCATTTTGTAGTGAGTACATACGTTAAAATTTTCTATCAATACATAGTACAGTGGAAAAAGAATTATAGAGCAACTTTGCTTACTGTTGGACAGAGAACCACAGGTTGTGCACCCACATGTGTTAGTAACACGAGGTGGCTCAGCAATAGTGATGGCACAGTAACTTGGGTTGGGGTTTGTAGCAGACTATGCACATCAGGGCAGAATTAACCCATTGTTGTAATGATTTTGATCAACAACTTGTAAGCTGCTTCCATCACTTCAGTTTAGATTTTTGATTGCATTAGAGTTTTTAATGGAAAGCATTTATGAAAAGCAGAAGACGCTATGAAATATTTTATGGAGAATGTACATTTACAGGGTAGTTAAGTTTGGTACATTTATGTTAAATAAGTGCAGTGCATCTAATTTTTAGGAAGTACTTATATGCCTTTAATGTATTGTATACAAGAAACTTAATTTGTCGTATGAGTTCTAACTGCTCATTTTAAATCTTTGGTTAAGTTTAAGCTTGTTTAAATAAAATTATAAATTATAGCTTTATCAGAAATGCTTATTATTTTAAAACAAGCTGATCATTACAAAAGTTCTGCAGAATATGATTTTGGCATGTTTCTAAAAGTCTTTTCTGCATACTCTGTTATAATAAAGTTTTACATTTTGATGTTGCCAAGCTATCCACATATGGGAATTATATGGAGATTTTTTTTGTGGGGGTTCAATATGTAAGGTAATTTGCAGTGGTTGAAGTGCAATTAGGGTAGCAGCAGAATATTTAGTTAGGAAACCCAAGTCCTTCATTTAGATGGAAAGACTGGTAACTCTATGATTCTTGAGATTAAAAACCAACAGTCTGTGGGTTATGTTTTTCATTTTAAGATGCATCCTGTGTAAAATGTCTGGCTAATTAAATTGTGGATTTTATGCAGTGTTTGATCTTCCATTGATGCCAAAAAGAACCATGCAAACAGGGATGGATTTTTTTTAAGACAAGATGACTGAGCAGGAAAAGTAAAGGAGCTTATTATTGCTAATAGTATACAACTATACAGTTTTTCATGGCTTAGTTGTTCTGTGCTATATTGCTTTCAAGATTTTCCCACAATCTAGCTTCCTCTTGTGTGTCTGTTGTACTTATAATGACCCTAATTGCCATAATATCTCAGCACCTCACAGTCTTTAATGTATTTCTCCCTACAGTACCTCTGTGGGGTATGAAAGTGAAGCTATTTCCATTTTTAAGGTGGGTACTGAGACAGTTTTACTCAGGGTCATACAGACAATCTGGTAAATTGAGGAATTAAATCTGGGTTTCCAAGACTAGTGCCATTATAATTAGGTCATCCTTACTTTGCTGCCTTTCTTCTTTCATCTTCTCAAAATAAAATTAGAGTTGCTTAAACTGTAACTCTTGAATATAATGTACATTTAATAAATGCACTATCAAGACACTTGCACTAAGTTCCCAGGTTACATTTGTGACATTAGGGTAGATACAGAGTGATATTTTTCATATGCTGACCAGAAGCTCATGATTTGCTTTTGTAAAAGAAATTGAAATCTTTTTATAATAGGTAATAGGTGCAAAATACCTCAACCAGATTGTGGTTTCACAGCACATTTGAAGAGCATGCTAACATAGTTGAGGACATCTTGGGCTCTGTCATCTGGTGATACACAGTGACCTCTTTTTGGCATGCAGTATCAGTGTACAGCTAGTTGTTGGATAAGATTAAGGAGAGAATAATACTGCATCCAGTTGAAATAATAGTAAGAATTGGTAGATGAAAGATAATGGCCCCAAGTGGAAGGATCCAAATATCCTCACACATGGACAGTCATAACTTGCTGAAGAAAGCAGTGGCGTTTGTTCCATGTGTTGGGCTTTTGTCGGAGGTTTCTTCTAGAAAATTATTAATCAGGCCTGGCCTGGTTAGCTCAAGGTCATTATTGTTAGTGTTGTGGTACCTAAAGGATGATCTTGGTTGTGCCACATTGTGATATACTGACCAAATATATGGTAAATAGCAGTTTGTAACAGCTCAAGATAAAATTATTAGTAACATACATTCAGCAAGTAAATTAACACAGTTATACGTGAATTTCTTTTTTTAGGTTGTGCTGGTAACTACTGATTTTAAATGATGAAATATCATACAGCATGCATTACAGTACACAATTCTGCAGTGTTACATTTCATGCTCTTATTTACATATTGTGTTGCATTGCATTTTAAAATTATAGTTGTAGACATGGTTGTATTAGCCACTTTTACAGCTTGGGAGATGCAAGTATAAAGCTTTTGAAAGTATGTAACTTCTGTTTCTAAAATAGAAATAATTTCATCTGCTACACGCTTAAGACATTTTTTGAAAAGGCAGCCCATAACTTTTTAAAAATATTATACTGGAGGATAGGGCTCCTTTCACGCCCCTCCATATCTCAGTTCATTGAATTTCTGTACCAACTTGCCACATAGGAAAAATGAGTATGAATATGATGTATTTTTTTAACCATATTTCTACAAGCTGTGGGCATCTTAAATTCAAGTAAAAAGCTCATATACACTATAGATGTGTCTTTATTTGCTGTTTTATTTTTTACTTAAAACGAGTCAGAAAATTTGGGAATGCATTTAAAAGCAAGGTAATCATGTAATCAAAGGAATGAAGTAATTTTTTATAATTTTATCTGAGATGAAAACACAATTGGTTTTGAATCTCATATTTTACGTATGCTCTCTGACGTATTTTTAACATAGAAATGCCATGATATCATAATGCAGCATAAAGTACAAGAGACAGGTATTTTTGAAGGTGTAACTCTTGATGTAATTGGAGAACATGGGGATAAGGGGAGGTAATCTCCCAAAACACATCGGTGATCCATCATCTTCACTATAATGTGACAGTAGGTTAGCATACGATATTTGCCAAGTAAAAAACATGTTTTATGATGATGATCACAAGCAATAACTTATTACAATTGATTTTAAAAAATTAGTTCTAAATTGTGTGTCCCTTAGATCAGTGGTTCTCAACTTTTTCAGTGCTAGAGTACATTTCCGCAATGATAGTGATCTCTAGAATCTGAAACCAGAAACAGCATCATTAGAACAGAAAGTAATTTTAACCACCTTTGTGTGGTCCTATGTTGGTGCAAGGCAGCAGTGTACAGAATTATTCGATCTAGCTCTGCTTGTGCCACCTCCCAAGCTGAAAGTGGTATAACTGCATTAGTTACATTACTGCACCTAATCTTAATTAGCTTTCCTCTAATTAGCCCACCCACATTGCTGTATCAAGGGATGGCTGTGCTGCTTCCTGTTTGGAAGGTAGCATGAACACAGCAGAACAGCATCTTAGCATGATGCTGTCTGGTACCACAGGGATGTTCAGTAGATGTCTGCTCACACCAGCAATGGACTGTCAGCTGAGAACTGCTAAGTAAGTTTATTTGCCCTGTTTCATCTCTTGTGTTTGTTATTCCCACCTATATGTCACATAAAACAAGACTTGAGCTTTTCAGTATTGTGGCTGGAACTGTCCACATTGAAAAATCAAATTAAAATTGTTTCAGGCTGTACTGAAAAATTAGTGTTGAACATATGTCTGCACGCTCCCTCTGCGTGCGGGTACGAAATGATTTCACTTGTGCTCATTAGTGAGTCCCATGTTTCCTCTCACTCTTCTCCCGAGCACATCAGAAATAGAATGGCCCCTGTTGCTAGTTGGGTCCTTTTGACCACTGCTTATTAGCAAATTATCAGTTTACTTATAATGCTAAATATTCCTTTAAAAAAACTATTAACACAAAAAAGATATATATTAGATTAGGTTAGTTGGGCTGCTACCAGCCATATAGCTTCAGCACTGGACCTAGATCTCCAGGTTTCAAGAGCTGTTTACGAATGGTTAAAGGTTCAAGCGTTCCAACTATTAGAGAAGCAACTTCAGACTCTTAAAAGCAAATTGCTTTGTCTTCCAAACGTCAGGAGATGCACATCAGGCTCTAGTCAGGGCCTGCTGCCCAGGGCAAGGACGAGTTGCACTAAATTTGCAGTTGCACCAGTTATGGGCACTAGCACTAAGAAATAAGTGGGAGAGCCACCAAGTTCAGGACTCAGCTAAATCAGTATTGAACCTGCTGACAGCCTAGGCTCTTTTTCCCATTACACTGATACAGCTCTGGACAAAGGTATGAGCCGCAATACTGTCTACATTGATGCTACTGGATAAACTGATCTACAGATGCTGCTTTTGTGTGAACTTCGCTTCAAGTGTGGCCTGACTCAGCACCAAGTCAACCTGCTTTTTGGGTACCAAGATCTTGGATACTTTTGTTGAAGATTATTATGTTCTGTTGTTGGGCAAAGAAAACCCTTGAGTCATATTTGAACTGTGTTTGTATTGAACCCAACTATCCTGCTGGGAAGTTTCTATCTTCAGTTTCTAGTTGGCACCATTCACTTAGATCAGTCCATCTTTCACTTGATTGTTCCAAAAGTAAGGAAAGGGATAAGAAAGGATTTTATACTGCAACTGACGTACAAGAATCTTCCTCCTGGCTTTATATCACAGATGCTGCCACCAGGGCCCATTATGTCATTCTGTAGATTTTAGATTTGGCCAGATTGATTGTCATAGCTACCTGTGACTCTTATACAAAGATGGTCTTTTTTTTTGACCTCACCTTCTTAGTGAAGATCAGGAAAACTAGATTTACTAGGTCTACAAATGATTAACAGAGGAAAAGGATTCAGTATCAGTAAATGTCCTTTAATTTTTTCCTTCCTCATTACCAGACAAAGCTGACACCAGTACCTTCTGTTATGATTCCTTAATATGAATCTGGAGGAGACTGCCAAGAAATAGGCCTTGAAAAAAGGCTTATTGAAGCTTTTGAATGCCACACATACCACTTGAAAAAGGAGTGGAGGGGAAGGCCTTATAGTTGCTTTTTGGAGTGTGGCTCTCAGACTGCATGACACTTTTTCAGTAGGAACAAGTGGGGCATATCTCAGCAATGGTCTTGGCATCTCTGTGGAGGTATAGACATACCCAAGTTTACTTACTTAAAAGTTCTTTGAGGTGTTCTGTATACGTGTATCCCATATGTAGCACTTCTTCCCCACAGCTAGGAGTCTTATCATATGAGTTCTAGGCAGCAGTATAATTGAGCAGGAATTGGTGTTGTATGTGCAACACACATTGCTAATAAAAACATTCTGAATCCCAGTTCAAAGGGTCTATGAATGCCAAGAGTGGGATTTACATGTTCAGGACATCTCAGAGTTCTTATAATTTAAAGCAGCACAGGTTTGGGAAAACGAAATGTTTCTGCATCTTTTCTCACTATGTTAACAAGAGTTGTTCAGTGAATTTAACATGAATTCACAAATTTTGATAAATCCAAAAGTGCATTTTTTGGCAAAAAAAATAAAATAAAATAAAACATTTGTCTGAACAACTTCTCGCAGCTCTAACCATGACCTTTTTTTCTGTTTGCCCTTTTAGGAAGTAGGAAAATGGAGCTATTTTGGATACTATTTGATATCAGTTAGTCATGGTAGTTTCATAGATTTCATAGGCATTAGGGCTGGAAGGGACTTCAGAAGATCACTGAATCCAGCCCCCTCCCCTAGGGGCAGGAAGTCAACTGGGGTCATAGGATCCCAGCAAGAAAAACATCCAGGTTTCTTTTGAAGGTGTTCAGAGCAGGTACTTGAACCACCTCCAGCAGCAGGGCATTCCAGACCTTGGGGGCTTGGACAGTAAAGAAGATCTTCTAATCTTCAGGTGCTTCACCAGAGCGCCAGGAGACCTCGAAGATCCGTGCCAGGGGCTGAGCTTTGATGCAGGCCAGCTCCTTGAGTATTCTGGGGTGTAAATTTTCTGGGGTGTAAATTTTCAGGTCCGGCTTACTTGAAGGTGTCCAGCCTCTCGAGGTGAGCATTGATGAAGGGCAAGGGGTATTCACAAGCATCTATGGGAAGACTTAGGTGTTCCTGTCCTGAAGAGTCCCATAGCTCTCAGCCTGTCATCATAAGGTCTGTTGTCCTGACATCTGATAATGTTTGTGGCTCTCCTCTGGACTCTCTCAAGCTTCTCCACATCCTTTTTGAATTGTGAAGCCCAAAACTGGATGCAGTACTCCAGCTGCGGCTTCACCAAGGCCAAGCACAACGGGAGAATGATGTCCTGGGATTTGCTTGAGAAGCATCTATGGATGCAAGCCAGGGTTTTGCTTGCTTTACTAGCTGCAGCATCACACTGCAGGCTCATGTTCATCTTGTGGTCAATCCTTACCCCCAAGTCCCTCTTGTCTGTAGTGCTAGTCAGCATAGCGCTGCCGAGCCTATAGGCATGCTCCAGGTTTTTCCTCCCAAGGTGGAGGACCTTGCATTTTTTAGTGTTAAACACCATCAGGTTCTTGTCTGCCCACTTCCTGAGCCTGTCAAGGTCAGCCTGGATTACCCCACTATCCTCAGGTGTGGATGCTTTACCCCAAAGTTTGGTATCATCGGCGAACTTGGCCAGTCCACTTCTGACTCCAGTGTCCACATCATTAATGAAGATGTTGAACAATTCAGGTGATAGGTCACCTGGTCGTAAAAGGAAATGAGGTTGGTCAAACACGGCCTACCTGCAACAAACCAGTGCTGGCTACCCCTCACGGTGTTTCCATTGGCCAGTCCGTTAAGAATGGCATCTTTGATTTTTTTCTAAGACTTTTCCCGGGATGGAGGTTAGGCTGATGGGCCTGTAGTTTGCCGGATCCACTTTCCTCCCTTTCTTGAAGATAGGCATCACATTGGCCTTCTTCTAATCTTCAGGCGCTTCACCAGAGCGCCAGGAGACCTCGAAGATCCGTGCCAGGGGCTGAGCTTTGATGCAGGCCAGCTCCTTGAGTATTCTGGGGTGTAAATTTTCAGGGCCGGCTTACTTGAAGGTGTCCAGCCTCTCGAGGTGTTCCTTCACGAGGTCAGCATTGATGAAGGGCGAGGAACCACCCTCACTTAGGTGTTCCTGTCCTGTAATGAGCAGGGGCGTCCCATGGGACTTGTGAAAGACTGACTCAAAGTACCCATTTAGTAAGTTGGCTTTTTCTTGGGCGTCAGTCATTAGTTCCCCCTTCTGGTTTAGCAGGGGTCCAGTGTTGCCCTTTCTTTTCCTCCGGCTCCCCACATGTCTAAAAAAGGACTTTTTATTGTCCTTGATACTTGTAGCCAGTTGGAGTTCCATTGCAGCCTTGGCTTTCTTGGTTTGCTCCCTGGAATTCCGGACCAGTGCAGTATAGTTCTCCTTGGAGGTGGATCTTGTCCTCCATCCTTTGTAGATCTGTCTTTTTATATGTAGGAGTACCGCTAGTTCTTTGTTGAGCCAAGGGGGCTGCTGTGCCCTCTTGCTGCCTTTCCTCCAAGATGGAGTAGCCTTAGCTTGTGCATCTAGGATTGCTCCCTTGAGCAGCAACCACTCTTCCTGGACTCCTCTCTCCTTGGGGTCGTGGTCCCTTAGGGCCTCATCGACAAATCTTCTGACCCTGTCAGAGTCAGCCCTCCTGAAGTCGAGGACCTCTGTACTGCTGACTGACTTGACAGCTTTTCAGTGGATGGTGAAGGTGATCTAGCTCATGGTCACTGTCACCCAGCTTCCCTTCCATCGTTAGGTTGCTGATTAGGTTGTCCCAAGTTGGCAGTATCAGGTTGAACAGCGCTTTGCCTCTTGTTGGCCTGTAGACTTCTTGAGTCAGATAAGAGCTCATCCACGCACATGAGGAAGCTTTGCCACTGTTTGGATTTGGCCAAGTGCTCTTCCCACGAGATGTCTGGGTAGTTGAAGTCCCCCATGACAACCATGGACCGGGAGCGTGCAGCCTCAGCCAATTCTCTGGTGAACTCCTGATCAATCTCTTGATTCTGGGAGGGAGGTCTGTAGTAGACTCCCACCATTGTGTCCCCTGTGCCATGTTCCCCATGGATTTTAACCCAGAGGGTCTCCAGTCGTCCACCCTGGGCACCATAGCTCTCCTTGACATATAGAGAACTACACCTCTGCCCCTTTTATCCACTCAGTCCCTCCTGTACAGGATCTAGCTGGCGGACTTAGTTTAAAGCCTGGTGGAGCAGGTTTGTTTCAGCAACGCAATTAAGTGTGTGTTGGAGACTTTCTAAAATAAATTAGAATTACTGATGTTTAAAAAGTGAAATATGTGCTGAAATGTTTTGCAGTTTCAAGTCTGGGTCCAGTTTGCTGTACTTTTAAGATTGGAAACTTGGGAGGGAAAAAATAGCATTTGTACACCTTCAAAGCGTTTCATTACATCTAATAAAGGCCTAAACATACTAATTGTTTATGCCTATGTAGTGAGCATTATACCAGTGTAAAAAAGTAGCAGCTATGAGACCTCTAAACTAAGGTAAGTTCACCCATTTTGGTAGGGAATTAATACTGAAATTACACTCAAGGTTTTTTGATCTGCATCCATCTTGGGGTAGCTGTTGCTAAATGAAAACAGTCTGTTTAATCTGTGGCAGGGTGCCATAATAACTACATGGTGTAGAAAACAGCGGTAGGCAACTCTCGGCACAGGTGCCAGATCATGGCGTGGGAAAGTATTTTGCTTGGCATGTGTGCCTCCAGGCAGACAGTGGAGAAGGGGAAAGGGCTGCATTGCCAAAACAAGGATCGGGCCCTTTGCGGCTCCCCCCACCATCCAACCCTGGCATGCCATTATCTTACAAGTCAAGGTTGAGGGTGCTTTTGATACTCTGCCCAAAACCATTGCTGACCTCTAATATAAAATACCTTGGATTAGCTTCATTTCTTTATGTTCCTAATCCTGGTATAGTTTACATCAGTATATAAAGCTAGTATAAATTACAGCAGGGTATCCATTCAGCTATCTATGCCTTAAATTTCAGCTGTCTGTTGGATGGAACACAAAGGTAAAAATGAATGTAAATTATTAAAATGGCAAATGTTAATCTCCCTGAAGCAGTGCAAGTAAAACTTCAGTAATTTAAAATCTATCTTTTTAATATTAAACAGGCAACAACTGAGAGACCTTTTATTCAGAAGTTATTTCGTCCAGTTGCTTCTGGAGGACAGCTACATACACTGGGAGATCTCTTAAAAGAAGTTTGTCCTACTGCAATTACTCCTGAAGGTACTTTATATTTAGCACGGTTTTTCTTGCTGTTCCTTTTTTTTATATATGTAAGTGTTTTTGGTCCTGTCCCACAAGCAACAAAAAGCTTGCTGCACTGCCAAAGCTGTGAGGTTTAGTGTGGCTGATGATGTTTTATGTGTGTGATAAGCTCCTAAGCCATTTGGCAATACTGAAAGTTTTAAGTTCCATTTTCAGAAAAGGCCAAGTGTTGAGGAGCATGTCTCACTGAAAGCTGATGGACTTGAGTTTGAGTCACTTCAGCACTTTTGAAAATGTTTCCTTACCTTTTTTGTTTTTTAAATGTTTTAAAAAAAATACTTGAAAAAAGAATTGCATTATGAAAGTGCGTTCCAGAAAGTTGTTTAAAAATGTCATTTGGGTTACAAAGACAAATCAGAGTCAAGGCATGCTAGCTTTATTGGTGTAACCTTAATTCTGTGTGTTTGAGCTTATATAAACATGTTAGCTCGTGGCCATGCAATTAAAAATTATTTTTTCCAAAATACCTCTGCCTTATGTCAAACTTCAGACAATAATTTATATTAATGCTGCTGTTAGAAATACTGATTTCTAATGAGCCAATGGGAGTGCAGACTGCATTCACAGGTAAAATCAGTGCATTTTAAGAAACGCTTATGTATTTCAGAGGAAAGAGGCAGGTTGCTTTTACCCTACCAGTTGATCTTCCTATATGCATCAGCTTACAACAAGAACGTAGGGCTTTTTGATGATCTTGTTGATTTTTTAAAAATTATTATAGATACTTTCTGACAGCACACAATATGACAGAGTGCCAATTCTTTTATATAGCTACTGTTATTTCAAATGGATTTTATTGGCAGCTAGCTTTGCAACTGGTTTTTTTATTCTTGTGTTTGCCACTGTTTTGCTGTTAGCTTTTAAATGATTAACTTACAAATATATCAGAGTAGCATTGTCACCTTTTTGACAGAAAGCTACTATGTTGAGAATTGTTGAGAATATTATTGTCAGTTATGGTTAGAGCTGTATGGTTCCAAACAGACAACATTTCTATCAAGCAACAGGTAATATTATGCCATGTGACCTGCTTCACATTCACATGGTAAACTATCCAAAGAGGTAAATGCACCCTAGGAACTTTCTCTGTTAATACTCAACACCAGGAAGGGCAGCTGAAGAGCTGCTGGCAGGGTCTATCACCCCCCTCCCCTACCTTCTGCTGTGCTGCTAATTATCAGCTGCTTGTTCCTGTCTCCCCATCCCCCCCCACCATCGCCACCCTTGGCAAATGAGCCACTTAAACCACTGCACAGAGCATGAGAGACCTGTCCAAACACTGGGGGGGGGGGCGGGGTGTAAGGCAGGAGTTGTGGTGGGCTCCACACTCTCCTGGAATATGAGTTGTTTTTGTATATGTGTTTTTCTCTCTACTCCTCTTGTCCTGTTCACAGTTTTTCAAACAAATTCCCTCCCCTCCTGTCAGATTCCTGCTGTGTGCAAGTAAAGGAAGTCATGTTGAGT
This sequence comes from Crocodylus siamensis, assembly GCF_052110815.1. Taxonomy (NCBI): domain Eukaryota; kingdom Metazoa; phylum Chordata; order Crocodylia; family Crocodylidae; genus Crocodylus; species Crocodylus siamensis. The sequence continues at coordinate 86,569,263 of NC_143395.1, read as the reverse complement.
GTTTGTTCACACTCACTCTCACAAGGGAGAGGTGCTAAATTGCTTCTCAGGGTATTGTTACATGTTAGACCATACTAAGTCTGTGGAATGTTATGCCGCATAAAATGTAGCACATGTTCGGAGCAGTCACATGGTACTGCTCACTGTCATCTCGGACCTGCACAGCTCCATCTTGATCGTAGAGGGCTGGTCGACGGGTATGCTTAGGACACCCATGCCTTGTCCCTGCCTTGGGAAGGGAGATGGGGAGAGAGCTGTGCTGCAAGGAGCCCCTGAGCCAAGCCCAGCCAGAAGCAGCAGGAGTCTTCTGGAGACAGTATTGTGTGTTCTGCACCCTGCTCCTACAGCCAGGCAGGTAGTTCAGTGTCGTTGTCCCCGTCCCCGCCCCCCAGTGCTCTTTATTCCAGCTGGATGGCACAGGGCTGTTCTCCTCCCTCACCTGTTCTTCTGGCCAAGCTGTCTGATGACCCAATACCAGCACTTTCAGCCTTCCCTGGAGAGGGCTGAATCTTTTGCTAAGAGCTAGGTGAAGTTCAGAGAAGTTCAGTTAACCACAACTACTGATTAACTGAAATTTTCCCACACCACCTGGCCATGTTTCCCCTGGCCAGTCAGCTTGATGGGAGCTATGGCTTCCCTCTGTACCCTCCATTCCTGCCTTGGGGCTGGGGTGTGGAGAGATTGATATGCAACCCCCTTCCTGGTGGCTGCATGCTCTGGTATCAGCTCTGTGCTGATGGAGAAAGCTAGAGCATAGAGCTCCTAGGAGAGGATCAGGGCAGCAGGAGCACAAAGTATACTTCCCCTCTACCAGTGGCTCCATATTCTTACTTTTCCTACTAGTGTGGAGCTTCAGTTGCCAGGAGAAGGTTTAGTGGTGAGAAGTGGAGAAGCATGTTCCAGCTTCCTCCCACTGTGCATTAAATCTTACCTTTCTTTACTAATTCTGTTTCTCACCCTCTTATGTAAACTTTCTTTCTGAAGAGGAGAATAAGAGTCTTTGCAAAGATTAACATGTAATATCACTAAATATATTATTTTTGGACTACTTATACCTAAGAAGGTCATTTATTAATTATTCATCTGAAATGTGGTATTTGGCTATATGTACACATGTAGAACATCTGATACTCTGGTAATAGAAAAGGTTCCATAATGTGGCTATTCAGTAATCATCAATTGTAATTCAGCTGAATTAAAACCATCTATAGTCTGTAAAATATTTTGCTTAGCAGCTGTATATTACAAAATTAGGTAAATATGATTGATTTTTTTTAACTAAGAAGTGTGACTGCTTTACAAATTAACTTGGATTTCAAGAATGTTTTTCCTGCCATTCATGTTATTTTATTTAAACATTTACTAATACTTTTTTAACATGTGGAAATAATCATCTCCCTAAATAACAAAAGGTGAAAAACATTTGGAACGTTTCACTTGCATTATCTTTAAGCAATTCTGTTAAGTAATACTATTGGTTAACTGTCCAAAGAGGAAAAAAATGCATCCACGTGAACAGTCTCAGGCTATGGATTAAGCAGTAACTTAACTGCTTCGAAAGGAAAGAAGGATCTCCTTTTTGGAGCACATATCAGTTGTGAGACTTACATGTTCCTGTAGTGATATAAACAATTAGGCAACTTGTAACTTTATCAGCAGTTCTAACATGGTATATCATCAGAGCTTATTTCAGTAATTATTTCCTGTTGATACAGTTGTTACATTTGTCTGTACCAGACTCAAAGGACCACCTGGAAAATGCCAGCGTTTAGTTTTCACCCCTTTTATGCTGACAGAAAAATAATAGAGAATTTTTTTTTGTTGCAAAGAACTCAAAAAGACAACAACTGTGTATTTCTCTTTGAAATCTTTGGGTTTATCTTGTGAATACTGTTTGTACACTTAACAGTGTAAAGGTTGTGTGCCATATGGTGCCCTGTAGCACCCTTGAAAGAAACTCAAGGCACCCTGATTGAGAATCACTGGTCTATACCCTTATTCACATGAAAGCAAGGTGGTTTAACAACGTTAATTGTATTCAAAGTGATAAAATACAAGATTGTACAAATACCAGTATGTTAGTAAAAACTGAATTATGTATAAAGGGAAGTAGAGAGGTGTTTAGTTTATGCAAGAAATAACCATGCATTTGAGCTTACAAAAATAAGCTAAAACCCCACCAATTGGATGGAGGAAGGTACTTGAAAGGTAGGCATGCAAAAAATTTCCTAGTATGACAGGAAAATAAGTGTCATTTTTGTGTGTGTGCATGTGCGCTAAGGGTGGAGGTAGTATTGTAATTTTTTTTAGTGTATGCACAGGTCTGTAAGTGAGTGGATAAGGGTGTGCTGTCTCTTCTGCATGTGTGAGAGAGATATGTGCATACAACTTGTTATAAGAAGGGCTCACGTGTACATGTCTTCTCTTTCAAAGATTTTGATTTCAGTTGCTTGTAACTTTGTTTAGCTTTAATTGTTTTACTAAAATTTTCCACACCAGATGAATTTTTTTTGGAAAAACCTCAGTCAAAATGATTGCGACTTCTGAAAACAGGAGGGAAGATACAGTTTTGCCCATATTAAAATAGTTTGGTGATTTTTACTTTGTGATCTGTCATCCCAACTTTGGATCACAGCTTTTAATTTGACAAAAGGTTAAATTACTTGGCCATTTCCTTAAAAAATTGCCCAAGTTTGGGAAAGTGATAGCATTTTGAAACAGCTCAGTTGCCAAATAAACAAAAATGCCTCCGACAACTGAAGCTACCTCTCAAAGAAGAGCTGTGGAGAATGATAGGGCTTATGGCATGATCTGAAAGTTGGTAGGCTAGGAACAGAAGCTGCACATAAACTGGTTTTAAGTGATCAGAAACTGGTTTAAACCTGTAGCAACAGAAGTTCTTTGCAGATAAGCCAGTTTCAAAATGACTGAAACTGATTTGAGATAAACCTGGTTGAATGTAGTATCAGACTTAACTGATTGAGGTAAAACAGGTTTATGGAACTTCTGTTCCAGACTCCTTCCTGGTTTAAGTTAAATCAGAGTCCCCCAGCATCCCAGCATGCTCTGCAGCCCTGGGCTGGGCTGTCTGTTCCAGCCAAGCAAGGTTGTCCCCATCCTTCTCCCGAGCTGGATCACTATCACTGTGAAACCTTGCTCGAGTGAAGCTGCGTCTGCCTGGCAAAGGGGCAGCAGCAGTGGCAGGCATCCCCAGCTCCCCTGCCCCCCACTCACTGCTCCAGCAGCAGGAATGGGAGTATGGCCAGATGCTGGTACCCTCAGGGGAAGGGGAGGTTTATTTCCCACACTCTGAGCAGGGTCAGCGCAGGCATCAATAGTCTCTGCTTGTGTACCTGGGGCCACGGCAGCCGGACACCAGTAGTCTGAAGGGAAGAGGGGAGTGGCATGGGCATGGAACTGGCTCTGTCCCATGCTGAAGATCCCCTCAGGCAGGACCCTGGCCACCCCCCCCCCCCCAAGCTCAGTTTCCCTCCAGCTGAAAACTTGGTCTAGCACCCTCCGGTTTCTAGCCTGAGCCACTGCAGGCATATGGCTGCATTTCCGGAATCAAAAGTAAATGTCTATTCACTAGTAAATTGGTTCAGTCTACTCAGGTTAGACTAACTTCCAAAGATTGAATCAATTCAGGCTTGAGCTTTTTGAATGTCTTTACCTATGCTTAATGAAGAGTGATTTCTAGATAAAGATCCTGTGCCTTAATACCTTGTTTTCACAACAGACCCACAGTAGATTCCTGTTAAACGCAGTTTGTTTCCAACAAAATTGTGCAAATAGGCAGACTATGCTAATAAGTCTTTCCTTAAAAAATTGCCCAAGTTTGGGAAAGTGATAGCATTTTGAAACAGCTCAGTTGCCAAATAAACAAAAATGCCTCCGACAACTGAAGCTACCTCTCAAAGAAGAGCTGTGGAGAATGATAGGGCTTATGGCATGATCTGAAAGTTGGTAGGCTAGGAACAGAAGCTGCACATAAACTGGTTCTGTGCAGGAAAAAATAGATGAAAACGGGTAGCATCATTCTCGCTCATACTGGAGCATTGCTATGCAAGTTACTTCATGCATTTTATTATGAGTGCTTGAACAGTCTCTGGCAAATTAAAAAGTGACATGAAAGCACTTGCTGTTCAGTCACATCTCATGTCCCATTGTGCCCTTAAATTTGGCCACGTGGAAGTGAATACTAAAAGAAAATCCACACCTAACAAATAAGATTTTTCTGCCTTCTGTTGTTGTTGTAAGGTTTCAACATACTGAGATCCTTGCAGCAGACTTTTCCTCCATTTGGGGTGGTCCTGGGCATTAGTCTCCCATAATTTGATGTTGATGTTGCATTTTTTTCAAGTTGGCCTTAGGGACATCCATAAAGTGCTTTCTCTGCCCTTCTCTTGAGCATATGCCTTGGCTGAGTTGGGAGAACAAAACCTGTTTGGGAAGTCTGGAGTTAGACATCCAGATGATGTGGCCAGCCCAGCAAAGTTGATGTTGGATGATCATTGCTTCGGTGCTCACGGTGTTTGCTTGTGAGAGGATGCTAGCACTGGTGCATCCGTCTTCCTGCTGGACTCAAAGAATCTTTTGCACACAGCGTTCATGATACTTCTCTAGCAGCTTGAGATGTCTCCTGTACATTGTCCACATCTCAGCTCCATACAGTAAGATGGAGATCACGTCTACTCAATAAACCATGAACTTGGTGTCAAATCTAATGTCAAAATCTTCAAAAGCCCATTTCCTCAGGTGTCTGAAGGCTGTGCTTGCACATATGAGGCAGCGTTGGTTTTCTTCATCAATGTCAGCCTTCTGTGAGAGATGGCTTCCAAGATGTAGGAAATAGTCAACATTCTCCTGAGTCTAACTGTGAATCTGAATTACAGGAGCTGGGGACTTCTCATTAAGAGCTTGTTGACAAAGGACCTTAGTTTTCTGAATGTTAAGCATCAATCCCATTTTCTTGTATGCCTCAGTAAAGACATCAACAATTGCCTGAAAGTCTGCTTCTGAGTGAGCAAACACTATAGCATTACCAACATACTGGAGCTTGATGACTGAGGTCAGGGTAGTCTTGGTTTTAGCTTGGAGTTGACTGAGATTAAACAGTTTACCTTCCATTCTGTAGTGTAGCTCCATTCCAAATGGAAGCTTGTTGGTGGTCAGATGTAGCATCACCATAAGGAATATTGACAAGAGTGCTGGAGCATAATGCAGCTTTGCTTAACTCCCATCTTACCTCAAAAGGGATAGATCCATTATTGAGAACCACTGCTTGCATACCATTATGGAGCTGTCAAAGAATGATGATGAATTTTGGTGGGCATCCATACTTCAGAAGGATCCTCCATAGCACTTCTCAGTTGACATAGTTGAAGGCTTCCATGAGGTCAGAGAAGCCTATGTAGAGAGGTTTATGTTGTTCCCAACATTTTTCCTGCATCTGGTGAGCAGTGAAGAACATACCAGTTGTGCCTCTGGATGTCCTAAAACCACACTGAATTTCTGGGACCAACTCTTCAACAAATGGAAAAAGACTGTTCAGGAGGGTTTTTGCAATGATCTTTTCTGTGATGGACAGCAGATCCCTCTGCGATTTCCAGTCGTACTTATTTCCTTTTTTGAAGATTGTCACAGTTGTGGCATCTCTGAGGTTGTCTGTGATTTTCTCCTTATTCCAGACCCTTAAGAGGAGTGTGTGGAACCATGATGTGAGCTCCTTTCCCTGCTTGAAGATTTTAGTGGGAATGCCATCAGTTCCAGGTGCCTTGTTGCAAACTGATATGAGCATGGCTATTCATGCTTCAAAACGTTTATCTGACATGATCTTCGTTTTCCTAACATTTAATGTTAACAAGCCACTTTTCATCCATTGGTCTGATAGCGAGCTATAGTGGTTAAGGTGGCATAGTAATTTGTTCAACAAATAAAGTTGTGTATAATGTGCTTGTTGTTGTGGATAGAAGTGGTGATGTCTTTCCATTTTTTGTGATCACATGAATAAGTAATGGAACAAATCTAGAAACTGCACTAAAGAATGTGCTAACTGCTGCTAAGATCAGTGTTTCTCAGCCTTTTTGGACTCTAGGCACCCTTTGATCAACTCGAGGCACCTCTCAGAAACTGTCAGCTCTTAGTTTTCACTTTTTTTTTTTTTTTTGGACTACAGGAAAAAATAGAGCAATTCTTCTGTTCCAGAGAACTCGGAAAATCCCAATAGGGCAGAGTGTTTTTTAACACTATGGACTCTTATTCAAAAAACTCTGGGTTTATCTTGTGAATCATGTTTGCATACCTAACAGTGCTAATATTGGATAACAGCCTGCATTACCCTTAAAAGTATCACAAGGCACCCCAAGGTGCTGTGACACTCCGGTTGAGAATAACTGAGCTAGATCATGCCAACAGACTCTAATTCTCATGAAATGAGAAGTGAAGGGATTTTGTCTAAGAGATGCAGTTTACCATCACTGTTCTTTTTTATGATCTTTTTAGACTAGTTCTTATACAAGATGCTGTGGCATCATGCGTTTCCTTGAGATCTTTCTCAGGTGCCCTGGGGTGCTATACAGTGTTAGCATTGTTAGGTGTGAAAACATGATTCACAAGATTAAACCTAGAGATTTCAAATAGGAATCCAAAGTGTTAAAAACAGTCTGCCTGGTTGTGGTCTTTCTAAGTTCTCTGCAACAAGAAATTCTCAATTATTTTTCCATAGTAAAAAAAAAAACACAAGTGAAATTAGGAGCTAGCATTTTCCAAAAAGTACCTTGTGTCTAACGAGGGGTGCCGAAAATATAAAAAGGTTGAGAGCCACTGCTCTAAGAAGCAATTGGCACTTTCTTTAGTTCAGTCTCTGGATTTTTTCCATATACCTATCAAATCTGTTATGGTGCCTTCATTTTCAGGATACTGGTACCATTTGTTTTTTACGTATAAGCTATTCTTGAGGTCATGACCATCCCCAAGAAGACTGATTTGATATCAACCTTGTAATGTCTATGAGGATGAGAAAATACTTCTGTATTTAGACCTCAGTTTCTTCTAACTCTGATAATTCTTTTACATTTACAAATGGGTAACTCCTTTTGCTGGACTGATGCATTCCATGCAACATGCTTTGCTTTGAGTAAAGAAAACTCTGGTGGTGTGTACTTAGTAATGCAGTTTGCTAAGTAAGTGCTGGGGGGTGGGGAAGGGAAGGTAACATGAATTAAAATACAGAATTTTACCATTCAAGAATAACTGTTACGTTCTCTCCCTGGAAGTTTCTTGAGCTTTTTATTTTTCCATTAAAGAAACAAGTTGTATGCTGTAGAAAGAAACTGTTTTCCTCCAGTTCTGTCATCTCTAAACCATTCTGGACACAATTTGAATTTACTAGCATTGTTGAAGTCTTGTAAAACTTGTTTTGATTTTTGTCTCATGCTTTCTTGAGGATTTAAATGGTAAACATTTGGGCATTGTGACGCAAACGGTAGGCTATCAATCAATTCCAGTTTTCACAGCATTGTTCATTCAGAAAAGCTGCATGAACTGACCTCTTTCTGCAGCAGTGTCATTAGTGCTTTTATTTCAAGGTTTTTGACATGCAGTACTGAATGATACTGTAAAATTTAGTGCTCTTCAGTAGTCAACTGTTTTTAATTAACTCAGCTTTTTTCATGTAATCTGTATAAAAGACTACATATTGTTTTTGTTATTTTTCTAAGCACTGATTTACAGTAAGTAATTCATATAGAAAATTATATTTTTACAGTATTGCCCTTCTAGTCTCCTAATTTTATTACAAATGATAAAAAGCACTGTAATAACGGACTGGAATATATGCAGTTGAATACTTCTAGATACATAGCAGAAACATCTGCCCTTAGTTCAGAATTATCTGTCATGGGCTTGGCTGGAGTGGACCAACAGAAGGAAACTACCTGTTGACTCCTGGATTGAACAGATAAGAACAGTACTGTTGCATCTTACACTTTGGGCAATTCTTTGTGTGTACAGGGTTTAGCCAGAGTTTGGCAGGCTTCAGTCTACTGCCTAACTGTCCTACAACAGGGCTGCCCAACGTGCTGCCTGTGGGCTGTCCAACTTCAGCTCAGACTCCCAGCTGCTGCTCTTGCCACTGGAGTCTCTGGGCTTACCCTGTCTCCTCTGGCTCCCACATCTTGCCCCTGTTCCTGGGGGTGGGGCAGGGTGGCAGGGCCAAGGGAGCCTGTGGCCAGGCAGCGTGGGGAAGGGGACCTAGGCACCGTGCACAGTGCAGCAGAGGAGTGCTAGTATGGTACATTGCGGGGAGGAGGGGGGTGAGATTAAGTCAGGGGAAGGCTGAATCATACAGTCGAAGGACTGGAAGGGACCTGCAAAATCATCAAGTGTGGTTCCCTGCCATGAGCAGGTTATTGGGCTCAAATGAGCTCAACAAAGTGTTTATTCAGCCTCCTTTTGAACACCTCCAAGGATGTCAACTGTACCACCTCTGGTGGCAATATGTTCCAGATTCTAGATACCCTTACAGACCAGAAGTTTTTCCTTATGATCGGCCTAAATTTTCCCTCTATTAGCTTGTGCCTATTGGTCTTCGTCCTCCCAAGGGGTGCCTTCCTGAAGAGTTGCTCCCCTAGGTCTTGGTGCTCACTCCTGACATAGCTGCCTACTTGACAGCTGCCTATCAAGTCACCTCCGTCTTCTCTTACTCAGACTGAACAGGCCCAGTTCCCTGAGGCTGTCCTTATAGGACCTGTCCTCCAGGCCCATAATCATACCGGTAGCCCTTCTCTGTACCTTTTTGAGCTTATCTGCATCCTTCCTGAAGTGCAGTGCCCAGAACTAGACGTAGTACTCCAGTTGTGGACTCACCAATGACAAGTAGAAAAGAAGAAGCACCTACCTGAATCTGTTTGCAACACATCGACTGATGCCCACCAGACTTCTATTTGCCCTGTTGGGAACTTCTTCACTGTTGGCTCGTGTTGATCTTCCAGTCGATTGTAACCCTGAGGTCCCGCTCAGATGCTGTGCCAACCAGTGGACCACCATCCATTGTGTAGGTATGGTGTAGGTTCTTCCTACGCAGATGGAGAACCCAGCACTTTTCCTTGTTAAACCTCATCTGATCCCATTCAGCCTGTACTGCTAGTCTGTCAAGGTCATCCTGGTTCCTTACCCTATCCTCTGATGTGCTTACATTTCCCCACAGCTTGGTATCATCTATGAACTTAATCATTGAGCTTTCCAACCCCTCATCCACGTCATTACTAAATATATTAAAGATCATGGGTCCAAGCACTGATCCCTTGGGGACACCATTGGAGATGGCCTTCCAGGATGAGGCCATCCCATTGATTACAACTCTCTGGGATTGGCCTCTAAGCCAGTTGTCCACCCACTTCACTGTAGACTGGTCTAGGCCAGTACCCTTCAATTTAATTGAGAGAGTCTCATGGGAAACCAAATCAAAGGCTTTATTGAAATCTAAGTAAATGATATCAACCTTGTGTCCCTTGTCCAGCTGGTTAGTTATCTGCTCATTAAAGAACACCAGGTTAGTCAGGCATGATCTACCCTCGACAAAGCCATGCTGTTTGCTTCTTAATACCTCACCACTTATGAGCTTGTAATTGATGGCTTCCTTAATTTTTTCAAAGATTTTTCCCAGGACTGAAGTCAAACTGACTGGTCTGTAGTTTCCAGGGTCATCCCTCTTGCCTTTTTTGAAGATAGGCACCATCTTGGCCCTCTTTTAGTTATCCAGGACCTCTCCCAAATTCCATGACTCTTCAGGCACCTTTGCTAGAGGCCCTGTTATAAGAATAGCCAGTTTTTTCAGGGCTCTCGGACGCAGGTTATCTGGTCCAGCAGATTCAAAACGTTCAGATGTTCTAAGAGTCCTCTCACCTGTTCAGGACCAATTTTATGTGGTCTGTTGTTTTCCCCATGTCCCTGGGCCTCTGGACAGGTGAATAGCTCCCATCTGACTTCATGAATACCAATGTGAAGTAAGTATTTTAGTAGGGATAAACTATGGGCTGCCCCTGGGTATTCAGCAGGGATCCCACAGAGGAGCTTGATTTTGTTGCTCCCTATAGAACTTCTTGTTGTCTGTAATTTCAGTTGTCAGCTTGATCTGTATGCCTGCCTTGGCTTTCTGTGTGTCGTACCTGCAGACCTGGCTATAGAAGTGTATACTCCTCTCTGGTGGCTAGAGCATTTGTCCATTGGTTGTATGCTTCGTTTTTCTTTTCCAAGAGTTCCTTAATATCCCTGTTGAGCCAAGCAGGTCTCTTGGCTCCTTTTCTACTTTTTAACTGTGTAGGAATGGCCTCTGTTTGAGCAGTGAGAATTGCCTCCCTTAAGGAAGCACCCCCATTCCTGAACTCCCAGATCATCCAGTTGCTGATCACAGAGGGCCTCTCTAACTAGACTCTTGAGTTTTTCCAAAATCTGCCCTTCTGAAGTCGAGGACTTCTGTACTACTAACTGAATTCCCAGCCTTTCAGTGGATGTGGTGCTAGTTCTTCCTCCCCAGGTGCATCACCTTGCACTTGTCAGTGTTGAATCTTCATCATGGCTCGAAGATTCAGTGGAACCTTCCCCCGCTCCCCTGGACATGCCTAGTTTAAAGCCCTTCTCAGCAAGCTGGCAATTCTCATATAGAAGAGCCAGACCAGGAAGCCTGCGGGTATGGCATGTACTGAAGTCATCACCATGTTACAGTGGCAGACCCTGGTCTTGCATCTCCCTAGGTGTTTATGTAAGTAGGAGACCAGGTGGGTGTAATTACCCCTATGTGGTCATTACCAGCTGCTGCTGTTGCTAGGTAGACAGGCTCAAGCAGCGTCTTGAAGGGAGATCCCCTGGCTTCCTGGGCTGTTGGGCAACTTCCTGGGTCCCTGGATCACTTCCTGGAGGTCCTGCGCCACGGGTCTGTCCCTTGGTGTAGGGGGACTTTGGCAGCTCAGGGTGTGCTGTGTGTCACCATGGGAGGCTTCCAACTGCTCTTTCTATGTGCACTTCTGTACAAACTCCTGTGGTAACTCATGCGCCAGGGCCCAGAGCACACTTGTTTGTGCAGCACTGGTTGTGTGGCTCCCTGGGGGACTGGGCTAAGTAGGAGCAGGGGTGGGAGGGGGGCGGTGCATGCTCTGTTGCACCATGCTCCCACACCAGAGCCAAGCCCAATAGAGCATGGAGTCCAGGATGCAGGAGCACTGCCATGGTACAGTGAGAAAGGGACGGTGTACACTGTGACAGGGGGCAGGAAGGCATCCCCAGTACAGCGCGGTGTGGCATGTAGCTTGAGGGCTTGCACCCCCAGCCATTCAAAAGTTTCACTTGATAGGAATGAACAGTTATATCTTCCCCATTCCCTGACCATCTATAAGGCTAGGGACAGATATTATACATAAACTAGTTTAAGTGATCAGAAACTTGTTTAAACCTGTAACACAACAGATGTTCAGTGCACATAAACCGATTTGAAAATGGTTGAAACCATTTGAGATGAACCTGTTTGAATGTAGTATCAGACTTAACTGATTTGGGTCAAACTGGTTTATGCAATGTCTGTCCCAGACCTCTTCCTGGTTTAAGTTAAACCAGACTCCCCCAGCATCCCAGATGCTTTGCAAACTGGGTGGGGCTCTGCTCTTTGCTTCAGCCCAGGAGGGCTGGCCCTGCTGCTCTGCTTCCTGGCTAGAACTCCAAAAGAGACTGCAGGTACAGTGGCCTCTGCCTGGCTTCCTCCTGCTCCCTCCCCTCCCACCACTCCCTGCTCAAGCAGGGATTTCCCCCTCCCCCCCATGCCTTACATAGATCCCCTCTCAGCATTAGCTAGCATACCACATGCCTGGCTACAGTCCATGCTGTGGGAGACAGAACAAAGGCAGACAGGTCAGCGTCAGCTTACGGCTTTTTGGAGATAATCAACAAATAGCTGGTAATGTCCTTCTATTCTTCACGTGGAAAAAGTTGTTTAAGTTTTAGTTGCTTAAACTAATAAGAAAGGCTTTGTTTTGTTTGGTGGGCTGATAAATGCTAACACCTCCCTGTATAACTCCTTGCTGTGTAACTCAGTGCTCTGTTTTCAACTTCCTGCTGGCATCCTTGCTGGTCGGAGGGAGGGGCGGATGGGAACCCTTCCCTAATCAGAGCACCCTGCTGGGGCCTGACCACGCCCCACCTTAGCTCAGTACTGTGGAAGGGAAGGGAAGGGAAGGCTGCTTTAGCATCCCCCAGCTTCTAGCCTCGGCCACTGCAGGCATGTGTTGGCATTTCTTATATATAAGAAAAGCTAATTTGAAGATTTTCAAATTTGTGTTTCTGAGAAAGGGAGAAGCATTCTTTAATTTAGTATTAAAACTGTGTTATTCATTCACATGAGACTTTCAGAAGTCCTTTCCTAAATATCAGCTATGCTTTCAAAGCCAAATGGAAGTATATATATAAAATGCTAATATCTGCTTTTTCCCAGCAGTTACAAAATGAAATACTCACACAATGGGTCGGAAAGTTGGTACCCATTCAGATTTCAGCACATGCATTAAAAATAGCAAGACAGCTTTTTCCAATTATATTTGTAGATGAGAAAGCAAACATAATTTTACTTTAGAGAACCTGGCTAATCATATCAATGGCAATTAAGGCCATAAGTTCTGTCTGTATTAATTAATAAGCTATAGAAGTGCTCTCTGTATTGTGGTGGTGCAGAGAAAGACCCCAAACAAGTAGATATGGCACTGTAGTGAAATGTTGTGGCTTGAAGAAAACTGTTTCATTTAATTTGTTTTCATGACATTTCATACCCCTTAAAAATACAGTTTGGCATAATAATATGAAATAATTGTTTTATATACAATTAAATGGGTTGAGTAATTTGCCCCAAATTAAATTTGTCTTTCATTATTTAAGCTGAATGTTTTTTGTCAAGATTTGTTTCAGAAAAGTCTGAAAAATTAAGGGCTTGATTTTCACACGAACTGAGTATCTGGTAGGCACCATAGATATTCGGTATCTTGGAAATTTACTCCTCTGAACAAAATATTAACACTAACAAATTTTAATTAAAAATTGCTAAATGAAGCATCCTGTCACTATCAGACCAAAGAATAAAATACGAAATTGGTCTATACAGCCAACTCCTTTTTTTTGCTACCTTAAACAGATTGAAGTGTACTTATGGCTAGAGGTGCACCAGTACATCGGTCCATATCGTATTGGCACCAATAAAAGAAAAATAGACGTGATCAGCAGTCAGCATTTTTTGACAGATATGGCCGATAATGTTGCCAGTAATGTCTGTGTTCATACAGACATAGCATGCATGGGGCCTGCTGCTGCACACACCACTCCTGCTGCTGCATGCACCACTGGGGGGGGCACGTGACCCCTGGATCTGTGCGCAAGGTGAGGGCAGGCTGTCTGCTGTGCAGACGGGGCCGGGGGCTGCGCCAGGGTCTTCCCGGGACTGGGCCAGGGCTGCACTTGGGGTTGGTGGCACTGGGAGGGAGGCTAGGGGAGGTGGCTGCAGTGAGTTTTGGGGTGGGTGTAGCCCACCTTGTAGCCCCTCCTCCCATCACCATCTGCCCTGAGTGCAGCCCCTGCATAGCCCCCAGCCCTGAGCACATAGCAGGCAGCCTGTCCTCATCTTGCGCACAGATCAGGGAAGTACGTGCCCCTTATGCCTCCCTGGGGATGCCCATAGCGGTGGAAGCCACCCCCCCATTCCCTCCCTGGAGAAGCTGCACCTCTACTCTGTCCTGTGTCTCACTTTGCCCTAGCTGTGCAGCACTTGCCCCAGCCCCACTCCCTCCCTCACCATGAGGACTTTAATCTAACCTGTCCATGCAGAGCCAGCCCGAGTAGGGTGTGGGGCCTGGGGCAAATCAGCCCATGCGGAGCTCCGCCCCTAGTCCAATCACACACACCCTGGACCCAAAGAAGCTGCTGCTGCCATCCACAGCAGTGGCGTCTGGAGGGGGTGGGTAGCAAGTGGCTGGACACAAAGCTGGTGGCAGTATGAGGGGCCTCCCAAAGCAGGGGGCCCGGGGCGGTCACCTCAGTTCGCCACCTCACCCCCCAGGGATGGCCCTGCATATTCATGCCCCTTTCATCCCGCACGCCCCTTCCCCACCAACAGATTTACCAGCCAGATGCTGCTCTCCAAGCTGCCAGGCTGCGTATCAGCAGTTGGACAGTTATCAGCTGATATGGCTGGTCAATATTTAGCCATAGGTATTGGCCAAAAAAATCTTTATTGGTGCACCCGTACTTATGGCATATAGAAAAAATGAAGGACACTTTTTGTGTTTTACCTTTATAAAAAGTAACTTCTTTAAAAATATACAGCGTAGTATTATTATTTATAAATTTGGAAAATTTATAAATCTCTGATTATTTTTCTCTTAACTAAACACTCATAATTTGGTATGTTATCTTTTGACTGTGGGATAGCACTTGGGAAGGTAACAATCTAGAATAAGCTTTTTTTTATTCTAAAGATGTTTTTCTTTTCTACTACTTAATGTATATCATTATTGAATGGAAATTTAAAAAAAATTAAACATCTATCATGATATAATAAGTATAGTAAACTTTATAGAATAATACTATAGGATTTTTTTTGTTCATTCATATGGTAGATATTTGCCTACTATTGACTACACTTTTCAATTCAAACTTATAATTGAGGCTTCTATTAATGGCAGTTAATATTCTCTCCAAAAGTAAATTGTTATGCATCTCTGTTTATAAAGGGGGAGAGGGACCTATAATTAAAGCTAAAAGTTAATTCTCTCAAACTTAATCAAAGGTAGATAAATGCTATTATGTTTGAACAGTGAAGTGTGCTTTCAACTGAACCCTGCTTTGTACAAATGCATTGACTTTGTCAATGCATAACCAGGTCCTTAGCTGTTTGTAGAGCCGTTATAGTTAAACGTTTTACTATGTGTCAGCATTTAGTGCCTGCTTGGCAGATTTGCAGATGACACCAAGTTGGGTGGAGTTGCAGCTGAGGGCTGCATACTGTGTAGACCAGGGTGGCAGGGGGTGCACATGTCATGTGGGTGCCCCCTTCCCTCTGACCACAAACGCAGAGTGGGCAGCTTGGGTCTCTCTCTCCTCCCCCCTCTCCCCGCCAGTGCATTTTGTGCACCATTTTACCCTCTTCCTGGCCAGGCATGCTGCACAGGAACTGCCCTCCCCCTTGCTGCCCTGCCCCCAGGAATGGAGGTCTGTTGAACAGACTCTAAGCTGAATATAACCCAACAATGTGTGTGTTACAAAAAAACAAGAGCATGCTGGATTGTATTAACAGGAGTGTCAACTGCAAATCAAGGGGAGTGATTTTTCCACTTTGTTTAACACTGTGTACTTCAAAGTACTGTGTCCAGTTTTTGGTCCCAGATTTAAATAACAATGTGGTCAGATTGGAAAGAGTCAAGTGCAGAGCAACAGAAATGATTAGGAGCTTGGGTGGCAAGGCTTGTGAGGAAAGACTTCAAGAACCTAGGGTTATTTAGTCTGGAGAAGAGAAGACTGATGGAGATTTTGTAACAGTCTTTAAATAGCTGAAGGTTGATTATAGAGAGGATGGCCATAGGGAACAGGAGTTAGAGCAACAGTCTCAGGCTTCATTAGAGCAAATTTAGGTTGGAGATTAACAGAAACTTTCTCACTGTGAAAGTGGTCAAGCATTGGAACAGGCTACCTAAAGTTGTTGTGGAATCTTCATCCCTGTATCTTTTCAAGAGTAGGCGCTTGAGTGGGATGGTTTAGTCAAGGATGATCCTGCCTCGAGCCAGGGAGCTGGACTAAATGACCTTGTGAGTTCTCTTCCAGCTACTTCCTTATGATTCTATGAACTTCAGGACTGATGTAATATGAAATTATATTTTTTACAAAATGTGTTTTTAGTACCTCATTCATATTTTGTTTATAACAAACTTCAAAAGTCAATCTGAAATTGCAAGGATAGATTCTCTGTTGAAAGTTGTATGTTTGTGTGTCCTATTGCTAGGCATGGATGTGTGGCAAGAAGTTGAATATTTAAAATAAAAATATCACTTGGCTGATAACCTGTTACTGCTCGTCTTTAAAGTGCTCTCCTTTCTT
This sequence comes from Crocodylus siamensis, assembly GCF_052110815.1. NCBI lineage: Eukaryota > Metazoa > Chordata > Crocodylia > Crocodylidae > Crocodylus > Crocodylus siamensis. The sequence continues at coordinate 86,553,141 of NC_143395.1, read as the reverse complement.
TCCTTTCCACTAAAAATGGCCAGATACCTACTAAGGTAATCTTGCTACTTGAAGTCCAAAGGCATTTTGTCTTTTAGCACAGAGAAGGAAATGATCAGTTGTTTTAAAAGAATCATTTCTGTTAGTAAGACAGCAAGATTACAGAAAAGGGTGAGAAATTCCCGCAAGTTACCCCTTGTCACTTGCTTCTCTTCATGGTGCAGTCATTTTAAGGCAATTACATGAATTAAGTTGTCTGTACCAAATTCCAGAAATAACTAATAAATTATTAACTGTGTAAATGCTTGCATTTCCAGTGTTATAAGGAAGAAATTCCAAATCATGAACATAAGAAATTGACATGGTGACTTTTTTTCAATTTAAAGAAAATTTGCTTCTCCTTATTCATTCCCTCATTTACATCAGTCATCTAAAATTGTTCCTTATAGGAAATATATTTAGTTATAGAACTGTCAAGAAGAAATTCCCACTCAGGACAGCCCTTTAAAGGGGTTTCAAAGGGTTAGCAAAGTTAATTTGGCTTTCTCTAAAAGAAACAAAATAATTTTGTTTCTATTTTTTAGATATAGAATACTAAAAATATTCCTTCTGCACCGTTGATTCTAGAATTTGTTTCATAAGAGTTTTAGTAAAGAAGTATTGATTTGTCTTTTTAAACTTTTGCTCTTTTTATGCAATTGTTCTCCCCTATATGAGATATTTATATATGCTATTTTACATAGATAACTTGTTGGTGTTCTGGTTCTGAGTAATAGAACACAATTGTTAACTTGCAAAGAAGGAGAAAATAGTGGGCTGCCATCTCTATAGGAATAAAACCAGGGTAGTTTGACTACATTAATTATGAATGCTTATACTTCCAAAGGATTACATTGTTTGTTACATTTTGCACACTGTATTTAATGGTTTCTAATATACAATATACATATTTTTAAACTACCATTCTTAAAAGATGAAGTGCACTTTTACCACTGATGGGTGGCTGCAACCTTAACTTCACATTAATTTTTTCTTGTATTGGTAGTTCTTTCAGTTTTTAAATGATCTGAAATACTCTGATGTAGAACTGAGGAGCAAAAAGAGATTTAGAACAGGGTGCACTCTCCCTTCCTTCCTGACTTGGGATTAGAGGAGGGCCAAACCAAGGTACTGTGGGTCAGGATACAAGGGGGTTGGGGAGAAAGGGACTTAGTAGTGAGGTTCTACTATAGATTGCCACACCAGGAGGATGAGCTAGACCTGGTATTCTCCAGACAGCTCTCAGAGGCTGTATGGTTGAGAGATTATGGTTGTCATGAGTGACCTAAACTACCCTGACATCTGCTGGGAGGAACAGTCAGCCAAATCTAACCGCTCACATAGGTTCTTAACTTGCATACAGGACCTCCACCTAACACAGGAAGTATATGATCCCACTAGGGAAAATGCCTTGCTGGGCTTGGTGTTAGCTACAGGGGATGACCTGGTGGGGAATCTACAGATAGAAGGTAACCTAGGGGGTAGTGACCATTGACTGATTGAATTCACTATCCGGCAAAGGGTGGGTAAACTAACCAGCAGGGCTGAAGTGCTAGACTTCAGAAAGTCTAACTTCAGTGTGCTCAGGAGATTAGTTAGTGAGGCGTTAAAGCTCAAGAGCATTGGCGAAATGAGGGCTCAGGAAGGGTGGTCGTTCCTCAAAGGAGCAATCCTACGGGTGCAGAGACAAATCCCATTGTGCATAAGGGGGCAAAGGGGCCAAGAAGCCCTCTTGGCTGAACAGGGAAGTCCAGGAAAGCCTAGGGGCAAAGAAAGAGGTATACAGGCTGTGGAAACGGGGTAGCTACCAAGGAGGAGTGTACCTTCCTGGCTTGCACTTGCAGGTAATCGGTTTGGAAGGCCAAAGCAGGATTCGAACGTAGGCCAGCAACAAAAATTAAGGACAACAAAAAGTCCTTCAGGTATATAGGGAGCAAACGGAAGGCGCAGAATAGCATAGGACCCCTACAGGACAAACTAGGGCAATTGGTGACAGAGAGTGGGAACAAAGCTGAACTCTTCAGTGAGTTATTTGCATCTGTATTCCTAGACACAGACCAAGACAAATCTCCCAGTTGGATCACAGATAGACACAGGAGGGACACCAGCCCACCAACTGTTAGCGCAGACTTAGTGAAGGGGCACTTTGAGGGGCTGGATGTGTCCAAATCAGCAGGTCCGGATGAATGTCATCCAAGGGTGCTGAAGGAATTGGCCAGTGTCATAGCAGAGAGCTGGCACAGCTGTTGGAGCACTCATGGTGTTCTGGTCAGGTCCCAGAGGACTGGAAAAGGGCCAGTGTGGTGGTCCCTGTTTTCCAGAAGGGGAGGAGGGATGAACCAGGAAACTACAGGCCAGTTAGTCTCACCTCTGTCCTTGGGCAGACTCTGGAAAAAATCATTGAGGATCATATTTGTGGGAGCCCTGCAGGGTAAATAATGCTGAAAGGAAATCAGCATGGGCTCACTGCAGGTAAATCTGCCTGACTTACCTTGTTTCTTTTTATGGCCAGGTCACAAAATGCTTAGATGCTGGAGTCAAGGTAAATGTCATCTCCCTAGACTTTAAGAAGGCCTTTGATATGGTATTGCATTCCATTCTCGTAAATAAACTGACAGGCTGTGATTGCATATGATTGCATGGTCAGGTGGGTGTAAATTGGCTTAGGGGTCGCACCCAGAGAGTGGTGGGGGATGGGTCAATATCGACCTGGAAAGATGTGGGCAGTGGAGTCCCACAGGGCTTGGTCCTTGGGCCAGTGCTGTTCAATGTCTTAATCAGTGATTTGGACAAGGGTGTAGAGAGCACCCTGTCCAAGTTTGCAGAAAATACCAAATTATGGTAGAGTAGGGAACGTATCTAGGCAGATCTGGACAGGTTGGACAAATGGGTAGAACGAAATAGGATTCAGTTCAACAAAGATAAGTGTAAAGTGCTGCACCTGGGCAAAAAGAACCACCAACACACTTATAGGCTGGAGGATGACCTTCTAGATCAGAAAGGGACCTTGGAGACATAGTTGACTCCAAGATGAACATGAGTCGTCAGTGTGACAAAGTGATCAACAAGGCTATCTGCACTTTAGCATGCATGATGAACAGGTCAAGGAAGTGATGCTTCCTCTCCATGGCATTGGTCAGGCTGCAGTTGGATTATCACGTCCAGTTTTGGGTGCCGTACTTCAAGAGGGATGTGGAGAATCTTGGGAGGGTTCAGAGGAGGGCCACTCATATGGCCAGAGGCCCGTAGGCAAGGCCCTATTAGGAGAGACTGAGAGACCTAGATCTCTTCAGCCTTTGCAACAGAAGGCTTAGAGGTGATCTTGTGGCTGCCTATAAATTCATCAGGGGAGGGCAGCAGGGAATAGGAGGTGCTCTATTTACTAGGGCACCCCCTGGAGTAACTAGGAACAGTGGCCACAAATTGATGGAGAGCAGATTTAAGTTGGACATTAGAAAGAACTTCTTCACAGTAAGGGTTGCCAGAATGTGGAATGGGCTTCCAAGGGAGGTGGTGCTCTCCCCTACCTTGGGGGTGTTCAAGAGGAGACTAGACAAGCATCTAGCTGGGGTTGTCTGCCCTGGGCAGGGAGTCGGACTCGATGACCTACTGAGGTCCCTTCTGACCCTAACATCTATGAATCTATTATGACTTTCTGAATTGCCTTGGTAATAAAACCTGTTTGTATACTTCAGAAGGGAGCATGGCTCTTATAGCATAGGTGCATACAGATAAATGTATGGATGTCCTGGCTAACCTATAAGACTGGCAAGTGCATGCCAATTTTTACATTTCAGAAGGCTTGTTGAGGGTCTCTCCAGTAAACTCAGAGAGAATGGTGGCCCACAAGACTTAAAGTGCCCTTTGATGATCCTTCTATCATACAGTATTTGAGAGTCTTTCAAGGATGGCTTAGAAATTTTCCTGAATGCCAGACCAGACTTCAGTGAGATTTGGAATGTTCATTGAACCTTCCCTCCAAAGCCTGGGGCTGGATCTGTAGGATCCCTTCTTACTGTGAACCTTAACAACCCCACTACAACCAGGGGTGGATCTAGGGTGGGTGCTGTGGGAGCATCTGTTGAGGAATAAGAATCCCCCTCCTTTCTCCTTGCATTCAGCAGTACACCCCCTCCCCTCCTTTATTCCCCTCCCTGCTCCACTGTCCTAGCCCACTGCTACTGCTGCCTCTGGCTGTCCTATTAGGGCAGGAGAGGGGGTGGGGAACAACTGAGATACTCCTGCCTGATCTGTCTGGGCTCAGACTAGGATTGTGGCAGCAGCAAGCAGGTTCCTTCTCCCCCGCGGCCCAGAAGCAGGCCCAGAGGAAGGGAACCAATCCACTGCTGCTGCTGTCTGTTGCCAAGACTGGTTCCACATGCAGCCTGGCTGGAATGGAATGGGGCTCTCTCTCTCTTTCTCTCTCTCCCCCTCCCCCCACCCCCTTCTCCATCAACTGAGGACAGCAGCAGTGTTGGGTGGGGAGGGAAGGGAACATTGTGGCTGAGCAGGAATGGTGAAGGAAGATTTTACCTTCTTAAGGGACTTAAAAAAATATCCCTCACTTCTGTGGTTCAGACTGCCCACCAGAGGATGAGGATTGGGTTGGAAGTCAGGGTGCAGCCACCCATGCAGCATAGCTTGCTGTTTCTGCACCCCCTTTTCCAAAATCCTAGATCCACTCATGACTACAATAGCAGACTTCTGAGTCCACGTTACACTTCTTTGCAATCTTGGGGTCAGTTTTGCTGAAGTAGGCATATTAGGATTCCGGTGAATCTGTGAAGCCTTACTCAGTTTCTGTTGGTGGCAGGTCATTGAGTCAGGCTTGGGAGTGAATCACATTTCCTATCCTGACCTCTCCTCTTCCACCCAGCAGTTTGCTGACAGTCAACAAAAGTAGTGTTGCTTTTTCTATGGAATTTAGAAATACAGAAACTTCTGTGTATGGGCACATGCAAGACCATGAGGAGTTGTGAATAGGAGACATATACCACAAAGGTCATTCTAGTCCACCTTATAAGCTTTAGGACATTTGTTTGACCCCCTAAGTGAAACTATACTACCAGCGGTGGTTTTATAATTAGTTTTATTATAGTTTCATAGTTGATAGGGTTGGAAGGGACAGATCATCCAGTCCGACCTGCTGCCATGGGGAGGAAGAAATGCTGGGGTCAGATGACCCTGGCTACGTGATTATCTAGCCTCCTTTTGAAAGACACACAGGGTAGGAGCGTGAAGTTGGTTCCAGATCCTAGCCACCCTGACTATGAAGTACTGCCTCCTGATGACTAGCCTGAACCTACTCTCAATCAACTTGTGGCCATTATTCCTTGTTACTCCCAGTAGTGCTCAGGGGAACAGGGACTCTCCCATTCCCCGCTGGTCCCCCCCGGTAAGCTTATAGATGGCCACCAGATCCCCTCTCAGCCTTCTCTTGTGGAGGTTGAACAGGTTCAGGTCCCGTAGCCTCTCCTCGTTGGGCCTGCCCTGCTGCCCCTTGACCATGCAAGTGGCCCTCCTCTGGACCCTCTCAATGCTGTCCACATCCCTCCTGAAGTGCAGCACCCAGAATGGGATGCAATACTCCAACTGTAGCCTGACCAATGTTGCACAGAGGGGAAGGATCACCTCCTTGGACCTGCTAGTGATGCATCTGTGGATGAATGACAAGGTGCGGTTAGCCTTACTGACCACGTCCTCACATTGGTGACCCATGTTCATCTTGGAATCAATAATGACTCCAAGATCCCTTTCTGCCCCTGTACTGACGAGAAGGGAGTTCCCCAGCCTGTAGGTATGTTGCTGGTTCTTTCTCCCTAGGTGCAGTACCCTGGACTTGTCAGTATTGAATCCCATCCTATTCTCATCCGCCCACCCCTGTAACCTGTCCAGATCTAGTTGTAGCCTTTCCCTCCCTTCCAGTGTGCCCACCTCTCCCCACATCTTAGTGTCTTCCACAAATTTGAACAAGGTGCTTTTCACCCCCTCGTCCAAGTCACTGATAAAGAAGTTGAACAGTATGGACCTGAGGACTGAGCCCTGGGGAACTCCACTGTCCACATCCCTCCAGGTTGAAAACAACCTATCCACCACCACTCTCTGGGTGCGGCCCTCTAGCCAATTTGTGATCCATCCGACTGTGTAGGTATCAGTGCCAAGTTGCCTAATTTTTTAATAAGAATGGGGTGAGAGACAGTGTCAAAGGCCTTCCTAAAGTCCAGAAAGATTACATCCACTGCGACACCTGCGTCCAAGGATTTTGTGACCTGATCATAAAAGGCAACCAGGTTATCTGTTATTTGTTATGGCCAGACTTATATTTTAGTTATATTTTAGATTTGTTAGAAAATGAGTGACTTTATTTAGGCTCAACAAGATTTACTAAACTTACTAATATTATTAGAGTAGTGTGGAGAAAGGTATTTTTGTTTTTGTGGAGGATTTCGCTATTTCAGAAATTGTTTTTGTTCCAATTTGGAACAACACCCAAACTTTTGAGATCCTCTACAAAAGAAGCAGTTTTGGTCCCGGAGCAGTGAGGTTGGTGGTCAACAACAGGAAGTGTACCAACCTGATTTTGGCCTTAGGACCATCTTCCTGCTGTGGACCTGAATGTCTGGGCTGTCAAGGAGCTGGTCAGGATAATTATCAGGAAACAAGGTAAGTTTGTCAGAAATCTGCACCTGGAATGCAGGTTTCTGTGGGATCTACCTAAAAATCAAATAATTGTAGCAGAAACTTTTTACTTTGACAAATTCCAAAGAATATTTGTTTTGTCAGTATTTCAAGGCCAGCTCTAACTTGTGTGGTATAGTGCTGTTTACAAGTCCCAGAGAACATTGGAACCCCAATTACATTTGCATTGGACAAGCAGATTCATGTCACAAAAGAGCCTGTAGTTTAAATAGGCAGGATTAACCAACGGAGAAAATGGAAGAACAGTGAGGTGATATGACTTGTGTGGGATGTTATATAGTCCCAATGGGCAGAACCTAGAATAGAACCGAGGTCTCCTCACCTTCTTAGCCACTCAGTTGTGATCCCTAATGGATCACAAACAGCAATCTAGATGGTGATGAGGCATTGAAGATATATTACAATCAAAAACATTCATGCTTCCCCAGTTCCCCACATACCTGTGCTCTTCAAAGTCAAGAATACTGGTAGCCTCTGAAAATATTACTTGTGTGCATGTACACATCTGCACACATGCACACCGTGAATACTTGTATTGATTCCTTTACTATAAAAAAAGGAAAAAAAGTGCCACCTGGCAGGCTGAAGTTGGCAATAGAAGTTGGAGAGGACCATACTAAAGCAGCTGCAGGCTGTGGAAGGCTTCAGTTTGCTCAGTAAGACTTCTGGAAAGTGGACTTCTCAACCAGGTTGTTAAAGCCCACAGATGGATGTTGGGACTGTGATCCAAACAAAGAGTCAGATACAGGTCTGTATGTGCCAGGCTAGAAAATCTAGATATTATAATGTGGCTCATGGTTTTGGTCCTCATGTGTACCCTTTAACTTCTTCTTTTCCCTGGTGTTCTCACTTCTGTACATTTACATTCTGCATATCTCATGAGCTCATTGGAATTAAGCATCTCACGGTAGGAGATCAAAAAGGAGAGACCTGGAAAAACAGAAGAGCTTAAGTGGAGTGGTGAGCAGAACATTGGTAATAGCATCTTCACCAGAAAGAACCATTAAATAGAGTAATCCATTCTCAAGACCTGATATTAAGCCTCACTGTTTTCAGCTAGGATCTAACAAAGTTTTCTAACTGAATATACCAACTGTATACATGCCTGTTATTTATAGTTTAGATGATTAACTTCATTTTAGGAGAATAATTCTCCAGCTTTTCTTTACAGGTGGTTCTTGTATTTTGGAGGGCATTTTCTTTCAGCAAAGACTAGAATTTTTTTCCTATCAGTGTTAAATTCCCCCGTAGTCATTGAATCTCCAGAATTTAGCTTAGATGTATCTATTATGTTAATTTTTCAAATTTAGTTTGTCATCCACTTCCAAGTATGTGCCATAAGTTTCCTCTTTGCATTTTTTGGTATTAAGAGGCAAGAAAATACTTTCTGAACTATCTTAAACAACTCTACTCTTAGGATATCAGTTATGGCCTCTTTGCTTGATTCCCTTCGTATCTGATATATGGAGCAGTTCCTAGCAGTTAATTAAAAAAATGGTGCTCACATTGCTATAATTTAATCTCCAGAAGCCCTCCAGCTACCATGTAACCCTCAGTCTGTGCTACCCTGAATTTTCAGAAAAAAATTGATCAATTTTACTGTAGCAGAATTGAATAAATATATATTTTTTTAAGGCAGTAGCTGTGCAAAAGTACTTGCAGTGTGTGCACATAAAATGTATTTGATTGATATTGGTACTTGAATAGTACTCTGTTATGTATTCATTAAGATATTTATTTCTCAATGAATACAGGCCCGGAAGAAGTGAATGTAAGTATTTTAGAAAGGGTTTGTATTTCTCTGATAAACAGCACTGCCCTTCTGTTTGTGATCACAGGATGAAAGCTCTCTAAGCTTGTATATGTACATTTTTACTGCTACATCATGTAGTTTGCTCTTAAGATTGAGATCTCATTCCCCAGGAAGCATTTCTGTCTAAGATTAATTGCCCTTTTAAAATCAGTGTTTGATGTATTCCTCTGGCTATATCCTGGCTCGGTTTAACCCTCTTTGACCTGACCCCACTGACTATTACCGCCATGGCTGAAGCAAAAATCTTTCAGCATGATGTATGCAGTACAGACTTCAGCCTGTGGTTTTTCACATCGATGGATTCAATTAGCTGGATTTTTACTGATCAACTTCGCAGAGGTTAAAGAATTTGTCAGACACGGAACAAAACTGTCCAGACTCTCTTAGGTTAATCAAATAGCTCATCTCCATTTGCCATTTTACGTTGCTTGTAAATTAAGGAACTTGGTTAAGGAGTGTAGAACAATATTGTATATACATAATATAATGAAACCAAAATGACAAATCAGTTTTTTCCTTCTTAAATAGGAAAAAGATACACTACATGAAATAGTAACCGTAAAGTCTGTATATGTTTCCTATCACGTTGAAGGCAAATGTATTCAAATTATAACAATAGTTATACTTGAAGTTCCTCTTCTAAGGACTTTATTAATAAAACCCAGCAGATAAACTGATTCTTCTCATTTAAAAATAGGCTACTCTATTAATATTTTATGTATGTTTACAGAGCAACAAAAGTAATCTGTCCAAGGTTCTGTCTTGCAATAAATGATCAAATTCACTTGATTAACTGAAAGGTACTATATAAAAGATAGATACCCATTAGAATGTTAAGAAAACTCCCAGGGATCATTTTAAATGTTGCAGCTTAAAAAATATTATCTCAGATATTTAGGAATATGAAAGTTTAGGTATACTGGCAATCTTTTTTTTCCAACTATTTTAGTTGGTCTAATAAAAGCTATCAGATTTACCCAAAGAACCTTGTCTGCCTACATCCTTAAAACAAGTAACATCCTGGTATACTGGCAAGGAGTTTGTAATTCTTTTAAAGCAAGTGCAGTATTTCTATGCACGTGCATGTCTGTCTGTATTCATAACATAAGTAAAAAAAGATTTTACTGTTTTTAATTTATTTGGGATGACCCATATTATTAAAAATGATGATGCTATTGTAGAAACATGGGCCGTTTTGCACTGGAGTAGTTTGAAAGAAAATTTTACTGCACTAGGCTTCCAGTTTCAACCGTGATGTTTTGTAAATAGTTGAACATTTAATTACAACACTGGTTCAGAATTAGTTAAGGCAATGTAAGCTTATGTGGGAAACCTTACTTATCAGGGAAGGGACATAAAACTATTTTGTGGAAAGTTTTTATTTTTAAAATATCTACTTCAAATGTAATTATATGTCTTGGTGTTGATGATTGGTACATCTTGACCTGGCAGGTACTGGATAATTGAAAATACTTGCTGAGATGCTAAAACCTTTTTAAAGTGTGATTTAAGCTTGCTAGTTAAATTATTGCTGGCTTGTCTTTATTGCTACAACTCCACTAAAAACCTTTTATGGAATGCACATGGGTAAATTTAAAATGTTTTAAATTTAAAGTTAAGTAAAGCTTTCATTACAATTTTTTGCTTTTATTTTTTCCCCTTCAGTTGGAATAGTCTTTTATAGAGAAAAATCTCCATAGCAGGCATAGGTGGTAGTAATGGAAATAGTACCTGTTCTCGGGTGGGTTGTCAATTCATATGGTCTTAAGCTGCTGATATTTAAGTCCAGTTTTCTAAACCAAAATGTCTGCAATTGGTTGAAAAAGAAACAGGTTAAATGCATCTTTGTCTTTCTTTTTTTAGCTTGCAAACTAGCTACGAGATCAAAGAACTTAATGTTATATTATCAACCACTCTAAGCCTGATAAACTTTTATCCATGTTGGCCTATTTAAGGAGTTACATTACAGTAGTATTGCAACAGTTGATACATCTTGGCCAGCTAAGCTGGATACTTAGAGAGACAAAAAGAGAAAGATAGAAAAAATGAGAGATACTGCAGGAAAGAAAAAAGATACAATTAAGGCAGGAATTGCAAGATCACTTTCCAGGTGTTCAGAGTTTAACTTAACCCAGTGGAAGTGATATTATCTAAATTCCTTGTCCTTTGCAGTCTAGTGAAAACCTTTGTTTTGGGGATCAGAAAAACAAAGACCCAGCAGTGTGACAGTAGATCCCAGGGTCAGGCTGATAGTAGCCTGGATAGAAAAAATTCCTTTGTCCTCTTTCATTTTGTTCAAGATACAAGCTTCTAAGAAAATGACCAAAAATAGGTCCATAGTCACTGTTAGAACAGTAGATGTATAAAAGAGCCCTCTGGCTATGCTGGATCCCTCAGTATGAACAATTCTGGGAAAGAATGTGTGGAAGCTAGAGGATTGCCACCAGCTGGGTGTGCAAATGTTCAGCATAAGCCAAATCATACTACTGTAGCCAGCACAGCAGATAAGAAGTGGTCAGGCGAGGTTGCTCCTGTTATTACAGGTTTCCAGAATTAATATTCCTGCCTCCTCAATGAGTGTACGAATGCAGAAAGACAAGAATCACAGAATTGCCTTCATTGTATATGGCTTCAACTGAAGTGCTTTGCAGAACTTCTTGCTGCTTCTCACTGACTCCTGCCTTAACTTTGGGAGAAGAGACCCTTCTATAGGTAGAACCAGATTTGGGTTGATCGTTTTAGACTTGTTACATTAGAAGAAACCAGTAAAAAGTGGCAAGGTAAAGGTATTCATGATAATAAATGAATTAAGGAAGGTAGATTGAACACTTCTGTTAACAGTTTTATAATACAAGTGCAAGGAGTCCTTCAGTACATCTGAAGGGGATTAAAATGAATTTGATCAAGGAAATTTTTTCACATGACACAACTATGTGTAGGAATTTCATTGCTACAAAATGTCATTGAGCCCTAAAATTTAGTATAATTGAAAGTAGAATAGGATATGTATATGGATTAATACATTTGAAATGGGTCTGAAACTTCATACTAAAATGTTTGAATTAAAATGAAAATTCATCTCCTGTCATTGCTAAATGACTAGAATGTTTCTGACCATTCATTCCTTGCATAGTTCTTAGATAATATCCAGAGGCTATTTAACACTTCTGGTTCCTTCCACATGTCAATGCTACATGCCTTGCAGGGGTTCTTATATTTGGACAGATGAGTCGGTAATGGAGAATCATATCAACATATAACAACTTGCTTCTAATGGACTTTGTATCTTTTTATCTTCCTAAGCCTTAAATAGGAGCCATTCTATATTTTGTCTAGATAATCCGAGCAGAATTGGCCAATAAGTGACAATGTAATCCAAGATATATTTGTCAAATGGTGTCATTTTTGGCCAGAGAAAACAAATGTCAAAAGTTCTGCTCTAAAGAGGTACAGTTAAGAATGCCTGTCCAGTGCATTAAAGATAGCATGGTCCTTCTACTTCAAGAATGCTTCCCAAGCATTCTCAGAATTTGGGGAAGATTCGGCAAGAATTATCCTGGTAGCCCTAGTACGGGGGTTTTCAGCTGGGAGTATGCATACCCCTGGGGGTACTTGGGATAGCCTCAAGGGGTACTCAGCAGTGGGCACTGCCAGCACTTCTGCTGCCAACACGCTCGTCAGTTGGCTGTGGGGGATGCCCCCCCCCAGGTCATCAGTCGGCTGCTGGTGGACTCCCCTCCCCCCCACCCCCCCTCATCAACTGGCCACCAGGGGTACATTGACCCAGAAAGCTTGAAAACCCCTGTCCAAGTATATAGTTTGTTTATAGATGTTCCTTCAGCCATATAAAAAGTCACAGGGATGCACTGTGAGAGATCCTCCGTCGCAAGCTCTGTTTCTTTGCTTTCTGAACCTTGTACCGTGGAAGTGGGTTAACTGACTTTTTAGCAGAGGAGAATCTAGTCATTGGGTGTGTGTAGATGAAATGAGGGGTATGTGTGCATGGCACTTTAAAGTGAGTTAAATACTTTTGCACCGCTTTAATGGTGCTGGTGTTTGCATGCATCAGCATCATATTGTGTCTTAATTCCAGCGGCTGTAGCACATTTGGTGGTATAATGCACCTGAAATTACTTTGGGGCGCAGCAAACTACAACACCTCTGAGGAGTTTTAGTTTACTGCCCTACAGCCATGGAGCAAAGCACCGGACTTTGTGTGGCTCAGGGACTGTGCAGGCAGCCCATGCAGGCAGCCTGGCAACAGCCCAGGAAGGCAGGCTCCACCAAAGGAAAAAAAAAAGCAGCAAGCCTGATCTCCCCTCCCCCCCCCCCGGAAGCCTGCTTGCCTGCATGAGCTGCATGGGGACCTAGTCCTTTCTCTACGGCTGTGGTGCCCTCCAGGTCCACCTGAGCTGGGTGCCTGTGGACAGGTGCTGCCTGGGGGGAGCCACCGTTGACATGGAGGGAAGCCCCAAGCCCCCCCTCCCTAGGGACTGCTCTGCCCACCGTCAGCTTGCCCTCCCCTCCCTGCCACTGGAGAGGCAGGTAAGACACAGGTGTACATGATACGGGGTTTACTTTGCCTTAAATTGAAGTGGTGTTTTTAAAAACCTTCTGTTCCTTTTAGGGCCCCCGTTCAGTCTACACATCCCATTAGTAGTAATCCAGGGATGTCAAACATATATCCAGTTGACCAGATGTAACATTTGGAGCCACTCTATCCATTCGACAAGTTGTTGGCAGGCCACTGGAAATTGGGGGGAGGGAGGGCATGGAAAAGAGGGAGTGGCCTGCCACAGAATCTGAGGCCCTTAGGCCCTGGTGGTCATGGCAAGCAGCAGCAAGAGGGTGAATGAGTACAGACACAACACTACTCACGCTCTGCCTGCTTTGCCCATTGTTATTGCTGCAGTCCCATGTCCTCAGCCAGTGGCTCTGCTGTCACCCCAGGCTGGAGCCACCCATGTCAGAGCCAGAGCCGTGACATGCATCAGCAGTGGCAGCTCTCGCTGCAGTATGGGGAACATGGTGGTGGCAGCAGCTGCCACCCTGGTATGGGGCCCATGGTAGGAGCCAAAGCTGGAGCTACTGCTACCATCACGTGCCTTAGGCTGAAATCACCCCGTGCCCAAGCTAGATCCAACCCACAAGGAGCCCAGAGTCTGGGTGTATACTGAGGCACAAAGTGATTTTGATATCCCATGCTTAATCCATGGTAGAAGACTGTATGGGACATACTTACACTGCTAAATGGAAAAAATGTATCTGGCACTGGATGCAGGAATGCCAGTCATTTTACTGAATAGTTATTTGATTAAATACATAAATAACACTGGGAACAGGAAGCAGAACCCAGGACTAAGTGTCTTGCAGAAGCATGCCTTCCTCCTTGGGTTCAGGTTGTATTTGGAATGCTGTCACTCTGGCCCTAATAACTCTTGCATTCCTTTTTCCTCGATAGTCTAGTGTAACAGAGGCCCCTAACCCCTGTTACTGAGTGCAGAGAGGTAGGCTTCAGAGCAGTAAGCCTGCTAATTTGGTTTCCTGTGTTTATGTTTAGCCGCAAGGCATGGGGGTGGGTTTAAGGGAGGTGGGAGGCCACTGAAGATGCAAAGCAGGAGGACATACATTGCAGTATTAGACTGAGGATGACCAACCCTGTGTGGAGCCTGACTGCAATGGACTGAGTCTGAATACAGGGCAAGCAGTCCCTAGAACAGTGGTTCTTAAGCTTTTTAGACTTGGAGCACTTCTAGATAGCCTGAGCACTCATTGGAAAATGCTAGCTCTAAATTTTCACTCTTTTTTTTGCCTAGATAAAAATTGTAGAGCAGTTTTTCTGTTGCAGAGAACTCAAAAAGACCACAACAATGGTCTGTTTGTGTTTGAAATCTCTAAGTTTATCTTGTTTGTAAACCTAACTGGATCATGTTTGTAAATCTAACAGTGCTTACATTGTGCAGCACCCCATGGCACCCTTAACAGGTTCTCAAGGTATCGTATCCCAGGGTGCTGTGGCACCTTGGTTGAAAATCGCTGCCCTAGAGTAACAGATTGAGTCAGAATGAGGTGGCCTAATGTTGAGAAGGGCAGAATAAAGCACCAGAAATGTCACACTAATGGTCTGAGGGCAGCCTCCCAAATTATATAAATACTGCATCAAGGCATAGTAGGCAAGGGCAGGACAGTATGCTGATAAGGTGGAGTACAGAACAGGTTTAGGGTGGCTACTGGGGGGGTTGCAGCTGCCTTTAGAGGTGGTATCGTGTACACCCAGCTTCAGCAGGAGGTATGGAGGATGCTGTCAGACATGGCTAGCCTGTAAGCCGGTAGTTTGGGAAGTTCCCTGAAAAATAGGAAATATGGATTCAAACACCCTCTGGTTGAGGAGGGTCTAGAACCCAGCCTTTCCCCTCCCTAGACAAGTACCCTAAATACCAACCATTGTAATATAGGTGTAGTGAGCCTCCTGCTTGCTTCATCTTGGTTTCAGTTGTTCAGGACAGAAGTTGGCAATCAAGAGATTGTTGGC
The DNA here is from genome assembly GCF_052110815.1 of Crocodylus siamensis. Taxonomy (NCBI): domain Eukaryota; kingdom Metazoa; phylum Chordata; order Crocodylia; family Crocodylidae; genus Crocodylus; species Crocodylus siamensis. The sequence continues at coordinate 86,538,079 of NC_143395.1, read as the reverse complement.
CTTGGACCAGATTTGCTGTGTGTTCAATTTAAGGTGCCATATAAACCAGCCATAAAAATGTTATGTGTTATATTTTTATGGCCAGTTTGCCATTTTATGGCACCTTAAATTGAGTGCACTTTTGCCATCTATGCCATGATTAACACAGTGATTGCAGCATAAATGTAAAATGTAGAGGGGAATTTAGATATTTTAGAGGCAGGATAGTATCTGGACTATCATCTGTTATTCTTCAAATTTGACAATTGCAAATGAGGAGTTATGATTTGAATATAGGGTTAAATAGGAGAGAAAGATGGGAACCTTACTGAAACATGGATCTGTGTTTGAGGAAAATAGCAAAGACGATTCAGTTCTATATAAACAGTGAATTAAGTTGTAAATTAGTGTTGCTTTAAATATATTTTATATTTAATATCCCCTTTGAACTTTATTACGTACACATTCTTCAGGTATAAATACTTCCATGGTATAATTCATTGTAACTAGGAGTCTTGAAATTTAAATTGTTAATGAATTGTTTTGATGCAGAAATTTGGTGTGACCAAATGTTTTGGAACTAGTGTATTTCGTGGTGTGGCATGTGGAGTGAAAGGTCTTGACCTCGTTATTTATATTTCAGTTAGAGTAAATGTATTTGCTTCTCAAACTATGTGGATTTTTCCTGGTGTGCAGTGCATCAAAGTGCAAAAGGAATAGCCAAGTCCAAAAAAGCCCCCTTGTCCTCTCTGCTGTCTAGTTTGCATATATATAGAGCAAGGTAAAATTGTTTTCTAAAATTAAATAATTCCATAATATAGACTGATATAATCAACAGTATGGCTAACCAGTAGAGTATTGTGTACAGGCTTGTATTTTGAAAGCTGTTAAAAAAAACCCAAAATGTGTTGCTACATTTGGTAAGAAATACCTGTTTTAATCATGGTGTAACAACTTCCCATTATAAGTGCTATACTTAATGCAAGCTGCCTTTTGGCCTTGTAAAATTATTACAGTCTGACTGATACCATTTTAAGCTTATCAAAATGTCTGATCTAAAATAGCAGAGCTCATTATAAAATGGCAGCACCCCATTTTATGCTCTGTCCACAAGAAAACCCTAAAGCAGAAAACATGTATGCGGAGTCCAGTGAGAATGCCTGCATGCCATGTGCTTTTGTGGAACCAAGACCTAAGATTTAAACCAAATTTAGGAATGTGCTTAGTTGAAATAAAGTACATCCTCAGTTATCTGAACCCTCAATTTTGTTTTGCAAACTTGTAACTGCTGGTATCATATAACAAGCTTTTTTTTTTAAGTTTATTTAAATGCAGTACTGCATCTCTGCTCTCAAGATTGATACAGTAACTTGTAACTGTTGATGTTGTATAACAAGGGGTTCTAATGTATTTAATATCTGTCTAATAATTAATATCTGGCAGCTGGTTGTGAGGTGGTTGTCAGGCCTTTATCCTGGTTACAGAACACAAATAACATCCTACTTGTTTTGCAAATGGAGAATCATGGTCGTCTTATTAAGAGGACCAGCAATTTTCCTTTTGTTTCTTATAATGTGCTATCCTGTGTATATTCCTGTGGCAGCACAGTCTTTCATCCTCTGGGAACATCAGAGTTTTGGCTTTCAAATAGGGAGAGCACTGACATTGAGGGACAGTGAATGCTGATTTTACTTGGTAGATCTGTGCACGTGTGCCTAAGTATAGCACGTAAACAATAAAAGGTCACTGGTTACTTTTCTTTTAACTGTCTTTCTGAGCGGATTTCAAATGGCTTTACTTCTCATTTCAAGATTGAGAAATGATGCATTTTTTTAACCAGTTTTGCTTTTGTGGCAATTGTGTCAGCTGTTTTAGCTGGTTCCCATCATTTGAATTGAAGGATCAAAGCTTTTTCATCTTTTGGGACAACTATTAATACAAGGAATTGAAATATTCTTAGAATAGATCTCTGTTGTAGTAGAAATTAAGTCGTGCATTTATTTAAATGAAACAAAGTGGGAAGATTTGGTACCAACTCATTTAACTTTGAGTAACCCAATTATGTTGCTAGAGCCTTTAAACTGAGAAATAATACTCAGTAAAATTAATAAATTCCAGGGTTTTCCAGTTATTTGTGATGTATAGAACCTGATTTATTATATACTGTACACCTTTTCCAGAACCCTTATAAACAAATTAAAAATTCTATTTACATAAAGTATTACGTTTTTGGAGATGAGGGTCATTCACTAAAGCAAGGCATATCATCTGTGCTGTCTTTTTTTTTTTTTAGCGTAATTTCTATAACTGGAAAACGTGGGTTGTGTTTAGCATGTTATTAACATAAAACTGTTATTTCTGTAGGACAGAACTGTAAGTGTAATAAAGAAGACTGGCACTTTCATTAAGTTTCACTTTAACAGAATTTTTCTCAGAATTCATTTTATCTCAGCGTGTCTGTTTTACATGATGCAAACTGCAACATTCTCAACTTTCTCCATATCAATATTTCTTGGTCTTATGAAGCTTGTAGTACAATTTATTACTCTATCAAAGCAGTTAATTTCAGCCTATTGTAAATTAAACTTTTATGCAAGTTCTTATTTAAGTAGTTTTGAGCTGTGTTTGTTTTATTAATCGTCTTTATTTTTCATTGAATTAGATGGTGAAAAGAAGATTCAAGTAATGATTCATGGAATTGAGCCAATGCTGGAAACACCAATACAGTGGCTAAGTGAACATATGAGTTATCCTGATAATTTTCTTCACATTAGTATCATTCCCCGACCTACAGATTGAAGGATCATCTATATCAGATACAAGGAATTATTCTTGAGATGGATTTATCAGGGCAAGTCAACCTTTTACTTCTGTTGGGGTTGGTGGAGGCAACCTGACCAGAAAAAAAAAATTCACTGCTGCAAGCCAAACAGGAAAAAAGATCTCATCACCAGATAAGGGCAATTGGGCTGGTCTTACTTTGCTTCACCACTGCTTTTCTCCACTGTCGTCATTTAAACCTCAGTTGCAATATGAAAGACTTTACAGGACCACTGTAAGCTTGCTCTTTTCTTGTAAAATGTAATGAAGTTGAAACTGTCAGCCTGAAGAGCAAATGGAAATATGTGCCACTTGATTTGTATTTCTGATGAACAAATAAACATGGGTATTTCCTAAAGTACTAGTGGTTCAACTTTGATGAGAGTGGAAATGTTGGTTTAATTTTCTAGAAAATGAGACACTAGGAGAGATTCAGTTATCAATAACTTGTAGTAACTTTTTGTAAAAGATCAAATTACAGTAGACCCATTTTCCTTAATGAGAATTTCATGTTTACAGTATGTCTATTCGTATGCATATGGTCTTTTAACTTTGATAGCAAGCAGTGAGATTTTTTTAAAATAAAACCTATGAGCATGTTTTATTTAAGAACATACAAACCAAGTCACAAATATTACGATTTATAAGCAGTTGGTCACTAAAAATGTCCTAGTATATATTAGAGCATATTAGACTATGCCCTAATCCCTCAAACCAGTTTTCATTAAAATGGTAATGTCATAGGGTAATTTTGTCTTGGGATCTGTGGTGTCATTTCTCTTTGCCAATTTAACTTCTTTTCTGTGAGAATATTTTCTTTAATCAGTAAAGAAAAATGTAAAAGGATGTTACAGATTATCATACCATTCTATTTTTATTCCCATAGGCTAGAAGGCAGTTAAGTCATAATATAATAAACAGATGTATTGTTTTTAATAATTTTGAATATTGGAAGCTGAGCCTTTTCTAAGCTAGTTCTTCATTATATCTGAATTTATTTTCTTACTGTGGCAATCAGCCTGTGAATTTTAGAAGCCTAAATCTCATCAAAATAGATTTCCCTTAATTTACAAATATATTTTTCACAATCTGACTTTTTTTTTTAATGTTTTTTGACCTTCTTCATTGCAGCTGCTATTGGGACCCTACCAGCTTTCCATGTTACGGTATATTCATCCAATTGTGCTGCATTGCTTTGTCTGACAGTCTTGATTGTTGTGGCACAAGAGTGTGTTATAAATATACTATCAACTAAATGTTTTCCTGAAGAAATGCAACCTCACCAAAAGAGAAAATATTGGAAATTATTACTGAAGCTATGGCTCGCTAATGGCCTAGTAAGTCACAGTGCTGTTGCCTTTTTTCCTGCTGGCCTTCTTCATAGGATCATTTACCTGTATACAGATGAAAAAACAAAGCAGACTCCTGCACAAAGACAGGAAAAAAGCAACACTGAGACAGTGGAGAAATTGAAAGAAAGAAAAACCCTAAAAAGCTAATAAAAAATGACAGTGTGACTGAGGTTGAACAGAAGCAAATAGGAATTGTTTTAAGGATATATAAAGGCAGAAATTAGATTAAGGAGAGACAAAGGAAAAAGTGAAAGTGAAATAGATATGTTGTAAATATGTAGATTTGAAGAAATAAAAAAGACCTAGTAAAATAATTATTGATCCATTTTTATGCCGAATGGAAACACAGTGCATTCTGGATGGTTTGGTTAAAGGATTCTAATTTTCAGTTCCATTTGGATTTCTCCCTTTGGTATTTTGACTTTCAGACTAGCAGGACAAAATGTCTCAATATTCTGGAGAAATTCAGTCTTGCCAATATTTTGTAGACCATTAAATAAGAAGACTGGTATACTTTTCCATTAATAAGGCAAAATAAAATACTAAAAGAGACAGCCCACTAAGTAAGCTACAAAAACTATTATCTTTGTTGTAATGTGGCTTTTATTAAGCCATTTTCTATCTTAGCATACTCTGTTTATATTACACCAGTATTTTAAACATAAGCCTCTTCTCAAGACCCTCATCCACTAATAAGTCCAACATCTAAAGCCTGGCGTGGAATGGAAACAAAATATAATACTTGGCTCTACTATAGACTGGTTCTTTTAATTTTAACTATTTAAACTTTATTGTTTATTAAAAAAAAGTAAAATAAAGTTTGAGTCTGTCTTTATTTTTAAGTGGAAAAATAGATGCACTGTCAGTAACAAAGCTGTGTGAAGCAGTGACAACAGGAATAAACATTTACAAATCAATTAAATGAGAGTCAATGAATTTATATAAGGAACTGGTAAGGTTACACTAAATGAGACTTAACATCCCAAGAATGGAATTAGGCATTTATTTTATATGAGCTTAATCACAGGGAGATTTTTCTACTTTATAGTTTTATTTTCACTGTATTGTTGTATTATTTTTGTAAAACCTGGTAGCAACAGAAAATGTATTGTGTTTTAATTTAAATATTTCTCTTTTAAACTGGGCCAAAATCAAAAGCAGCATTTCTTTTTTCACGATGAAGAATGTGGTCTGTCTAATAAATTAATTTTAATGCTTTTGAAAAGGAGCAGATAAGCAAGATATCTCTGTAAATTTAAGTTCTCAGTGTATCTAGTAAGTTACAGTTCAAAACTACATCGAACACTGCTTGCTACTTTCAGCGTATGTCAGTCTTATTTGACAATCACTGCTGCCTCCTCTTTGGAAGGAAAAGAAAAGTTGATTTTCTGTGGCTATTTAATCACGTGTACAATTAATGAAACTTGCAGTCAGGGATCCCGTTTTGATATGAATTCCTGCCCTTTAAGTACTAAACACCGTCTCTCTCTTTTATTTTAATGAAAATATTAATTTTAATATTAAAAACATTGGCACAAAAAGTAGAAATGTGCTAATGACATTTCCAACACAAAGGAAGCATCATCCATAAAGAAGAGGCTAGCACATCATAAAGTAAGACAACTGGGCAATCTTTTAAGTAATAGAAATTGAGTGAAATTCAGTAATACAGAGTGCAAGACCCTTAGAGTCTGATAAGAATTGCCACTATAAACAGATTTTATCAGGAGGAAGTAACAGAGAAGAGAGGTTTAGATATATTTGTCAATCACAGAATGATTATGAACCAGCACTGTGATTATGGCAAAGGAAATGCAGTCTTGAGATTCATCAGTGAAAGCATATTCCCAGGTCAGGGAAAGATTAATGCTGTTGTATTGAAGTACTGGTAAGACTTTATCTATAATACTGCAACGGGTTGTGGTCATGCATGTTCAAGAAAAAATAAACAAACTGGCAGAGTTTCCACAAGTGGCTACTGTGATTAAGGGAATGGAGAGTCTATTCACAAGAAGAAAATAGAAGAGCTTTTCTTGCTCAGCCTTGCAGAACAAAGGTTGGTAGGGGAATGTGATTATTTTCTGCAAGTGTACCAGAAAGTGAAAGAGAGGGACATGGAGAACATCTTGCTGGGGTCATCTGACCCCAGCAGTCTTTCCTACCCAAGTGCAAGTGGGCTGAACCCAATGCCCTGTAAGATCCCTTCCAACCCCTAATATCTATGAAACTTTGAAAATACGTTTAAGCTAAAGCACAATGTTGGCCATTTTAGACATAATTATTCTTTTGCCAATTAATTTAAGACAGTACTCGGAGGAAGGCATCTAATTCCCAGACCACTGAGGTCCCAAGATCTTGATCAGTTTTTTTTTAAAGGGTTTATATCAGGGGTGGGCAAAGTCTGGCCCTTCGGCAGCTTTCAGTCTAGTGGATTCAATTTCCTAGCAACCCCTCTGACAGTGGCTCTTTCTGGCATCTGCAGCCAAACTCAGCCCCATTCCTGGAGCACCCTGGCCCATGCACCTTGCACCTACCACATGGGCAGGGTACTGGCTTGGGCTGGGATGGGGCCATGGCTGGGAAAAAGATGGAAGATGGGTGGTTGGGGCTAGGGAGACCCTGGGGTTTTGGGGCAGTGACAGCGCAGGGCCAGAGCTGTGATCCACTGCCCACACACCCCTATGATGAGCATGGCTTCTGTGGGCAGAGGAGTGCAGGGAGCAGATAATAGCTCTGCTGTGGGCCTGCACTGTCTCTGGCCCAAGATCCCAGCCCTGGAGCAGTTTTTCATCCAGCCATGCACCTTGTCCATGGGTTCCCAGCCAGTCTCCATGGAGAACCTGGGAGCGTGGGGCCATGACAGTGTGGGGGCGAGTCTGGGGCAGAGCCCTGGTTCTGCAGCCATGTGTTGTCATGGCCCCACGCTCCTGGGGTCTGCATGCAGACTGTCCAGGAGCTGCATGGCCAGGGATTCCTGGGAAATGGAGTCTGGCCACTGACGAGATCTGCCATTTTGGCCCTCCTGAATTCTATAATGTGCTTGCCAATGACAGTAAGAGACAAGGCAGTATAGCCCAGGAGAGTATTTTATTCTGACTGCCACAAAACTATCAGATGGTAAGTACATAGTTTGTCATGGAGTTTTATACACAATATGCCAGTTCAGAGAGATCCTGCACTTCTATGCTGTCACCTCAAAAATCAGAAACTTCTCAATTTGGTTTTATGGCAATAACTTCGATTTTGAAGGCCTGATCATTTTTATGATTAGGAAAATAAAACTTGCATATTTTGGTATGCAAGTGTGTTAATTGATTTACAACCCTAAGTTAATAGATGCCAGTTGGAGTTTTCATTTTAAAACAACTTCATTGCATAAAAATAACATTTGCTGTATAGGCCTGTGTATGAATAAAAATGCAGTGAAATAAGCTTGACAAAAAATGCTTTTATATAATTTTTTTCAGTAACTGCAAGAATGCATTTTTAAAATCACTTTCACTTTGAATGGGTTTATATGCAGTATTTATCATAAAAGATACAAAGATGTTTTATATATACATATATATTTGTTTATAGTGGCAATTCTTATCAGACTCTAAGGGTCTTGCACTCTGTATTATTGAATTTCACTCAATTTCTATTACTTAATATATATATAAAACATCTTTGTATCTTTTATGATAAATACTGCATATAAACCCATTCAAAGTGAAAGTGATTTTAAAAATGCATTCTTGCAGTTACTGAAAAAAATTGACCGTAACATTAAGACCAAGTGCTTATTTCATAGAATCATAATATATATATATATATAGGGTTGGAAGAGACTTCAGGAGGTCATCTAGTCCTACTCCCTGCTTAAAGCAGAACCATCCACATTTACATCATCCCAGTCAAGGTTTTGTCTAGCTGGGTCTTAAAAACCTCCAAGGATGGAGATTCCACAACCTTTCTGGGTAACCTGTTCCAGTGCTTTACTACCCCACTTCTGAAAGTTTTTCCTCATATATAACCTAAAGTTCCCTTGCTGAAACTTGCCACTATTGGTTCTTCTGTCATCTGTCACCACTGAACAGTTTAGCTCCATCCTCTTTCAGACCACCTTTCTGGTAGTTGAAGGCTGCTACTAAATCCCCTCTCAGTCTTCTCTTCGCCAGGCTAAATAAGCCCAGTTCCCTCAGCCTCTCCTCATAAGCTGTGTGTCCCAGCCCCCTCACCATTTTCATTTCCCTCTGCTGGACTGTCTTCAATTTGTCCATATCCTTTCTGCAATGGGGGGCCCGAAACTGGACACGGTAATCCAGATGTGGCCTCACCAGTGCTGAATACAGGGAAAGAATCATTTCCCTCGCTCTGCTGGCAATGCTCCTGGGTAATGCAGACCAGTATGCTGTTAACTTTATTCACAATAATGCCACAATGAGGCTCTTATTCAGTTTATTGTCCACTCTGGTTCTTTTCTGCAGAGGTGCTGCTTAACCAGTCTGTACCAGTGCATGAGATTGTTCTGTCCTAAGTGCAGGACTTCACACTTGTCCTTATTGGGAAGTTATAACCTTTTGCAGCTGTTATAACTATGGCAAATTTTGGCCATCCTTACTGTGAAGAAGTTTAACTTGTTAAATTAAGACTATGCAAGTTTTTACAGGAGCAGGACCTTGGCACATACCTTTATAAGGAGTGATTAACATTACTGATACTAAAATACTCCCAAAACTCTAGGCTTCTCCTTGAAGTCATAGGCCAATTTCCCTGTTCCTGTTACATAAGTGCTAAGTGAGACCCTCCAGCATTGCTTGTTGCTACAGAAAATTGTGTTTCCTACACACCCATTTCCTCAGGATGGTAGAGAAAAATTCATGATGCCAGCAGCATAGTACTTGCTCAGTATTGCTGCCAAGGGGTTAGACTGTGGACCACTGCCAAAAGGTTAGTAAAGACTGGGTGATGTTGTGATGGGTATCTGCTATAGACCACCAGACCTGGAGGATGAGGCTTTCTTCAAACAGCTAACAGAAATTTTCCGATCATAGGCCCCAGTTCTCATGGGGGACTTCAGTCACCTTAACACCTGATAGGAGGGCAACACAGCACTGCACAGGCAATCCAGAAAGGTTTTGAAAAGTACTGGGGGCAACTTCCTGGTGCAAGTGTTGGAGAAGCCAACTATGGGCCATGCCATTCTTGACCTGCTGCTCACAAACAGGAAGGATTGGTAGAGAATGTAGAAGTGGATGACACCTTGGGTAATAGTGACCATGAGATGTTTGAGTACAGGATCCTGAGGAAAGGAAAGAAGCACAACAAAGTAAGGACCCTGAACTTCAGAAAAGCAAACTTTGACTCACTAGGGACCCAATAGGCGGAATCCTGTGGGGGGCGAGTCTCAGTGGGGAAAGGAGTCCTGGAGAGAGGGCGCAGAAATGAACCATCCAAATGTGCAGAAAGACTAGCAAGTATGGCAAGAGTTCCCTGCTAAGCCTAGCTGGTCTTTTCAGGGAACTGAAAAAGAAATAAAGCTTACAAGAAGTGGAAACTTGGACAAACAACTATGGAGGAGGATAAGAATATTGCTCAGCCAGTCAGGGATAAAAATCAGGAAGGCCAAATTGTAAAAGGAGTTGCAGCTAATAAAAGGTGTGAAAAGTAACAAGAAGGGTTTCTACAAGTTTGTCAGCAAACAAGACAAAGATCAGGGAAACTGTGGGTCTGTTACTGAATAGGGGAGGCAACTTGGTGACAGATGATACAGAAAAGGCTGAAGTATGCAATGCCTTTTTTATCTCAGTTTTCATAAGCAAGGTCAGCTCTCAGACTACTGCACCTGGCAGCACAGACTAGGGAGAAAATGATCAGCCAGCAATGGCAAAAGAACAGGTTACGGACTATTTAGAAAAGCTGAATGTGGGCAAGTTCATGGAGCCAGACACAATACACCTGAACGTGCTAAGGGTATTTGCTGATAGGATTGCAGAACCACTGGCCATTATGTTTGAAAGCTCATGGCAACTGGGGAGGTCCTGGACAATTGGAAAAGGTCAAATCTAGTGTTCATATTTAAGAAAGGAAAGAAGGAACTGGGGAACTCAGACCAGTCAGCCTCACCTGTCCCTTATGGAGCAGGTCCTCAAGGAATTAATTTATAAGCACGTGGAGGAGAAAAAGGTGATTAGGAACAGTCACCATGGATTCCCCAAAGGCAAGTCATGCTTGACCAACCTGATTACCTTCTATGATGGGATGACTGACTCTGTGGACATGGGGAGACCAGTGTACGTGATATACCTTGACTTTAGCAAGGCATTTGATATGGTGTCCTACAACACTCTTACAAGCAAGCTAAGAAAGTACAGGTTGGATGAATGGACTGTAAGATGGATAGAAGACTGGCTAGATCTTTGGGCTCAGACAGTAGTGGCTCAATGCCTAGTTGGCAGCTGGTATCAAGTGGAGTGACCCAGGGGTTGGTTTGGGGGCCAATGTTCAATATTTTCATCAATGACCTGGAAGACTGGATTGCAGATGACACCACGGGACAGTTGATGGGAAGTTATTTTGAATCCCAACAATTGTGTCTTCTGCCATGTGCTAGTGGCCAGAGAGGTAGATTTTGGTTGAAGATCTGGATAAGGAGATAGTCAGTCATACACTATGTCATAATAGAAATTTCAAGAAAGGGAACCTTGATTTTTAATACAGATAATTCTGCTTAAAATGTTTTCTATTGTAAATACCTCTTTCATCAAAGTATTTAAGAAATATTCCTCAACTCACCTTTGTAAAGTAAGATACAGGTATCCAATGTGTAAATTGTTGAGGGAATAAATACTATATATGATCTAAATACAAATACGCATTATTTTCTCATCCTTGTAGCTGAGGTATTTTGGGGGCATGATGTTTGCTGCTAGCAATGGGAAGAATGACGCTTAGTCCTAACTTGCGTGTCTGTGTGTGAGAGAGATTTGGTGGATCAATTTTTATCTCTCTTCAGTGCAATTCTGGCCAATTCTATACTTCAGCATGTTGTAAACAGTACTATAAAAACCTAAAACCAGAACTGTTGAAAACAATTCAATTCAAATTTTGCTGTAAAAGGCTATTTCATTTAAACCTAATTTTTTGAATGAATAAAGGAGTAAGTTTCACATTTTTTAACAATTTTTTGAAAAATTTTAAAATTAGAATGGAGGATTTCATTTCAGTTTTCTTATATCATTTTGACTCTTTCATTTTGTTTAATTCTAGCTCTTTTGTAATAGGGGGAACAGCATCAATATATTTTTTGTTTTAAAATGTTTTAATTGAAATTGTTCAGAATTTTTTATCCCTGAACATTTTTGAATTTTTAAATATCAAAATTTCTTGCAGAATGGAAGTTGTTTTTTTCCCAACCGAGATAGGTGAGAAACAAACTAAAGTTACTTGTCTCCCTTTGTAGAATAGGTAAGAGGGTGTCCTTCACAGAGTCTCTCTCAAGACAGATGAAAAGTCCTATATAGGAGTTAATTATTATTGTATTACTTATTTTTAATTTATGTTGGGATTTCTGGGCTTGGTGCTTATAGTTTAAAGTACCCTCACAATTTATGTCCTTGCTATAAAAATGATAATTGGCCTGTGAACACTTTCAGCATGTGGATGTAGTGGAAGAAACTATAAGTACATATTCACCCTGCCACAACAGTGGTTTAAACATCGAAGTGAAAGACATTCAAAATCTCATATTCGGCAGTACATAAGCCTGTATTTAATGTGTAAAAATAAAGAAGTCTTTATATACTTCTTACACTGCATTTTTATACTTTTTACAGTGCATTTATTTGAAGTGTAAAAATAAAGTAGTATTTTTATACTTTACATGACCTGACTAAATCTATCTGTATGAGGCAAATCATGGACAGGATCAGTCAGCAGGAGTAGCCTCAAACTTTGACATTTGGCACTTGTGTGTGCTAGAAAATAGTATGGCCTTGTTTCAGTAGTTTTATTGTTGTGTGTGCAGTGAAAATAATGTTACTTGTTTTGGCCTTTCTCACTCATGAACTCTTTTTTTTTTTTTATGCCTCCTCCTTTACTCTTACTTGTCCTATTTCCTCGGCTGAACAGATTGATTTGAACCCTACCTCTTGACTACCTCAAGTAGTCTTTTCTCTGTTGTGTATTTAACAGTAACAGTAACTGAAGAGTGAATGTGACTAAAATCCTGATCTCTAAAGCACTCCATGACCTCTATTCTATGCTGCATTTGAGACATAAGTTAGTTTCTGTCTGCTGTTACCATAAACTGAGTCGCCCTGTAGGAAAACAATGAAAGCAGCAGATGTGGAGGAGGGGACGTAAAGGAGAAAAACAGAGAGGTGGGGTTTGAGAGAAAAGTAATCAGTGGGGAGTGAAATGACAAATTAATTTCTAGCCAAGTTTTCCTGTTCACTCAGTTTTCTTGCTCCCAGTATGTTTTACTTTCTGTCCCTCACATGAGCACAATGCATCGACTCTTTCAGCTCCTTATCGTGTGCTTATATGACTTCTTACTTTTGTATATCATTTAAGGGCTAGTACCACTTTTTTTTCAATCCACTTCTATTAACAGTCATCGTGAAAGATAATATAATGTCAGTGTCATGCAATTCCAGAAATGCTTTTTTCTGTCATAGATCCCTTTCCTTTAAAAATAGCTGGTGTCAGAGGAGCCCTATGACTGTGACATCTAGATGTGGTTTGTAGAACCTTTTATTTGTTGTTGCTTTCCTATACGTGGTTTGCATCTTTATAAAGGGCTGAATCATCACATTTTTGTTGAATCAGAGTAGTTTATGAATCCTTATGTTGGAACTTTCAGTGTCATGGAAGCTACTGTTTTATGGCTATGAGGCCTTTATATTTTTATTGTATTTTATGGATATGTAACAAAATTAAATGACACTTACAGTTTCTATCAGCAGCTGGACTTCTGCTAGACTTGCCAGTAAGAAGTAGGTACAGTATGAGTGACCTTGGTATTAGTTACAGGAAAAGAAAAACATTTAATTTACAGGAGTTTCCTACCTTTGCATGGCTGCTGTCCACAGTTTGGCAGCTTTAGGTAGGAAAAAAGGGCTTCTCCCTCACTGCTGGTGCATGAAGTGTTTTGCAGAAATATCCCTCTCATGTGCTCAGCCAGTCTGGGGGGGACTTATCACACTGTGGAAGCTGTAATGTGCTTATTACACAGAGGATTATGTTTTGGTGTTTCTTTGTTGCTTTTAAGTCGCTCACTATATCAGTAGCTATAATTCTGTAATAAATCAGATTGTCCTTGCTATATTTCTCAACCATTAAAACCACAGAAGCTCTTGCCTTAATGGAAGTAGGGTGTCCTACTTCTGGTCATGGATCAAATGGAGGCAATGAGTGGTGGATTGTAGATGTCTATTCCAAACTTTGCTCACTTGGGATTTCTTAATAACGCACTCTATGGATTTAGTCTGTGCTGGGCTTTTTTGCTCTCGATTACTCTTTGGTGGTGTTCAAACTAATTGTGCTCAAACCTGGCTTCTGCTTGGGATTCTGATGTCCTGTGAGGCTCTCTGATAGGCATTTTGGACTTGGTTCCTTCTGGATAAGAAGGAAAATATAAATAATCACAGTCTTCCAAGTTCTCTAGTTTGTGCTCCCCAAATTGGTTGCATCACAACATGGACTGTACAAATCTTTATAATGTGATCCTTCCTCTCCTGTTTTATGCGCTTTGAACAGAGAAATTGGGGAATATGTATCATTACACTTCATGCAGACGTATCCTGAGCTTCTGTTTCAGGTCACCAGCAGAATCAGGTTCTGATTAGGTATAGGATATATTTTCAAGTTTTATTCACAGCTGTAATAAATTAAAGCAGGAACTTGTACAGACTTGCAGTAGAATAAGAGGCAGCATGACTTAGGCTGCAAACATATGTCACCTTTGTGCTTCTATAGCAGTTTTTATGGTGGCACAAAGAGAAAGCAAGCAGATATCCAGGCCCTTTGTTGTGCCACCAATGCCCAAATTTGTGGTCTTGACAAAAGGTAATATAAATTTGTGCTGCTATTTTGTGGCAAGTGTCTGTCTGCTTTAAGGCAGGAGAGTATGGGCAGCTCAGGGCTACCCATACACTTCAGCCTCCCTGAGCAGGTGCTCCCAGGAATTCAAGGAATTGCTGGGATGTGTCGGATCAGACCTCAGGAGTACCACCTAGGTTTCCCTATTTGCAGAAGTGTGCCCCACGTTGGGTACCCCAGATTTCCCTGCTTGTAGAAGTGTACCTCAAGTGTTGTCTTGCAGGATTTGGGCTCCTGAGGCCTTGGGAGTGACCTGACCCTGCAAGACAATGGGTGATGTCTGCTTCACTCAATGAATTCTTAAGTTCTGAAGCAAGTGTTGGTATCTTGATGAGATACACCAAGCAGCTAGGGTAATGCCCTGCTCCATATTCAGTCCCCGCATGTGTCATGGCAAGTATTAACCACTCCAGCAAATGCCCTTTCATAACAAGTATCTCATGAGTTTGAATATTGTAGTAGATTCTGTTGAGGAATACATTACCCTTTTAAAATATATATTTTTTTTTTCTGACCTTGCTGCTTTGAATAATCCCACTAGCTGACTATTTCTATCTCATTTCACTGTGTGATATGCTACATTTGAACAAATGCATAAAAATGAACAAAATGACTCATTCATGAGTTGTGGGATATTAACAGTTAACCACTTGACTCGAATCTCCTGCAAACACTGATTTGTGATATTTTATAATGATACTTGTGTTGTGCAACTGTTAAACTTCAACAAGAAATAGATTGCTAGTAAGGTGAAAACTTTTAGACTTAAATAAATGTGCACCAACAGCTGAAGAATATCTAACCTTACAATCAGAGCCAGAAGCCAACAGCCAAGGGAAACTGTCAACAAGCTGCAACATGTAACAGACGGAAAAGAACCAAAATCCAGACCTTGCCCCCAGAGCCAGAAGCTCTTGTCAGAGTAGGAGAGAGTGACTATTTCCCCAACATAATACAACAATTACAGTGTCTGCAGGGAGGCTGTATGTATTACCTTGGGGTTTTCTGTTGCCACTGGACAACCTTAGAATCTAAATGCCTTTAGCTTTGCAGTGGGAAAGTCCTAGGTCTACTTGATGGAGTATTTGGCAGTTCTCCCTTTTAGGTACCAAAACTCTGCTTAGGTTGATATTTTGATTTTGGATTTTTTTTATGGGGTTGAGGTGGTAGAAAGGAACTTCAAGGCTGGATGTCTCTTACAGTGGAAAAGCATCCTCAAAGAGGGAGTCCATGTAACATTTCAAAAACATGGTCTGACTTTTCGTTTGGCCTGATCTGTTCTAAAAGACTCTGTCAAGCCAGAGCTGTCAAACTTCGATAGAGCTGGGAGCCACAAACCATGAGGTCATGTACTGAGGGGTTGGTCACAAGGTCCTTTTCTTTCACTTCCCATACCACATAGGCAGCCCCAACAGGACATGGCCCCTTGCCCCTAACCTGGACCCTCCTCTGCTATGTGGCAGTGGGAGAGGGAGCTGCAAGGGCCCATGGGCCTTACGTTAACTGGTTGTGGGCCAGGTCTGGGTCTTTCTATGTGGGCTTGATGTAATACCCTAAAAGGGCCAGAGTCCTAAATGTGGTCTCTATTCTTATGATTAGGAAGGATATGGGTCAATGAAACAATCTATTGGATAATAGTGTTTCTCCTGACCATCTGCCTAATGGTTTATTTTTTGTGTCCTTGAATAGTTACAGGTAGTGGAGGCAGAAAATGCTACTCTAGATTGGTGTTCTTAGTACAAGGCTTGAGAACAGAACATGGGATGCACTCTCAGGGTTTCAGGTGGAAGAGTCTTGAATGCCACTAGAGTTACTTATTCAATGATCTCAAAGGAACTCAAGTATCGGTAGCCCAGTCTGACCGATGGCTTGTCCTGATGTTCTTCAAGAAGAGTTGGGTCTTGTCCATGACAAGAAAAAGGTGGCATGAGCTGACAGTTATGGTTGGCATGACGTTTGTAAACTGTCTTAGCAGAGTTAAGATACTTTCTATTCTTGGAGCTAGATAATGATCCACTGGTGGAGAAATTTCACAGGGGAATGTGGCCAGAGCAGGATAAAGATGCGAATAGAATTCATAGCTAACAAACAACAGGATCTGGCTGGTTGAGGTAAGGGTTTAATTGTCGTGAGTAAACTCTTTAAGGGGTAACGAGCCAACCCAGTTTCCTGTAGACAGTTTGAGAAACATTAGAAGTATTGTTTAAAGTTCTGGTTCATATGCTCTCTCTTTCCATTTGCCTGGGTGATCTGAGGTGGAAAGGAGAGGTTCCACATCTAGATCTTTACAGAACTTGTGCTAGAAACAGATGATAAACTGGGGAACATAGTCCAAGACTGCATAAGCAGGAAAACCATGGAGCCAAAAAAACATGGTTCATGAGCAGGGGGGCAGTTATGCAGCCCATCAGGATGGAGCAGGATGAAAAGTGGCTTGTCTTGATCAGCAACTTCATCATGATGGTGCTAGTGCAAATGATACTGTTAGTGGTATTTTCCAAGATATTCTTAACAAATTTGTCATTGTTATATACCTAGATGATAGCTTAGGGTTTATTTAAAAATCAAGTCCTCCACATCAAACATGTGCTTTGCATTCAAACTTAACTGGGACATGGGCAATCGCACTCAATCTAAAGAGCTGAGGTTTGGAATCAGAGCTAATCAGCCAAGGGAGAAGGTGCTGGAAGGAAGCTAGAAGCCTGTGTTGAGACAGTGTTTTAGTTGACCTCTCTAAGCATTTTTCTTTTCCAACTTGCATCACTTTGGACTTGCCTGGGTTCTGCTGGAGTCAGCTAATTTCATATTGGTATTCTGGTATCCAGCTTGTAGTTGTATTGGTCTAGAGGCAAAAGGAATCAAAACTTGTGGCAGAGGTGATATCTTTTATTAGACCAACTAGATATTTGCAAAAAAAAATTGCACAAAGTTTTGATTCCATATTGGCATTCTGACCTTTTAGAAGTGGTGGTAATTGTATCTGTTGTGAATAAGATAGCTCTCTGAATGTCACTGGCACACTTTTGGCAGGTAAACTCCATGTTCTTTCTCCTAGTGGCTTCATGTTGATATTGAAGTGAATTGGAGATATTATGCATCCATGTGGAACCCTACAAATGAGGGCCTCTGGATAGGAGAGGCAGTTACCTGTCATCATTCAAAGGAATCAACAGAAGCCATTGTAGTGCTAGGCCATACGGGTTTTTTTTTGGGGGGGGGAGGGGGGAGTCATGTTTTTTTGTCATGTTGGCATATTAATAGTACTTTGTGATAAGAATGTTAAAGTTTATAAAGTAGCTTAGAATGAAAGATGCTATATTAAATTATGACAGGGCTTCTAAAACAATCATTAAGACTATATGCTTGATTTGCTTAAAAACCTAAGTACTATACTGGGTCAGACCAATGGTCCATTTAGCACAGTATCCTGTCTCCAACAGTGGCAAAGGCGGATGCTGTAGAGGGAGACCACTGAATTGGATATATCTAGAATGATCTATCCCCCTACTTAGTACCCTCCCTGGGTATTGACAGGGTAATATGAAATAAATTGCTGCATGCTATACACATAAGAACTTGAAAAGCTCTTGTATGTCATGATGCTGTAGTTCAGTTACAATTAAATACTGTTTTAATTAGCTCAAGTTGTCTTCCCCTTTCTAACTCATATTATCAAGAAATAATTTCAATGGGGATTTTATAGAAAGGACTGAAAAGCCAGTATTGTATTTCTACATTGTGTTTGCTTACAAATTCACCATCCAGACACCTTCCTACAAATGAGGCAATTTCCACTTGATCTGTAAGACTTTAAAGAGAAAACCTTTTATATGGTAACATTAAAGGCAGACAATTTGTTTTAATCACTTGCCAAAACAGCTGAAAATAATTATTAATTAATAGGAAACACTGACTTTCAACTTCCCACGCTCTCCAAAGAAGTTTCTGTGACAGCTTGCATCTGGATTTATAGACTATTTAGGCACAGTAAGGCAAGTGGGCATAGTGGTTGAAATGTTGACTGTTTTATATTCATTTTAAGTATATACATAGCTCTCTTAAAATTAATTTGTATATAGATGTACATTGGTTGAGTTTATAGTCATCTGTTTTTTTCTGGCACCATTTAAAAATAAGTTTTGTGCTCACCCATGTGTTAACTAAAACATTAAATGCAATTAACCTACCAAATAAAAGCACACAAATATTTTCAAGATTACCAAAATATTCTCCTTCACATTGGGTTTTTGGTATTCAGTGTCATGATCAACTGATTATAATAGGAGTTGAATTTTTCATATCCTCATAATTAAAAGATTTCAGAAACCTTTTAGAAGACCAGTTTTATTTGAAACAATTCAATACAGCATCTCCTGACTTTGGGCTTGGTTCTGATAAAGTTGACATTGAGGGAGTGATTGTCAGTATGTTAGTTAGGTTAGGGACCCAATTTTCACATACAGCGTTGGCAAAATGTTGTGGCTGCAGAGTGTGCTTTTCAAAAAATAAAAGGGGAGGACGAATATTGCAGCCTGAAATTACAACATCAAAGGTGAAGAACAGTTCTTACAACTATGATGATTACATGAGGATTCATCATGGAGACCTACCATCACTGCACAGTTTGTCATGTAGTATGACAGATATCTAGGACCTTTGAAAATACACAGTGTCAGAAGAATTTAAGCAAAACCAGGCCACACAGACTTAATGTTAGTTTGAGCATCTTGAGACATCTTAATTATTTTTAACGCTATAAGAACTGTTATTCGTGTACTTGTGGGGTTTTTTAAATCATGGTCTTAGTAAATGCAGAATTTGTTGTTTGCTCTGAAATACTGTGATTGTGGATTGGCTGGGTCCTATAGTTCATGGGCTATGGCTTGATGGTTGCCTGTTTAGGTACTACCAAAATCTATGTTCAGGCTGAGAAGGCCAGGAAACAGATGAGATGCACATTAACTTCACTGAAGTGCCAAGTCTCCCTCCTCCTCTTTTATCATGTTGATCTACCAGTGTTTTTAGACTGATTGGATTCTCGGCAATTGTGTAGTCAATCAGGATCGGAGCTGTTACTGCTTGTTATGATCATGCAACATTTATTACTAAATTTGTTACTGATGTCAAAGAGACTCTGCTTTGGCCTCATATCTCTAGCTGGGAAAGAAACCTCCCACCCTGAATATAGGTTGTGCCTGCAGATAAGTGTTTTGCTTTCCCCTGGAGTGTTTTATATGGGTTGGTGGTCAAGGGGTTAGATTAATATTTTTGTTTTAGACAAATGGGTTGGGTTCAACCTGAACAAATGGCTGCATAAATGTAATAACTGCTACCCTCTTGCCCATGTTTATGCTGCAAAGTCCCAAAACTTAAAGTTTAGAAACTGTTGGAACAGAATTTGGCACTGTTGGGTCAAACCAGTTCTCAGGATCTCAATATTGCGCTGGTTAGACAGGAGGGTGTGACACAATTGCACATGTACAAACACACAAATCAATTAGGTGCATACACACACACACACACTACCAGCTTAGGCACTTACATATCCAAACCAGCCTAAGCATATGCATACCTATCACCAATTCAAGCGCATACACTATACGCCCCAAAGGTTAGACACAGATCACTAATTCGTATATTATGCACACAATGCCATATATATATACACACACGCTCACATACAACCCACCTACACATACACACAGGTAAGTTCCTAACTTGGATAATACAGTGTGTATGTGTGCTTGGGGTACCTGGGATACTCAGAGGAAGGTTCAGGTGAGAGAGAGAGAGTTAAAGTCTGGGGAGTGAAAGTTGCCAGAACTGGGATTAGAACTGGTGGACTACAGAGAAGCTGGCTGATGAATGGAGGCTTGGGTTTACTTAAGGTAGACTGGGGCTGGAAATTGAGGCAGACAGCTGAGATATTGGGGGGGGGCAGATAAATGGTGGCAGGGAAGAGACAGCCAGGAAAGAAACTAAGGCAGAAACCTGGTTGCTCAGGGGAAAAGGAAAAGGCAGTGGGGATAAGACAGTGGCAAAGAAACTGGGGGCTTGGAGGCAGAGTGGAGCTCAGGACAGGTGTTGGAGGTGGAAAGGGGCCAGAAGCAGGAGAGGGAGAAATGAGACAGAAGTTTGAAGGGCGAGGAGCAGAGATTAGAGCAGGGCCAAATCATAGTAAAGGAAAACCCAACTTAGGGGTCCAAATAAAAGTTTTATTAAACAGACAACACACTACACAGCCCCATGAAGTTATTGGTTCACACGCACGCACACACAAGCACAGGCAGAAGCACTCACAATGGCAGCAGGAGAAAGAGATTCAGTGGAAGGGCTGGAGTCCAGGTAGGAAAGAGAAGCAGAGTCCAAGTCCTTGGTTGAAGAGGGGGTGGGGGGTGATAGCTACCTATCAAGGCTGGAAAGGGGTCCTTGTCCAGTAGATGTTGTCCAGAGGGGGGTTGCCAGCAGGGCCTCTGGGTGGATAGGTGGTGTGGCATGGTGCTGGTCCAGATGGTGAGGGCGTCCCACTGGGTCTGTCTTCACTGCCCCTTTTTATAGGGGCAGACCTTGTGTGACCCTAGTGACAGGAGGCATGTCCAGGTAAGGGTCAGCCCCTGGTGTACTGAGAATGTGTGCTCCATGCAGGAATGTGCAGTTTCGGGTGTCTGTAATGGTGAGGTACAATGGTAGAGTTGCTGGTTCTGCAGGGTCTTTTGTCTTTCAAATGCTGGGTTCTTGTCTCTGTTCCTGGGTGAGGTCTGTGGTTCCTAGATGAGTCAATGGGAGGCGATGGCCCAGTCATTACAGGCCATTCAGTAGAGGCCTGCTACCATTGTATTTCAATCATTCCCAATCACTCTCATTCATCCAGGAACCAATTTACATGGGAGGGGGTACATGACTGATACAGTTGCAACACAGAGGATGCCTGGGCAGAGGACACAAGATGGAGACTTGACATACAAAATGGAAACTTGACATTACTTTGGTTAACTTATAAACACAGGCCTAAACCATACAATATCCATATGAAACAATAAAAATCAGTACGAAAATGATAATAATACAATATACAACAGTAAGAATCAATACAAACCTAATAATAATGCAATATAAAACTGGATATCCAAAACAAAAAACTTGCTACCAAAATAAAAATGTTAAAGTTTATCCTAAGTCTGAGCTCGCTTATATTTGTCTATAGGGAATAGAGAGGGAGAGAAAAAAAAGCCAGAAATAATTGGGGAAGGGAAGGGAATGCATATATAAACTGGGGGTTTTGCTATAGCACTTGTGACTTGTATAGTCTTGTTGATCACTCCCAGCTCTCCCCAGTTTAAGATCTGAAGAAATAATAGTATGAGCTCCTATGGCATTCTATCTTAGTGGCAAGGTAAGTTTACTCAAACCCACCATCTATTTTGTGAAGTTATTATTTGTATCCTGGGTTCCATTCTGGCAAGCAGCCTATGAGTTAGGCAGCCCTAGTCTGTATGGCTACTCCTCACCTAACGTCATAGTTACATTCTTGAAAATGCAACTTTAAGTGAAACAATGTTGAGTGAATCCAATTTTGTCACAGTAGTCACCTACTAGCAGGCTGCGGCCAAACAATGCTATAACCGAATATTGCGCAACTTTAAACAAATATGTTCTCTACTAGATCAGTGACATCATAATGAAACAACGTTAACCAGGATGACATTAAGTGAGGACTACCTGTATCTAAAATGCAAAGTAGTAACCATTTTTTACAAATGAAAAATTGAGGTGCAGAGTAATCAAGTGATGTGTCCAAGGACATTACAGCAACAGGGCTTGGACCTGAAGCCCGCTCCAGACTTAGTTACCTGCTTCTTAAGATCTGATGCACTTTACTTCAGGGGTGGGCAAAATACGGACCATGGGCCGGGTCTGGTCTGCAGGGCCCCTAAAAAATTTAGAAAATTAATATTTCTGTCAAGAATAACAAAAATGACAGGAACCAAAGGCAGTCGGACCCAAGGTAAGCCTGGCAGGTTCCCACAACAGTAGAACCCACCTGGCCCCATCCCCCCCCAGCTGGAAGCCCCAGCAGGGGCTTCTGGCCTGGAACCACATGGCTGTCCCACACCGGAAGGAAGTGGGGGAGGAGTATGGGGAAAAGCTGAGCGCAGAGGGGTGGAAAATGGCTCCTCACCCGCCCCATGGCCAGTGCCCCATGCTGCAGCTGCTTGCAGCCTGCATGGGGCTACTTATGCCTGCTCTTGACAGCCCCGCACAGGCTGCGATCAGCTGCAGCAGGGAGTGCCAGCCACAAGGTGGGGGAGGCCACAGTTGGAGTACTGCGTCCAGTTCTGTGCACCCCACTTCAGGAGGGATGTGAACAACATTGAAAGGGTCCAGAGGAGGGACTACAGGGCAGACCCGACAATGAAAGACTGCGGGACCTAAATCTGTTCAGCCTTCACAAGAGAAGGCTGAGGGGGGACCTGGTGACCATCTATAAACTCACTACGGGGGGACCAGAAGGGTTTGGGGGAGACACTGTTTCCCCTAGCGCCCCCTGGCATAACAAGGAATGATGGACACAAATTATTAGAGAGTAGGTTTAGATTAGACCTGCAAGAACTACTTCACAGTTAGGGCGGCTAGGAGCTGGAATCAACTTCCAAGGGAAGTGGTGCTGGCTCCTACCCTGGGGGTCTTTAAGAAGAGGCTTGATGCCTACCTGGCTGGAGCCATTTGAGTCCAGTTTTTCTCCCGCCCAGGCCGGGGGTCGGACTTGAAGATCTACAAGGTCCCTTCCGACCCTACTTCTATGATTCTATGAGGGGCCACTTCCCCCACTCCCTGTGCTCAACTTTTCCCTGAGCTCCTTCCCTGCTCCTTCCCAGTGTGGAGGAAAGAGGCCCTTCCCTGCCCCGTGGCCAGTGCTCCCTGCTGCAGCCACTCACAGCACATGCGGGGCTGTCCGGAGCAGGCACAGGTAGCCTCACGCAGGCTGCGAGTGACTGCAGTGCAGGGTGCTGGCCATGGGGCAGGCAAGGGGCTCCTTTTCCCCACGCTTAGCACCAGCTTCTGGCAAGCAGGGGGTCGGGGTTGTGCGCTGCCCCCTCTTTGTATCGTGGGGCTGGGGGGCACTGGGAGTGAGTGGGCAGGGAGCTAGCAGGAGCACAGAGTTGCACCGGTGTCCCAGGGCCAGTGCCAGTGGGGCCCGGAGCAGGATGGCAGGAGTACTCGGGTCCTGGCCAGCAGGGGTTCTATGGAGCTCCCCCTTCTCCCTGTTGTTGCAGCCCAGCCCAGCTACACAGACCCCCTGCTAGCCTGTGCCCCACTTTGAGCCCCACCAGTGCTTTCCCTGGTCCCAAGATGGTGACCAGGGGCAGGGCACCTGTCAAGAGGCGGGGCTACCCATGCAGCCATCAACAGCCTGCCAAAACTGGGTAAGTGGCCCTCCACCCAAAATAGTTGCCCACCCCTGTTTTACTTAAAACATTTGCAGAAAGACAGAGCATCAACTCTGTCTCTTGCTTGGTCTAACTTTATTCAGGTCAGGTGGAAAAAGTAATTCATGCAATCAACCTAGAATCCCTGTTCTACTTTTTTTGCCTACCTGCCATGTATTGCACTGAGCAGTCTGGAGATCTCAATAATGAAAGTGTACCCTGTTATTAAACAAACCAAAATTATAAGTTGCAATAGTCGAGTCTTTTAGAAATATTTTGATCAGTCATAAAGGAAATTATTAGGTTACTTCTGGTGCGTTAGAATTTCTGCTAGCTGTGCAGTTGCCAGTTTGTTAAGTCTGTACTTTTCCCAAGTGCCACTTCAATTCTCTTGCCTGATCTGCTGCTCTGCGTTCTGCTCCTTTTCCCGTGTTCCCTGGCAGACTTACTGCTTTAGTTTTTGCTCCTTTCTTTTCTTCTCTCTGCTTGCCTGCCTTACCTGTCACTGTGTTCCCTGCTTCCTCCCAGATCTTCCATGTGTCCTACATGGAGGCTGCCTGTGCCGCTTGTGACACATGTTCTGTGTCATTCCAGTTATTCTAACAATCCTGAATTAGTCATTTTAACAGCTGGAAGTATCACATATATATCCAAACCAACAAATGCAGAGGTGAGAAAAGTAGCGTTGTTCTGATATTCATGCATAGATGGAATTAGGAATGAATGAGGAAAAACTGAATTTGGTGGAAAAGAGTGCATCTCCTGGGAGATGGGAGATATGGATTTGAAACCCTTCAGGGTCCCAGAACTAGAGCCATAGTTTTGTTACGCAATTGTTCTAAAATGAAGGAGCTGGGGAAACAGCTGGCAGCAGTAGTATTATGTCAGAGTCACAGGGCTGGAGGGGACATCAAAGGTCATCAAGTCCAACCCCCTGCACAAAAGTTGGATGGGCTATTCCTATGCTATCCCGGACAAATGTCTATCTAACTTTCTCTGGAAAATATCCAATGAAGGAGATCCCATAACCCCTTGATTAGTTGGTTTCACTATCCTACTGTTGTCACAGTGTAACCCAGGTATACCAGAATGTGTACTCCCCTCTCCAATAGTCAGCAGGGTGGACATGCTAGAGATGGAAACTGCAGTTTGCTTGCAGTTTTCCCTTCTCCAGTGTCTGGAGACCAGGACACAATAGCTTAACTATATACATGGTTTATTCAGGTGCAGAATAAAAAGGGAAGGGATAGAATAACTGAACAGGTGATAAATATTTACATATAATATATTCAAATCAGCAACTATAAAATAACAGAACAGGTAAGTATAGCGGTCCCCAAGACCCCCGAGAGAAACCTCACCCACAGATCCCCAGAGGGTATGTCCCAACAGTCAATGGGTAAGCACCCCAAATTATAAAGCACAACAAGCAGTCAATAAACACTCCAAAATATAAGACACAGCAAGCAATTAATAAACACTCAAAAATATATGGTAATCCTGAATACACCCCTCCTCTGGGGGAGTCTCTCTTTCTCTAGCATAACCCCCCGATGGGGCTATCCACTGTGTCCCTTCCTGGTGGGAAGACCCTAGCCTGAGAACTCAAGCTTCCCAGTGAGTAGGGGTCCAGCAGGGGTTCCTGATGTTTCATACCCAGCTAGGCAAATGGCTTCTGCAGCAGGTGCTATGTCTTAGTCACCTCTTGGGGTGCATGGCTCACTCACATGTCCAGATGGCTTAGCCTTCTCAGCAGGTTGCAGGCCTCGGCCATCTCATGCATGCCCAGGGCTGGGGCTCCAGGACTGAAGCAGTGCACTCACAGACCACTACTCCTTAGAGGGAACATTGTCTCCAGGTGCTTAGAAATGGATTCCTTGAGGTTCTGCTCCATGATTTTTCTAGGGACTGAGGTGAGGCTGAATGGTCCCTGGATCCTCCTTTTTCCCTTTCTTAAATATGGGCACTATATTTGCTTTTTTCCCAATAATTCAGGACCTCTCCCAATCACCAGGAGTTTTCAAAGATGAGGGCCAGTGAATCTGCAATCACATCAGTCAACTCCCTCAGCACCTGCAGGTGCATCCCATCTGGCCCTATGGACTTGTATATGTCCAGATTTTCTAAGTAGTCCCTAACTTCTTCTGTAGCCAATGTTGGCTTGCTTCCTTCCCAAACTGTGCTGCCTGGTGCAGTAGTCTGGGAGCTGACCTTGCCTGTGAAGACTGAGGTGAAAAAGGCATTGAGCACTTCAGCCTGTTCTGCATCCTCTGTCACTATTATGCCTTCCCTATTTTCCCTGATCTTCCTTGTTACTGACATACATGTAGAAACCCACCTTGTTACCCTTCACATCCCTTGGCAATGCAACTTCAGCTGTGTTTTAGCCTTCCCGATTTCATCCCTCCATGCTCAAGCAATACTTTTATGCTCTTCCCTAGTTGTTTGTCCAAGTTTTCACTTCTTATAAGCATCCTTTTTGTGGTTTAGTTTACTGAAGAGTTCCCTGCTAAGCCAAGCTGGTCTTCTGCCATACTTGCTAGTCTTCCTCTGCATTGGGATGGTTTGCTCCTGCACTCTCAGTAAGGCTTCTTTAAAGTACAGCTGGATCTCCTGGACTCCTCTCCCCCTCATACTGGTTTGCCAAGGGTTCCTGCCCATGAGTTTCCTTATCCATTTCCCTATCCTTGTAGGTGGAATTCAACAGATTGTGAGTTAAGCAATTGCTGTGTGACTCGCAGCACATAAGCATCTGGAAAAGGCCCTTTTCAGCTGATATTTTACTGGATTCAAAAATTCATGGATTAAATATAGACATTGGATTTTTGACATATTATAACTGGCGTAACATCTGACACCTCAGGTAAACCCTCCACTTTTTACCAGCTATATGCATTCCCTTCCCTTCCCTCACCCTCCTGTCTCTTGTCCTTTGATTACAGCTACATTCATTCCCCTCCCCCCCTTACACCCTAACCTGTCTTTCACCCATTGACCAACCCAATTTACATATTAACTGACTGGCTTTTTTGGATAGGTACTGGCCTCTGTCTGCTTTAGTACTCTGTCCAGGAAGAGTACAGACCATCTGCAGAAGCTTCCTCTGCCTGACGAAGGGTAATTGTACCCAAAAGTCTGCAGCAAAGAATTTTTCCAACTATTTGAGTTGGTCTAATAAAAGATATCAGATTTACCCAAAGAACCTTGTTTGCCTTTTCAGCTGAAACACTTAGGCAAACTTAACAAGAGGCATTGCTGTGGTCTCTGCTTATACTGAAAGGAAGATAGTATAGAAACCTTTCCTGTTTGGACTAGCTTATTTTTGTCTTTCCATGAATAACAGCATACTTCCAATTATATCTTACTGAGCAAAATGCATATTGAGACCACTGGCACTTGACTTGAAGCAAGACCAACTGTGTTTCTGTAGAATACTGGCAGAAGACAGGCCAGTATGGCACATTAAGAGACTGAGTTCAGATTAACATAGCTAACCACCTCTACTATGAGTCTACTATCATGTTTTAAGTTTGTGTAGATAATTAATTAAATCACTCTGAGTACATGAGATAGGAAGCAACAGGACAGGAAGTATTCTAAAATCTCAAATTGGTAAAAAGTTGGCAAGATAAAAAATACAAAAAGGAAGAAGACTGTTAGGAGGGGAAGGTATTTGAATAACCTCAGAATCAAGATCTATCTTTATTACATCTTGCCTTTGGAAAGACTCTGGAGGAAATTCAACTTGGAAAACCCCCCAATATAATAGGGCAGACTGGCTGCCACATCGCGATCCTATGATCTTTTGAAAAATGCAAAGAGCAGATATAAAATATTCTTTAAAAATGTATAAAACTATTTTTTGCCTCTGTTCAGGAAAAAAATATTCCATTATACAAGAAGGAAGGAATTCCTATAGAAGATCCAGATCAGGCAGGAAGATGTCAGGAGTGGTTAAGTGTGCCAGTTAACCATAATTATTTGCTGCCATTTGGCCATCTGTATTATGAGATGAAAGTGGCCCCTGAATTTTTGTTGCAGATCAGTTTAGATTTATACAGCCTTAAATTTATAAAGTTTCACAATTAAAGAAGCACATGCTTTGAACTACACCACAACACCCATTGTAACTGGTTTCTTCTTTCTGCCCCTGAAAAGTGTCATTTTGGAAAAATCTTTTTGGAAGGCTTAGAATAGTGAATGAGTACTGCAACATTTCACTACTAAATCAGGGGAAATGTTTAAGGGCTTCAGTTTCTTCTGGGAGAGTCACTGCTTTCCCAGGAGAAACCATGCATGTACATGCACTTGTATTTTTCTCCCAGAGTGGCTCTGGGAGATGAATAACTTGGGAACAACCCAAATTAAATGGCTCCTTGAAGAATCTCTCTCAGGAGTCCAAATGTCTGTTCAGGTACCCATCCACAGAGTGGGGTATGATAGAGATATATAAAAACATGAAGGATGTGGACCCAAGTGAACTGTTGACCAAGTCCCAGAATACTAGAACTACAGAGCACCCACTGAAATTAGTAAGTAACAGGTTTGCCTAATAAGAAAGAGTAATTTTTTTAATGCAATGTCTAGTTGTGGAACTCATTGCCACAGGAGGTGGTGGAGGCAGATAGCATAGTCAGGTTCAAAAGGGGATTAGATAAATTCATGGTTGATAGATCTAATAATGGCTATTGAACAGAATGGTTGGAGATGTCTCCTCTGGCATTTTCATGTAACCTGGGTACACCCAAGGGTGTGCCCTATTCTCAATTGAATGGGATGGGTAGGCAGGAGGGGGTCCTGTGAGAGGGATGCCAGAATTTCAAGCAGATCCCTCTTTCCTCTATAGAGTTAGGCCAAGCCCAAAGTTCTTAACTATATACAATTCATTAAGTTAGAATATACATAAACATAAAACTATACATAAAAATATACATATATTTACACAGAGAACTCTAACCAATAACCAAGGTCAAACCCTAAATAACACTATTTACAATATCACAATACAACATTTCAATTACAAAATATAATGTGCAAACATGAACAATCTTAATAACATCTATTCCTTAATATAGTCCCTGACCCATGGTAAGAGACAGTCCTCCTTCCAATGGGGTCCCTTGAGCTGGTGTCTAGGAACCACCAGGGCCCCCTCCACTTAGGGTCTTCACTAGGCAAGGGGCTGCTCACCCAGCCCCTTCTCTGGGTTTGCCTGCCCCAAACGTCTTTCCCCTGTGAGACCCTAGGTCACAGTGACTCACACTCCCTCAGGTGGCAGTGGTCAGCGCAGCTTGATGGGGTCTCCTCTGCTGGAGCACCTCTCCAGGCATCTCCTGTGCCACTCGACTCCTCCCCATCCTGTGCCTCACTTTGGGCACTGAGGGCTCAGCTCCTCTCAGCTGCTGCACCACTGCTGCTCGTTCCTGGGTGCTGGGCCTCACGCTGTGGCACTACCATTTTCCCATGCCCTGGCTCAGCACTAAGGGCTCTCTTAGCACAGGCCAGGCCCTCACACCAGGTGGCTAACCCAAGCAGCCTCTGCTGCTCCCTAGCTCCCAAGGCTCGGGCCCGTGTGCCGCCCTGTGCACTGTGGGACCTGGCCACTTCCCAAGAGATGGGGCTGGAGCCACCTCACTGCAGCCCTAAGGCCCTTTCCCCATTCACTGCCCTCCACACTGTGTGGCCCGCTGGCCCTGCTGGGGTTGCAGGCTCAAGCCACTGCTTGCGGCTTCCAAAGCCTGGGCTCCCTATGTCAAATTGCGCACTGTGATAGGCCCATGCAGTCTCACACTGGTCCCAGGGCCAGGTCTCCACACACTGTCCATGGGCACTGTCAACAGCCTGAGTGGTCTCACACCGCTCCCAAAGCTGCTTTTCCAGTGGCAGCTTCAGGAACCTTGGGTTTATTGCCTGCTGGGGGAGAGCTCCCCAGCTTTTCTTGGCTCCACTCTTCTTGAGTCCCTCACTGCATCTGCCCCTCGTGCTGGGCACGCAGCTTCTTTTATATGCTCCAGGGCACCGCCCCTGAAGTCTTCAGGACCTGACAGTTTACAGTCTTCAATCAGGTCCAGGGGAGGTCTTTTTGATGGGCTCCACCAATCAAAGCGGCAGGATCTCAAGCCTGGGACTCAACCCAAGCTCTGAAAGAGGAGCCAGCTACATTCAAATCAATAATGCTAGATTCCAGGGAGGGTACTAAGTAGGGATAGTTGTTCTAGAGATATCTGGTTCAATGCTCGCCCACTATAGCAGGGGTTTTCAACCTTTTTAAATAAGCATACCCCTTCTGACTCAGTTTCAACTCCTGTACCCTCTTATATTTTTTGTTTTTGTTTTTAAGGACGGGCAGATTAAGGCCCCCTCAGTGAGGGAGAAAGTGGGGCTGGGGCAGGCAGCCAGGTGCAGGATGGAGCCATGAGTGGCTCATCTGGAGGGTGCTGGGTGGATAGGGGAGTGGCTCCCACCACTGTGTGCACTCCAGGAGGGCATGGGGGGTATGTACCCCCAGATCTGTGTGCAGGGTGGGCTGGGCCTGTGAAAGCACCAGGCTCTTCCTGGAAGGGAGCCAGGCTGGGGTGCACTGGGGCAGGCAGCAGTGGGGCTACAGGAAGGGCTGCAGCTACTCCAGAATTTGCCATAGACCCCACAACCCACCTCCCAGCACCACTGCTGCCCAGGCCAAGCACAGCATAGTGCAACCCCCATGAAGGGAAGAGCCTGGCACAGCCCCAGCCCTAGCCCACAGTGGCAACCTGTGCAGATTTGGGGGCACATGTCTCCCATGCCCTCCTGTGGAGGCATGTAGCAGTGGCGCTGGGAGGAGGAATTAATGGGGGGGTTTCCCACGTGGTGGCTGTTGCTGCCATCACCACCCACTGCCCTGCACCACCATCACCACCACTCATTGTCCCATGCTGCTGTCAATGCTGCGCTACTTTCTTCTGTGGGCTGCTGACAGGCCTTGCACCTGGCCAATCACATGCCACCCTTCAGCAGCCCATGGAGCTGCACGTGCGACCGGCCATGGGAAAGCAGCTCAGGCATGGTGGAGCAGGGCGGTGGGTGATGACGGCAGCAGCAGCCGCCGCATGTGAACCCCCCCGTCTGGCTGGCCAGGAGATGCCTGTGCAGCCCAGAGAAGGGTGCCACCGCCCTTGCCCCCCCAGCCCTCCGTTTTCTTGTGCAGGGATTGGGGCTTCCCCACTGTGATGCAAGACAGACTCGAGGGGGATGCCTCCAGACCTCAGGTTGGGGAGGACTGGGTTAGAGAGCTTCTGGAGGGTCTGGACATGTTCAAATCAGCAGGTCCAGATGTTCTCCAGGGTGTTGAGGGAGCTAGTAGGGGTTATTGCAGGGCCCTTGGCACAGCTGTATGAGCTCTCATGGTGCTCGGGCCAGGTGCCAGATGATTGGAAGATAGCCAACATGGTCCCCATCTTTAAAAAAGGGAGGAGGGAGGACCCGGGCAACTATAGGCCTGTCAGTCTTACTTCAATCCTAGGGAAACTCTTTGAGAAGATCATCAAGGAGCATATCTGCGACGAGCCGGCTTCAGGGATGATGCTCAAGGGCAACCAGCACGGTTTCATTAGGGGCAGATCATGTCAGACCAACCTGATTGCTTTTTATGATCAGGTCACAAAAGCATTGGATGCAGGTGTTGCCACAGACGTAGTCTTTCTGGACTTCAGTAAGGCCTTTGACACCATCTCCCACCCCATCCTCATTAAAAAAACTAGGCAACTGTTGCATTGATGCCTACACAGTCAGATGGATTGCAGATTGGCTCAAGGGTCATACTCAGAGGGTGGTGGTGGACGGGTCATATTTGACCTGGGGGGAAGTGGGCAGTAGAGGCCCCCAGGGCTCGGTCCTTGGACCCGCACTGTTCAATTTCTTTATCAGCAATTTGGACGATGAGGTGAAAAGCAACCTGTTTAAATTTGTTGATGATACCAAAATTTGGGGTGAGTTGAGCACGCTAGTAGGGAGGGAAAGACTGCAGCAAGACCTGGATAGGTTACAGGGGTGGGCTAACAAAAACAGGATGCGTTTCAATACTGACAAGTGCAGGGTGCTGCACTTTCATAGATTTCATAGACATCAGGGCTGGAAGGGACCTTGGGAGATCATCGAGTCCAGCCCCCTGCCCAAAGGGCAGGAAGTCACCTGGGGTTATAGGATCCCAGCAAGACAAGCATCCAATTTACTCTTGAAGGTGTTCAATGTAGGTGCTTGAACCACCTCCGATGGCAGACTGTTCCAGACCTTGGGGACTCGGACAGTAAAGAAATTCTTCCTTATGTCCAGCCTGAAGCGGTCTTGCAGGAGCATATGACCGTTCGACCTCATCTTCCCTTGGGGCGCTCTGGTGAACAAACGTTCCCCCAGATCCTGGTGGTCACCCCGATAAACTTATAGGTGGCCATCAGATCACCCCCGAGCCTACACTTTTCCAGGCTAAAGAGTCCCATGTCTCTCAGCCTATCATCATAAGATCTGTTTTCCTGACCTCTGATCATGCGCATGGCTCTCCTCTGGACTCTCTCAAGCTTCTCCACATCCTTTTTTAATTGGGGAGCCCAAAACTGGACGCAGTACTCCAGCTGTGGCCTCACCAAGGCTGAGTAGAAGGGGAGAATGACGTCCCGGGATTTGCTCGAGAAGCATCTATGGATGCAAGCCAGCGTTTTGGTCACTTTACTAGCCACAGCATCGCATTGCAGGCTCATGTTCATCTTGTGGTCAATGATGACCCCCAAGTCTCTTTCTTCTGTAGTGCTAACCAACGTGGCACTGCCGAGCCTATAAGGATGCTGCAGGTTTTTCCTCCCAAGCTGGAGAACCTTGTATTTTTCGGTGTTAAACACCATCAGGTTCTCGTCTGCCCATTTGCTGAGCTTGTCCAGGTCAGCCTGGATCACCCGCCTGTCTTCTGGTGTGGATGCTTTGCCCCAAAGTTTGGTGTCATCGGCGAACTTGGCCAGTCCATTCCTGACTCCAATGTCCACATCATTAATGAAGATGTTGAACAGTATGGGTCCAAGGACAGAGCCTTGAGGGACCCCACTGGTCACAGGGCACCACGATGAGTGACTGCCATCAATTACAACCCTCTGGGTCCGACCATGGAGCCAATTTCCCAGCCAGCGGATCGTGGTGGAGCCCAGGCCACAACTGGCCAGTTTGGCCAAGAGGTGATCATGGGATACCAGATCAAAAGCTTTTTTGAAGTCAAGATATATGACATCAATCTCTTCTCCCTCATCCAGGTGATAGGTCACCTGGTCGTAGAAGGAAATGAGATTGGTCAAACAAGATCTACCCGCTACAAACCCGTGCTGGCTATCCCTTAGGATGTTAGCCTGGGCCAGTCCATCAAGGATGGCCTCCTTAATAAACATTTCTAAGATCTTCCCCAGGATAGAAGTCAGGCTAATGGGCCTGGCGTTAGCCGGATCCACTCTCCTCCCTTTCTTGAAGATCGGCACCACATTGGCCTTCTTCCAGTCTTCGGGCACTACACCAGAGCGCCAGGAGTTTTCAAAGATCCATGCCAGGGGCTGGGCTATGACGCTCACCAGCTCCTTGAGTATCCTGGGGTGCAGATTGTCAGGGCCGGCTGACTTGAAGGTATCCAGCTTCTCAAGGTGTTTCTTCACGAGGTCAGCATTTATGGAGGGTAGGGGATCCCCATCACCCAGATCTCCCTGTCCCATAGCAGGCATGGGCGTCCCATGGGACTGATGAAAGACTGATGCAAAGTACCTATTTAATAGGTTGGCTTTTTCCTGGGCGTCAGTTGTCAGTTGCCCCATCTGGTTCAGCAGGGGTCCAGCGTTGCCCTTGCTTTTCCTCCGGCTCCCCACATATCTGAAAAAGGACTTTTTGTTGTCCTTGATGCTTGAAGCTAGTTGGAGTTCAGTTGCAGCCTTGGCTTTCCTGGTTTGCTCCCTGCAGGACCGGACCAGTGCAGAATAATCCTCCTTGGAGGTGAATCCCATCCTCCATCCTTTGTAGGCTTTCCTTTTTAGCCGTAGGAGGTCCGCTAGGTCCCTGGAGAGCCAGGAGGGCTGCTGTGCCTTCTTGCTGCCTTTCCTCCTGTGGCGAAATGCCGGGCTAGCGGCTCCGGCACCGCTTAGGGGAGCCGCGGGCTTTGCGGAGTTGTGCGAGCGCGCGGCTTGTGGGGCGGAATTGAGGTAGCTCTTAGCCGCCCTCGAGGTTCGCCGAGTTGGCACAAGTAGACGACTTAGAGTAAGTAGTTAGTGTCTCTTAATCTATCGGGTGTCCGTTGGTTCATGAGGTTCCAGAGCCAGCCCTTGCGTTCCAACAGTGGAACAAGTCCAAAGCTAGGTGCGGCTGCCGACTCCTTAAGTCCCAGAACTGGTCAACGGCTCATTGATATGGAATGTTAGTTATAAAAGTTATTACGGAGTAGATATAGAGTAAAATAAAAAGATTTATTCACTCACCTGGCCTCACCCTCTTACAAGTAAGAGGGGAGGCCGGTTGGAACGAAGTTGCAGTAAATACAAGTATAGCGAGCGTAGATATGTTGTCTAAGCTACGATGAGAGGCAGTCGAGAAGCGGAGTCTCCGATGTTTCTTCAGTTACAGTATGCTGGATACTAAAGGGGTCTGTTGGTTCACGGGGTTCCAGAGCCAGCAGCTGCCGACTCCGTAGTCCCAGAACTGGTCAACAGCTCATGAATGGGATATTCTATAGGGTGTCCGTTGGTTCACGAGGTTCCAGAGCCAGCCCTTGCGTTCCAACAGTGGAACAAGTCCAAAGCTAGGTGCGGCTGCCGGCTCCTTAAGTCCCAGAACTGGTCAACGGCTCATAATTGGGAAACACAAAGCAATACTGTAACACAGTGAATTGTTGTCAGTTGTCGGATTTCTGAGGCCTTTATCTTTGCTGGGATATGCCCAGGCGGGGAGGCTGAGAACCGGTCTGCGGGGTGATCAGGCCCACAGAGTTTTCCAGTTGTCGTCTCTGCTGCTTCCTGCTTTTTTGCCTCTTTTATAAATGTTTGTTGGACTGCCTCTATGACACTAACTATAGTATACAGATAGGATAATTTTCTTTTACATAATTATTGCTAGGCAGATTTTCTACATAAGTTTCATTTCTGCAAAAATGACACTTTTAGATAAGAAATGAAATTTACAGAATGCGCATGTGTAGCTTAATGCCAGTGGAGAGAAGTACAAAGCGTTCATTTTGATTAACAGTCTACTTCAAGGTTACATAAATGTGAGAGTGCCGCGCGGCAGTTACACAAAAAGAGAAAATAATATAAAGTCTTTGCTAAAAACTATAAGACAGTTACACCTCCGTGTTGGAATAGATTTAGCTTGTGCATTGAGGATCGCTTCCTTGAGAAGCAACCACTCTTCTTGAACTCCCATCTCCCTGGGGTCGTGGTCTCTAAGGGCCTGACCGACAAGCGTCTTGAGCTTGTCAAAGTCAGCTTTTCTGAAGTCAAGGACTTCTGTGTTGCTGACTGACTTGCCAGCTTTACAGCAGATGGTGAAGGTGATCAGCTCGTGGTTGCTGTCACCTAGCTTCCCATCGATCACTAGGTCGCCGATTAGGTCGTCCCCCGTAGCCAGTACTAGGTCGAGCAGCGCTTTGCCTCTGGTTGGCCCATAGACTTCTTGAGTCAGGTAGAGGTCATCCACACACGAGAGAAAGCTTTGCGACCACTCGGTTTTTGCTGAGTGATCTGCCCACGAGATGTCCGGGTAACTGAAGTCACCCATGACAACCAAGGTCCTGGAGCAAGCGGCCTCAGTCAGTTCCCGGGCGAACTCCTGGTCAAGCTCAGGACTTTGAGTGGGAGGTCTGTAGTAGACTCCCACCGTTGTGTCCCCTGTGCCGTATTCCCCGCAAATTTTTACCCAGAGGGTCTCTAGCTGTCCATGCTGGTCACCAACATCAGCTTGCAGGGACATGTAGCTTTCCTTCATATAGAGAGCTACACCCCCACCCCTTTTGTCAACACGATCCCTCCTGTACAGGGTATAGCCCTCTATACCCGTGGTCCAGTCATGGGTGGAGTCCCACCAGGTCTCCGTTATCCCAGTGACATCATAGTTCTTTGCACTGAGCAGGAGGATGAGCTCCTCCTGCTTTTTTGCCCAGGCTTCTGGCATTAGTGTACAGGCAGGCAAGTGTCCCCTTGGGGGCTCTTGCCTTGCCCACAGATTGTGCCAGGGCTGGGGCAGGGGTGGGCTCCCTTAAGTGCCTTGGTCTGCTGGCTTTGCAAGGGTTACTACTGCACTTGGGCAGTAGTAACCAGCAGCACACTTATAAGATGGGAAACTCCCTTCTTGAGAGCACAGAGGCAGAAAGAGATCTTGGAGTCATTATTGACTCCAAGATGAACATGGGCCGACAATGTGAGGTCACGGTTGGCAGGGCTAACCAGACCTTGTTGTGCATCCACAGGTGCATCTCAAGTAGGGCCAAGGAGGTGATCCTCCCCCTCTACATGACATTGGTCAGGCCACAGCTGTAGTACTGCGTCCAGTTCTGTGCACCCTATTTCAGGAGGGATGTGGACAACATTGAGAGGGTCCAGAGGAAGGGCACCCGCATGATCTGGGGACAACAGGGCAGACCCTACAATGAGAGACTGCGGGGCCTAAACCTGTTCAGCCTTCACAAGAGAAGGCTGAGGGGGAAACCTGGTGACTGTCTATAAACTCACTAGGGGGAACCAGAAGGGTTTGGGAGAGACCTTGTTTCCCCGAGCGCCCCCTGGCATAACAAGGAATAACGGCCACAAGTTGTTGGAGAGTAGGTTTAGATTAGACATCCGTAAGAACTACTTCACAGTCAGGGCGGCTAGGAGCTGGAACCAACTTCCTAGGGAAGTGGTGCTGGCTCCTACCCTGGGGGTCTTTAAGAAGAGGCTTGATGCCAACCTAGCTGGAGTTACTTGAGCCCAGTTTTTTTTCCCGCCCAGGCGGAGGGTCGGACTTGCAGATCTACAAGGTCCCTTCTGACCCTACTTCTATGATTCTATGAGACAACATGAATATTACAGATGATCATGCTTGTCTCCATTGTTCCCTTAGGTGAGGGAAAACTTAGGTATAGATAGCACATTATTAAAAAATAAACATTAAAAGTGAAACCTTAAAAAACCCCTAAGTGCTACATTTACAAGAGAACTGAAAAACAGATCAGCATCTATTGTGGCACTGTCAGAATTTGTCATGCTTGTCACTGTTTTTAATCCTTAAGATAAATTGATGAATCATTCTGTATACTAATATCTGAATTTTCATTTATTCATCTTAATAAAGCTATTCTAGCAGATGAAAATGAGCTCACTATCACAAGTTCACGGGAAAAGCACTAGTGAGCATCAGAAGCTTTAAAATAATTGAACATAAAACTGACAGTGTTTGCATTTCAAGGTCTTTATTTTTTATTTATTAATTTTTGAGTTAATAGGTGCTTGAGCTATTTGGCAAAAAGCCTGAGATGTGCTAGTCAGAACACAGGATGAGGATTCAAGTTAGAAAACCCTTTGGTACCATTTAATCCCATTCCTCTCTAACTTTTCCTAAATCACTTGTACGTAGTCATACAACCTCACTTCCTTATTTTTCCTTTGCAAAAGGATATACAAACCCATGCTAATTTCCTGAGTTGCTTCTCAATTTGGTATCATTTTGAATTTTCCAATGGAAGTTGCTTTAGAAACATCATATGTACAGGTTTCAATGACCTTCAGTGTGTTTTGGTCAGGAGCACAATATTCCCCAGAAGCTCTATTTTGGCCACTCCTAGGAAAAAAGTAGATTCCCATTGTGAACTTCTACTTTAAGGCATGTATTAAAATAAATACATAAATAAGAGGGGAGAGGAGAAGGGAGCAGCAGGGAGTTGGGGATGGGAGAGAGAGAGAAACCACCACTCTGCTACATTTTTTCCCCCAGTTGCTAATATAAACACTGGGTGATTTGGGGGCACACTAGAAGACTTAGCATAACAGCAATAAGAGAGATGACTGAAATGGTTCCTCTTAATGGGCATGTATTCAGTCTGTTATGCCATTTGATCATTTTTGGTGTGTTCTTGTTTGGTTTCTTTTGCTGAATATCTTTAAAATATTCTCTCTCTAACTTGTAGCTGGAGAATACCAGGCAAAAAATTTAGGTAAATTGTCTGCTGTCTGCTTATAGTAGTATTGCAGTAAATACTCTGTTTTAAGGAGCAATGAGCAGTTTGTACATCATAATCATTAATGAACAACTTTTACTGTGGTAAAATTGAAAGTACAATCTGACTGTATGATCCTTAAACAGTTGTCATTGTCTGTTGCTTAAGTCAAGATTACATTGTCTTGGATTCTATAGCAATTTTCTTTTCTTCTTTTCTAAAGGATGAGCAGCTATATGGACAATCAAAATGAGCTAAACATTTTGCTTTAGGACTATGAGCTATAACAGTGTATGGGGCAAGCCCAGGCTGCCCCGCAACCTCTGCCACTGCCTGAAGGGCTACCTGTGGCTGCGCTACATGTCCCTGCCCCCCAATGCCAAGGAGGACATCGGTGCCAGCATTGACACATTCCTTGGGGTGTGAGGCCTGTGTCCACCCAGCTGTGGGGGTACGGGCTGCTCATTAAAGTTTGGAATTATGTTCCACCTCTCTGCATGCTGTTGGAGAGTCCAGGGGAAGCTGGGGGCAGGGGAGTGCAGGCAGGGTGAGGAAGCAGGGATAGGTGCTGGGCCCTAGGTGTGGGCTGGGGCAGGGAGTGCAGGGCTTACCATGTGTCTGTGGCTGGCATAGCCAGTGGCTCAGCGTGGTCCTCCCAGCAGGTGACTCAGTCTGGCTGCACCTGGTATCTGCAGTTCATGGGGCATGGCATGCAGGTGCCCAGCTGGGGACCCTCCTGGGGAGGAGCTGGCACTGCTGGCAGCCGGTTGTGTTATAGCCACTATGCCCACAAGGCTTGATCTTTATGCAGCACTGCCATGCCAACTGGTTGTGCCCTCACTCCCACATCCCACACAACAGGGCCTCATAAATGTAAATGTGGGTATTTGAGCATCTGCCATGCAGAAATTGGCATAGCACCTCCACATCATCCCAGAGTGCCACAAAGTCACCAACTTCTTCCTGGCTCCAGTTGGGGCCCCACGTGGAGGGCATGGTCATGGTCATGGTCATGGGCATGGGCATGTGCATGTGCATGTGGGTGTTGCTGACCCTAGACGAGGAGGAGGATCCCATGCTGAGTCCTGCGCCAGTTCTCTGGGCCCCCACATGGCTGTTCATCTGTGGCTGCCAGCAGTGTCCTGTGCAGAGGCACAGCAAGGGACTGGGAGCTGTGCAGCACAAGCTATGCCCTACAGAAACTGCAGGCGCAGGGCAGGCTGTCTGGGGTGTACAGCAGGCAGGTACTGCTGGCCCTGCTGCACAGAGATGGCTGTAGGTGGCCCTAGGGGTTGGTAGGCATGGACAGAGGCTGCAGTAGTCTGCCGCAGACTGCAGAAGACTGCTGTCCCCAATGGCATTGCCCTGGCTGCTTTGTAGCACAGCAGTGGCTAAGCAGCAGCACTGGGATGCTGCCAGGCAGGCACAGCTTGACTGTGGCCTGCCCAGGGGGACACGTAGAGCCTGCAGTGCTCTTAGGTTTCCTGTTGAGTGTGCCCCAGGGCACAAAATGTCTGCAGGTTTTTATAGCCTGCAGATGGGGGCTGCCATAGAGGCAGCCAGGCCTTGAAGCAGGAGAGTCTCCTAGGCCTCAGGCCAGCCCTCTAGTGGCTGGACAGAAGGGCAGCATATTTCCTGCTGGGTCACATCTACACATGCATTACTGCACAGTTACTAATCATGATTAAATTTGGTACCTGCAGGGTTTTTACTGCACAGTAAGTGCATGCACATGTAGATGCATGTGGTTACTGTGCAGTAAACTAGGCAACTTTACAGTAATGTATCTCATGTAGATGCACCCACAGTGTATATTATTTAGTACCACCTCACTTCAGAGGATATGGCACATTAATATGCATGATAAAACAGATATTCCAATTGGATAATGACATATTAAATAGTCTTCTGGAAAAAAAAGCCCATAGGCTTAACTAAAACAACTACATTTCTCACCAATCTATATAATGCATATTTATGTAAAAGGAGAATTTATAGTATTGAAATATCCCGCCACATACTGAAACTTTTAGTATAAACTGCCACTTTCTGAATATCACATATTGAAATACTTGTGGTGCATAGTGAAATTTATGTTACATAGTGTAAAATACATACTGAAACCCAATAGATGTTTAACGAGACACACATGCGTCTGTAATGACTTATCAGTTGCATGTCACAAACCATAATTTCATGATCAACTTTTTCTGGGTCAGAGAGGAAAGCAATTGTAGAGATCAGATCTGATGTTATACTGTGCAGTGTATGTCTAAATTTATAGACTAGAGTTACTGAGTGTTTTTTTATCTTCAAGTAAATAAAATAACATGGGAATTCTGTTAATAGTAATGCTAGTATTTCTGCATTTCTTTAAGGCATTTCTATCATGCTTCCTGCCAAAGGAACATTATGACCCTCAGTGAACTAATCAACATGACACTCATGCAGGAAGAATTCTTGCCCCTATTTTGCATGGGGGAGACGTTATGGACCATTTATCTTTTTGTTTTATTTTGTTTTTTTAATTGCTACCAATTTTGGTTGCCCAAGGTCTTGATTTCAGAGATTAAGGATACATACAACTCTTAGGTCAATGGGAGTTTTGAGTGCTCAGTGCCCTGAAATCAGTCATGACTCATAAGAAGCTATAGGAACTATATGTCTATAGGGTGTTGAGGGAGCTGGCAGGGTCATCGTGGAGCCCTTGGCCCAGCTGTATGAGCATTCATGGTCATCTGGCCAGGTGCTGGGGGATTGGAAACTGGCTAATGTGGTCCCAATTTTCAAGAAAGGGAGGAAGGAAAACCCAAGTAACTATAGGCCTGTAAGCCTCACCTTGGTTCTTGGGAAGATCTTGGAGAGAATCATCATCTGTGGGGGGGCTGGCAGGGGAGATCATTCTCGGGGCAATAAGCATGGATTCATCAAAGGCAGGTCCTGCCTGACCAACCTGATTGCCTTTTATGACGAAGTTACTAAATGCTTGGACGATGGTGTCGCCGTGGATGTAGTCTTTCTAGACTTTAAGAAGGACTTTGACACTGTCTCTCACCCCTTCCTCATCAATAAATTAAGCAACTGTGGCATTGATGCCTACACAGTTGGATGGGTAAAAAATTGGCTGATGGGGTGTACTCAGAGAGTAGTGGTGGACGGGTTGTACTCAACCTGGTGAGATGTAAGCAGTGAGGTACCCCAGGGCTCAGCCCTTGGGCCCGCACTGTTTAACATCTTCATCAGTGACTTGGATGAGGGGGTGGAAAGCGCGCTGTCCAAGTTTGCTGATGACATTAAGATGTGAGGTGAGGTGGACACACTTGAAGGGAGAGAGAGGCTGCAACTAGATTTAGACAGACCACAAAAGTGGGCAGATGAGACTAGGATGGGGTTCAATGTACATAAATGCAGGGTGCTGCACCTTGGGAGAAGGAATACACAGCACACATACAGGCTGGGGAGTTCCCTTCTTGAAAGCACAGAGACGGAACAGGATCTTGGAGTCATTATTTACCCCAAGATGAACATGAGCTGTCAAGGCCAGACCTCAGCCAACAAGGCCAGCCATACCCTGTCATGCACCCAAAGATGTACCTCAAGCCAGCCCAGAGAGGTCTATGGTCTAAGCTGGTCCAGAGGGGGTCTACTCCCCCCCCATGCGACTTTGGTCAGGCTGCAGTTGGAGTACTGCATCCAGTACTGGACGCTGCACTTCAAAAGGGATGTGGCCAGCCTGGAGAGGGTTCAGAGGAGGGCTACCTGCTTGGTAAGAGGGCAGCAGGACAGGCCCTACAAGGAGAGACTGAGGGACCTGAACATGTTCAGCCTCAGCAAGAGGAGGCTGAGGGGGGACCTGGTGGCTGCCTACAAACTCATCAGGGGAGATCAACAGCAAATAGGTAGAGCCCTTTTCTCCTCAGCACCACCTGGAGAATAATAAACTGATGGAGAGTAGGTTTAAGCTAGAGATCAGGAGGCAATATTTTACAGTTAGGGTGGCCAAAATCTGGAGCCAACTTCCCAGGGAAGTCGTCCTTGCCCCTACTTTGGGCAAATTCAAGAGGAGGTTGGATGATCACCTGTCTGGGGTCTTGTAAACCCAGCATTCATTCCTGCCTGTGGCAGGGGGTCAGGCTAGATGATCTGTTCAGGTCCCTCCTGACCCTAGCTACTATGAAACTATATGGTTCCTGTCCTAACCCCAGGTCTGCTGCCAAGAAGATAAATCCCATCTATTTGCTCATTGCTAGAGACTGACAGTTAGGCAGTACAGATATCTGGTGAGTAGCACTGAGGTGCTTTGACTGGATCTGAGCATCCTCCTTGCCTTGCACCACCTCCCCTACAGGAGCTGCTATCAGGTCTCATAATTCGGAGTCTCAGGGTACTGGGGTGCCAATTCTAACTACCAATGATGTATGCAGCAGGAACAAGTGTCAGGAATTAATTTTTTGTCAAGGTCATTGGAAAGCCATGTGGACATTCTCCAAATGTCTCCCAGGAAGCTCCAAAGCATTTACCTTTTTTGATAATTTTGATGTAGATGGTTTGTCCAAGAACCCAAAGAAATCAATGGAAGGTTCTGGACATCTTGACCGTGAATTCCATCTTCTAATATCGTACTTACTTTTCTGTAGCAGCATTACAAGGGTGGCAAGAGCACAATTCCCACAAACCACTCCCTTTTCCTTTTAATATTTTAATATTTCTGCTGGTTTAAGTCAAATCCTAGCTATGTAACTGAACATCTGTGCTGTGCAAAGATGTCACTTAGTCCATTCCATTTCCAAGGAATCCTGCAGCTGCAGAGCAGCACTTTCATAGACATTTTAGACATTAAGGTTGTAAGGGACCTCAGAAGATCATTGAGTCCAGCCCCCCGCCCAAAGGGCAGGAAGTCAGCTGGGGTCATAGGATCCCAGCAAGATAAGCATCTAATTTGCTCTTGAAGGCGTTCAATGTAGGTGCTTGAACCACCTCCAATGGCAGGCTGTTCTAGACCTTGGGGGCTTGGACAGTAAAGAAATCCTTTCTTATGTCCAGCCTGAAACGGTCTCGCAGTAGTTTATGACTGTTCGACCTCATCATCCATTGGGGTGCTCTGGTGAACAAACGTTCCCCCAGATCCTGGTGGTCACCCCTGATAAACTTATAGGTGGCCACCAGATCACCCCTGAGCTTGTGCTTTTCCAGGCTAAAGAGCCCCATGGCTCTCAGCCTGTCATCGTAAGGTCTGTTTTCCTGACCTCTGATCATGCGCGTGGCTCTTCTCTGGACTCTTGAAAGCTTCTCCACATCCTTTTTGAATTGTGGAGCCCAAAACTGGACGCAGTACTCCAGCTGCAGCCTCACCAAGGCCGAGTACAAGGGGAGAATGACGTCCCGGGATTTGCTTAAGAAGCATCTATGAACGCAAGCCAGCTTTTTGGTCACTTTACTAGCTGCAGCATCACATTGCAGGCTCATGTCGTCACCCCAAGTCTCTTTCTTCCATAGTGCTAGCCAGTGTAGCACTGCCGAGCCTATAAGGATGCTGCAGGTTTTTTTCCCCAAATGGAGAACCTTGCATTTTTCAGTGTTAAACACCATCAGGTTCTCATCCGCCAATTTGCTGAGCCTGTTCAGGTCAGCCTGGATCCCCCTCCTGTCTTCTGGTGTGGATGCTTTGCCCCAAAGCTTGGTGTCATCAGCGAACTTGGCCAGTCTGCTTCTGACTCCAATGTCCACATCATTAATGAAGATGTTGAACAATATGGGTCCAAAAACAGAGCCTTGGGAGACCCCACTGGCCACAGGGCACCATGACAACTGACTTCCGTCAATTACCAC
Organism: Crocodylus siamensis; assembly: GCF_052110815.1. NCBI lineage: Eukaryota > Metazoa > Chordata > Crocodylia > Crocodylidae > Crocodylus > Crocodylus siamensis. Next base: position 86,494,409 of record NC_143395.1, on the reverse strand, counting down.
CATCTGGGTCCAACCACGGAGCCAGTTCTCCAGCCAGCAGATCCTGGTGGACCTGAGACCACAATTAGCCAGTTTCACCAAGAGGTGATAATGGGATACCAGATCGAAGGCTTTTTTGAAGTCAAGATATCAATCTCTTCTCCCTTGTCCAGGTGATAGGTCACCTGGTTGTAGAAGGTAATGAGATTGGTCAAGCAAGACCTATCCGCAACAAACCTGTGCTGGCTATCCCTCAGGATGTTGGCATTGGTGAGTCCATTAAGGATGGCCTCTTTAATAAACTTTTCTAAGACCTTCACCAAAATAGAAGTCAGGCTGATGGGCCTATAGTTAGCTGGATCCACTTTCCTCCCTTTCATAGTTTCATAGTTAGTAGGGCCGGAAGGTACCTGAGTAGATCACCAAGTCCGACCCCCTGCCACGGCAGGAAAGAGTACTGGGGTCAAATGACCCCAACAAGGTGAAGATAGGCACCACATCTTCTTTCTTGAAGACAGGCACCACATTGGCCTTCTTCCAATCTTCAGGCACAATACCAGAGTGCCAGGAGTTTTCAAAGATCCATGCCAAAGCCTGGGACATGATGCTCGCCAGCTCCTTGAGTACCCTGGGGTGTAGATTGTCAGGGCCAGCTGACTTGAAGGTATCCAGCTTCTCAAGATGTTCCTTCATGAGGTTAGCATTAATGGAGGGTAGGAGATCTCCCTCACCCGGAACTCCCTGTCCCGTGGTGGGCATGGACATCCCATGGGTCTGATGAAAGACCGACGCAAAGTACCCATTTAATAGGTTGGCTTTTTCCTGGGTGTCAGTTGTCAGCTGCCCCATCTGGTTCAGCAGGGGTCCAATGTTGCCCTTGCTTTTCCTCTGGCTCCTCACATATCTGAAAAAGGACTTTTTATTGTCCTTGATGCTCGAAGATAGTTGGAGTTCAGTTGCAGCCTTGGCTTTCCTGGTTTGCTCCCTGCAGGACCGGACCAGTGCAGAATATTCCTCCTTGGAGGTGAATCCCATCCTCCATCCTTTGTAGGCCTTTCTTTTTAGCCTCAGGAGGTCTGCTAAATCCCTGGAGAGCTCCCTCCGAGATGGAATAGAATTAGCTTCTACATTGAGGATCGCTCCCTTGAGAAGCAACCACTCTTTCTGAACTCCCCTCCCCCCAGGGTCATGGTCCCTTAGGGCCTTACTGACAAGGCTCCTAAGCTTGTCAAAATCAGCTTTTCTGAAGTCAAGGACTTCCGTGTAGCTGACTGACTTGCCAGCTTTACGGCGTATGGTGAAGGAGATCAGCTTGCGGTCGCTGTCACCCAGCTTCCCATCGATCACTAGGTCGCCGATTAGGTCATCCCCACTAGCCAGTACCAGGTTGAGCAGTGCTTTACTTCTCGTTGGCCCATAGACTTCTTGAGTCAGGTAGAGGTCATCCACACATGATAGGAAGCTTTGCACCAGCTCGGATTTTGCTGAGTCATCCTCCCACGAGATGTCTGGGTAACTGAAATCACCCATGACAACCATGGTCCTGGAGCATGCGGCCTCAGCCAGTTCCTGGGTGAACTCCTGGTCAAGCTCTTGACTTTGGGTGGGAGGTCTGTAGTAGACTCTCACCATTGTATCCCCTGTGCTGTGTTCCCCACGGATTTTAACCCAGAGGGCCTCCAGGCATCCACCCTGGTTGCCAACATCATCTTGCAGGGATGAGTAGCTTTTCTTAAGATAGAGAGCTATACCCCCACCCCTTTTATCTACTCAGTCCCTCCTGTACAGGGTATAGCCGTCTATGCCTGTGGTCCAGTCATGGGTGGAGTCCCACCATGTCTCCGTTATCCCTATGATATCGTAATTATTTGTGTTAAGCAGGAGGACAAGTTCCTCCTGCTTATTCCCCAAGCTCCTGGCATTTGTGTACAGGCAGGCAAGTGTCCCCTTGGGGGCTCTTGCGTTGCCCACAGATTGTACCAGGGCTGGGGCAGGGGTGGGCTCCCTTAAGTGCCTTGGCCCACTGGCTTTGCAATGGTTGCTCAATGGGCCAGCAGTGGCGTTAATGTCCCCGTCCTCCCCAGCAGGCTTAATTTAAAGCCTAGTGGAGCAGGTCAGGCAGTCAGGCTGAGAACAGCCTCCTCCCCAGGTGGGGAGAGGTGGAGGCCATCTCTTCCCAGCAGCCCGCTGCCTCTCTCACCAAAGAGCAGGCTGTGGTCATGGAAGCCAAAGCCTTCCCGATAACACCAGTGCCACAGCCTTTGGTTAACTACCTGGATCCTCCTCTCCCTCCTCAGCCCATACCCCGAGACTGGGAGGATCGATGAGAACACCACCTGTGCCCCCAGACCCTTTAGCCCCGCTCCCAAATCCCTGCAGCACCTCATCACCTGGCTGGGGGTGCTCCGAGCCATGTCATTGGTGCCCACATGAATAAGGAGCATGGGATAGTGGTCTGTGGGCTGGAGGAGCTTAAGGATCTTCTCCGCAATGTCTCAGATGCGGCCCCTGGGAAGCAGCAGACTTTCCGGGCTAAGAGGTTGGGGCGGCAGATTACTCCCTCAGTCCCCCTCAGGATGGAGTCTCCCACAACAGACACCTTATGTTTTGTCTTGGGGAGAGCAGGGACAGTAGCTGCAGTTGAGCCTGGGTTGCCTGCGGGAGCTGGCAACTCAGCAGGCTCTGCTGGAGCAGCAAGAGGTGTGTACTTGTTGCTAAGCTCTGGCAGGGCAGGGGCCTTGGTGTGACAGGCCTTAGGGCCCTTGACCACCTTGGTCCATGCCCCTGACTGGACAGAGTGGGAGGTCCCGGAGTCCACTTCACACAGCAGCTTGCCTCGTCCCTCATCACTGTATCAGGGCACTACTTTTTTTAAATTTTATTTTAGCTGTGTTGACCAGAAGCTTTCATCTGATGCTGGAGGACTATTTGTTGCTAAGGGGTGCAACTTAGGTGCATACTGGCTCTGGAGATAGCTCTGCACCTTTCCTTATCAATCACAATTCTTTTGCTCAACATCCCCTAGTGTGGTAACCAGATGTATTTTTTTCACCCAGCTCTGTTGCTGTCTGGAGCATTGCTGAGTTGTTCTGGGTCATTCAAATTGCAGGCAAAGCTGTTTGCTTTAAAAAAAAAACTCAAATTCCAAAGGTTTTCAACCCAGAATGGGGAAAAATTCTTTGTGAGTAGTGCCAGAAAAATATTCCTGCTCTGTGTTTTTTTGTTTTGTTTTTGTCTTGACCAGAGCTGTTGCTTGCACTCAATTCAGTTGTTGCCTGCTATCCTTTCCCTGTTTATAGGCCACAACAGCCAAAGGCAAGACGTATGCCTTACTATTTATGAGGGTGGTAATTGTAGCACAGTTTTCCCCATTGTAATCTCCTTACTGTCTTGGTAGAACAAGTTCCATTTGAGGACAAGTCTGTTTCATCATGGGAGTTAAACAAAATATATGTGTCCTTTATGGATTAAAACAAAGCACATCATGTTATAATTGAAAAAAGAAACTCCAGAGTTCATAGCTATTGTGTAATAACCACACATCAAGGGTGACTGAACACATAAAGCAAAACACACCCTAAGTTGAGGCTAATACATATTAACCTCTCCCCTCGGAATGTCTAATTACTCAAATATTGCCAACACTATATAAATGTCAGGGGTGTGCTAGGGAACAGGTAGGACTGGAGGAACAACTCTATTTTAGGGGCATGACAAATTTATTGGGCTATGTGAGAGTGCTAACCCTTCCTTCTGATCTGTTTTTTAAGGACACCTGCAGAGTGAGTTGGTCATGATTAACTTCTCTGTGCCACTTCCTCACATGAATTAAACTGCAACAACCAGTTTAATTTCACTTGTTGCAAAATGAGATCTTAGCCTAGGTTTCAAAAGGTGATGAAAGGCAGGTTTGCTGTTTACTCATCATGACTTTGAAAACTGCAAGAGAGACAAAGGGTGAGATTCGGTCTTGATATTAATTCCACCTCTGTGTAGTTTGAGGAAGAAGGCAACAGAAGGACAGGGATAGCTTATGTATATGTATGTGCATGTATGTGTGTGTGTAGATACACACACAAACACACACACACACACACAATCCCTGTCCTTTGTCTTAAAATGATTAAAACAGCCAGAAAGGAAAAAAACCAGGGCTGTCAAATGATTAAAAAAACTGATCATGATTAGTTGTACTATCAAAAAATTAGTTGCAATTAATCACAATTTTAATTACACAGCTAAAAACTCAAAATGATGCACAGAAAAACTCAAAATTATGCAAAATTATGCAAGTATTTTGTACAGTTGGGGGATGGGAGGTATGTGGGGTGGGTTTTATGAAGAAGTGGAGAGCTATGGGTGTGCGTGTAGGGTTTGGAGCCTGTGGCGGGGATCCCCACAGGGGGGTCTAGGGCCCAGGGAGGGGAGACCTCTGCATGCCCTGGCAGGATGTGGGGTACTGTGGGTCAGGAATGAGGGGTAGGGACAGAGCATGGGCATATCACTGCCCCCCCATGATCATATTTTCCCCCATAGGTGTCCTCTTTTTTGAAACAGAGCTATGGGAACACTACAGGAATAGGGCAGCCATATGCTTCCCCCAGAGGTGTGTGCAGCAGCAGGGAGCTGCTCCCCTGTGCCCCTGGATGAGCTGTCCATGGCTCCATCCCATGACCCGCTTCAGCCCCAGGGTCTCATTCATCCCAGCTCCAGCTCCTGCTTCTGCCCCACTCCCTCCCACACCATGGGGGCCTTGATCTGCCCCTCCGCCTTCCTTTCCCCCTACAGACTTACCTGCTGGGTCCTGTGCTACACACTACTGGACTGCGTTCCTGACCCTGTCTTCCTGCTGAAGCAGCCTGGATCCCATGCCTGGGCTGCCCCGCAGCTCCCCTGCATTGCCACCGCTGGCCCCACTGGGCAACCCAGAGGTAGCAGTGACAGCAGCAGAGAAGAGCCCAGGTGTGGGCTCCCAAATCAGGTGCACGATTACACACACACACATACACACATATATACGCGCTAGGGCAATGCATTGTCTTGTAAATAATGAGGTTGTGTTTTTTCATTCCTGTTTTAATCACTTTAGGAAAAGTAAATCAATTATTATGAGAACAATATCTCAGGTGACACGCTGTGCACACTGCAACATCTCAATGCCTATATTATTCAAGATCTTGTATAAGATGATATAAAAAGTCATTTTGGCAGGAATAATTGAGCTCAATCAATCAAACGTTAAACTTCTGTACATTAATCCTCCAAGCATGAATATTGGTATTCCTTTTTCTCTTTCCAGGCCTGTTTTGTTAGCCTCTCTTAATTTAAGAATGAGACAAAGGTGATAATGTCTGTGAGAGATGAGGTAGAATGGATTTAAGTGATGTCCCGAGTGGTGAATATTTCTTTGGGAAGTAGAAAGCCTTTAATAACTGAAAAAGGGGATCAAAATTACTAGTATTACTCACTGATTTTAAGGCCAGAAGGAACTTTTGTGGTCACCTACACCCCCTCTACACATGCAAGTAAAAGTGCAAAGGGATCTAATGTATGATCCACAAAACCGCATCTCCTACCATGTCACACAGGCTTCACGCACCCTGGGAGACTGCAGTTGCACCTCCTAGCTGCCAGGGCCCAGCTAGGTCCTGGCATTGGGAGGTACGCTGTGGGGACTGAGAGTCTGCAGCTGCTCCGGCTGAGAGTCCCCTCAGTCATGGGATTCCAGCCCTGGTGGGGCATGGTGCACGCCTGATGGGGCTCTCAGCCACAGGAGAAACCCCGCTACATGGACAAATGAAAGCTTGATAGCAACCAGCGATAAAGTTAGTATACATTTTTGAGGTCTAACTAGGTGGTTGGAGTTTTTTATGGCATGAAAGGTACTTCGCATGTATAGCTGGTCTCAAAGTAATTGCACAATTAACCTGTTAATTGCATGATACCTGTAACATGTAGGGGAGGCCCTAGTCTAACTTTGTGTGTAACATAGGCCATAGAATTCCATATTCTGTACTGAGCCCAGCGGGGTGTGATTGATTAAAAAGAAATCCTGCTTTGAATTAAAGGTTTCAAGTGATTCCTCCACAGTCCTTTGGTAAATTGTTCTAATAAACGCTGCACCTTTTCAAAAAAAGTTATACCCTTCTATCTCAACCCCTTTGGGAGAGCTCAGAAAAACCAAGAACACAGAGGCTGGAGGAGGTAGCATAATTTTCTACATTTAAAATGTTTCTGTGCAAAAATATTGACTCTGAGAACAACCACGTGTATCATAAACCAAGACTTCCCAAAATCGTTATCATGAAAAGGGCACTTCCCCCTGACCCCCAACCCCATCTGGCTTCAGTTTTTTTGTGCTCTTCATTCACCTTCCATAAGAAAATGATCCTTTGTTGACAGTAGTTAATAAAAGGCTGTATTGCCCTCACTGGTCATGAAAATAGAAAATATTTCAGACCCCACTTTCCATCAGGCCTCTGGCACACTTTCTGTCCTCTGTCAAAAACTAATCATCCTCATTGACACCAATAAACTAACACCTTTCAGTAGCAGCTGTAGTCTTGAGTTCCTGTTCCTGTTTGTGGACGTTAGTGAACGTGCAGCAGCAACAAGAGCATTGGGCTATAGGGAGAGGAGGTCATGTTCCAGGAAACTAGAAAAACTACCCATAATGACTGTCATCAGCTGATCAGCTCCTTGCCTTATAGCCCAATGCTTTTGCTGCTGCTGCTGCATGTTCACGAATGTCCACCAAGAGGAACATGAACTCAAAACCACAGGATTTCTAAAATATTCTTGAAATATAAGGGGAGAGTACTGAAAAAAGTTGAAAGGCAAATATGTGGACCTATAACTTTATATGCAATGCAATATGTAAATTATTTAATAGCATCTTCTTTGCTGTAACATTGTAACATTCAGGGTGAGCTTCAAGTGGTTTCTACAGATTTTGAAGAACTATAAAATATCTTGAACATTAGAGTTTCTCAAATCATGGGTAAGATTTTCTATATTTGAGGATAAATTGGACAGAGCAGTCAGGAATCTGAAAACCCATGTTTTTCAATGCAGGAGGGCTAAATATATCACACGAGTTTCATCTTGTATCGGTAGATTGTGCAAAAACTAATTTATCTTTCTTTTTATGTAGCACCCTGAGCTAACACTCATGTTTTTAGGTCCCAAACCAGACAAACACTGGGTTCTCTCAAGTGGGAAATTTGAACTATGATTGGAAAGCAGAATTCTTGGGTTCTGTCTATCTCACAAATCCTAGGTGGAAGCACCCACTCCTCTCATCCAGCAGGCAGATCAGGAGCTCGCCTGCACCCCCAGGAGGGCTGTAGGGGCTGTGCCAGAGACCTCCTGGGGGTACGGGTCCCTGATCTGCCTGCTGGAAGACAGACCGTCACTGGATGCAGCCCGCACCCAATGCTGGGAAAATTGGTGCTGCTGCTGGCCCCAGGCAGCAGCACCCAGCTCCTGTCACCCAGCAGGCAGATTGGGAGCATGCTGGCTTCATGTCTGGCTGCTTGCTACCCCGACCCCTGCTGCCGCTGATGGTGGAGGCGGCTTCTTTGCATCCAGGGCATGCAGGATTGGGGCATGTCCCTTCATGAACTGCTCTGCCCCGACCCCTGCATCCTTGACCCGAGGAAGGCTGGGTCATGGCAGCAGTGAAGAGGGGGTAGCAAATGGCCAGATGTGAAGCCAGCAGTGGCGCAGAGTTAGCTATGGCCACTCTGCAGGACCCCCCAAAGCATGGGGCCAAGGGCGGTCACCTTGACTCACTGCCCCCAGGGATGGCCCTGATTGCCGCTGGCCCTGGGCGGCAGCACCTGGCTCCTGTCATCTGGCGGGCAGATCGGGGGCCTGCCTGCACCTCTGTGAGGGCTGCAGGAACTGTGCTGGAGTCCTCGTGCATGCATTCTTGCCATTTTCCATTTGGTGTAATAAAAGGTATTATTTTGGAACCAAAAGTTCTAGTTTTTTGTATGTCTTTTTGTCTCAGACCAACATGGCCACCAAGTACACCTCTGTGTATGACCAGGCTTTTTTCCGCTGTTCCTCCCTCTTGCAGCCTCCAGCATTTGAGGTGTAGGAAGTTCCGATTCAGAGGCTGTATCCCTGCTTCCCGTAGTCAATAGATACTGATGCCCTTTCCCTCTGAGAATTTGTCCAATCCCTTTTTGAATCTGCCTAAACTGTCAGCTTCCCCAACATCTGGTGGCAATTAGTTTTACACTTTAATGACACTGTATGAAAAACTTCCTTTTGTTAGTTTTAAACTTACTACCTACTAGTTTCATTTTGTGATCCCTAGTTCTTGTATTTTGTGAGATAGTATTTACTTTCTCATCACCATTTAGTATTTTGTAAATCCTTATCATGTCCCTGGCCTCAACATTTCTTTTCTAAACTGAATAGACCTAGCCTCTTTAATCTGTCTTCATATGAAAGCCCCTCCATACCACTATTCACCCTTCTCTTTACCTTCTCTAGTTGTTCTGTATGTTTGCTGAGGTGTGGGGACCAGAACTGGGTACAATGTTCAAGGTGTGGATGCATGTGGGGTATGATGATACCTTCCATTTTGTTTACAGCTCCCTTTTTAATAATTCCTAACATTTTGTTTGCCTTTTTCATGGCTGATGATCACTGAGCTGATACTTTTAGCAAACTGTCCATAGTGATTCCCATATCTCTTTCCTTTGTGGTAACAGCTAGTGTAGAGTCCATCATCGTATAGATATAATCTGGGTTATTTTTCCCCATGTACATCATTTTACACTTATCTACACTGAATTTCATTTGCCATTTAATTGCACATTGGCTTAATAGTACCAGATCCTTCTGTAGTTCCTCACAGTCCACCTTGGTTTCTATCACTTAGAATAATTTTGTGTCATCTGCACATTTGGCCACCTTGCTACTCATCCCCCTTTCCAGATCATTTATGAATTTGTTAAATAGCACCGGTCCCAACGCAGATACCTGCTTGCTCATTTCCATTCTGAAAACTGACCATTTGTACTCACTTTTTGATTTCTATCTTTAAGCCAATTTCTAATCCACAAGTGGATGTTCCCTGTAATCTCATGACTACCTAATTTAGTTAAAAGCCTCTGATGGGGGACCTTGTCAAAGGCTTTTTTGGAAGCCCAAATATACTATATCAGCTGAGTCTCTCTGATTCACCTGCTTATAGACACCCTTAAAAGACTCTAGTAGGTTGACAAGGCATGGTTTCCCTTTGACAAAGCCATGTTGATGCCTCCCAAGCAAATCATGTTCCTCTATGTGCTAAACAATTCTTTTTTTAATTATTTTCTAGGAACAGAAGTTAGACACACAGGTCTTTAGTTCCCTCTGTCCCTTGTAGAGCCTTTTTTAACTTTGGAGTCACATTGGCAACCCTCCAGTTCTTTGGTACTGAGGTTGTTTTCAGTTGCATACTACAGTTAGATACTAGTTGCATACTACAAGTTGCATACTACAGTTAGATACTAGTTGCATACTACAGGTTGCATACTACAGTTAGAAGTTCTGCAATTTCCAATCTGAGCTCCTTCAGGACGCTAGGGTGAATACTATCAGGTCCTGGTGATTTGCTACCACTGGGCACATCCAGATGAGTGCAGACTTGTGGTATGTGGTGCCACAGACCCGTTTGCGGTGCCACACACCACACATGGAGGTGTTCCCTGTGCTGCTACTTTGCAGGGTGATCCTGGGGTCAAAAAAAAGCCCACACCAAAAAATAAGCAGGGCAGAGCATGGGGCAACAGCACACACTGCCCAAAACCAGGGGGCTGGAGCCATCCTGCCAACCAGGCTCCCTGCTGCAGGCGCATCATGGCTGCAGCTCCTGGAAGGCCCAGGACCCCAGGTAACACACCTGGGGAAACGCACATTCCTGCTTGTCTAAACACACCCATTTAGTTTATCAGTTTTCTTTATGACCTCATCTATTGAAATTTCAATTTGGGTCAGCTTCACTAATTTGTCCTTAGAGAGGAGTGGATCTGGTGGGGTAATTTCCCTGATATTTTCCACAGTGAAAACATATGCAAAGATTGCATTTAGTTTCTCAGCAATGCCCTGGTCATGGTTTAGTGCCCTTTTTACACCCCGATTATCAAAAGGCCCAACTGACTCCCTGGCAGGTCTTTGACTTCTAATGTAACTAAAAAAAATACTGTTACCTTTTTGGACTCTAGCAAGCTTCTCCTCAAATTTTTCTTGGCTTGTCTTATTAAAGATTTACATTTGATTTGCCAGAGTTTCTTCTTTTTTTATTTTCCTCATTAGGATTTGGCTTCCATTTTTGAATGAAGCCTTTTTTCTGCTTATTGCCTCTGCAGCTTTACCATTAAACCATGCTGGTTTTTTTGGTTTGCTTTCCTTTTTTGTTTTTAGTGGTATGCATTTGCTCTGTGCCTCTGATATTGGTGTTCTTTAGCAGTTCCCACGCTGCTTGCAAGTTCTTCATCTCCTTCAGGGCCCCTTTTAACTTCTGTCTAACTAGCTTCCTTATTTTGGTGTAGTCTCCCTTTTTAAAGTTAAGGGCTACTGTGGTAGACTTTCTTTTTGTCTCCCTTGCTATGTGGATGTCAAACCCAGTTGCACTGTGGTCACTACTGCAGAGCAGCTCAGTAACATTTACCCTTTGCACCAAATCCTGTGCACTACCAAGAATGGCCTTTCCCTTTATGGGTTCCAGGACCAATTGCTCCAGGAAGCAGTCTTTTATAACTTCAAGAAATTTGGTTTCTGCTTTCTGGCCTGATGTTAGAGTGACCCAGTCTGTTTGTGGGTTTTTGAAGCCACCCACTATTACTGTGTTTTCTGCTGCCATAGCCTCTCTCATTTCCCTTAGCATTTCTAGTTTGCTGCTACCACTCTAATCTGGGGGTCAATAGTATATTCCCAGAGGTACTTCTTTAAAATTTTAAACCTGGAATTTCTATCCAGAGTGATTCAAGGAAGTCTCTCAACAACTGAAAAATCTACCCAATTTGATTCAATGCAGTCTTTGGTGTTGAATGACACTCCCCCAGCAGTGCAACCTACTCTGTCATTCCTGTATAATTTGTATCTCAGAGCCAGGAGTTCCTTGCACAGGGTGCACACATATCATACATGCTAGACTCAATACAATAAACTGGGTAGCCCTGCTGCTGGACTTCTACTTGCATTTTTTAAGTGTTAAAACTTACTTTCCTCTTTTAAGGTTTTGATTTATGAGTTTCCTTAGACTAGAAACTTTGGACTTATGGATGGACCTTCTGTTTAGCCTTACCCTGTCCTAATTACAGCTAAAGTATTAAACAAAGGACTTAAGCATGGATGTAGTAGCTAAGTTTTAGCTACTTCAGCTACACAACTAGGTTAGTTGTTCTGAATTAAAAAGGTCTTGAAGGTTCCCCTTCAAAGAGGAGGGTGGCAAACTGACCTGAGGACTGATGTGCAAACTGCTTGTAAATTGCCCTGTTTGCTCTCCCTGTTCACTTGCCAAGAGATCCTTTGAAGGGTAGCCTGAGGTGTGAAGAAAGAAGCAGATATGTGGAGGCCCAAGCTCAGTCCTTGCCTGGCCAATCTCCTGCCCCTACTGTCCAGCCCCTCTGCAAGGAGGTAAGCACTATAATTTTTAGTAAGTTAGTTTTTGAAATGGGGTGCCACTAAATTCAAGGTTATGGAGGGATGCCTCACATCTGTTAATGGGTAACTTAAATCTAAAAACGTTAAGAAACAGTGCTGTAAAGGCTCCAAGCTAGATGGGGGAATTTGTTTCACTAGCCTCTGATTGAAAAAAAATGCTAGGTAAGTGCACACAAAAATATGTTAAAATACATCACTTGGATGATAAAATTCAACTGGTTCTATATTAGGAAACACCAGAAATAAAGTTTGATTTGCTACCTTGTGTGTTTTAGAATGAGGTGGTCCATACACATTACATGGCCCTCTGACTTGATCAGTGTTTAGGATATAGACCAGGGGCGGGCAATTATTTTGGGCAAGCCATCGAGGGCTGCATGACAGGCAGCCAGGGGCAGACAAATATTAATTTACTAAATTTTTTAGGGGCCCCACGGGCTGGATAGAATGGCCTAGCATGCTGCATCTGGCCCACGGGCCACATTTTGCCTACCCCGATATAGACCTATTGTAGAGATAAATCAGGGCTACATACAGAAGACTGAAGTTTCTAGTACCCCTATTATTGCTTTTGGAAAGCATGCAATGAATGAGGAAGGGACTTTAGGAAGAGAGGTTAAGGCGGTGGGACTCTGCTCTAGAGAACTGAATTTTGTTTAGCTTGAGACCCGGGTATCTGACAGGCATCTACCTGGGACAGCTTAAGAACTGTGAACTCTGCATTTGTGCAGAGGGTTGTGCTAGGTGGCCCTTGAGATCCCCTCCATCAGCTAATTCTATGATTTACAGAAATGCTGAATACTCACAGATGGAGCTGAAGTTAAAGGGGCTGTTCTATGATCATATAATAGAAAGTGATATACAATGCTAAGTACACTGAAAAATTAGGTCCTGGGGGCTCCAAATAGAAGATACCAAATTCATTGACCTTTCTCTTTGTGCTTCAGTTCCCACTCTGGAAACTGAGATAAAAAAAAACCCTCATCTTCATCGGTGTTATAAAAATAAATAAATTAATGTTTGTGGGACACTCAGATACTGGCACTGAGCACCATAGCAAATACTGTAAGTAAAGTTAAGAATTCTGTCTTTGGAGCAGACTCTGACTAGCAGGTCGTGACAAAGGCCTAGAGCTCCACACTAAACATTAAAAAACAAAAACAAAATTGAAAATTGTTTGCTAAGTGAGCAACATGCACTGCACTGAATGAAGCCCAGGTTCTACAAGGGAAAAAATAACATGCAGTCATGTTTGTAATGGATCCACCCAGGCAAGCTTAGGTCTGTCATTTTCTAACTTTTAAGTACTTGACTTTGCAACCTTAATAATGTTCCTTTAGCACTGTGTATGCCTGTGAAGTACTGATGTTAGTGTGAGATTGTAACAAGATTTGCATCAGATACCTAGAGATGAATGTCCAGTCCAATCCTGATTTTCTTTTATGCTATGTGAAGTGATGGCCCATTTCGTTTTAGCACACTTTCTGGGGGCCCAGCCATTTAATAGTGTGTAATATTTCTGGCAACAGATGAGAGATAGTATACTGTTTAAATCTGGGATGAGTTGTTGACCAGCTGTAGTTTATATGAAAAGATATCAAATGCTTTTCTTTGGGTAATGTCAGTTTCAGCCTGGAACCCACATGTAGGTTAGAGTCAGAATCAAAGATGAAAACTACTAATTTAATCCCATGAAACTATAAATCTCTGAAAATTTCTGTTTGTTACTATTATCATTGAAAGGTAAATGCTTCAGAAAATTCTTGGGATATTTTTCATTAGTCGGCTTGCACTTCTTTTTTTTTTAAATTGAACTCCTGTTAATATTCCATCTGTGTTTAACTGGTAAAGTAGTTAAACTTGTGCAGAAGTTATTTGCATGCAGTCTAAGTGGTAAAAGGTTGTCTTATTTGCAGAAAAGGAAACAGTTCTCCACAGATTATTAGTTTCTGAAAAAGCAAAGATAGCTCTTTGGCTGCCTCAGTACGGTTGGCCTGACTCCTAACTAGATGTGGGCAAATACCACAAGAAAAGCCTAAAAAGAAAAACAGAAAAAGAGTGTTTGGTAAGTTTGTATCTGACTAAAAATTAATCCACATGATGTGGATTTATATCACTCGTGCTACAAAACTGCAGCTCAAAGCAGTTAAGACAGGCAAGATCACTGTGCATCCTTTGCTCCCATAAGTAGTCCCTTTGTGGGAAAATGAGGAGAGAAAACTGAAATGCAATCTCTACACACAATCAATATTTTTTTCAGTACTTATATGTAGATAGGAAACTCTTTGGCCTGTAGCTGCATTCTGCCTAACACAGCCTAGAACTAGAGCGCCTAGATGTTAAGATAATACAAATACTTAATGATTGATAATACTCTCATTTTTCAACAGGCAAGAAAACTTTTTTTCATTACATATAGCACTGTAGCACAGGGTTTCTAAGCACAGTAGGAATGCTATTTTAGTTTTGCAGCACAATTCATTCTGCAGTTGACTACAGTGATACATGGGGAGGCTGACTGACGTGGGGTGGCCCAGAAAACAACTCAGCACTTTTTATTCCTTTTTCTTCTGGTTTATCCATAAGATTCCTGTCTTGATTAAAGTTAGTGAAACTCCATATAAACTATTTAAGGCTGTAAGTGTATTGTCTATATGGCTTTATTCCCAACCTATGGTCCACTGCCAACATAATAAGCCATGCCCACACTCCTCAGAGCAATTAGATGACTTGAGAGTAGGCCCAAATGCCTCAGAGCAGACCTGAGCATCTCCCTTTCCATCACAGGTGCAACTTTTGGGCTTTCCTGAGATAAAGAGCCTGAATGTAGCTCTGGAGTGTAAAGGCTGGGCTACTCTGAGCTGTCTACTTTGCATAATTGCTAGTCTCTCACAGGAGCATGCTGAAGCAGCTTATTTTGTCAGGGCATGAATGGAAGGACAAGGCATTGTATAAGCCCCGAGTCTCCAATATCCTGAAAATTTAAATTCAGGTGCACTCTAATACAGGCAGTGTGGTACTACACTCATATTTAGGTTAGGGGAAAATAGGAATTAGAGACAGGCCTGACTAAAAATCTTAAACTTTTGGGAAATTCAAATCTGGACTGTGCTTTGTGGCATGGGGCGTGGCATGAGGTCATCTTCACTACCGTTTACAGTGACAACGTCCTCATGATATTAACCATGCAGCCTATGTCTAGAACCTGGCAGTATGCAGAAAGCAGGGAAGTTCTGTTAGTGTCACCTCCAGACTGAAACTTGGGACATATATGTTTAATTTGAAGCAGCTTTTTCTACAGACTCTTGTGTGAATTTAGGCAAGCAATTTAAGCTTGGATTGACAAACGAGACAAGGAGTATTCAGTACACAACACACAATTTAAAAGTGTGTGGGGTGCCTAAATCTTTAGGTTCTCTTAAAAAGCCCTTCCTTAGTTCCTTTATCTGCAAAACAAGAACATTTCTGCCCTAACAAATGGTTGGGTTATGTGCTTCAGTTCCAGTATATTTCTTAAGTGCTCTGGTACTACATACAAAGACCAGGCTAGATTGTGTGTGTCAAATTCATGTAGCCCTGTGGTTCCAATGAGTGACATGGGTCCGGATCAGCTCCATTCATTGGATCCAGTGGGTGAACCTGTCTATCACGGGCACTGTGGCTAGGTATAGCCATTCAAAAAGCCCAAGGTGTAATTGATCCAAGTTACATGATTTTTCTGTAAGTGGTGTAGTTTAGATCAGTAGCAAACAGAACACATATTCACACTCTCATGGGGGAGAAAATCTTAGACCAGGTTCTGCCATTTTCTAAACCAGTCTATGTGTGTCAAACTTCTGTTGTGTTATGGATATAGCTTGGTTTTTGACCACTTACACTGGTAAAAGCATAATGTCTGTACCTGGCCTGTGTTTAGGGGAGGCCTGGACCAGCTCTGCATGCTACATGCAGCATGTCCTGGCCCTATAGGTTGCTTCCAGCATCCCAGCCCCATATGCCACACACAGGAGTGCAGCACATGCTAGACTAGCACGGTATGTAGTACGTAGGGCTGGTCTGGCACATACCGCATGGAGAGTGCCAGTCCCATCCAAGACTCATAGGCCATGGGTGGAATGATAGGGCTCCATGGGCCAGATCTAGCCTGCAAATTTTGACACTCCTGGTATATGTTATAGGAGAGGAGGAGGGCTTTATACAGTAAGTGAATGCTATACCAGTGGTCACCAACTGGTTGATTGCGATCGACTAGTTGATTGTAAAACCTCTTGCAGTAGATCTGAGGCTGGGGAGGCTAAGTGCGCAGCTGCATGTGTGCCTCCCCCAGTCCAGCAGGTCAGTCCATGGAGGAGGGAAGGGGCGGGGTCTAGATTGAGGTTCCCATGGTGAGGGACAGAGTGTGGTAGAGGCAAGAGCAGGGGTAAGGTGAGTGGGGCCCTGGCTAGGTGGGCGGCTTGTTTGGGGGGGCCCTCCCATTGCTGTATGCACCCTGGTGGAGGCCCTGAGGGACATGTGCACCTCCATCTGTGCTTGGTGGAGGCTGCCTGCCCTTCCTGGGCTGCATGCCCCCCCTCTCTGTGCACCCCAGACAAGCTTCTCACAACTCCACCCCATGCCCTGCTCCAGCTGTTCAGGGCCTGCCCCTCCCATAGCACGTGCTCCCCAGGCCTCTGCTTGGCCCATCATCTGGCCCGGCCAGGGCCTCACTCCCCCAGCCCCTGCTTCTGCCTGTGACCTGCTTCCTCTCTCATGGGCCTCGATCTGCCCCATCCCTCCTGCACATCCCTTTCTCCTTCCCCCACAGACTTACCTGCTGGAGGGGCGTGCCCCAAATAATTTTTTCTCCCTCGGCATCAATCTGCTCCCCCTTTCCCTCCCCACAGTCTGACCTGCAGGGGGTGAAGAGGGGGTGGTGCACAGTAGATTTTTGGTTGCTTTTTAACTCAAAAAGTGATCTCCCACTTTAAAAGGTTGGACACCACTGCTACAGTTTCCCAGGATTGACCCTGAGGTACAAGCAACAAATGTGACTGTGCAGCAAAACATCTATTCCCGAATGCTGGGCAGAGGCAACCTCACTCACTTCTGAAGGAGGAAGTTTATCTGCATATTGCTGCTAGTTGTTGATTTTTATTTATATGTAGATCATGTTTTTGAGAAATAGGAACATATTTCTCTAGCAGGCGTTTTGGCTTATTGCACTCCATGGCATTAAAGAGCAAGAGTAAGCTAGCAAGGATAAGGGAAGCTAAATCCCTGAAGATTTTAGTTAAAATCCTTCAGATCGGTGCAGCCTCTGGATGAAATTTCTGCCATATTTTCAGCATCTTTAAATAGCGACTTTCAGCCTTTGTTCTGCACAACACTTCAAATGCACTGAAGTTAATGGAACTGCAGATGGGCGTAAGGCCAGTGTTGAGTTCTTTCACTGTAAATCTTTCCCCCTTTGTTTCAAGTGAGAAATCCTCTTTGCAGCAAACAGTGCTTTCTTGAGGGCTGTTTTGAACCTGTGGGACAAACTCCCACAGAAACAAAGGAGCATCACAAACCACCCTGCCTTTTTGTCTAACTGATAGTCTACTCTTTGATCTGGCCCTCTCTACCATAAACACTGTAGTTGCATCCAGACACGAATGGATGTTTGGTTCCTTGGGGACAATCCAGGGCACTGCACCTTGTGCTGCCACTAGTTGTCCCTGGGGAATGCCTGTGCCACCTGTGCACTGGCATGTGGCAAGTTACCCCAGGTGAGGTAGGAAAGGCTGGGGCCAGCACTGGGCTTTGCCAAGGGTCCTGGGGGCTTCCCAGAGATGCTGCAGCAGCGATTCTGCCACACAGAGCTTGTCTTACTGCAGAGTGTGGCTCCAAGCGGCCAGGCTCTGGATTCAGGCAGTGCATACTGCCACTGTGTGCACAGCTCCACTTTTATTCTCAGTGAGTTTTTTTGACCCCTGGATATCCAGGCCAAAAAACTCCTCTGCACAACTTCCTTGCAGCACAGAGAACAATGTAATGTATAGTATGTGGCCCAGATACATCTGCAGCGCCACATACCACATGGCTGCATTCATCTGGATGTGGCCTCTGAGTGCATTTAAAAAAAAAAAGAAAAACCTAGGCACTTCCATACACACACAATCCTCTTCTAAGGAGGAGAGAAGAGCAAACAACATGGGCCAGGGTCTAATTGTGAGTAATGTACAGCTGGGGGTTGCTCAGATGTGTAGACCAGATAAGTAGGGGGCTGTAGGAAGGCTGTGAAGCAGTGATGTAGGTGTTGTTTTTTTTAAATAGAGGTGGGGCCAAACAGACCCCCCCCCATATACTGAGTCCTCTGTGCAATAGGGAATGTGTCACCTGGAGACACCAGGAACATGCCCAATAAAAGAAGCATTGTGCAGTCCCCAAGCAAGTGGCTGGCAATTGCCTCTCATGCCCTAAAAGTTGTAAAACCATATGCCAGGGCTCCTCCTCTCTACTGAAATCTCCTTGTCAGGGCCAGACCCAACTTCAGTTTTTGTAATCTCCTGAGTCCCAGGCCTACTAGAGACTAACACCCAGAGTGCAACTTGCCTCTCAGAAGGGGATGTGGAGGTACCTGTTGCATAAGTCCTTATCTTGTCTTACCAACAGAAATGGTACCATGTTGAGTGCCTCCAATGCAATGCTGTTTCCAGGGGAACCCTCTCAATTTGATTAAAGGTTATGACTTAAAGTTATAAATTTGCCTGTTTCTTATTCTAGAAAGGAGATGAAAATACCTAACTTGCTTTACCATAGGCTTGGAGCAGACTACAGTGAGATTTTTCATTAGGCCAACAAAACACCACCAAAGAGTAGCCATCAAAACCCCTGTCTTCCAGGCAGCTCCCCTTCTCACTGAGCCAGGTTCCCTCTGACTTGCATTCTTGGCCCTACATATCTTTCCCCCAACTCCAGTGAGCCAACTGCAGTGAGGTGGAGGGAGGGGGTGGGGTGGGGTTAAAGGCTTAGTTCTTCTTACTCTGTGGATTAGAGTCCTAACCACCAAGGACTAAAATGCCCAGCAGGGCATAGATCTACAAATGATGGAATAAGAAGTGGTTCTCCCCTTTCCCCCTGTACTGCTTGAATCTAGTAATCTACCATGTTTTGCATCATGAAGTGGGATCTAAGACACTGCACTATTTTCAAACCCCAATTGCAGCAAACAAGTTGGAGGACAGCAGGCCAAACACCAACACCCTTGGGCTCAGAAGAATCATGGTGTGAAGCTGTAATGATGCATTTCGAACTCCCTTATATGATGGAAAGAAAGACCTTCTCCAGCAGCCAGAAGTAGTGGTGGCTAGTAGTAATGTGATTACTGCCACACCCTTGATGGTCTCTTTTTTTTTTTTTTGGCTGTGCAAAAGAGCTCTTCCTTCCCAGTCGATCATTGCTGAATGGCCACATGTTTAGACTCTTCTTCCCAAATGCAAACACAGAGCAGGAAGCCTTGAAGTGCTGCAATGTAGTTTAAAATTCTGAGGGCAAGATTTCAGCTACCGTATGAAGGAATTCGAGAGAAGACCTTTTTAAGCATTGGTAAGTGTACAAGTTTTATTCCCTAAGGGGTAGGGAGGTGAGAGAAACAGTTTGCTTGCTTCTTCATTCACTTTTATGCTCTATGTATAGAGAATTTTCTCTGTTTGCCGTGTCAGTAGGTAGCATGATGAAGTCATGCTATTTGTGTTCAGAAGTGATTAAGACACGTACAAAATGTCCCCACATCTCTCTGAAAAAGAATCAAATTGAAACTTACCAGTAAAGTAGAAAATACGTAACACCCACAGCTATAGCTGTGCACTAATTGCTGCAATATAGGTTAGAAAAGGAGTCGCGTTCTGCAGCTCTTGGGTCACATGAAGAAGTAGTTCTCTAAATGACTGTAAGCACCACGCTCCCCCCACTCCCCAACACTCATCTAATTTGTAACGGCTTATTAAGAAGGCAAATTTTCACTTTTCATGTCTCCTGGCCCCCTTTCACACCTGGTTATAGTTTCAACAAAATTTTAACTTCTGGGTTTTTTTTCCTCATCAGTTGCAACTAAAGTGAAACCTCCCCCAGAGACCACCCTCACAAGGTGGCCCTTCCCCACAGAACTGCCTTTTGCAGCCTGAGGTGAGGTGAGAGCCTCCTTATGCCTGTCTTCTTAAGCATGAGTGACTGGTGCCTCTTGCATCTGGGAAGCCGCTGATGGTGCACCAGCCCTACCAACAGCATCAGTGTTGGCTATCTGGGGGGCACATGCACCCCCATGCATCCCCTACCAGTCGTCTATATTCTTAAGCACACCAAAGAGAGAGACAGAAACCCAAATCTAGCTGCCTGTAGGCAGCCAAGTGCTTGCTTTATACAATGAATATTGGATATAAAATGCAGAAACAACAGTGAGGACTGGAGCAGGGACCAGAATCCAAGACCCTCCCCCAGCCATGTGGTCCCTTTTCTCTGAGCCAGATTCCCTCTGATTTGCTTTCTTGGCCTTATATACCTCCATACTGCCCCCTCTCCCTGCCTGCCACAATGGGCCAGCCTCAGTGGGAACTGAGGGAAGGCTTGGCCCTGTTTAGCTCATGGCCAGGTGGTTAAGGCTCTTTCCTGGGAAGTGGGAGGTACAGGTTTAAACTTCTCTGGGTAAGGGCAAGAAGTCTAGAAACTTAGTCTCACTTCCTGGCTGAAGGTCCTAAGAACTAGGTTACTGGCTAAGATATGGGAATGTCTTCCAAGGTCAGTCAGTAGCCGTGGTTCTCTACTGCCTGTTGTTTGGAAGACTTACAGAGTTACATGCCTTCCTAAGTGGAATAGAACCAGAACAGAGTATAAATGGTTGTAGCAGACGCTTTCTGAGCATCGTCCCAAGAGCAAGTCGACTTGGGAAGCAGACAGAAGACTCTAAAATCCCTGTAAGTGTCTCTAAAGGCCACTTGTGTGCCTACCTTTAGACTTTAGATGCTTATTACACAGAAGACAGAGTGAGGAAGAAGCAAGTATTATCCTTATTTGGGTGAAGGGGAGAAAGGAAGGGTGTAGAAGACCAGGCACATAAAACTTCTTTGACTTGCTCAGGCATACAGAGAAGCTGTGTCAAAACAAGGAATTTCATCACACTCTCTGGAGTCCTAAAAGAGCATTAATCACTGTAACAAACTTCTTTTCTCTGTGAAGAAACTGATTTGTCAGTCCCTTGAGCACTCATTTAAGTTATGTTTTGCAAACACACACACACACATGCAATCTAATTTAGTAAATGCTGTGCTCTACCTACTTCTAAAATTAATAGTAAAATTGGTATGACAAATTCCTTAGCTTTGACAAACCAAGAAAGAGGGCTTTAGCATTTACTTTGCCTTCACTATTTCCATGCAGGAAAAATCATTTCACTCCATTTTGGGGCTGAAATGCTGTAAGGAGTCTGTCTTAGTACTTGAAGGAGGAAATTAAGCAAGGACGTGGCTATTCACAAGTACTCGTAGCAAGAAATAGAGGCTTGGTTTCACGTTCCGCAGAAGTTACTTTTATTAGTCATTGCACAATAAGGAAGTCATACTGGTTTGTCTCCCTTGGCTATGGCTATCTGGTCACACCTACTTGTGTGACCTGGAATCTCAACTATCTTCCTGGGTCTTTTTAGTTGAGAATGTGGGGAGGTGAAATTGTGCTTGCATTTGAAGGTTTTCTTCACTTTCTCCTTTACATGAAGACTCTCAGTGAAAAAATAGAGTTGCAACACCATCTCCCTTCATAAAAGACCACTTCAGACATTATAATCACCTTAGGTCAGATCCAAATAAGACTTAAAACAAGATTCAGAAGCCAAAGTTCTGTCTATACAAATAATCTTCAGTGCCTGCCTAACTTTGAAGGGTCTGACCTTAACATTTGACCTTGAAGTCCTTTGGGTGCCCATGTCTAGAACAGTCCTGGAATAACTAGTTAAGCACTCAGGGCTAGATCCTAATCTGCCTATTAGACACTGAGTATAGAAATTCCCTAATATGCTTTTTGTTCCAGTCTGCTCAAGTCCCTAAGAAATGTGAACCTTCCTACTCTTGTAGCTTGACATCATCTTAGCCTTTAAGACTAAGTCACAAAAATACACAAAGCAAGAGGAAGATCCATCCACTTTTTTGTTAGCTGTTTTTCAGGGACATGAGTAGGGTGGAATAGAAAATCACTTAGCACGTAAAAAATAAACAGACTAGGATTTGACCCCTAATTCCCCCGTAAATCCCACAGGGATTCAGCAGTAGCAGAGATGCACTTAAGTCCAATTTGGTAAGTACATTTTACCTAACACACACCAATAGAATTAGATCCTTCCCCTAGGGGTCATGATGCAACCACCTATCTTTTACAACAGGGGTCAGCACTGTTTTTGGGTAGAGTGCCAAAAACACCCGCAACTTTGACTTGTAAGATGTTGATGTGCTGGGGCAGGTGGTGGAGGAGCCATGAGGGGGCCAATCCTTGTTGTGGCAGTGCAGCTCCGGCCCTTTCCCCACCATCTACCCCAAGGCGCATGTGCCAAGCAAAAAGCCTTTGCGTGCCAAGCAAAAAGCCTTTCCGTGCCACGCTCTGGCACCTGTGTCAGGGGTTGCCTACCACTGTTTTCATAGTTTCATAGTTTCTAGGGTTGGAAGGAACCTGAGCAGATCATCGAGTCTGACCCCCTGCCATGGCAAGAAAGAGTACTGGGGTCAAATGACCCCTGCAAGGTGTACATCTAGCCTCCTCTTAAATACTCCCAGGGTAGGAGCCAGCACCACTTCGGTTGGAAGTTGGTTCCAGATCCTAGCTGCCCTGACCGTGAAGTAGCGCCTCCTGATGTCTAGCCTAAATCTACCCTCTGCCAGCTTGTGACCGTTATTCGTGGTCACTCCTGGCAGTGCTCGGGGGAATAGGGACTCCCCCAATGCCTGCTGGTCCCCTCTGACTAGTTTGTAACAGGCCACCAGATCGCCTCTCACCCTTCTCTTGTGGAGGTTGAACAGGTTCAGGTCTCGTAGCCTCCCCTCATAGGGCCTGCCCTGCTGCTCCCTTACCATGCGAGTGGCCCTCCTCTGGACCCTCTCCATATTGTCCACATCCCTCTTGAAGTGCGGTGCCCAGAACTGGATGCAGTACTTCAGCTGCAGCCTGACCAGTGCCGCATAGAGGGAGAGGATCACCTCCTTGGATCTGCTTGAGATGCATCTGCGGATGCATGACAAGGTGTGGTTGGCCTTCCTGACTGCATCCCCACACTGCCGGCCCATGTTCATCTTGGCATCAATGATGACTCCAAGATCCTTTTCTGCCTCTGCACTGACGAGAAGGGAGTTTCCCAGCCTGTAGGTATGGTGCTGGTTGTTCCTCCCCAGGTGCATCACTTTGCACTTGTCAGTGTTGAATCCCATCCTGTTCTCATCTGCCCACCCCTGTAACCTGTCTAGGTCTGATTGCAGCCTATTCCTCCCTTCTAGCATGCCCACATCCCCCCACATCTTATTATTTCCCCAGCAAATTTGAACAGGGTGCTTTTTACCCCTTTATCCAAGTCACTGATAAAGATGTTGAACAGTGCGGGCCTGAGGACCGAGCCCTGGGGGACCCCACTGCCCACATCCCTCCAGGTCGACAATGACCCATCCACCACCACTCTCTGGGTGCGGCCCTCCAGCCAGTCGGTGACCCATTTGACTATGTGGGTGTTGACACCACAGTCCCCCAGTTTCTTAATGAGAACGGGGTGAGAGACAGTGTCGAAGGCCTTCCGAAAGTCCAGGAAGACTATGTCCACTGCTACCTAAGGATTTGGTGACCTGGTCATAGAAGGCCACCAGGTTGGTCTGACAGGACCTGCCACTAACAAACGCATGTTGGTTGCCCCTAAGCATAATCTCCCCTGCTGGCCCCTTGTGGATATGCGCCAGAATAATTTTCTCAAAAAGCTTGCCCAGGATTGAGGAAAGACTAACTGGCCTATAGTTTCCCGGGTCCTCCTTCCTCCCCTTTTTGAAGATGGGAACCACGTTGGTCCTCTTCCAGTCCTCTGGCACCATACCAGAGTACATGGTAATGTAGTAGTTAAAGCACTTGCCTAGGAAGTGGAGATGGGTTCTAGGCCATCCTCAGCTTGAGGGGGTTAACATCCATATCTTATACCTCACAAGAGTGCATTATTCCCCAGGCTAGGGGCAGGGTTGTTGGGGTGTGTGTCCCTGCTCTCAGGACTGTTTATGTGTTCTTGGTCTTGCTCCCAGGAATAGGCCTGGGAGCAGCAACCAAATCGCAGGACCTCTCCTCTCACAGGGGACAGCCCTTTGAGTCAGGCTTATTCCTGTGTTCTTTCTTTTGAGTCCCCTGATTCTTGTATTTTTTGCTGTACATTGGCCCAGCTTCCACAAGAGAGGTAGAGAGTGTCCTTATCCCAGCCTACCTATCAGCACCCTCCTGAGAAGTGAGACATCTAAATTTCACTCTTTTCAACTTGAGGAGGACTTGTAACCTAAGCCTACGCTCCCTGAGTGAGTATACTAACTATGAGGCCATTATATAAAAGTTGAGTGATATCAGCACCATCTCCTTCACTGAGTGTCTTAAAAGAGGGTGTCTTGCTCAGTTGTTTGAGAGAACAGGTGGGTGCCCCTCCACCAAAGAGCTGATTTTGGGCTCTAGATCCAGAGTGGAGTGAGGCACCTGTCTGCAGCCCTGAGCCCTGCTTCTAGGCACCTCTCCCCTTGGCCTCATGAGGGCTGGGCTTGCTTTATTTTTTAGTTTGGGTTTTTTGTTTTTTGTTTTTAATCAGCCCTTTAAGGAGTGCCACATAGGGGAGCCAAGGTGCCTAATTCTGGAAACCAACCACCAGAGCACCTAGCTAGTAGGCAATCAAGTCCTTTATTAGCTCTAGCCCTGGGAGCTTCAAAACAGCTTACAGGCAGAAGTAAATACAGGCAGGGATTTAGAGAGAGTGAGCTACAAAACCTGGGATTTGGCCAGCACCCTATGGCTGATAACCTGTTCTTGAATACAGCATCCACAGGATCATTAAAACTAGCAATCACCATTACAAGTGGCTTGGAGCTTGATTTGAATGCCTGCACCTCCACCAGCCCCGTGACCTGAGCATTAACATATGGCTATAATTCAGTTTTCACTCAGTTGGCTGTGAACTACTGTATCTACCAAATGACCACCCCTATTGTCTGAAGTGCACAAAGTTTCCCTCTTTGAGCCCTGATCAGGCGTCACACTGCTTAAGTTTGGTTCTGATAAAAGTCTTTATAATTCTCATTAGAAAAACAATGACATTTAATACTTGGGCTTTTTTCCTATTTCCTTTTAAAATTCACAAATAATAGGTTTCAGAAAACAAATGAATAGAGCTTCTATTTTTTTTGCCTGTTTGTGACTGAATGATGTTATCATTATTGATGCGTTCTGTTTTCCATGATGCTTGTGTTTTTAAATCTGTTGTATGATTTCCTCATTTCATTTTCTTTATAAATACAATACAGAAGAACTAATGCCTGTTGCTACGAAGCATAGTCATAGTGATATACACAGTGACCCTTTTGTTCTGTAATGATCATCACAAGAAAGTTCCTTCATTTGTATTTTCTCTCCAAAAGTAACTTCATCAGTGGTACTGAAAGGGGGATGGTAGATAGCCCTGGACCATAAATTGGTACGCAGCAGCACTGAAGATCCTACCACATACCAGACTAAAGTAATGGGGCACTTTAGGATCCATATTGCTGAGATCCCTTCTCTAGGGGGCTTGTCCAGAATGATGGTGGAGGTTAGGCCACCTGACTAGGAGGGATCCAGGTTGGGGTCTGAACGTCAGTCGGGAATATAGTAGGGCCCATACGGGTCCAGAGCCATAAGATGATGCCATCTGTGAGGCATGGGACATGGGGAGGTTGGAGTCATGTATTACGCTCTTGGCATCGGGGCAATAAATGGGCAGACTCCTGCCTATGAACAACTAACAAAGGCATGGCAGGAGAGTCAGGTGGGTGGACTGCCCTATACAGGTGGGTGGGTCAACAATTGGACCAGCCTCAGGAAGGCCTCTTGTCACACCTTCCATCTGCTGAGTAGAGCTTCTGGATATTTTGCTCAAGCAAATTTGCATGTGGTAACCATTATTTCCTTGCAGCAAGTAATTTCAAGGTTTCTTGCCCTATATTCTGCTCTCCTTGAAAGGATTTACTTCTGTAACAGGAAATCATATAGAAGACAATAGGAAAGGTTCTAGGCTGATGCTTTAGAGCAAAACAGAACAAAAATGGGAAGAGTCATTTTACGAATACTAAGCTTTTCTTTTATCATCAGTGGAGCTGGTAGTGACACCTGTACTCAAGGCAGCCGACACTTTCCATCATCAGACTAGTTGTACACATCAGCACCGAATTGTGTGACCTGAAATTTTCCATTTGCTTCGGGCTCAATTTTTTATGGAGTGTTTAAACTAAGATGCTGTAAGCAGTTCCCAAGAAGGAGGCTTGTGCAAAATATTCTGTCTTAGCTCTGTGTAGAAACCACTGTTACAACTGTTTTGTTGAGAAGCTGTAACATCTATGTGTTATGGATCAGGTACTTAAAATCTGGTGTGTGCATAGGGCTGAACTTTATGCCTGAAAGCTGCTTTGTGGTGGCTCCTTGTAAAAACCACTTAAGTTTTGCTGAATAATGAACCTTTAAAAAAACCATTTTGCATGTACTCTGTAAAGAATGATGAGAGCTTGGCAGCAAAATTCTCTAAAAACTCCATCTCTAGGGAGCATGCCCCAGCCCTGTACTGCAGGGACAAGCAAAACTTTCCCCTGTAATTGTTCCTCCTGTCTTCCAGGGGTCTGCCATGATGTCAGGATCTGGAACAGAGAGCAGTGGGACTGCTGTTGCCTGGGAGTGAGAAGCTCATGGCAGAGGTGGTAGCGCAGAATTCAGAGGAACAAAGTGTAGAGGAAAGGCAAAACTTGTCCCTTTCTTTTATTTTCTCTACCAATTATTGAGGTCCAGCTCATCTTTAAAATAAGACAGATACATCCCATCCTATTCCCTCATCCTTCCCATAAAGGAGTTTGCCTTAGGGAGTGGGGTTGGAGGATAGAACTAAACCTCACCCTAATCTCCCCAACCATGTCAAAGCTCCATCTGCCCAGTTGTGCTCCATTTTCTAGGTTGTGGCCCCTGTAGAGACGACTGCTTTTCTCCATAGCCCATGGATTTCCCTGAGTTTCTACATTCTAGTTCTCATCTCCCTGCCCTGCCTCTGAATTGGTTGCTGGCTTGAAGAATATTTTCCTTCTCTCTTTCCTCACTGCCCATTGTATTTCAGATCCTTTTAGAGGTGGGGACTTAATAAGTCTAGCATCCAGCAGCACCAGTTGTTTCTACAACCAGTCAAGTTCCAGCTTCCTCCTCTTTCATGAATAATAAGGCATAATGTCATCTAGCTCTGATGTTAGTCATTTTGATGGCTCTTGTGGTTCAGCAGCAAATCCAGTGTCACCCCTCCCATTTTGCTGGGTGTGTTGTTACCATCAGCAGGTAAGAGGAGAGATGAAGCTTACGCCTATGTTCTGATGAGTAGCTAGAGATGCACAAACAAAGGGCATGGCTGTGTGGTTAGATTGGGGCTGAGAGACAGGACACTTCAGTTTCTATTTTTTCCTAGGTCTGATTTGCTGGCTCAGTTTCCTATCTGTAAAAGACTGTAATCTCACAACCCTATTAAACACCTTACTGAGGCTGCAAATAGAAGTTGCATTTATCATGGCATAAATCATTTTATCCTGGGACAAGGTATATTTTTACAGACATTTGTGTCTGTTGTCCCAAAATACATCCTAAAAAAGTTTCCCGGGTAGAATGTAGTCACACTTTATTCTGAGCTACCACAAAGTGTGTCTGTACAGTTATCCTGGGATTGCATCGCTGAATCAATGCCAGAAAAGTGGCAGTGTATTCAGCTGCTTACTAAACCACGATTAGAAGGTCAATGTCTGTACACGCCGATCCTGGGATACATAGGCATCCACTTTGTTTTTTGCTGTTGGGTACTTTTTTATTAGGCATTCCTGTGCCAAGCTCCACACACGCCCAGAGTAGCAGCGCATTTCTTCAACGCAGCTTGCCTGATGTGGATCATGGATGCTGACCACCTACTAATTTTTTTGGTGGGTGCTTGAGCCCCAGAGCACCCATGGACTCGGTGCCTATGCCAGGATATTTTTGTTCTGAGAGAAACACAGGCACAACTTATCCAGGGACAAATGCAATATCTGTTCTAGCCTGACAGCCTCTGACAAAAGATACTGTTGAAAGAAATGCACACACACGCACACATGAACACATGCACGTGCATATGTGCATGTGTGCACAAACACAAGCATGCAGGCACACATGCTCTAATAAGCTCTTTCCCAGAGGTGACAAGTCCTTAAGTATGAGCTATGCAGTTTTTGTATGACTTGGAAGTGTTTTGGTTGGTGATGTGAAATTGAAGGCAACAAGCTCTACCACTATAACAACCCATTAAGAAAGCATAGCATTTTAAGCAACCTGGAAGAGAAGAAGTAGTCCAACTCCTGTGCATTGACAAGCCTGAAGCCTGAAGTTCCTGCCATAATCTCTCCCAATCTGCCCATCACCTCTAAGTGCAGAGCACATTCCAGACCCTCCAGGCCAGGTCCTCTGGACATGTGTTGCTGACTTTGCAGTTCTTTAGTGCACTGGTTCTTATTAATTTGTCAAAACTGTGGCCAAGTAAAAGGAAATGGCACTTATCTAAATTGTAGCCCAAAGGTTTTCCTTGGAAGCAGCTGCAAAATTTATCCACTCTTTAAAATGTTCCCAGCCCCACCATCATTTCTCTCTTGGGCCCTGCTATGGCCACCAAAATCTCTAACCAACTGCAATGCCAATCTCTAACCAGGTGAGTGCTTTAATGTGTCTCTTGAGCAGGAGTGTGTGCAGGGCTCCCTGCCAGAACCCTGCTCTCCCTCCCACACACCTGTCTGGTTGCTACTGCTCCTTCAGCCTGCCTGGGTATGTTTACTCTATGGCAGCATCATGTCCTAGCCTGAATGTTACAGAGGATTTCCCACAGCAACATACTGGTGAAATAGCTCTGGGCTTGTTCCTTGGGGCTGCAAGCTGGAAACCTGTTCTTAAAAGGTCTTGAGAACAGGTGCAGAGGGACACCCTAGCATCACCTCACTGATGTGGTTCTGGGTTTGGAGCATACAAGTGCAAGTGGGAAGATGGAGCTTGCTCCTTAGCATATCGGCTGGGATACCCTACTGCCCCAGTGTAGACAGCATACCTGTGGTCTTCAGCTGAATCTTAAAACAAAACTGTACTTCTTAGAGAAGATTGGCCATCTTGGGGGAAGAGAAGCTAGTCTCTCTTCCAGGCTTCACTATTCAGCCTATCATTGTATGTTTTTGCTTGCCTCTTGTGTCTCTTAAAATTAATGTTGTCTTACAAAAAGCTCTTCTGATATTCTAGATGCATTATTGTGGTGTGCTCACTTTATCCATTATTTTGTGTATTAGTTCTAAGAATTGTAGTGATACAATTTAGCATTAGCAAATCCATTCTGGCTTTATCCTATGCACTACTTTTCAAATGTCTCCTGGCTACCTTTAATTCTAGTCTGAACTTTTTTTCTAGTTGTAATGCCACTAAGCAGCTGTTAGACAACCTTGAGCAGGAGGTCCTAATCCCACACTAACTCCTTGCCAGCAGCATCCTGCATTCATATGGTGCCCCATTGACTTCGAATAGAAAATTAAACCTGAAAGGCTTTATCCCATTAATAAGTCACTGGGTCACTCTTTCTTTTCAGGCTACTAGGCTGCAATTGCCAGCAGTCAAGAATTAATTCATTTGTCTTAGGCTCTAGAAGATATGGGGCTTTACAATATAGTTACTGCAGAACCATTTGAAAGGCTTTGCTTGGATTGATTTTAGACACAGATTCCTCTTGCTCCAAGAAACCTGTGACTTGTAGGTCAGCTGGCAAAACACTGGAATTTAGCGATATAATTATTTCCTCTAATAGTCAATATTTAATTAAAAAATAATCCCTGTTACAAACCTGTAACTGACCAGGTATACTGGTAATAAATAAGCAGCTGTTTGTTCTGGGGGCATTGCAGGTGCTTACAGTCTTGGGAGGAAGCATTCAGTACCTGGCAGGACTGGGTCCCCATGAAGCAAAGAAAAGAACAGTTTGGTTTTTTTTTTTACCCACGTAGTTTGCTTTTTGTACAATTAGTATCCTCCCCTCCCCCCCCCCAATTTAATTAAACTCATATCATGGCCAGAAATACACCAAGCGTGTTGTAATCCTGGTCACCATGTGATATAATGACTTCAAACCAGCTTCAGTTTCAGCCAAAAAACAAACACAGCAGTTGCTGAGTTCAGCCTAGTGAAATTGCAAGCTCTAAGGTACATTGTCTTTTTATGTAATGTGTTTTATTAAACATCTTCTAAAGCTTAAAGTGTCCCCAGGACATAACTCTCCAGCACAAAGTCATGCCTTGCCAAGTAATGAACTATGATTTATGGCAGTAACGGTTATCCCACATTTTTAAAAAACATTATTACAGCAATAGCTCTGTAGAATATAGGAGTAAAACATGCACCATTTGGCACATTTATGACAACAGTGCTCTGGTTTTCTTAACTCCACAGTTCTATGTTGGCAGTGTTTCAAATTCTTGAGACAGATGTTTAAATGAATTTTAAGAGGACAGTGAAATACTTTTAAAACATCATACATTGTTGAGCGTCTCAATATGAAAAGGAACATTATTTCTTTAACATTCAGGTAGGAAAGGACGCCACATGGCCTATTCTGTTTTAAATCTGGTGGAGGATGATGGAAGTAGCAAACATTGAATTAACTTTGAAGCATCCCCATGTATTATTTATTTTTGGCCAAGGGAGTTTGAGCTTTTTCTAGAATTAGCTCATTATTCACATCAAATCCACATTTGTTTTGAATGCAGTTCCCATCATGTTGATACAGGATTAAGTGGTCTCATGCTAACATTGTGATTGTGTCATTGTGGTCCTGGTGGTTACAGTTTCAGGCCAGAAATGATGAGTATTTGGAAAAATGTAAATTAGAACCCTGCTTACATTTCCGAAAGGCAGATACTGTAAAAACGTTAGCATTGAAGCACTTGAAATTGTAAAAATATTAACAGGAAAGGTATTATTGGCTAAAAATGGGGAGCGAGTGAACCAGTTAAGAAAATATTATATTAACCCTAGCATGGTTATAGGCAGTGCAGAATTATGGAAAGAAATTGGTCTTTCAGGAGAGGCAGAAGTCGGCATTATTCAAGATGTCATAGATGTTGGTATACCATGTGCTTGTGGCTCATAGTGGGAATCCAGTCTGACACCAAGTGGCATGTGAAGACGAATAAGACATTGAAGACGAAGCATTAGTAAAGCAACGAACACTTATATTTAATTTACATTTTGACAATTTGCACATAAATAACGATGTAAACCAGTACGTAAACATAAGATAAGTTTGTTGTTCTAGCAAAGTAAAAAGCCTGTTAACTTTGGTCAAAGTTTTTCTTAGAGAGAAATAAAACACTGTTGATTGTTGCTACATTCACATGTAAAAGTTCTAAGGGAAAGGGTAAAAAAGGTAAAGAGAAGTAACAATTCTTAAAGCTGATGCATATAAATCTTTGTGAAATTTGTATCAAATACAAGAAAGCACTACAGGCAATTAATAGGAAAAGTGTGTGTCCAGGGACAGAGTAGTGATACTTTGGTTTATCCTACGGGTGAGTACTATTTTTGTGAACCATTGCTACACTTAAAAGTTGTCAGCTTCATGATTTATAGGAGCAGAAATGTAATGAACTGTAGTCCTTCAAAAATTGTATTTAGAGATTCTCTTCGATTATCTTAGGTTTTTTGGGTCGGTTTGTTTCCTTTTTGGCAGAAGGCATTAGATTGCCATACAAAATCCTGGGTTTATGAAGTGGTCTATTTAAATCTAAAAGAATATAAATAGATAAAAAGCTAGAATATATATAATGGTGATGTGTATAATAATGCTATTTGCTTTCTTGAGAGTTGCCTGTGACCATGTAACTCTTAAGTGGCAGAACAAAATAAGATGTTAGGATGATCCCAAATAACTTTAACTATTTCATTCCACTCTTCACCATTGTGTATTATATTTATACCATGGGTGGGTGATAGTTTGATTTCTTTTTTAGTTCTTTCCTGGTGGTTTGCTTATGACAAGACATATAGCAAGGATATCAAGGGATCCAAGACAGTCTTGCAAATGCTCTGCAGTGAATAAATCCCACTGAATTCTGTGAGACTGCACATGTCAGCAAAGTTATTCACACAAGGGTTTGCAAGATCAGGCTCTAAGTGATCAACTGTGCTGATGTGCTAGCAAGCGCTAAATGCCTTAGCACAGCATTCTGGCTTTGAGGTCATCAGGTGATATGCAAAGCTGGATAACACTTGATTTTCACACTTAGATGAAAAATAGGTTTTATTACATGGTTTGGCTCACAACTTAAGTGGTATAAATATATATACATATACATATATGGTATAGTGGTATAAATATATCTATAAATATACATGTATTCTTTGCTACACCTCAAATGCCAACATGATATCTTTGGGCTTAGCAGAACAAAAAGATAAAAAGATGTGCATTCTGTCTTTTCCTGTGCACATTTTGGTTTCTTCTCTAAAGTAGCAAAGCATTAGATAAAAAAGCATTTTCTGCACCACTGGACACACGCAATGAGGTAATTGTTGTTCAACAACTTTGCAATGCCCTTTTCATCTTTAATTAAATTAACCACAAAATGTACAAACACAAATACTGAGGAAAATCTAAGTCGTACAGGAAGGGGGAAAAAAAAAAAAGTATGTGCCAGGGAAGGACTTCATTCCCCACTTTTGTCCATGGAAAAAGTGGGATGGAAAAAACAAAACAAAACAAAACAAAAAGCAAACCCTTATTTCAAAGGGGAATTGACCATGTTTTGTATCCCTGGAAGGTTCTGGGGAAAAAAACAAAAAACAAAAATCAAAAAATCCTTGTAGGCAGCACATTTGGAATTATTGTATGCTTGTTTCAAGAGGCTTTTGAAAAAAAAAACACAGCCACTTCTTCACATTTTCAGTTGATGCATGGCTTTGGGTAATAAAATCTCCTGACATAACATGTGACTACTATTGTTTTCCAAACACCTGACCATTGCATCATTCATGTTAGGCAGGTATTCGCTATGTCATGTGTTGTGGGTAGAGCTGTGGGCTGAGGAATCTCTAGTACCCATACACAGGTAAGTATGATTTTCTTTTCTCTGCTTGCTGCTGCTTTTTCTTTCCTGGGGGATTTTGTATATCTACCCACTTCTGAATGTACACAGCATTTTTCAAGCCAATTGATCTATGACTCAATATGTCAAATATTCACCTTTGGCAATATAAAAAACATGTTTTTAAAGACATTGGTACATAGACAAACTTACTGAAATAACTTTTTATCCCCAATCTTAAATTTTTAAGACAGATGTGCAGAAAAAAATATCTACAAAGAATGGCCATGAAACAAAATATAAACTTTTATACTCAAAATTACAATGATTTTTTCAGTCATTGTAAACATTTTCTAATTATTGCTTTTAGAATGATAAATTGCATAATAAATTATGAAGTACTATAATTGAAAAAATAGTTATGGATAGATGATTGTCTTTTAGTAACTGGGGAGGCAATACATAGTCCTTTGCCTCTTTTCATGCCCTGAGAATATAGTTACTTTGGAGTTCCTTCTTTCAACTGGAGAGTGAGGGAAACTACTGTAAGCCAAGATTGCTGTGCAGCACTGACACTATGTACAAGCAATTGCTACAGGCACCCTGACTTGCCAAGTCATAAATAAAAATCACTTTTTGCCAGAAAAAGTCTTAAGGGTCCATTGGTTCAATTGTTTCTTGCTTGACCTTTATTGGTAACAGAGGTAGTGGATGACCATGAGGCAACTTCATAATGGACATATCTGAAGATTCATAGAGGTTGCAACCTGAGGAGATAAGTCCATTTCCCAGGTTCCTCTGCAATGATACTTTAAGATTAGCTCCTTCTATTTCTCTTCTGAGCATGGTCAATATTTCTTTTTCCACAACTGATGTCATGTCAATATTGTCCTCCATATCTTCCAGCTTGTCAGCATTGTCACTGATGTCAAACTTCTCAATCTCTTCATTGATACGATTTAGATCCTCCATTGAGAGGCCGGAGGCAGGGGTTACTGGGCAGTTGCCCTTCAGGTGGACTTTGAGGCTGCAGAGGTGAATGTAGCTCTTATGACAGTGGACACACTTGTGTGGACGTTCCCTGGTGTGAAGACGCTTGTGCAGCTTCAGATGCACAAACTGGGTGAATTTAGCAGGGCACAACTTGCACTGGTAAGGCTTTTCTCCAGAGTGGAGCCGAAGATGGGTCTTTAGGTTGCTGGTGCTGCTGAATCGCTTATGGCAAACCTAATTTTGGAGATGACAAGAAGAAATGAGGAATGAGTGTGAGAGTTTTACTTTTAAAATCACAGAGGACATTATAGCATGTTGAAAAAGCCGCCTATCATTACACTCGGACACTTTCACATTTAAAAACCTAAAAACAAACATTCTCAGATTATTTTTTTAATTATATTGAATAACATTGGGGCTGAAGTTTGTCACAAAGCTGCATCTGGCAAATGGTGCAACAGAGAAGCAGCACAGCCTATGACCTCCCAGTATATGAAGTGCTACATACCTGGCACTCATGGGGCTTCTCGCCTGTGTGGACCAGATAGTGCTTCTGGAGGTGAGCCAGTTGGGTAAACCCTTTGTTGCAAGTCTGACACTTGAAAGGCCTCTCACCACTATGCACTCTCAGGTGGACCTGTTGCAAAACAAAATATTTATTGAAAATTCCTATAGTCATTAAAAGCCTTGAACAGTTGCAAAAGTTACCAGAAGCATCTAATAGACAAGAACATTACAGGGAATCATCCAATTACTTTGCAAGGCAACTTCAGCATTACAACTGTCACTTTTACTACTACTGTACCTTAGTGGCAGTGGCTTTCTAAAATCTGTTCCTTAGAGAAGCCTAGGGTTCCCAGATAAAACTACAGAACCAATATGAGCTTTCTTATAGTAACAATTATGAAAAAGATGAGTCTCTCAAAATTAGGCCAATCCTTTAATACCTACCTTCAAATTTGAGAGCTGGCCAAAGGTTTTAGAGCAAACATTGCATTCATATTTGATCTTCCCATTCTGCTTCTTCAGTGGATATGGAAGAGTTTTGTAACCAGTCACGTTCCTCTTACTTTTAATGAGATTCATGGCTTCTTCACTGCTGGTGGCAGCCAACACTGCTGAGGTAGGTTTAGGTTGCATTATATGTTCTGAAGTAGCTGCTGTGCCAGCTTGAGGGGACCCACTTGTGGGGCTGCATGGTTTGTCTTTCATGCTGGCAGCAGCGCCCGTGATGGAAAAGGCACTGTTAGGTGTTGGTATGAGAAAGTCTCTTGGATGATCAGGTTGTAGCAATCTACGGCTTCCTTCAGATGGCAGTGAACCTGGAAGAGCAGCAGGGTTCAGCACATGATGGGACAGGCTGCCTCCATGCAGTATGTTGCCATAGAGAGGATATATCCTTGGGAAGAGATTGAAATTGTTGATGCCATTGATATTGTTCAAAGCGCTCAGGTTATTACAGCTCATACTGTATGGAGGTAACAGGAATTTTGGATAGTGGGAATTATAGGAGGATAAAAAGGCTGGAGAGAGATGGCTAGAGGGTGCATATCCAGGATAAGACCCCAATCCTTCTGAGCCATGGGGTCCATTCAAGAAAGGGTAAGATTCTCTGTATTCTTGAGAAGTAGGTGCCAGAGGTGAAACAGTAACCCCTGGACTGCTGTGAGGGCTTGAGCTTTTTAAACTTTGGTCTGGGCTGCTCCTTGCTGAAGGACTTGGTGTGGTAGAAGACTGGATGGGGGACGGTGTAATATAGTTGGGTCTTTCCATCCCATAAGCTAGGGAAGCTTTCAAATAGTCTTCTGGCACGTGAGGTCGGATTGGATAGATAACTCGTGGGAAAAAACACCTTTCAGGGCTACAGTTTTTTCTTAAATCATCCAAGTTTTTTTCTGGAGTAACTGGTGAAATGTTGGTCTGGAATAAATCCTTTCCTTTTGAAGGGTTGGATTCAGTTTTCAGGATTTCTTTCACACTGTGCTCTTTCTTTGGGATGCTTTTCTGATAAAGTTCGTCTTTGTCAGTGCTTTGCTGCTTTGGGTTATTGTGGCCTTGTGCTGAAATACAAAGAAAAGGCAGCAATTATATAATAAGCCAATATAAAATTTAAGTACGATCTAACTTCTACAAGCTTAACCATAAGGTCAATGTTCTTGTTGATATGCAATCTTGTAATTCATCCAAAAAGTACATTTCTTCTTTAGATAAAAGTACCTTTGGGTGTAAATATTTCATAAAAAGCAGATCAAATATACATGGTTAATCTAAGAGAGATTAGTGAGTACACACAGAGCTTGAGGTGTCTAATGATGATTCATTCTGAGAGTGTCAGTCTCCACACTTTGCACTCCTTCCACCCCTTTGAATTTAACAAGATCCACTGTCAATTACCTACATAAATTAGATTTCTAATAACTAGGATAAGTAGCATTCGTTAACAATGCAGCTTAACGGGAAAGACTTTGGAGAGCTCAAGCTTTCCAAAACACTCCTCTCCGGAATAACAAGGCATGACAAATCAACCTTTGCCAAACCACAACAAGCACTTCACTAGCCAGTTCAATTACATACAGTACTAAAGAAAACATGCCTGGCTAGGATGAAAGCTTTCTTCAAAAAAGAAGGTATTCTCCATCAGTAAACAGATCATTACTCATTAAACATACTGCTTGGTAACATCTACAACAAAGCCAGCTATTTAGTGCAGATTTTCTGTGGTATTCAGTATGCATAAAACTCCTCTGCTTACAGCTGTATGGTATAAAGACCATTACACTGAGGTAAGACTAAGAAAGACAAGACTGTCTGGCTCTAGCTTAAGTCAAAATGCACATTTCCCCCCAGAAATCTGCATTTCAAAACCAATATCTCCAAGTATGCATTTAAATGTGTTCAGATTGGGCATTTTAGGCTGTTATAGTTAATTTCACATTTTTTTTTAATCCAGACATACACAGTCTACTAATTACCACATAAAAGGACCTTAGGAAAAGGAGAGTTTTGATTTCATTTTAGGAGATTCACTAAAACGATGCACCGATCATTTATAAGAGGCTTTGTTATGTGCTAAATTTACTCGGCATTAGTAATGGCACCATAACGCTTGTGTAGACATCCGCTTGGAGCAAAATCTGCTCCCAGACAGCTATCTGCCAGGGGGTGGGAGATAGCTCCCTGTCCCCAGGAGCTGCCTGCTTCTGGAGCAGGCTACACTACAGGAGCCTGGGCAGGGACTATGTCTCCCCTGCCCTGGCAGCAAGGAGCATAGGGGTCTCCCAGCTTGGGCCCTGAGACAGCAGAGCTGGCACTGGGAGCTCCTTGCTGGTAGGGGCAGGGGAGCCTGTTTCTCCCAGGCTGGAGAGGCTGTTCCTCCCCCTCCCCCCCAGCTCCATGAACTCAGATGGAGACAATGCCCCCCCTGGCCTGGCAGCAGGGAGCTTCCAGCCCCTACTTCCTGATTGCAGAGCAGGGGCTGAGAGCTTGTTCCTAGCCCCCACTCTTGTGATTGCAGCTGCAGTCCCAGGCTGTGCAGGGAAGCAGGGCAGCCTGGAGGTAGCTGGGAATGGTCTTGTTTCAGGCAGTCCCCAGCCAGCACCAGGCTATACATACAGACTTCTCTGTGCAGCCTGGGGCTGGCCAGGAACTGTCCATGGGTTCCAGCCCCATGTCCTGATCAGGTGATCAAGGCACAGGACTTGGAAAGAGCTGCAAGGGTGGAGTAGGTCCCAGTCCCCTGCCCCGATCCACTGGTGAGGCAGCAAGCAGCGAGCTAGCTGCTAGCTGTCCCACTGGTGGATTGGGGCAGGGAGCTGGGACCTGCCCTCCCCTGAAGATCCTTCCAAGCCCCATGCCCTTGATCAGAGATCCAGGCTAGGAGTTCTCTGCTAC
Source organism: Crocodylus siamensis (assembly GCF_052110815.1). Lineage (NCBI taxonomy): Eukaryota > Metazoa > Chordata > Crocodylia > Crocodylidae > Crocodylus > Crocodylus siamensis. The sequence goes on along the minus strand of NC_143395.1, from coordinate 86,456,529 downwards.
TGGGGCAGAAGGACATTGTCCCCATGCCAGCAGCAGGCAGCCCCCAGAGGCCAGGAGGCAACTGTCTCGTGGATTGCTGCTCCCTGCCTGGAGCTCCCCCGGTGACAGGAGGGGCCACTTGCATGGCTGCAGGGACCTGGGAGCAAATCTTCTGCCTAATTCCTGCATGTGTAGATACCCACCCAAAAATCCTTACTGTTCAGTATCTTACTGTACAGTAAATCTAGGCTGGAGTAAACACGTGTGTAGACACACCCTGTGTATATGAGTTGATCAGAAGCTTTCAATTGATAGCAATGAAAAAGTGGTGTTTGATGATCCTGAAGTCTTTTCCCTAAGAATGTCTATCTAGCCCTAGGACTATGCTTGCTTCTTTATTTGTATCAGGGAGAAAAAAACAAACAAAAACTTCTTATTTTTGCTGAATCACCAAAATCCTGTAAACATGCTATTAAGGGCTAATAAGTATGCTCCTTTCATTAAAAACTACACTGTCATCAGTGAATCTATAATATGACACAGTTCCCTATAAGGCAGAGACTTGACCCTTTATTTAAAATATCAGCAGCTTTTAAACATACTCTTCTAGTTGGACAATTCATTTGCACAGTGGCACCCTAAGGGAAAAAAAAGTGAAGAAGCAGCAGGCATGTCTGGGCTTTTTTCAATGAGCAATTTTACATCTGAATTTTTTTAAAAGCATAAAGATATTGAATGAAAAGCATTTGGTGCTTAAATATAGAGGATATCACATAGTAAACACATTGAAGTACAAGGAGTACTTTTCAAACAGTCAGCTTTCTTCCACATTGCTTCTCTAGACACTGAGGTTTAGTTGCTGAAGCCCTCACTATTCTCTTAAAAAAGAATAAAAATAAACTGTAACACTTCACCCTGTAATGTGTAATTAAGAGTCTTGTAGTTGTATAAGACTTAATGGACCTTCAGTGAGAGCCCAAAAACAGACTATTTGTCTGTTGTGTGGGGATATTTGTCTCCCAATCACTTTCATAATAGCATGAAATTTCCCTTTGGTCTTTAACATCTGTTCTGGGCGACCGCTTAAAGCCGTTGGCAGCTAAGATTCTGTCTCATCCCTTTAAGATACTATAAACCACATCAAAATAAACATCATGCCATCAGGCAGAGAAAAATACCTTTTAATTTAATCTTTGCCTATCTTCATGGACTAATAATAAATTATACAACTTCCCACTTGATTCCCACTAGTTCTTGATCTTAGTATATTAGCCTGCTAGGCTTAAGACTTCTACAGTTCTCTGGTAGAGTTTTAGAACTTAGTCATCGTAGTTATCTTAGTCTTATTATCAGCTGCTCCTCACTGAGCCAGCAGCCCAAAGCAAACAATCAGAATGACACTATCAGAAAAGACACTGATCAAGGGGTATGGAAAACTGGTAGGGAAGAGTAGATTGTGAAACTACTAAACAACAACAAAAAATATCATCTTATCAGCCCATCTCAGTCTTTCAGCGGGATCTGTTAAGCAGGAAGTTCAAATTGTCACTTTTGTTTTTTTATGAAAGAAAAGATAGAGGAAGAAGGAGAGAGAACGCTGCTGGATAAGTGGCACAGAAACCCAGACTGTCTTAGATGAAGGAATACTCTTACTGTGATCAGAGTAAGGTAGTTAACCCTGTTAGAATGAAGCCAGGCAGCACGCAGGGCAGGGTGGCATCTACTAACTGGTTCAGAAATGTACTTCTCTTTTCTAACTTCTCTGAACCGTTAATCTTTAAGGTGTTACCTTGCCTTCCCTTCTGTCTTACCTTACACCACCCTAACTGTTTAGTTTCATCATCGTATGTGCTATATTTGCTGAAACAAATTATGTATGGAATATGACTTCCTTGGTACAATAGTCCAACATCCCCCCTTAGTAGGCTAAACAAGTGCCAATTCACTTCTGGGGTCTCAACACTTTCCCTTCTACTAATTCACTTGATTAGTAATTTAAATGTATCTTAAAAATATCTGGGAAATAGTGATTGGATTGGAAAGGATATATATCCATTACCAAGTGACATATATTTCTGGAATAAGACGGAAAGTATATAGGTCACATCAAACAAGCACATGAATGTATCAATGCTCTTCTCTCAGAGTATGATCCCATTGCAATTAATGAAAAGACTTCTTTCTTATATTAGCAGATACTGGCCCAAGCCATACTGAAGGGCAGAGAGGAACATAAAATCTTCATTACTTAAAAGTTTTATTAAGGTGCTCAAGAAAGAACACATCTGAAGCCACTCCACTGAATTTAATTTGAGGCTTCTTTTTACAAATCTCCGAACAGCTATCAGTCTACTCTCAGTTCTGGCTCTCCTAACTGCAGTTGGAGATAGATATAATACAAAACAAAAGATCTGTTTTTTTTCTAAAACCTTGAAAAACGGTTGTAGGCGGGTAGAGTCATTTCAAGAGTAAAATGCTACTGAACACTTCGAGTGGTAAAGTTTAATTATGCCGATTCACATTTTCGATCTAGATTAAGAACCTCCCTTGCTAGTAGAAAGAGAACCTAGAAGTCCTGTAGTAGGCAAAACAAAGAGCGTTTCCACTCAAACTGAGAATGGAGACCAACATTTAGAAGTATATAATTTGATCATCTGTTTTCTAAATGTGTCCAGAACTGTGAGACTTTTAAAAACATTTTGCACAAGAATGGTCTTTGAAAGAATTTTTGATTCTAAACATTTTAAAAGGGGGTAAGAAAAGTCAAGTTTACTCTAAAAATTTAGTTTTTGAAACTAAGCTCTCACAGAACCTAAAAAAATCTCCACAAAATACTTCCATGACTTTTTTAAGATTCTACAGGAAGATGTGTGTAATTTTTTTAAACAAATATTTCCTGTCAACCCAAACACTAGCTTTAAAACCAGAAAGTGAATGTGACTATAAAACACAAGGGGAAATTGTTAGCACATTTTAATTGTTTAAGCAAAGAAAGATGCAAAATGTAAGACAGCCAGCATAAAGAATGTAAAGAAATGCATATTCTTTAAATATTCAATTTTAATGACAATTGGTAGAAAAAGAAATGTTAAAGGGGCACTTTCTCAATTAAGGATTTTTTTTTAAAATTAAGTGTGCATATTATATTTCCAAACCTCTTGTTCAAGTTTATCAAAACAGGGTGTTACCTATCTATGCTTGCATAATGGGACAAACTTGTCATGATAGCAGGAAGTTGCATCATCTTATGACACAATGCAAGCAGAATGTGTTGAATCAGGACATTAGTTTAATGCAGGTGTATTTTGGAGTAGTTAAAAACAAAAACAACCCTATGAAATATGCCAGATCTATCAAATACTAGTTTCTCTGGGACTCCTGTATCCTATACCTGTTATGCCAAACACAACCATGCTCAAAGATTAAAGACTATGAGACTTCACTTGGAAACATGACTTAGTAAGTGCAGCAGGTTTGGTGAATTAGTGGAAATTTTCTTGTTCAATAGACAGCTGAAAAATCAAGTGTCTAAAGGTGATGTTCTTCATTGGCATAGTTGACATCTTAATAGAAAATGATGCCTATATATAAAAAAAAAAAAAAGGAGAATGGGAAATAAGATTACATTCCCTTCTGCCAGTAGAATATAGAATCCTCATCCTGAAAATACTTTGTAATTCCTGCATGTACTTTAGTGTTTGCAGAACTCAGCCTGAGATCCTGATTCAGCAAAGTACTGAATGAAGCCTATTTAAGTCCATTCAGAAGAGTAAATGTTTAAATACTCTTCTGAATGTGGATGCTTTCCTGAATAATAGCTAAAACGAGTTAAATCAAGAAAAGTTTGCTGTTACAGAGACAGGTCGGTGTGATAGGTGGATGAGTGTATATACTTAGGAGCTAAATGGTGGTTTTGACATCCAAAGTCCTTAATTACAAGGAATAAAGCTAGAGAAATTCTAGAATAAAGGAAGAGAAATCTTTCCCCAATTAATTTTATCATGGGACACACTGATCCACAAGCTGCCCAGATCAACAAAATGACTTAGGTGCCTAAATCCAGTAGCATGATTCTTAAAAACCTTGCCTGTGCTCTCAGGTGCCTAAAGCCCATAGCCATCTAAATTTTTGCTAGTAAAATTGTCCGAGTTCTGGATCTTTATACACCTAGGACAAAATTTTTGCTAGTAATGTTGTCTGAGTTCTGGTTCTTCACACACCTAGGATGACTGCCACTTGGTGGGTGCATCTACATGTGTGCTTTACTGTGGAGTGGATTAATTAGCTCTGCAGTAAAGCATCACAGTCTACATGTGTGCCAGTATTATTTGTAATATAATATGGCTGTAAGATAGTACTATCAGAGACAGTACTTTCTTACAGCAGACTACTTAAATGCATGTGTACACTGCGATAGGGGCTGGCTGAGGCACGAAGGTGCTAAAGTGTGGAGGTGCCTGCTGGCTAGTCCTGCACTATAACACCCTTGTGCCTGATGCTACTGGCCAAAGCCAGGGCTGATTCTCTAAGCTCCCTGCCAGTCAGAGGCTGCTCTGCCCTGGCTCTAACTGCGGCAGTCCCAGGCACACATGAAAACGCTTGCCCTGGAGCAGGTGACTCCAGCATGAACTGTGCTGGAGTTTATTTTATCGTATTAATTGCTTGTGTAGATGCACCTAGCTAACTTGCTGTGCCCTGTCTTAGGCCTAATGGGATCCCTAGTCTAGGTGTATCTCTGCTTAATTCTCCAGGAGGACCTGAGTCAATAGAAGTGCTCTGAGTATGCCTAACATGCATCAGCTCTATAGAAATAATCATGTTTGTGCTACTTCTTTCAAAAACACAGCTGTAGAAAGAGAGGTCAGTGGTTTCATCCTCCTTTCATAAAGGAGCACCTGACAAGCTTTAAAAGCCATGGGCTGGAAAGCTTCAGTGGTGCATCAGTGACAGGGGACTTTGCTCTGCAGGGGCCAGGCACCTGGAAGCTGCACCCATGCTGCTGATGCTTCTCCACCCCCAGTTCTCCAGCTGTGGTATTAGCACAGCTTCCAGGTGGTGGGGACTGAGCCGGGGCTGGGCAGCTAGAAGCTGTGGCTGCACTGCTGCTGCTTCTCCCCACTCCCCATGACACAGACATAGTTGGAAGCTGCCCAGCCCCAGTGCAGAAACTCACAGGTGGGGAGTGGGGAATGGGAAGCAGTTAATGTGCAGCTTTTCACTGCCCAGCTCTGCTGCAACTCTGGCATGGGTGCAAGCAAAGCTCTGTGGCTGCATGGACCAGACACAGTGGTTCTGCAAGCAAACCCTGCTTTAATACTATAATTCAGTAGTTACAGCACCTGCCTAGCATGAGGGAGACCTTGTTTCTATGCCCATTTCAGCCTGAAGTTGTCCAAACCCACATCTCCTATCTCCAAGAAGAGCACCCAGACCACTACGGCTAAGGCTACACTGGTTTAAGGTAGTGGAAAATCTCCACCACTCTTGTTGAGCCTGTGCCACATTACAGAAAATAATTAAAAATTCCTTGAGCCTGAGAGGCAGCCCAACACTGTAACCTAGTGAAGGAAAGCCCTGGCTTCCAATGCAAAGTCAATAGCTTGTTCAGGATCATAACAATCCAGGATCAGGCCACCTGGATTTTATCTCAGCTTGGATACTGTCCCGAAAGCAAGAGTCACTGTATTTATTGAGCTTTCTCATGTAAGTTGAAGATATGGTGGGTGGTTATCTGCCAAGTTTAAAAATGTACAAGATGTGGTGACTGAGAAAAAGGAAGAGCAAAACTAAAAGGACCTACCAGCTGAATTAGTGCTGGTATACCAATCCATCTAATGAGAAGCATCATTTGCAATGTCACATTCAGTGCTTCTGTAAATAGTTTACAAACTACATGCTGTATCTTTGTGGGTCCTATAGAATTTCTACAAGAATTTGAGAAGAGATGTTGAAAATGTGAATGAGCTGAGGAAAAACTATAACAAATTTGGATGACCTGTACATGACCAGTGCCCAGATCTTCACACAGTAATTAATGACAGTCCATTTGGAATCTAAATACACATGTACATTTTCAATGCAGACTTTTGAATATACCATGAAAGTGGGAAAATCTAGGGTATTAGTATGAATCATAGGTATTGATTTTTAAAAGAGAAGTTGTTGAGGTATTTGTGTAGGATTTTATCTGATAATTCTCAGATTATAAACCAATAACTGTTTAAATTTTTAATAATCTGTTTATATTTAAATAGACACAGGGAATTTTTTAATTCCCTCTTTCTACTCTAAGCCACCTACTGTGACACAACAGATGATGAAGCTATATAATTATATAACATATTATTAGATCATACAGGCAGAAGAGACATTACTAGCATTCTTTGTTTATACTGTAATCCACTTACTGAGATTCATCATCGTCAGCTCTCCGGAGGAAGGATAGTGAAGTCTCTCTGCAAAGTCTCGACAATACCACACAAGTAGTTCTTGGTTGGCAGGGATGGGCTTGATGGTGTAGAAGTAGATGTTCATTCCATTTTGACAAGCAGCCAAGTTCTGTTCCTGAACAGAATGGCCTGGATTCACATAGCGCATCCAGTTGCTCTTGTCCTCATTAAATCCATCAATGAAGTGGTGAAGCTCACCACTGGAATAGATCTGGAAGAGAGAGGAAGCAAATATGAATATATACATTGAATGGAGTGTATATATTCACATGCATATACATTAGGTGTGCACTCTAAAGGACAACAGATACAGGTACCAATATTCACCTAGGAAAAGGTGGGTGACCTTTCCCTAAGGCATCCCTCTCATTAAGAAAAATAAAGCTTACTCTAGAGGATAGACACACTCGGTTACCTTTTTCATTTCTGTTTAGTCAGTGTGTTGCTCAGTTAAAGCATACAACCAAAAGAGACAATTTGGAATTAAGAGCTCTCTCTACATTAGCAGTCTACCTTGGAGTTCCTTTTCTGCTGCTATGATCAACAAGTAGGTGATACCAATGACTGCAGGTTTGAGTGCGTGCTTGTATTAATGCTTTGAGTCACCTGTGTATAAGACTGACTAAGCTACGTCAGTCTCTTTCTCAGCTTTTTCTATGGCCTCTGTGCTTGCAGTTTCCTACCACCCCCGCCCAGAGGCTTAAACTATGCAAACATCCTCCACCCCCCCCAAGTCCTAAAGTAACACTTGCTCATACTTGGAATGTAGCCCTTTTGTAGAAAGGTTGGGTGGGGCAAAGATGAACTTCACCTGCCACAACTAAGTGAAGACCTGGAAAAGGGCCAGCATTTGACAGTCTATGAGAAGTCACTTTTCCTCTCAATGCACATGCCCATGCTTGCACATTTTTAAATGAAAACGTCTTGGCAACATGGAGGAGGAAAAAACCTAATGCAGAGTGAGGCTGTTATCTTAAAGCAGTAAGAATATGAACATTAATAATCTAATGAATTTGACAAATATATCCTTTAGAACTAAAATGCTTTATTCTTGGAAAGAATTAAATTCAGCACTGCTATGTGAAGTTCATCCACTGAAGAATTCAGAGTTACACACTAAGTGATCAGGTAAAAGTAGAGCCTGAGGTTGTGAGTGATTTGGATCTATAAAGAAAAGCAGGCACATTTTATCTGAATGTGAAAACACTCTGGGGCCTATCCCGGTCTTTGTGCTCATACTACTTTCTTTTTTCTTTTGAATGGCAGCAGTTCAATTGAGAAGTTAAAAAAAAAAGAAAAAAGGAAAAGGCAGACTGGCCCTTTAATGCAAGCAGTAAACACCAGAATCACTTTCTTTTAAGAGTAACTTCCTGTAAATTGAGAAGGGGGAAATACATGTGGCTTCATCAAAGAAGCTTGTGAGAGATTTTGCGGTGTGTTTGTTATGAGAAAATGGAACAGAGCCGGGTGAATTCTGCTATCAAGAGGAGTTTTCAAGTTTCTTTGTTTACTCCGAATTGCAAACTTCCAGGAACTTGGGGTTCCATTGCTCTGCACTTCTACTAGAGACGGAAGCTGCTTTCTAAAGCTGCACTGAATGGTTTCCAGTCACCCTTCCATAGATAGTACAACTTACTGTACTTCTTTTTTTTTTTCCTTAAAAAAAAACAAAAAAACACACATCAAACCTATGAGGTCACACGCCCCCACACCCACGCAAAACTGAATTCTGCCATCTCACCAGATTTCCATGTATTATCAAGAAGATAAAATGTGCTGAGTCATCATACAGTTACAAGAAATGATGTCACTCTGGGGTTTGCACAGCTTTCATATCCCTTCTCTTCAAATATGTCATTTGCATGGAACATTTCTGTTCACACACAGCAGATGTTTCTATTCCTGCCAGCAAAATCAGGATTCCTTCTGTAACATGTGGGAAGATATCTCCCACAATTTCCTTGAATGTGCAAGGCTGTTTCAGGCCCTTAGGAAGGAATTCATCTGAATTACAGCAATGTGTCTTGAATGAATCAAGAGATTGTAACAGTAGGTTTAGTAATGCTTAGAAGGCTGCTATATCGTTTCCCCAAAAGGCTTTTACCTTCAGACTTACAGTCCTCTCACCATTTGCTTTCTTACAGAATTCTGCAAACTAGTTAAAACCCTCTCTCCAGATTTGCTGAATTATTCCCACTTGGTCTAGTTAGGCAAGCATGCCTCTCCCCTTTGTTAGACCTAAAATCTTGGTCACAAAAGTGAAACACTTGAGCACCTTGTGAATATTGTCACCCGTGTAACACTGCATATGCTGCATTAGAGAAAATGTAAGGGCACTGAAATGAGGCAACAATACTTAAAAGTAAAAAGAGACACCAGAAAGAGCTATTTAAAAGTCACTAGAAGTAAAGCTATTCTTTAACCCACAGGGAGCAGTGTTCTTGATGGGTAAAGAATATGGCAAATGTAAGGGTATTAAAAAACACACCTGGGGCTGACTGTGAAGCAACTTGACTCAGCTCCCAGTGACAAAGCTCAGATTCAGTGTAAAAGTCGCTTTTCCCACCCACCCTTTTATTGAGAACTGCTGTAATATGCCTTCTCTGTGACTGGAGGGCAACAAAGTCAGTTTTGTGGAGGCAGTTAGGGCACAGTTAATGAAGTACTTAGAAGTAGTAACATGTTTGTGGAGGAGGTTGAGGGATTAAAGTTCATTCAGGTTTCTTGATAAAAAGGAGAAGAGAGGAACCATATTAGGCCTCCAAGTTAGGGCTAGCAGACTAGTGGAGGGTAACGAGTTGGGAGGCAGGGCGGAAAGAATATCTTGACTCTTCAGGTTGCCTACCTTAGCAACACAGATCTTTCAGGCTCCAGAGAGAGGCTTATCACTCAGTAACATCATACTAACACTTCTACCCTCCATTCTCAAGGTGCTGACACTCCCATGACATATAGTTACTTATCCTAGCATTTTCTCAGCTAGCTTTAGAAGTGTGTGCAATTTAAACTACATGTATTGAAGAGATCAACACTATTTCAACTGCTCAACGTAAAAAACACTTTCAGAAGATTTTAATAATTGCAGAGAAAAGATGACATAATACTTTCTACCCTGTCATTAATTTTCAAGTATGTATCAGCTAGGAAAAGAAAAAAAAAAAATCAAAGATATGGGATGTGCCGAGTCTTTAAGGATCCCTGGTTTCCCCATGTGAAAATGCAAACTGACCTACTCTAACAGCAAGCAAAACTGCTATTTCTTTATATATGAAGTATTGATGTGTTTCAGAAGGCAAAGTCAAGAACAGTTGTGTATCTGTCTCCCTTACTTTCCACCCACGCTGTCCCCATTTCCAAGAGTGCCAGACATTTACTCAGCTTAGTTTACCACGTTCACTCAGATTTCAGTTCATCTAGAGCAAAGAAATAGCCCCCTGCACTTGCACGGTTCTGAAACAGGAAGTGACCCAGCTTTTCAGCTGTACTCATTTAGTGATCTGTTTACTGCATCAACATGGAGCTGTGTGTGTTTTTTCCCTTGCTTACCCGCCAAAAGTATTTTCTGTTTGCATTCTTGGGAACCGTATCGGTGGTATAGATCTCTCCTACCAGGGGTCCAAAGCGTGTTCCTTTTGGGATGTACTCTTTGCTTATAACTCCAGTAACCTACAAGAAGAAGAGCATGAGATCAGCCCATCTTCAAGAGAAAAAAAAAGCATCACTTCTCCTGTTCTTATGACAGAAACCCCAAAGCACAACATAATGGCAGTGAGAAGTCAGCAAAACAGAAACACCAAGCCATGTTAAGAGCATATATAAAACCTCTGCCAAGTTACTTCATACTTTACTGAAAGATATGGAGGGAAGTAATTAAGAAAAGTAGGGGAGCATAATTAGGTATAACTGCCCTTTTGGAAGTGTGTGTGTGTGTGTGTGTGTGTGTGTGTGTGTGTGTGTGTGTGTGTGTGTGTGTGTGTGTGTGTGTGTGTGTGTGTGTGTGTGTGTGTGTGTGTGTGTGTGTGTAAGAGAAAGAAGAAGAAGAAACAACAAGCAAAGCGTTACTGGATTAACCAAATTTGTATAAGCCAGTATCACCAAAATTATTTCCCCCCTCCCCATCCCCCCCTTTAAAAAAAGAGGGTTAAATATGTCACAGTTAAAAAAAACAGCAAGGTACCAGCATGTAGTCTATTGGTACTAGCATTGCCTTCCCATCATTATACCTGTAACTTTTCCCCAAAGGTCAGTGTCAGTCACAAGAACCAATAATATTCACTAACAATTAACTGTCTGTTGGTGTGTAGCTATGTCTGGTGGTTTCCTAAGCATATTCAGTACATTCTCCAGTGAAACTTTTACTTTACACTGGTACCCTTTCCAATGTCAACAAGGAAACCAACCAAAATCTACAATTCTTCTATTGACATGTAACTTAAAGCTACAAACAATATGAATGACTTTTGGAGCAGGTACTCACAGATTACCTTCTTTAAAACTGAGACAGAAGTTCCAGTAATAAAGGTTAAGCTGGTTTGATCAAGCAGAAGGCATGAGTTTTTGTGAAAATGCTCTGGCATACCAAATGTAAGATACGTATACCGGTTGTTCAGCTTCCTCCTTGACAGTAATTATACTAAAAAAGTCACTGACCACAAATCAGGAAGCAATTCATCATTATTCAGAAGAACGTGCCTTTGAGTAACCCTTTACAACACACTGCTGAGTTATTGGTTTTGTCTCTTCCCTTTCCCCACCAGCCATCTTATTTTTCTTGTGTTTAAACAATATGTTATAAAAAAGAGTAATTCTGTAAACCAAAAATCAAGACTTCACAAGACTGATATTACAGCTCAAGTATGGAGGGGAGTAAAAATACCATTAGGTTGGTTAACTTTACTAAACTGTCATGGTAAAACTATCACATCCCCCTCTTGGTCCTTATTAGATAATAATGCTCATTATGCCAAGCTAGAATCATGGAACAATACAAGTATAGTAGAATTTACTGATTTGCTCTAATTACTGAGTGCCTGTGGAGATTCCTAACTTCTTGTTAATTATCAAGAAAACACCACAATTAACAAAACTAATTAAAAGTCATCAGCATTTGTGAATAAGTATGTATTTGGGGTACCATGCTGTATACTAGTTACTATTACCCAAAGAGACCTTTCATTGTAAATACTGATCAAGAACTGGAGTTCAACTTATGTGTGTGAGTGAGACAGAGGGAAGAGAGACTGGTCTGTGTATTAGTGAAATAAGAATTCAGGTTCTACTGCATACTGCCTAGACATAAACATGCCCAAGATGGTTCTCTTGGTTTGTAACTGACAACATAGACAATTTCTTAGCAAAACTGTATTTAAAATGACAACATCAAAATGAGAAGAAACTGATGCAGAGTTAAGAAGAGAATCCATTAACAGGAGGAGTGCCATACATATTTGCATATGTTTATGGTTTACATTAAAAAAAATAGCAAGTCAATACAACTAAATGCTCCATTAATTTGTGCATCTGGACTGGGGAAAAAGAGAAAAGGGACGTCCAGAAATTTTCCTACACCTACCACAAGTTGAAACATGTTCAGTGGCCCAGTTTTATTTTTGTCCTGCTTCTACATTTCTCATAGAGAGCTGAAAAAAGCAGATGTTCTTTTCATCTTCCCCATATATCTTCATTTACATCCATCTGCCCTTTCAATAAAAGTTCACAGCCAAAGCATAAAACATCCTAGCAGTTTAACTGTAAGGTATCTTTTAACTCATTCCCAGTTTTAAAAATATTTTGGTCTCAATTAAGATTTTAAGAATGTTCAGAAATCACTACTGCTTGAACCAGTCAGCTTGAAACGTTTGTTGTACTGGCTTCTCAGTTCCAGCTGATGCTTTTTGGTATTTATTGTATACAATATTTGATTCTTCCCCAGTACCTGAAACATTTATATTATTATCTGATAGTTGCCTTCTGAAGACAGTTTAGTAAACTACATTTTAGTAGTTTCTGTGAGCATTTTTCAATCTCTGACTAAACTTGTTTATTCCCATTTTACTTGCCATGGTTTCTGATTAGAGTATCTATTACATATTGTGTCTCCCTAGAGACTCAGTAGTTATAAGTAGCATTAAACTGAGAATCATAAGTCAGCTGAGGCACACATTTGCATTACAAAGACAACTCAGAGTTCTAGATCTCAGGTCAAGCAGGAAGCTGCTCCCATCCCATAAGCAAGGTCAAGGAGACTCTTGTCAGGGTATATAGCTCAGTGGGATTTAGTAACTGTGCTTGATGGCTGTTGGTAATCAAGGTTACCTAGGACTGTTCACAAACAGCAAAAATACGGCAGAACTAACGCAAAAAGGAAGTTGGGCGTTAGCTGCTAAAAAGCACACTCAGATCAAGCATTTCAAACTTCTGTCCACAAGGTGTCCTTCAGCACACTCTCCCACATGACGATGATACTGTATGTAGTCACCACATTTTGTGGATGAACATTAGTCTGATAATGGGCTCTTTCTTCACAAATGAATGGCTTCTAGAAACATTTAAGGAATTTCTTTTATCGTTGGCTCTCAAATTTGGAACTTTGTAATAAAGAATACATTTTCAAAATTAGTTCTTTCATGTATATATACACATTTTATTTTCTTTCTTTTAGCACCAGAGCCGCATTAGCTTTCTTAGTACTACCGCAAACAGTCTGGCAGTTGATACTTATTTCCATTCTCAGAAAAACAATACTTCTACAATAATAGTAAAAAACACAAATCATTGCAACTGTGGTAGCATCTCCATGACATGCATAAGACATGGTACTACAGGGCTAAAAGAGTTGAAATACTTCTGGCATACCTGGTGCATGACAAAATGAACACTATCTATTCAAGCTAAAAGAACCACGTTTTTGGCATTTAGGGTGAGGTAACTGCTTTGCTGCAAGTAGTGAGCTGTGAAGTCTCCAACGGTCAGGTCCGATATTACAGGTAACAAAACCACGGCAGTATTTTGACTGGTACTGCATATGTGTAAGTCAAAGAATTGACTTTCTACTCTGCTTGAGCTCAAGTATGTTCAAAAGCCTATTAAAATGCAGTGTTCACCTAACCCAGGAAGGAAACACCACTGGAACTGACCAGGGTCCTAATGAATTACTGCTGGGGCAAGGCTGCTGTATGCCTTCTATAAACACATCAGTGAGAAGTTGAAAAGCTTCAACACTTTCATGCTTCATCTACCCCCACAGAAGCCATTCCACTGGATGCTTTATGGGCAGCACTGACCCCCCTGCCATTTCAGCGTATCTGTCTCTGTCAGCAGGCTGGGTCACAGAGCACATCCTGACAAGTCATGGCTCCCAGACAAAAAACAGTATTCCTTAGGTTCTCATTTTGATATTAAAAAGGAATAAAGAAGTATAAATACTTATCAGTGGCAGAGAGAACTAGACAATAATGAATATCCATTCTGAGGAAAGGAAGCCCATGTAAATGAAGCTAATGAATTGTATTTTTTCACCTTCTTTCTACACTCTATTTTAAGCACAACAGCATTTTCCAAAAATAAATCTGGAGTGGGTATCCTGTGTGTTGGGGCCGAGTTATTTTCTTTCAATTACTAGTCATATATTTATCTCAGTTCCACAGAACTGATTCTTGTTTGTATGAAACAAAACTGAACATTTCTACCAAATCGACTAGAAGAAAACCGAGGCTGAATCAAGTTCTGCAGCCTGCCATTTACTTTTTAAAGGGATGTTCAGATTTAATTTCTACTATACATAATTAAGGAGGAAACAAAATGGCTTCAGAGAATTATCTCTAAAAAAAAGGCATGTGAACTTAGCAAGCTATACTTTATTAACAGTATTGGTCTAATGCTAGTCCCTGTCAGGAGAAGCCTTATTATAGAAAGGACTGCATACAGAATCTAATACTGCATGTAATGGGGTTTCAACACTTACACTTCTCTATGTGCTTTTGAAAGGACAGGATAAGTGGTGTGTTAGGATCCCAAATATCTAGGCAGTATCCTATACTAGGAAGTGCTTCTGAGATTTTAAGCTGATGGAGGAGAAAGGAAATTCCTTAAAAAAAAATGCTTGAAAATATTGATGTAAAAAGATTATTCACATCTATTATTGTAAAATACATTTTTTTATCACTGTTTTTCATACAGCTTTCATTAAGTACCCAAATGAAGCAAAAGTGACCTGACATATTTAAAAAAAACATAGCATCCTTCAAGTAAATCTAACAGCCTCAAATGTTAAGAGCAGAAGCAATTCATTAAAAAAAAAAATGCTGATGCATATTGTGAGTTCATAATGAAAAATGTGTCCTTCAGAAAAATCCCCCAGCCAAGTCCAAGAACAAACAAGAGCATGATGCGTCATGGAATCTTTTGCTGTTTCAATAAATCTTTGAAAGGAGTTACGGGATTAGCAAAGTTAAAAGATTCATGCTCAGAAAACAAAAACAAAACAAAACATGCATACACCACAGTAGTATTCCTACTCCCATGAGACATTCAACACGAAACACACATCTAATCCTGATACCATTGGTATTTCACAAGCCATCTACTGTCGACTTTTTGGCTCACACATTGACTCAAGAATTCCAATCTTTCCTCAAAATGAAGCCACAATTATTTTCCCCCAAATTAACAAGGAATACAATTTAGACGCACGCATACGCATCGAACCACCCACCCACACAGAACCTAATTCTTATCTCGCCCCTTTTCAAATGAAGAACAGCTATTAGAGTTATGCTGGTTTTACATTGCAGTAAGATCAGAGTCAAGCTCCCTTTATCTTGCTTCCTCCCTCCCACTGCTTGGGTTTGATCCTGTGAACACTTAGGCACACAAGCCATGTTATTAAAATTGGCAGCAGGACAAAGCAAACACGTAAAATGAGACAGAAAAAAAATAGATTCAGAGTCTAAAAGTGGCCATGATGAAAGTAATAAGGAATGTGCTATGCAATTATTTTACTTTCTTGACAAGTCAATAGGTGAGTACATTCCTATAAATTTAATTCTATGGCTTTAACAGAAGGGGACTACTATCAGTAGATTAAAATGATAGAAATCAAAAAGTTCCTCCTTTTTCTTACTACATGTGCTGCTCAGCACAAATGCAACAGAATGGGGAACAAAAGAAGGATGTTCTATATTGAGGCTCCCTCTAGCAAAGGATCTAGATTGGTTATATTTTAAGAAGGAATTGGAAACTGTTCAACAACTATAAAAAAATACTTCAAAGCTCGTAACAATCCTAAGCCAATTTACAGAGCTGAGCACTAAAGTAAGAAAATTATCAACTCCTACACACTGGTGTTTCCTAATACACCGCAGGGAATTTATAAAAAAGTTTCTCTGATTTCTTATTGTGGCTACAATATTACATGGAGGTAACAAAGCAAAGAACTGGAGGAGCCAACATGTTACTGGCTATCTGTCTAGTAGTTAAGTAAATTGTCTTGCTACACGTTCAGTGTCATCAACAAAGAGAGAGTGTTTAAAAAGTATGGATCATAATATTGCATAGTATTACACAATGTTTAACTCACAAAACAAACAAGTTATTTGCATTTTCAATTTTTTAACATTCCTCCATTCAGCAGGGGAAGGAGGGTAAGATTTCACATGGATGTTTGATCTTATCCTGATCCCAAACCACTGTATGTTCTATGGGGTACTGTAGGACCAAATGCAGCTATGCCACTTTATACACAAATACAGCTATGCCACTGGAACTCAGCTCAAATTTCTGTACATGGGACTGAAAGAATAGACGCAGCACCATGGTACTTGTTTTGGGAGGATACACGAGAGAGAGAAGAATGTGCTTAAATTCCATTTCAGATCTGTGGTCAGTGCATTTAGCCAGAGTAGCAGCACAGGTAATAGCTGCCATACCACAAGTCACAATACAAGGAGAAATGAAGGGTTGTCCCTAGGATTACTACCCTGTTAAACATCACACCTAGCGATAATAGCTATTGTATGTGAAGAAGTAAACACATAAGCAATTGCTCATCCAGGCTCTTTTTTCTCCCCAGCCCTTCTGAAACAACAAAGACACATACCTGCTCCAGAGGCAGGCATAAAATATACTTGAATGTCCAGCTACGAGTAAAAGATACTGACCCAGATAAACAACATCCATAGTAAGTCATGGAGACAATTTGTTATGTGATTCTTGCCGGTTTTACTACTACTTTATTTAATAGATGAGCAAGTGTTTTGAGATTTTAGGAAGTTAAAGTAAAGCAAGCTCATGTGAAGGGTAAAGCAATTTCATAACCAAAAACCAGAAATAATTAAATTCAGATCCAGGAATTTCTCTCTTTCTTTTAAAAGCTATTTATTGTACAACTGAGAAACTTCAAATCTCTGGGCCAGAGGCAATGAGCGGACTAGGAAAAAGAAATCTAAAAACTGGCACAAAAGACTGCCCTATACTTTAAACATGCATATTTGGCCACACACTGACTTATGCAAAGATTATACTGTTTGCTATTTGGTATGGAGTGTCAAGTGATAGACGATTAGTTTTCAATTTCTTAATGAATAAAAGGATCTTTCTTCAAAGCCGTGGAATAGAAGTGTAAGCTAGTTATTCTTCAAAGCACTGTGAATTGGCTGGCTAGCCCTAGCCTTCCCCAGCAAACTGCTGCTTACCTCTTTACAGTTTGATGCATATTTGAAAGTCAAGTTCCTTGGCAAGGAAGCCTCTGCCTGAGTTATGTTGCCTCCATCAGTGCTAGGATCCCATGGGTGATCATTTACGATGTACGTGCACTTCTCTTCAAAATCAGCCTCTGTCCACAAAGTCATGTCAGCATCCTCCATGTCCATTTTCATTGTCCAGTCTGTCCCTTTTACAAGCAGTTTGAAACTCACAGAGTCCGAGCTACACTGTGTGGCAGCCTGGAAAAGAAGAAAACAACCTTTAATCCCCATTGTCCTTCAGTTTTTGTGGTTTCCTTTGAGACAGTGTGACTAATACTGTAGTCTGTGACACTTTAAAAGCGTATGCAGGATAGCTGGTACTGTTGAGTAATAGCCAAAAAAGCAGTAGAAGTAAAGCTGCTTTGACTGAAGCAATGTCTTAAAATGCCAGCCTTAGTAACAGGGATCCAGTGGAATGGGGGAAAATCCCAGAGACTGACAACTGCATTACCTTTCTCCAGATCCTTTCCTTAATGTCTCATGAGAGGAAGGGGGAAAAAAATATTCCATGTCCAAGAGACTGTGGGGTCATGGCTGCAAGACCACTTAGTGCTTGTGGAAAAGCTGCCTCAGAAAAGTGTCACAAACAACGAGAGGAAGAGGAAGGAGCTGCTGTCTGCGTCTGAATGAAGCTAAAAATGGAAAGCGCATGTTGGAGGAGCGGAACCCAGCCTTGCCTTTTCCAAATGGGGAAGCCTGAACTTTCCCACCAGCTTTCAACACACAAACAACTTTCAAAACAACCTGGCCCCCCGCCTGACGTCCTCTTATCCTTTGGCAAAGAAGGCTGAGAAAGTCTGCATCCTGCCAGCATCAGTGGAGCAACAGCCTTTCATAAACCACGGGAACATACTCCCTTGGACCAAAAAAAAAAAAATTCTTATATGACTTTGACTTGATGCTATCTCAAAACTTTAAGCTTGAAGGACTAAATTAAATCCCCATAAGAAAATTCTGCTGAGTCCTTGCCTGTTCCAAGACAGAAATGCTTTCAAATGATCAAACAGGTATTAAAACATATTTTGTTCCTAGAGGATACACAAAACTAAAAGCTTCTTTTTAAGCTGATAGGGGTAAAACACGAACCCCATTAAAAACATTTTTCCCTGTAAAATATCCAACTACTATAGAATTTCACCCTGGAGTTCCTCTTCTCTCCACCCCAATAAAAAAAAAAAGAGAGAGAAAGAGAGAAATTTCTGGGGAAAAGAATCAAGAACTCTGTCACTGTCTGAGTCGCAGTTAAAATAAAACATCAATTGACCCCACTGAGACTTCCTTTCTGGACAAAGTAGACGCACATTAGAATTCCAGTGGATGTCCTAGAGAGGGTCAAATACTTGCAAGAACAAAGTCTACTGCATTTTTGCTGCCTCAAAATACTTTGACAGATGTACAGTGCAGTCTCTCACTACATCTAAAGGATTGAAGATGTAGTGAGAGACTTCTTCATGCTTTGGTCTAACATACAGAAAAATTATCAGCTAACATACTTACTGAATTTGAATGTCACGAGAAGAGGGAGGAAAAAAAAAAACTAATAGTGAAACTCAAGTAAACTGACAGTTACATCTAGAAGTGAAAGAGTTAATACTACAAGATTAGGTTTCCAAAACTAAACACAGAAGACTCTAGGAAGAAACACTGCTATGTATTCCAAGTGTTCAGATGAACACAGGATAAGGTCAATTTTAGATCCAGAAAAAAAGGAATCATGCTCCTTACCAAGGTCGAGTCCACAAATAATTCCAAACAGCAGCCCAGCGTTTAATGTAAGTCTCACTCATATCTACAGAGTAAACATCTCTTCTTCCTTCCACTTGCTGTTTTAGAGTACAACTGACTCACACCTAGAGAGTTAAGTCTTCTGGCTTGCGCTCTGCTTGCTCACTGGCTCGTTCTCTGTCAGACAGGTGCTGCTGCACTTACTGCTTTTGCCTCTCAGAAACACTGGAGGGCTGAGTGTTACAAGAATACTTTCAGTCTGTTAGCTAAACAGCTTGTTCCTTTCCCCTCCCTGTTTCAGATTTCCTTTAGCCACTCATCTGATTTATTCAAGAGTCACGGCTGCAGGGGTGGGGCTATACCTGTAACACAGAAACTCTGATCCAACCAAGGGGAATTTTCTTTTTTTCCTTTCTGCCCAAATTTCCCTGTTGGTTCACAGGAACATCAGCATTCCCTAACAGCCTGCCTTAGTTCTGCAAGACCACCACCTATGACCTTAGTCATACGTTATCCAGTTTCTACTACAAATCCATTCATCAGCCACTTTTTTAAACTGTGAGTCTTAAGGACACAGTTACATGATTTTGCTGTCTGTCTCAATTAAAAAATGGGATGCCATTAAACCAGCAATTAAAGAACCACATTCAGATTACAAAATATAAAAAGCAGCTACTTACAAGCTTCTAACAAAAAGCTGAACAATTGCGGGATGTTGTCTGATACAATTCAAGGATCTCAGGATACAGAATAAATAAAGGGTATAGATTATCCTAGATCTCAGGATGTAGATGATTTCTTACAAAAGGAGAAGGCTACAAAGTTAATTCCTTGTTTAAACTGCTTCTTACTGATATTTATTAAATATCACTTATCTCATGTGGCAGCTTCCTCTGCCCTTCAGGTAAAAAAATGGGAGGCTCATTAGATACATGTAATATGGCCCACACTTAAAAACTTCACATGCCAAAGTTTGTACAGTCCACAAAATATGTTTCAGCACTAAACTCGTGTTTGACAATATTTTGACTGCTCACTTAAGAGTGTACTGGTAATTGAAGGAGGACTGGAATAGCAATTAGTGAGCCCTGAGCTCGTCAATTTTTTTCCTCCAATCCAAGTCAGTGTGTTGGCTGAAGGAAGGACATCCTGTGATGATGGCATACAATGTCCTGTTTGTTTATTATTAAGAGCATTCCTGCTTCTCATTACAAAACAACCAGATGCCTTACTTCCTTCAGTGGTCCTGTATCTTCACTAAGGAATCTTCCAGTTCAAGAGAAACAATGATGCACAATTCCATTTATAGCCGGCCGCCCAATTACAAACCCTAGTTGGTTTACTGAAGAACAAGTCTCCTGCTTTTCCTTCTTGCCTCATATCTTTAGACATATTTATAATTTCTTTCCTCTTGGTTACCATGTACCTGATTTCTTTTCCTAAATGCATGCTGATAAGTATAGGCCTATTTGGGTGTTTCATATTTATTTACAGAAAAACACAGTGGTTTGTAAAATGCGATGTGTGTCTTTGAAGTGTCCACAATCTGCTCCCCAGTGCTGACAGTAAAGAAGGGTGAATGGGATTATTTGTCCCTGTAGGTTTTGCCATGCTGAGAATAGCATATCTTTTTAAAGACCTTTTGTATGTTCTAACCCAGAAGTCATCACATCACTGGACATAAGTAGGGCATCTCCTGCATTTATTTGAGTGTCCTGGCTTAACTGCTGCAAGTGTGTCATTCCACAGGAGAGGTGGCAACGGGACTGGCACTGATGGGTATAAGCATAATTGGATATACAGGGTAAAAGCTACGCACATATAAAAGGAGGTCTAGGGAGGTTATGAAGTGGGTAGAAACATTTATTAAACAAGAGAAATCCAGCCTACTTGATTGGGTAATTAGCTGATGCTGAGTCACACCACATCGAGTAGAAAAACAATGTAGTCATACTGAATGCGATTCTTTTACTAAAAAATTGTCTCACTTTGAGGTGCAGATGTTTCAGAACTTTTCACTTCCCCGTTAGCAAAAAAAGAACCTGCGTGTTGTGACGAAGGGTTTTTAAACCTGAAAGCTTGCTAAAAAAATTTTTTCCAACTATTTAAGTTGGTCTAATAAAAGATCAGGTTCATCCAAAGAAACTTGGAACACAGAATTCAAGTGGTGATCAATTAAATGTGAAGGAAAACTGGGGACAGATAAGTCTGCTTCTCAAGGAACTGAGGCTGTCTTTTTGGTATGGGAGAGAGAGGGGAAAAATTGGTTAAAATGAAATATTATTTAGACAATAGGAGGATGCCAGTGCTCCAACTCAGAACTGGTGGAACTTATGGCACATGCTTCAAATAGCTTTGGGCCACTCTACAAGGCAACCCTGAAAATTAGCTCCAGGTGTTCTAGCAGGGGTAAAAAAAAGCCTGAGAGCAGAACTACAGTAGTTTAGGGGATGGATTTCACTTTCATGTAGGTCTTGTCCTAATGAAGTTTGATCTGGAATAAAACTAAATAAGGTTCCCAGGAAAACAGAGATGGATGCAGACACAAATTGTAAAGGTTCTGTATTAAGGTAACAAGCATGAGGAAAATTTACTGTTGGAAAAAAGAGAGAGAGCGAGAGAGATTGACCTTCTGACCTTTCTTCCTATAGAGAAACATTAAAAAAAAAGTCTTATTTGATTGGCGGTTTGCTGCTCGCATGTAGAAATCTTTCATAGCAATAGCTGCTATTGTCTGGAATTTGCAATCTCAAAATGTTGTTCATTTCAAAAAGAACTATTTTAGTCATATTTTCATTTTTTCTTTCTTGCTCATAGAAAACCTCAATTACCTTATTAATCAGCATTTCTCAGGCTGATCTCTTCTGCAGCAGCTTTCAGCCTGCCAACAAATCATGAATGGCCCTAACAGCTCTGATCTTAGAAATCCCCATCCATTTCCTTTGATGCTATCACCACTTCAGCTCAACAACAAGCTGATGCTACTCAACTTCAGCTGCTGTTGCGATATTTTCTCTGTGCCTTCGAGAATTGTAATTGTAAGGGAGGGAGGGAGGGAGGGAGGGGAGCTGGCTCCAATAGCTGAAACTTCTTTAGAAAGTTGTAGGGGAGATAAAATGCATAGAGGAGATAAAAGCAGTCTCATTTTCACATCCGCCCCTTCCTTACCCAAACAAGGTCAGTGGCAGACTGACCACATCAATAGTATTAACCAGACCCACCCTCATTTCCCACTTCCTCTATGTAGGCATCTTTATACTGGTTGACATTTGGGGACCAGTTGTGGTCACTACTCTGAGAGAGAAGGTACTGTGTTTTATATCCCTACACATCTCCTACACGTTGCCTTTGAAATAAGGTCCCCAAAAGAACTTTCTTCAAATTGAGGTTGCCATTCCTTTCAGACTTCCCCATTTTTGTCCACATTTTTGAAAACCTGGCCAGAAGCTAATTCAAAGAAAAGAAGGCCAGCCACCACACAGTAACATTTGCAACAGTTAAAAACCTTCAACTTGCAATGCACAACTTCCTGGCCTTTGTGAAAAACAACCTATACATTTCAAATTTGATTTCAGAGGCTTTGCATATCTTAGACTGCTTCAATGTGATGCTGCACATAAGGAGAGAAATTAGGCTATTCCGAGTATTTTTGCAAGGACATTTTAAACTAATACTTCCAGCTTGCAGGGACTGCCTTTAATTAAGATTACTCTCCTTATTACCTCATAGTACTTCCCAATTCCTCCACATTTATTTTTCTCTCTCCTGTACAAGAGTAGGTCTGTTTGTTGTTCTCTCCACTACAGCATAGTTTGAAGTCTGACTCTCCCTCTCTAAATGTTCCTTTACACCTGTTAAAACGTACCATAATTTATTTTTCCTTGGCTGTCTTATTTAAACCAAATATCATTCAAGTTACTTAGGATCAATTCAAAGGGATCCTCCCCTCAGCTCTAAGGGAAAAATGTTCCTCCTAAGACAAACTTCTGTGTGTGGAAAGAGATTTGAGGCAGAAGGCAAGAATTATCTGTGAAATGTATTCCTCTCTGCTTCTCTTTGGCACAGGCACTAGAATGACAACAAGATGGTCTAAGCAACTTTTCTTTTATGCCAGGAGTGTCAAAGATACAGCTCACAGGTATGATATTACCTGTGAAGCCCTATCATTGGGTGCTGCTTGTGGGTCTTGGACTGGACCTGCATGCCATGCTGCATGCAGCATGCCCATGACCAGTATGCATGTCACATACAGCATGCTCTGGCCTCTGCCCCAGCCCCAAACACTGCATGCTATATGGGGCTGGTCCAGGGCACATGCCCCATGCAGCCAGCCCAAAAATGTCCACTGGATCCAGCATATGGGATTAGTTTGTGCTCTATGGGCTGGCCCTGCACCACTCCAGCCTATGGGGCCTAATGAGTTTGATACCCCTGTCTTACGCAAACAGCATTTTGTGAAATAAGCTAGAGGAAAGGCTTTGCCTTCTCACTTCTGTTTTCAGATAGGGAGAGGGAAATGTAGTTGTTGGGGGCAGGGAAGGAGGGAGGGAAGGATTAAATGTGAGGAGTCACCTACATATCCCTCTTGGGAAAAAAGATGCATCACAGAAGGCCACATACATGCGGGTACTTGTCACAGGCCAACTCCCCACCACAAATCTGTAGTCTCTGGATAGAGAGAGAGAGAGAGAGAGAGAGAGAGAGAGAGAGAGAGAGAGAGAGAGAGAGGGGGGGACAGCTCCTGGCCGAGCATTAAGAGTTTTGTGCTAATACCTTTTTGTTTACTTTGCACATACTTGCAAGCCCCAATTTTGTGTTTTGCATAAAAATCTGAGATGTCGTTGCATCAAAATTCAACATTTAGAATGTTTTAGCCACATCCACCTACCCTAAAAAAACAAGGCCCAGCTTTCCTTGGGGAAAAAAAATCTTCAGATTTTAGGATATAATCACCAAAAAAATGCCCATTTTCAAATTACTGCCAATAAATAATCCATTCCTTGGAAGGAATTTTCAGATGACTATTTCATACGTGTCAATCTACAGTCTCCTCATAAATATCTCAGACAACAAAGCCATCTTGTGTGTATTGCATGATTTCAGCCTGAGAGACCTTTCCTAACTTTATGGAGCTTTTTGCAGTATTTCTCCCACAAATCTCTCAGTTACTAAGGGTGATTTGAACCACAGTGTTGTGTAGCCAAGGTTTCCTTCCTGCACAATTTTGTTTCCATTTAAAATCCTGTTTATGCAGCCAGACACTGTGAATGTGCTAGAGAACACGAGATTCATTCTTTCTCAAGTCAGTGGGGGCCCCTCTGCTTTCATGGAACTTGACACCAGGTGAAGATCTGGTCCACAGACCACATTACAAAACAGGTTATCAAAAAGACATGCATCATACAGAAGCTTAAAGCCACATGAAGACACGTGTGATTGAAGGGCTCTGGAGGATCAAGTATGGGCATCAAATTTAATACCATACGGGGATATGGAAAAGATGGAACTTGCACTTCCTGTTTACTTTTTAGAGTATGGTTGTCACTTCATATCTGACAGTGGTAAAATTACAGACTTTTCATACCTCTGCATTTGGTGTGTCTAGGGTAGGGAGAGAAGAATTCATCTGCTGTTCAACACAGCTTCTCATTAAATAGATGACACTTTATCCTTCTTTAAAAGTTGTAATGTTTACTTTGTAAAACCCAGGAAAGCCCTTAAAATACAGATAGCAGAGAGACTCTTAAACCATGTGTCCTTGCTTATCTCCTCTTTATCAACAGACTATTGTTTCCTGATGGGACTCATTGGGGAAAGGGGGTTAATGTTAAATAGGCATCTCTCAGTTCCCCTAAAGGAATACTGCTGCTGACAGAAGAGCAACACCGGCCTCTCAGCTACTTCCTGCAGAATGCAACAAATCAAAGAGGAAAAACAAGTGCTGAAGCCACTTTTTCTGGTCTCCCAAAACAACTAGTTTTAAAGAAAGACATTGTCCTTAGGAGAGATAATCCCACAATAGAGAGTCCATTAGAGGTATTAAGGCATTGGCAGCAGCCCGATATGCAAGAAGGGCTCTGGCCTGACAATAGACAATTAAAGCTGATAAATCTGCACTACTTGTTGCTGTTCTAATTCCTGGTAATTGTATGCTACTTGTCCCTGCCTCCTGCGTGCAGGGATGAAGCATGCTTCTTTAATCTCCAGAGTACCTGACCTACTTCCTATGTGGTCTTTTCAGGACCTGTTTTCTTCCCATCTGGACCTCTTTGCTCCTCCTCCTCCTTTGCTTCCCCTCCCTTAAGCAGTAAGGAGGTTAGTGGTGAGGGCAAGGAAAACATCAGAACGCAGCAACCAGATCAATATTTCTGAAGCTCCAGACAATGCACTAATCTGCAATAACAGCTAATCATGCTCAATTTGGCACACCAGTGATTAAACTGTACTTTTCATTAGGCTCTATGAGTAGAGCAGACGCGCACTGGTAATTCAAATAGCTGTATTAAGAGTAGCTGCCAAACTTGCATGTACTTTTGTGTTTGTAGCTGCTGCCTCGGTAATTTTGTCACTGTTAGCAAAGTGAATGCCTTTGAGGACACAACTCAGACTTGTCTGTTTTGGGTGGGAAGAGAGCAGAAAGAGAGTCTACTTCAAGAAGTTATGCTGGATGCAGAAATCCTTGGGAGAAATTTCATAGGATGAGCTGCTATACAGGATGTCAGCCAAGAGGATCATTAACAGTTCGGTTTATATGGTGCAGTCAGCATTCATAATTTTATCATAACTTCATGGTATTTGGTGTTTCTCTAAAAAGTCTTAGCTCCTAGAACTGTGCTATTGCAAGCACCTCATTAAAAAAAAAAAGAGAGAGATTCTGGCCGTTAGGGTGGCAGACAAATCTTTTAAAGAAACGTTAGAATCAAAAGCCGGAAACTAAATAAATAAAAAAATAAAGGAAAAAAACCCCCCAAATATTTTTTCAGCCCATCTCATGATTTTTTTTAGGTTTGACTCATGCTTCTTGAGTGCTTGAGACTGGCAACACTACCTCTGGCTCTGACATCTATAAAGTTACTATGCTGTACACATCATTTTGATAATGACCTTCCACTCACCCACATAGAGTCGGTTTCTGCTTCACAACCATTTCCTCTGATTAAAAATATGTCTAGCGAATCCTCTCTGCTTCATCTTTACAAACAGCCTTGATGGCCTTACTCAAAAGTTTACCACAATCTATGCAAAACATAGCACTAAATTCCAGAACTCCTAGCAGCCGACCCCATGCACTCAGGGGTCTCTCTCTGTTTAACTTTAGCTTATCAGCCTTGTATTAATGTGAATGTGTTAAAACTGGAATCTAGGTTATGCTTTATTAAAAAAAAGGAACAAACCTGAGTATGGATTATATCAACTACATTTTGGGAAAACATCAATTCCACTATCAATATTGGTTCCTAATGCATTTGGAACCCACTTGAAATAAATCAGCAAAGTCCTACTCCTGACAGCAATTGCTTAGGAAACAACCACTTTCATATGTCGATGCCTTCCCTATTGCTTGGAATCTCATACCAAGTTCAAAACATACCAGAAACCACCACAAAATAATGCATTTCATCCTACCAAAACAAATACAAAGTCCTCGATACTGCATATGTCCTTTTTAGTTTATCAATTTAGTGTATGAGGCTGCAATAACAAATAAAACGCCCCCCCAAGAAGTGGGGCAGCAGCAGATTGCAGAACAGAAAGCTCTAAATCTTTTGTTTCCCTGTACAGTAACAATTGGGCTTTGCAAAGACAACAGACTCTTCAGACTGGAATCCAAATCAGTCCTTCTATTAAGGGCCTGCCAACTGCTAGTTAGAACGGTAACAAAATATTGCAGATAATTCACTTTTCATGATAAAGCAAAAACAAGCAGGCGTGCATACCCAGCAAGGGGCTCAACTGATAAAAACTGTGTCAAACTCAAACCATTTGTCAACTAGGGAGGGAGGGAGGGGGGGAAAGCTGAAAGATGGGCTCAGGAAGTAGATTTATCTGGTACAACACATTAACTAGTATAAATACTAAAGAAAAAGTAAACACATTTACCCAGCAGTATCTCCCCCAAGTAAAGAAAAAATTCTAAGTCCCAAACCTAGCCATGTAGCCCCTCAACTGTCCCATCTACAACAACCACCACATTTTTCTTCTCTGACACGTATGATAGTTTCACTTAATTCATGGCACAAAAAGAGTTTATTAAAACCATTCATTATAATTAAAACAGTAGAATAACAACCCTTCTGTTTGAATCTCCTTCCTCCCCTCAATATTCAAAGAAATAAATCAGCCTTGGTAGCAAACAAGCAAGTTATCAAACCCTGAGGTGGTCACAGAGTTGCTATACAATACCTTATTCTGACAGCCTCAGCAGAACCCTATGCCTGAAGATGGGTGTTTGCACCCGAAAGCCTGCAAAGAACAATTTTTCCAACTGTTTAGTTGGTCTAATAAAATATATCGGATTTAGCCAAAGAACCTTGTCAGCCAAACTACTGCTTTCAGTCTGTAAGTTCTTAAGAAAAAGTGCAGCCATGCAACACTATTCAGGCACACTTCGGTACTTCTCTCAATAATGTCATGTAGGAACACTCAGCTAACAGATACAATAAGAGAAATCATTACCATTCTGTAGTGTGTTATTTCTTCACTTCAGTAACATGACAATAAGAACAAAAAATAGCTAAAAGGAATCTAGAAAGCCAGTACTGATACCTAGTTTTGCATACATAAAACTCATCTTGACAGCTCAGTAACATCAAAAGATAGAATACCACATCACTTAACAGCCCTTTCTAATATGAAGCTAAAGATTAAACTAAGGAAATAACATTGAAATCAGTAGTCAGCCACATGCCAAAAAAAATTACTTAAAGTATAAAGACAAACAGAGAACATTTCTTTGTTTGGCTGTACCTCCATGTATCCACACAGAACAGGTTCCCACACACCAGTTGCTGCATCCCAGGATTTTAGTCCATATGGAATGTCCCTCGGTCACACATGCACACACGCACGCACACACACGCGCACGCATGCACATCTGCATGCTACACCCGCTCCTTTACTCAAGCACACATTCTCATCTAACCTTCCCTGGAATGGTTCCTAGGATTTTAGAATTTCCTCTTGCAAGCAGATTCCTCCTCCCCTTCCCACCCACTCCACCCCATTCTGTAATTAGGCTTAACGAGAGCAATTAACAAAACAAACTCCCCTCTGCCTGGTAGCATGATAATTCTGATTGTCACAATGTTTTAAGATGTGCAAGGCTGTTTAAAATAAAGACAAACTGAAACATCAAGATTACACAAAACATATTTTGCACCTACTTTACCCTTTTCATTACACATTTTATTACACAAGTTTTACTTTACCCTTTCTATGCACAAGGATTTATTGAATGCCACTTTTAAATTTAAAAGAATACCCACTGAACATTAGAGTTAAAAATATGAATTGTTCTGACTGTAATCTATATCAGTCCTTCTATTAAGGGTCTTCCAACTGATAGTTAGAAAGGTAACATGCTGCAGATAATTCACTTCTGTTGATAAAGCAAAAATAAGCAGGTATGGGCACCTATTTATCATTGCACAGTTGCTTAGTTATTATATACATTAACATGCATTACAGAACACATTTTTCTGCACTGAACTATCCAGTGCCACTAAGAAGATACAGTGAGATATAAAGTATGTCATTAATACATTTCTATTTGTTTGTATTTAAAAATCCTGGAGTTGCTTTTGGGTAGTTGACCTGTTGACCCATGTTATAGCATTGATAGCTAAGGCCTCAAAAATTGTTCTGCTGTTTTTTTCACCCACTTTAATTCACTTTCAACCAGAACTCTTTAACTGAATAAGTTTACTGTCAGGAATGTCATGAACACATCAATGAAGAGATTGATCTAAAGCCAACTGAAGTTGATGAAAAGACTTTCCTTTGTGTTTGATGGACTCTGCATCAGGCCCATAGAGACTACTGCTACAAATCAAATCATCAATTGGTAAACATGTTTGTACTGAAACATTATTCTAAGAATTATGCTTATGCAAATAGTGGACAGAAACAGCATATTATCTAGGTATCCAGTCTAAGTATCCACACTCAAACTTTCAATACTGACACCAAACTATTAATGAACACAGACCAAATACATTATTATCGAAACTGTTTACTATTTTTAAAAATAAATATATGAAAATTTTAACTAATTCATGAATAAGGAGAGAAGCCAAAACACAATAAATGGTTTGCCATGTATTTGTGTTCAATTCTCTTGTGCTCATTTATATAAAGTGAATAAACATTCTACTCCTCCAGTTATATATCAGCTAGATAAAGCAGATCTTTTTCAACCACCCATCAATTTTTGAACTGCAGACACAAGTGAAAATTAAAAAAAAAATTAAAAAGCTAGAAACAGAAAGTCCTAAAATGGAATTAGTATTCTGTTTGTTGCTAAACTGTATAACTTCTGATAACCTAGCTACAATTCTCTGACTCAGTGATTTCATTTCCATTAGATGTCAACAATATTTGCACAAGATTTTATTTCTAGGCAGAAAGGCATCAACAAGTATGATTTCAAAGGTTTCATAATAGAGTAAATTGCTCAAGCATAGGGAGAGGGGAGTTTCAGTTTCCAACAGTTCATTTTTTTGCTTCTTCACCCGTCCCTCTTTGAGTCAAAACTATATAAAAAATTGTAAAACAATAGTCTAATATAAAAGGCATGTTATATAACAACACATAAATGTTACATTGAAAGACTATTACTAATATTACAAAGTCAAGCACTTGAAAATTAAGAAATGCCAGATTAAGAATTACAAATTTAAATTTAATTCTGTCCTTTTGTGGATGTATGAATGAGCTTTTCATTTACACAGTCACCTATATTTTTTCACAGGATGTCTACTTCATTCAGGCAGAGTACTCAGTGCTAACTTAATGACCACATATGTAATATTTTGAGTATGTATAACCAATACCCTATTTACAATAAATTATTTAAATCCTGCTTTGAATACAGAATTATTCATTGCCTCCTGGACTTTTTTCTTGTGCTCAGACCTGTAGTATCTATAGGTTTCACAAATATTAAGTTCAAAAACACCTTTATGAAATGGTGACACATTGCTATTAGGCCTGTGTGAAGTGGCTAGTATTCGCTTTGGATTCAGCCAGTTCAGGGGACAATGATTCGATTCGGTGATTTGAATCACTGTTCTGAAATGATTTGGCCAAATCTGATTTAGAGATTTGGCTGCTGCTGAATCATCCAAATCTCCAAATCGGCCCCATCCCCTGCCCGCTCTCCCAGCCCTGTCAATGGCCACCCCACTGGGTCCCAGCTTCCAGCTCTTTGGAAAAAAAGCCTGGTACTCACTGGTTGCAGGCGGGGGGGGGGGAAGGGGTGTTCCCTGCTGCCCCCCCACTGCCCCATGCTGTGTGGGGGGCTCTGTCACAAGCCCCCAGCCCCTGCCTGCTCTCCTGGGCCCAGCTCCTGGCTCTTTAAAAAAAAAAAAAAAACCCCACTCACTGGCTCCTACCAGGCAGGGGGGCAATCCTCACTGCCCTGCACTGCATGTGGGGCTCTGCCATGAGCTCTCAGAAGCCCCGATGGCTGCTGCAGCAGCCAGTGAGTTCAGGGTTTATTTGTTTTTTTAAGAGCTGGGAGCTGGGGTGGGTGGGGCTGGGACAGCGGGCAGGGGTCAGGGGCACCCAGGGGTCAGGGGCACCCAGGGGGGCTGGGGGAACAGGTAGGGGATGAGGCCTGGCAGGGGGCCCCCCCATGGTCCTGTAGCCCCTCCTTCCCTGCCCCCTACTTACCAGCACAGAGTCTGGCTCCCTGAGGCAGCGAGCGGGGACTGCCCAAATCTCCAAAGTTCTCCAAATCTTTTCTGAATCAATTTGGAGAGCTTCAAATCAATTTGGACCTTTTAATTAATCTCCTGATTCGACTTGGATTCGGAGATTCGGCCGCCAAATTAAGCCGAATCTCCTCCGAATTGAATCAGCACCCAGAGCTACGCACAGCCCTAATTATTACCACCATTCCACAGACAGAGAACTCAGGGATACAAGCTTTAAAATTAAAACATCCATTAATTTTGAGGTGCTTAGCACTCAATTTTTCAGAATACATAGCATTATACAGTCAGGCAAGATTCGTTGGGTAGCTGTGGTATCTTTTATTAGACCTACTAAATAGTTGGGAAAAAGTTCTTGGCAAACTTTTGGGCACAAACACCCTTCTTCAACCACTGGAAGACTGCTGCTGTTATATGTTCTCCAAGGTAGAAAAGAAGCTAAAATAAACAAGAAGTCTGTGAAAATGCAAATGACTGGGAGTTAGGATTAAAGTTAGGGTTTGTTAGCATTTTCACAGACTGAATGAAGCAGGTTCCCTGAGGAATAAATAGTACAGGATCAGGTAATTAAAAACATTACTATAGTATCATAAAGATGATATTATAATATGATTATACATACAAATAAGTTGGCCAGGTGAAGTTTACATAAGCAATCTGCATTCTGGCATCCTGTAATATTGGATTAGCTGTATACTTCTGTCTGCTATGCTGAAAACACGGGTAATTATTAATAGAGTTTCTTGAATGTCTTCACATCCATTCTACAATGTTCTAAACATACACCAAAAAAAAGTAATATTTTGAAACATCAGCATCACCAATAAGCTCCTGCCCTGGTTAAATGCAGGGGAAGCCACTAAAGTGATAATTTTTACTGTTACCAGCTCTTAAACAAGAGAATGTATTTTCTGGGATGAGTACAAATGCAATGGCAGAAGCTTGTTCTGGTAAGTCAATACCCTTACAAGGTTAGCTTATTTTTTACATTAAAAGGGTCATATAAATGATTTTCACAAGTTTAGCCTGTGTCAATTTAATATTGGCATATTCCTCATGAAAAATTATCAGTATTACTTTCTTGCAAGTGAGGCAATTGGGAGTAAAAACAGCTAGGACCTCATTGCATACCTCCCTCCCAGTCCCCCTCCCTCTTTAGAAGATGGCCACTTCCTTTCCACAATCCATTTCAGTCAGATCTGTACACAAAACAGGCCACATCTTCCGGGAGGCTTAAAGTCTGTGCAGACATAAAGCTCCCTTCAAAGCATCCCTGGAAATCTGTGTGGGAAGTCCACAAAATATTAAAACCATCCTGTATTTTTTAAAAAAAAGCAATTTGCATTTGCCCTGCAACTCCTCTGCTCTCATTTGTTTTGGGCTGACAGCATAAATGTTTTGACTTTTGAAACAGATATGAATATACACAAGCAGTCACGCATATGCAAAGAGAAAACAGTATAGAAGGTCTACTTGTGCTTCAAAAACATCAGTTCTGACCCTAAATGTGATGTTTTATTAGGAACTTTTACTCCCTCACCCCACCACGTTAACTATTAGGACAGGAAAGTCAAAGAGAAAACATGACATTCAGGCAAGGTACAGAAATTACACTTTTACTGGTATAAGTGATCAGAAACTGGTTTATACCAGAACAGAACAGAAGTTTGGTATACAAAACTGGTCTATACCCAGAAGTTCAATACATATAGATTGGTTTAAAAATGGCAGAACCCAGTCTAAGATTTGCATCCTCCCACTAAATGTCAAATGTACATTCTGTTTGCTACCTATCTAAATTATGCTGCTTATAGAAAATTGCATAACCTAGATTGATTCCACCTTGGGCTTTTTGAATGTCTGCACCTAGCCTTAGTTTCTAGAAAAATATAGTCCATGCTTTATCTGTTTTCTGAAATCTGAATGCCTTTATTTTGGCTTAGGTTAAAATCCTTTGACAATCCTGTCTTCCTTTCATATCAAACAGGATAACCTAATTTCTAACAGGCTCATACTGCCTTATTCACCTCATGCCCTTCTGTCTTTAACTAATTCCCAGCCAAAGATTTTCTATGTTGTTCATAGTGACAGTCACTTTAGTAACTGTGTATTATCCCTCTTACTGGGGACTCCAGCAGATCAGCTTTAGTGTTTGCCCCTCAGCAGGATGAGTCACCGAGAATCAGACTTCTGCACCATCTACTGCCTGCGAATTCTCTTCTAATGCCGATTCACGGCCATTTCAGTAGGTCACTACTGAGCAGTATCAGAGAATACTTTTCCCATCTAGGGTCCACCAAGACAGCATTTGTTTTGGCTTGGGCAGGCAGCAAGACCAAAGGCAAGGTGTGCAAGAGCCAGAAATAAAGCACTTTCAACTGAACAGACTAAATTGTGGAATGACTCACCAGGCTTCATCTGGACCAAGCTGTTAGATAACGCGTATTAACAGCCTCACGCAGACAAGACAGCATGTCTTTATGTTAAACTGATCAAGTCGTGCCAGCCAACACATAACCAATACCACCTGTACTTGCTGACATCTTCTGAAACCTAGTCTAGTTAATGCCATTGAGGAAACTGTAGTCAACCAAAGTCTAACTGCTTTTTTTTACTGTTCAGCAAGCTGAAATTTCTGACTTTTTTGCAAACACTTTCTTGTAGTATTCTCAGTGGGGACTTGGGCTGGAGAAAGATCAAGCAGTTTCCTAGATCTTGAAAAGAGTGAAATGCAGAATCAATTATGAACTGTCAGCGCCTAGCTGTAATTTACAGGGTCAGCTCCTAGAAAGCTGCTGTGAAGAGTATTACAGAATGACCATAGATAGAAAGGCATAATAGACATATGCATAATAGACATAATGAACTCTGGGGCACCTCTGACTGGGAAACCGTATAGTGCACGATATACAGTGAGTTGGTTTTAAGCCCATCTGCCATACTGCTGGAGATAACAATTGATGGGGTCAAAAGACTGGAATCTGCTGGATGTGGGTAAGGAAGAGAAAAGGCAAGCGGGAAAGAACCTTGTAACTCTCTTCTTCTCTCTAGAGATCAGGATAATACATTATCAATATAATAATGATAGGATAATACAGGTAGAAAGAGCAGGTAAAATGTATGAAACAATATGCTTTAAAGTTTTTGTTTACATACAAAATTATAATGTGGAGACAAATACATCAGTTATGAAGGTTTTTATTCCATGAGGAAAGGGCAAATCAGCTATCAGAATCAGATAACTTTATACCAACAGAACTGCTTGCTACATCTTTGGGGTGTACTTGAACACCAGTAAATCATATATTCTGCTGGTGTAAAACAGCAGGGTTGGTGTAAATCAGGATTTAGTGACAATATGGCTTTAACCATTTTACAATAATCTAGACATGTTTTTGAAGGTGCATTTCTGGGTGGTATGTGCAGGAGCCCCAAAAGCAAACTGATTTACCAATTTCATTATTAGGTCCAATCATGGTACAATGAGCAGGGTCTAACGAAAACACTATTATGAGCAGAGATTATGTGCTGGTTGTTGAAATACACAAAACTCACAAAAGTATTTTGCAGATGACTGCATAAAAACTGTTTATATATCCACACACAATTACAGGGTGTTCCACAACTCATTAAATGCAGCAAGTTTTTGTTTTTTTTTTTAAATGTATTTAAATATCTTCAAGGGATGCATTTGGTTAAAAAAGATTCAACAGCAATGGCTAGTCCATGCTTCTAATTATATTCTTTTCTTCAATTAGTCTTGAAGAAACTAACACCTCTATTAATCATTTCAATTAACTCTAAGCACCACATGACACCAGCACTGGCAGTCCATATGTTGTGTTCCAATCACCCAAATATTAAAGCCTTTTTAATTGATTTATCTAAAGAACATTCAACAGACTCAAGGTGGCAGCCAGCCAGGAAATCCCAAAAGAAGATGACAAAAAGGTGGGGGTGCTAAACCAGTTTCCCAATTTGTTTTTCTCTTCCTCCAGGGTTCACTAAGTTAATCCAATCACAGACCATAAAGCCCCTTTTTAATAAAATAAATAAATAGATAAGAGAACACACATGTTAGTTCTCTTGGTGCTTTCCCCATGGAGAAGCACTCCCTTCTCTCCCCACTGCCCCCTCATCCTCCCCCTCCCCCCCCCCCCCACACAGTTAAAAAGCCATCCTGTTAAGAAAGTGCTGCAAACACGGGTACATTTTTTATCCAGCAGAAATATTTAGCTTGGCTGCTCGCCAGGGAATGCTGGAAGAATAGGCTGAATTAGGGGATTTACCTTCCACGTGTTTGGCACGCGTCATTAGAGGCTCTGAAGAGCTTGTCTCTTTCTTTCACTCCCTTGCTGGGTTTTTTTTCCCCTTCCATCAAAGCTTTGATATAGAAAAAAAGTATGGCCTAAAAGAACGGCTGATGAGTTGTGTTACTGTTCTGCATGGTAACTTTGTTCTGTTGAAGAAAACTTTTGCCTCATTTCAAAAGAAAGATTTTTCTGCCTCTCCTCCTCCCACTAGGTATACAGGGAAATGTTTTGAAATTAATCACATATACAGGTATAGCATTAAATTATATTATCTGGGTTTAAGACCATGCAGGCTAGGTTTTCTCTTGTCACACTGGAGTTGGAGACAAAGTGGTTTAAAAATAAATTTCTAAAGTGAAACTCCACCTGCTGAACATTTTAGAAACTTATCAAAAAAGAAAAAACAGCTTTGTAAATGTAAGCAAAGTGAATTGTTCTGTATTTGACTTCTATATTTTGCTATGTGGAACTCAGAATATTTCAAAAGATACTTCCTAACATGAATAGCTCAGAATCAGAACAAAAGGGTTAAAAAAGGGTCCACACTTCAAGTACTATGTAATTCAGCTAAAATCATAATTTGAGAAGGGAGTGGGAGTATGTAAGTATTTAACCATAGTTATCATTAGTTTAAAGGAAGAGGAAAAAAAGCAGTTGGATTTCCAGGTAAATTAACACATGAAATCTGCACTAGTTTTGTCTCCCATGCGCACACATGCTGTATTTACATCAGAGACTTTTATAGAACTGTTTTCCCTCGTGCTAAGCCTCAATTATAGTGTTGGCACTGCTGAGAACACCAGTGGATAAAGGCTTCTGGTTTCTAATATTTTTTCTCTGTCTCCATTAAATGTGGCCCTTTTCTATACCTACATTTTTGATTGATTTAACTAAAATGGTTTAGAGGCTATGTGATTGAATGGGTGTAAGCACTTACAACATTTTAAGAAAAGTCCAGAATACCTTGCTTTAAGAAAGGCACAAAAGTTTCTGAAATGGTGCTGAACATGATCCTGTCACTATTTGCAGATAAACTCTTCTTAGCTTTGGTTCATGCATAGCATACCCATTGCACCAATGGGTATCTTCTCAAATATAGGCATGGCTCTAGAGCAGTGGTGCTCAACCTCTGGCCTGCAAGGTCATGCCTTCCAGTCCGTGAATCTCTCTTCAGGCCCAAAAATTTGTCAGTGGGGGACCAGTGGCAGCATTAATTATCACTTCCCTACTGCCAAAGTACTAGATCCATGGGGGTCCCCGCAGGCTGGATGACATGGCCCTGCACCCTAGATCATTCCACTGTGTTGTGAGGTCAGCATACAGGGTCACCCCACAACCAGATTGAGCCAGGGCACAGCTGAATCCAGCATGTGAAATCGGGTGGTACATGAGCCTGGGCTGGCAATGTATGGTTAGATCTGAAATGCACGCTGGGCCAGTGCACCAGATTGTACTGGCAGACCTACCAGATCCAGCCCATGGACTGCCCCCACATTACTCCTCCAGGTCCTGGCGCCAGAAGGTTGAACATTACTGCTCTAGAGAGTTTTCGTCTTTTCTAGTAACCACTATGAAAAATGGTTCCACCTGTAGTGTGAATATTACTAGGACTATTGAAAATAACAGAATAGGCATCTCATTATAGATTTCTGCTTCAGCAAAGATACAAGAAGTCAGCTACCAATGTAGGAAGATGTTTAAGGCCCAGATGCTCAGGTAGTAGAAATCAGTAATTTTACTGATCTCACCAGTGCATACCAGCTGAAGGTCAAGCTTGCAGTGTATAAATTCCTAGCTAAATAAATATCATAATCCACATTCAGGTTAAAATTGTACAAGCTATGGTGGGAAAGTGAGGGCTAGTTTTCCTCCTAATTCATAAGACTGGCCAGCTGTACCATGCTTTCACAAACTCTTCCATGTTCCTCAGATACTGAACTTGGTTTAATATAGTGGTAGCCAACACCTGGCACAGGTGCCAGAGCACGGCATGCAAAGGCATTTTGCTTGGCGTGTGCACCTTGGGGTGGATGGCAGGGAAGGGACTGGGGTTGCACTGCCACAACAAGGATTGGGCCCCTCATGGCTCCTCCACTGTCTGCTCCTGGCATGCCAACATCTTATGAGTCAAGGTTGTGGGTGTTTTTGGCACTCTGTCCAAAAACATTGCTGACCCCTGGTCTAATACTATGTTAAAAAAATTATATGGATCAGATCCTTAGCTAGCATAAACTGGACTTCTTGGTCTGAGGCTCTCCAGTAATTCCCCCTCTCTCCATAAAAGATAGTAGCATTGGTGGTAATATAAACAATTGTTATTTTTTATTTAAACTCTTCAGCAGAGATTTTTTATCATTATGCAGAGCTTTAAAATAAATTCTACAATTCTTCTGTTGACATGTACATTTGGATATATATTGTAGTGCAATTAAACAATTACTGAATCTGTGCTTTATGTTTCCAGTTTAATATCTGTGCAGTCAATTGATTTTTTCAATGACCCTGACCACACAGTGCTATACTACTATACTCAGATAGCAGCAGCATCTGCTATAGATAATCCATCAATGGTTTTTTTGAGTTACTAGAAAATGGAGTTACTGTTCAAGCCTTGATATAGGTAGGCACTCTATGGAAAGACTAATATTTTAGTAAAAAATAATCCTAAATTAGTTCACAGCACAATAAATATTACACATTTAAAGTTCACTACAAAGCACACAAAAGTAGAAAGAATAGTCTTGGTATTTTTCATTGCAAACATTTAAGCAAAAGGCTTTCAATTATCCAGACTTGTTCCATGTAGGATGGATGTCGTGAAAAACTGTTGTCAAGCACAGAAGGCATCTCTCCCCATCTCTGGTCTTGTTCAGCACTGTAATATCTTATTGTCTAAATCTGGAACTGGAAATTGTTTATTTGAGTTGTCTCTGAAGTTGTCATAGTGATGGCAAGGTTACATTGGTACTGTCACCAATATCCTAGAGAGCTGGGCTAAGCAGCCCAGAAACTACTGGCATGCTGATGACGGTCTGATGGAAATGACTTGGTGAAGAAGTTGTCATTGTAACACAGTTGCTATTTTTAAGAAGACTGCTTATGCTTTGCATTATTTACAAATAAAAAATAGACATTTTAGTAAGAAAAAAATTATTCCACTTCATCTCTCCCACTTCAGTTTTTAGACAAAACCATAAACAAGAATAATTACATATCCTTTTGGAGTACATTTATATTTCATTCTGATATCCCACGTAGATAAAATTCAATTTTACATGTTAGTGAATCAGTCCAGTAAATTCTCCTTCACAAACCTGCCTTCTTCATTAAAACCTTATTTTCTTGGTAATCTCCTTTGATCACTAAACTTATAAGAAGCCCCCTCCTCTCTTTTTGATACTATCAGTGTAGCTTTTGACCAGAGAGCGTGATGAATTAAATGTATGACAGATATGACAGGTGAGGAGTGCTTGGAGGGGGCTTAAACAGCAGGGATAAGACAAAGCCCCCATTTAAGAACAAAACCCTCACCCGATGGCTAACCCGTTAATGACCAACCACACAGAATCACTCTATTTGTCCTACTGGATGAGGAGCAAGCTGATACTACAGACAAAGCTTTGTTAGCCACTGAGCTGTTCTTCAATCAGCCACACAACCAACTAATTGAAATGCCCATTTTTTGCTCAGGATTTGATATACACTCTCAGACTTTTGTAGGTATACTGGGTTCTTCCTATAATGTATTAATTCAGCTGCCACAAGTTTACAGCTGGACTAAATGGAATTACAGCATATAAACCTGAAAATCTATCTACAGGGATCTAGTTAAGCCCTGGAGAGAGACAAGTCCAGCAGTACAAATCCAAGGACTTTTGGAAGTCAATCCATTAGGATTACTAGGGCAGCCCTTTGATTTTGGAAGTCATAGGCTCAAAATATGGAATCAGTGAACTCTCAATCTTCCTTTATTTTAGCCTCTTTTTCTTAGGATTTACTGACCCAGTTTTTAGTTTCAAAATCTGATGTATAGAAATAAAATATAAAAATGTATGGTTATATTTAAGAGATTGGGATATGAGAAACTCAGTAAAAATATTTTCTATTATTAAGTAATTTAAAACATGCACTTTAACAATCATTTAAAAATCTCAGCAGTTCTTGTGAGCTATAAATCAGCTCACTAGCATTATAATATTCAACTTTCTACCATTAACCAAAGACCTCCCTCCTCATTTTTAACATGGTCAATGTATGTTAATTTAGGTAAGAACAGTGAACTGAGCTGAAGCAGTGTCACAGGCTAGAAGCTCTATACTTCACGTAGTTTCTTGGAGATGAAATAATCTCCGGGTCCTCTGCACACAAAGATTATTTGTTCAGTGGGCATTCCCAGATTTTTATCCTACCATTCTGTAGATAGCAAGGGACTAGCATTTTTACTGGACTTCCTGGAAGAGATAGAGGTCAAATTGCAATGGACAGGCACATCTGTTTTGAAAAACGTAGCAGGATTTTTAGTTCAGCTTTCCTTTATAGCATACCAAAAGTGTGAAAACAAGAGCAGAAGCAATATGGAATCTTATTTTTTTCCATTTAGTAGGAACTCCATTTCTGAATGCCTTTTCAAGTAGTAGCAGGAAGCAACATAATCTAAAGATTAAATCACAGGCACTAATCACATGGGTATTCTATTCTCAGTTCTTCCACAGGCTGCGTGTATGTTACATAATCACTATTCCACTTTGTATATAATTTATAATAAGATAAAGTCTGATTCTATAACGCCATAGTTATAGCGCCTTCACTTATAACATGGGAGACCATAATTAAAGGCTCCAGCCTGAATTTGGCAGAGCAGAGAATTGAACATTAGGCCACCTACCCACTGGACGGCCAGGGGACCTCCCCTCCATTTTTTTTCACATAAAGCTTTGAAGACTCTTCAAAGATCGGAATAGGAAATGGGACCATTTTGAAAACTTTCACAGGGCAGGAAAACTATTTTCCTGACATGTCCAATCTAATACTTCATTCATAAAAATGATTGCAAAGGTTAATTACATAGCATATGAAAAGTCATATCCAAGTGCTAAGAGCTAACATTCCACAAGCCCTGGAGGTCCTTCAAAGAGAAGCAGCTATCAATAGTGAGAATAATAACACTCCTGTACAGAAAAGTATCAGAGCCAGTTTGCTGAGGGGAAACTCTGGGGAGGCATTGCAGTTACAGTTCAAGGAACATTTGTGTTGAAAGCCAAAGGCATGTTTTAAAAATGCATTATGAGAGCCTAATGTATAAAAGGGAAAGGGTTTGTGAGCTAATTTTTCTTTTCCTTTTGTTCTGAGTCTGCAAATTCATATGGAAGCTGGCTTTTTAAGAGAGATTTCTAATATCCCTATTAGGATGTTAGAGTCTCATTACACATGTTGTCTACTAGACGTGTTCTGACTTTTATAGATGTCAGCTCCATTTCTTAATTCAAGCCATTTGTCTCTTGTGATCTCTGAGCCTCTGGGTTAGAGATCTAGCTAAAGAGGTGAGCCAGCTTGTATCTGAAATACAGCCATAAAATCCTCCAGTGCTATGTCTCCAAGACCTGCTGCTGTCCTGTGAATGGGCCTGGATTATGTCTGTCTGCAGCTCAGCACCCAGAAAGAGCATTTTACAGGAGGGCTGAGTGGACATCCAGGAAAACTGCTTTCAGGACCTTATCTGAAGGACAATACTTAACTTTCACCACCTGGGTCTGGCTTCCTAGAGGAAACATTCACACTTAATTATTGTCTCTTACTAGACAAT
This sequence comes from Crocodylus siamensis, assembly GCF_052110815.1. Classification (NCBI taxonomy): domain Eukaryota; kingdom Metazoa; phylum Chordata; order Crocodylia; family Crocodylidae; genus Crocodylus; species Crocodylus siamensis. Next base: position 86,415,585 of record NC_143395.1, on the reverse strand, counting down.
TACTGTTTAATCAAACCTCCAGCTGATATTAACTGGTGGAAAAAGGCTATTTTTAGTCAGGACAGTGATTCTCCTTCACTCCTTTCATCTATGAATAATGTATTTCCTTTTGCTCTCAGTACCACAAACCAGTCTACACCAGATGCTTGGTATTAGGAAAAATTAAAAATGTGGGCATCATACCCTTTGAAAGGTGCTTTGAACTCAAATTAATATACCTAAACCAACTATTTAAATTAAAGATATCCTGTGTCTCTGCTGTGTAGTTTTCTCTTTTATCAAAAGGAGAACTTTAGGGTTTATTTTAGTTTAACTTCATAGGCCATGCTTTGACTTAACAACACATAATTTCCTTGTAGCCACAAGAATAAAGGAAATGTATAGAAACAACACCATAATCTTGTCAGGCCCCTTCCTATAGCCTTTCCCTCCCACATAAGTTGTCCAAAAAAGAATAAAGGCTAAGATTTCAAAAGATGTTATATATTGTGAATGCAAAAAAATATTTCTGAAAATACTTTTCAAGATATTCACGCTCACATATATATAAAGTAGGGGATATGCATACTAATATTTAACATTTTGGGAAAAGAATTCTGTGGCTGGCAGAATTTACTGTAGATTTTATCCCTTATGCTTCAGTGTCTAAGCTTTTCCAAATCTCTGTTCTCAGGTTCAAAATGATAGGATTTTAGCCCTCATGGCTGTGGAAATATAACTTAAGTGCAAACCAATCCAATAGTGTCTGCCTTGGCTCTCAGGAGAGGAAGTGTTCTACAATGACAACTGGTGTTCTACAATGACAAGTTAAATATGAGAGCAGTGTGAAAAATATGTTTTATTTGATATTAATTCCAGTTTAAATATAAGTACAGGTATTGGTGCACTTTTTGTATAATTTATTTTCACATTTAGTGATACCTATCACCTTTTCATTTGAATGCAGCTGTTCTATTTACAGTCTGCAACACAATGGAGTTACAGAAGCTTGGTCCAGTTTGCTACAGAATACATGAGGTTTTAATTATATAAGCAAACATTACCTGCACCCATCTCCAGTAATATTTAATCTTGATTTCCCAGTTTTGTAGTCAACATTTGTACTGTTTACAGTTTATACACACCCTCATCTATAGTGTATGATAAACTTCCTTAATGCTTCAGGGCAAGCTGTGGCCTTTCAGGGCTGCCTGTGGCCTTTCAGAACAGTTTAACATCCCTATTGCACAAGGGCTATATGTAGGCCTCTCTCTGGCATTTGATACATACTGGCCCTAGCACATACTCTGAGCTGTGTTCTGCAAGTGTAAAAATGGATTTTGCCTGATGTTGCATGTGTGCAGCCATAAAAACATTTCTGGAAGCACAAATGGTGAGTAAATAGATGACTCTACCCTTTGTTTGGCCACATCAGTGGCCATGACAAAAGGTAGTGTTAAATGGTGCTGCTTTAATGCACTGGCCATTTATTTGCTCAGTAGTGGGAGAGTTCAGGAAGCCTGGAGCTGCTCCTACTCTCCAGCCAACCTGGACTACTGCTCTGAGGCCCAATCCTGTGCAGTTCAAGAATTTCTTTGCAGGACCAAGACCCTCAGGTTTTAGGAGCACTTGCCCAACTTTCTCCATTTACAGAGACCTGCCCCAGGGAATCTTGGGGAATCTCTTTGTAAGCAGGGAAACTCAGGGTTCCCTTCCTATGGACATCTGCCTCAGGATCTCCAGAGGAACATCTCAGTGAATAAGGAAAGGTCATGTGGGTCCCAGTGTAGGGGCACAGGATGGGAGGAATCTCTGGAATCACGTGCCTCCATGATGAGACCTGTGCCAGGTACTGTGTTGACCTGTGTTTCATATGGAGGCATGGGTCCCACAAGTAGGCATGGGTGACCTGGGACCCAAGGAATTCTTGGTGACCCATACCTCCATGCCAGGACCCATGTTGACCTCCAACCTAAATATCCTCTGCTGTAGTTTGAAGCCACTGCTCCTAGTCCTACAGCCGCAGAAAAAAGTCTATCTATCTCTGTCCTATTTATAACTGGCCTTAGGTATTTGAAGACTTTTAGCAAATCTCTCCTCAGTCTTGCCTTCTCCAGACTAAATAACCCTAGTTCTTCTAGCCTTTCCTCATTAATCATGTTTTCCTAGCTTCTAGTCATTTCTGTCACTTTCCACTGGATTCTTTCCAATCTGTCCGTATTTTTCTTGGAAGCATGAAGAGAGGAAGAATTACTTCCCTTGATTTTCAAGAGATACTTCTCTTAATACACTCCGTTATACTCTTAGGTATTTTTTGCAACAAGAGTATAATCTTTGTTTATATTCAGATTGTGCATCAGGGTCCTACCTGATACAGGACAACAGGCAATGTGTGTTTCACCCAATGAAGTAAATAAGCTGTGGCAGGTTGTGTCCTTCCACAGCTAATCTACTTCATTTGGTAATGTCTGCTTTTACCACAAAAATGCAGGCTATTCTGCTTTCACAGGGGGTGTGTCTACATGTGCATTAATGTGCTTTAGTTAATGTGCTTTAAATCTAGTACTTCCATTGTGAGGTACTAGGAAGATGCATATTAGCCTGTCTTAATTAGCATTAACTAAAGAGCATGGTTTTAAGTGATGCTTAATACGCATTAGTCTATTTTAATGTGCATTAACTAAACAGCACGGTTTTAAGTGACACTTTAATTTGCATTAAAATAGGCTAATGTGCATTAAAGCATAAATTATTCCTGGCTCCTTGAAGATTCTATATGGGCCCACTGTGTCACAGCAGTAAATACCAGCTGAATGGAGGCCAGAACCAGTCCCAGAGTTTCAAAGTAACAGAATAAAAGCAAGAAATTTATTATTTAAAAGCAAAAAATGAACAAGATAGGAAAAACCAAATCAATTTTGGATCAACTTTTTGGCAGGCAGAAAAGTACTAGGCCACAGGCACCTAACACTGAGATAACTTTTTTAGTTAGAAAAACAGTAAAATAACTGTATGTGAACTTTCACAGTGCCTTTGAGACAGAGTGATATTAGACAATTTATTCCCTAGAGCTTTCTCTCAATCTGAGGTGTTGAGTTAACTTGCAATGACCTCTGACTGACCCATGCACAGGATTTGTAAGTGCTGTGCAGCGGTCACAGTCAGGAAACACATCTCTGAAACACTGCCCTTTCAAAACACCACTATGAAAAGCAACAGCTGAAGTGACCCAGGAGTCAGTCGTCCATCCTTGTCCACTGCGGGGGACATCTCCTTCACCCTTTTGGAGTTTCATCCATCTTCATTTGCGTTTTCTTGCTGCCATTTCCTCTGACTTTTCAAACTTGAGACTTTGGATACTATTATTCATTGTGCTTCTTTGCAGTCTGTTCAGCAAACAGCTGAAGCTTTCCATCCATAGATAGGATAATTCCTATATAGATAGCATTTTATGTTGGCCAATGATTTTCTGCTTAAATGGCATAAGGCAAAGTTTACTGTTCTAAGCAGGAAGCATTAGAATATTATCATTACTACTGCATTCTACATTTAAAGAGAAAAAGCATCTAAATGCCATTTTGAAATGTTATTCCTGAATGTGTAGTTGCAAAATAACTTGCTAATATAGAAGTTTTGAGCAGTAATGAACTTTAACATTTGCACTCCAGTTTTTGCATCTAAGTGGACAGGTTAAAACAATGTAATACAGCATACCTACCACTAACAATCACACGCAGTTTGATTTTTATGTTCAAGAGACCCTTCATTGTTGGATAATTCAAAGAGTTCCACTTGCCAACTTGCAAAACTGCACCCATTTTTTTTACCCAGTTATGACATCAAGTTGACTAATCAGTTCTGACAAATAGAGAGAATACTGATGTTATAGTTAGGTTTTGCAGGATTTGTAAGTGGGTGTACCAAGGCCCTCACTTCCCTTCCAGTAGACTTTCCAATTTGGGAGTGAATTTACCAAAAAAGTTAAATTTCGCAAACACTTACTTCATTTTGTGTGGGCTTCAAAGTCATGAGAGGAAGAAAAAGGGAGGAAGAGGAAAGAATGCCTGCCACTTTAAGGGCCAAGCCAAGCAGCCAGTAGGTGCTTAATAGCGGCATCCATTGTAGATCCATGGCTGCCTATATAAGCAGAGCAGTTTGCTACTGGCAGGCTAGGCAGTAACATTGCCTGGCTATTTGGAACATCCTGGAGGTAAGGGCAGGAGCTGCAGTAGATGGTTTGGAGGCTCCTGGTCCTAGGCATGACCTAAACCTGCACCCTGCTGGGAGTGGGTGGCCTGGTGGGGCTCTCAGTGGTATGGGAGCCCCCAGGAAATGCCAGGCCAATTACCGCCCTGGTGAAAGGCGAGTAGGGGCGCCTTAACCCCAGCCCTCACCTGGTGGGCTATATGCCATTAGCATCAGAGCAGGGTAGGCCAGGTAAACTTCTGGAGGCACCTGAGCCTGCTGAGGGAGTGACCCTGCAGGGCCAGGCATGCTTCCAGGAGCACCTGAGCTGGGAATGGGGGATCCCGATCCCTAAGGCAGGCAGGAGGTGAAAATCCTGCTGAGGTACTTGACTGGTTAATGCTGGGGCCAGGACCAAAGGGTCAAAAGGGCCAGGGGCCCACCATGAGGGATGCCCATAAAGAGCTAAGGAGCTCGGGGTCCCAACAGGGCTTACAGAAGCCAAAGGTCCCCAGGGTTGGGGGCCACAGCTAATGGGCAAAGGAAAAGGGGTTGAACTAACTGCCTGAGATGCCATCTGCGAGGCTTGGCCCGTGGTGTAGGGGTGGAACGGAGCTATGGATAGCACCCCCCCAATATCGGGGTGTACAATGGGCAGCCTTCCACTTTAACTAACAACATTATTTAACAACAAGGCATGGTGGGAGAGACAGGTGGGTGGCATACCCAGAGGCAGGTGGGAAGCTAGGCCTGTGGCCAGCAAGGGACTCCCACTTTGCCACAAGTGGGAAGATGATCACAGAAGTTATCATATTGGCAATATTTTAATTGTGCCAATATGCTTTCCATTTCCAGGAACTGTCCCAAAGGTCCCATTTCAAATTTTTTCTAAGCAAACATTCAAAATCACACAATTGGATAGTGAGAATGGCAATATATTGTTATTACAGTAATGTTAGATATCTCAGCAAAGACCTAGTATTATATACTATGTGTCATGCAGATGCATAGTACCGTACTTTACCTGATTATAAGATGATTCCCCAAAAATTAGATTCTATAGATGGAAAATATACACATTTGTTTTAATTTTCCAGGTATAGTTTCTAATTATTGGAGGTTTGCCTCTCATTTGTTCCCCCTGCACTGCTACAGCAGAGAAAATAAATCTAGGAGGTCAGGTAGCCCCTTTGCCCTCTGCCTCCCCCCAAATTATTTTCCCTACAGCCCCTACTCCCTCTCCTTACCATCAAAACCCTGAGCATGTGGAGGAGCAAACCTGAAAACACTGACCTTAATATAGTGCCCATAGGCTTAGAATTGATGCATTTTACCTTTCTTGAAATTGCTGCAAGGTTTAGTATGAACATACTTTCAAGTAGCACTTGGGCACGTACTTACATAGAGTACAATTTTTTTTTAAATTAATTTGTATCCAAGGCCATATTAGCCAAAACTAATTCCAAATCCAAGAGTCCAGAACCTAAGTGGCCCTACTGCCAGCAAACATCCTCCACCCACACCTGGGGCTTTAGATGTTTTCAAATCCTTTGGTGAGCATCCTACTTGCAGGCTCAAGCCTGGAGGCTTGGGGTTCGGATGCCTTGAGTTTTGCTTGCCCTTAGCCATAAAGTCCTTGGAGCAGGCAAAGGGGGTGATTCTCATTTCCATAAACTGGGCTTAAAACTGTTACACCTTGGCAGGTACTGAACCATGCCGGAAGAGCAGTTCTCCCACAGTGTGGTTCAGGAAAATTGCCTTCATGGCCACAGATAGATGGCATTTCCCCTGCCAGGTTAATAAGCAACTATGCTTATCCCAAGCCTTCAAGTAGATAGATAGATAGATAGATAGATAGTACAAGTGACGCACAAAAGGCTCATGATTTACCATGTAGTTAATTGGGCTAGGCCCCAGCAAGGTCAATAGTATTTCATGCCATGGTGACCCCACAGCTCAGCAGTGGTCAGTATGCATCTACTCCAGGTACCTCCACACAAAGGATTCATGTGCTAATTAACCCCCTCCCCCAATCATGACTGGAAATGGGTGCTTTTATCATGAGTCCTGGGATCCTCCAAAAATATATATGTAGATATATATATATGTAGATGAGGCATAGAGCAGCCTGGTTTGGTTTCACTCCATGGAGGATGGGGCCATGCTAATTATATGTAAAAGGTGAGAGAGGGGCCAACAGAGGCATTCTGGGTGAAATGTTTGGGGCCCTGTTTGGTGATGTTTGCCAGACATTTAAGGCCGGTGAAGAAATGGAAATAATTGGAAATGGGAAAGAAAGGCACAGCTCAGCTGTGTAGTGGCTCACCATGACTTAAAACAGAGCTGGTGCTGAGGGGGACTGCACTCAATGGGTACTAGCAATTATTTTATTTATATAGGTTGCACTGATCTATTTTTGTGGTAGGCTCCCATTGGCATATTTGCCCAATATGGGCCATGAATTTTATGGTCATGCTCAGTGTTGGCTGCATTTAATTAACTTCACATTTGGTTTCCATTATTGAGCATATGCTGCTTTCAGTAGCAGTTCAAAGACAGACAGTGTATTTAATGTGGTTTCCTTGTGTGCGAATGTAAGATGAGGGGCTTTCCCCCCTATGCTGATTAGGGGAAAAAACCTCATCTTGCATTTGAGCAAATATGGTAATTGAAAGTTACTTCATCAAAGAATTTACCCACTTAGTAGAAAATACAGATAAAGAATAATTTTTTAGAGACAGGGAAGTGTAATAGAGAAATTAAATGACTTCCCTAAGTTTTCACTGAAAACCCAGAGCAGAAATAGGAGCTGAACGCCAATCTCATGATTAAACCACTAGTCTGATTCAAAAGACTCTTTCCTTTTATTCATTATGCACAATAGAAATCATAGAGGAGTTATCAAGTCCAACCCCATGCCTGAGGCAGGGAAGGTCTTGTGTGCCATGGGGGACTAAATCTGTGCCATGGGCAATATTAGCATTACACTGAGATAAATCGACCAGAGCAAGCAAAGAAAAATGTTAAGAGTGGGCCACCTTTTTAACTATCAAATAACTTGAGTGTAAGCCTCCAGGCTGCTTTGCAAATTCAGGTATCAAGAATAGAAGTAAATTATTTTCTAGATGCTTGGGCAACAAAGCATTTAAGGGTAGGAGAATATGGCACCAGCCCTAGGTGCTGATTTAGAAGGACTGCCAGACTGGCAGCTGCCAGAGAGCCTGTGCCACTGCTGCAGCAAGTGTCAAACTGCCATTGCAGTGGCCTGTGTTTAGGGAATTCATGCCATAGTAGCAGTGGCGATGTATAGGGAGTGCATGTGCACCCCCTGAGAGTGCTGGTACACCCCCTGACAGGCTGCACTCCCCACTTAGGTGATGGGCAGGTGGGAGCACTGGTGCCCCCCACCCCATGAGTGCCGGCTGGGGAGTGGAAGTGCTGGATGAAGTGCCACAGCCACTTCCAGGAGTGCTGCGGTCACACTGGCAGGTGAGATTGGCCACAGGGGACCCCTCCCACCAGTTGGCGAGATTGGATGTGGCGGGGACCTTCCCCCCTGGTTGCTGACTGGTCTCTGACTAAGGTGGCACCAGTCACCCATGCATAGTAGCAGCTGCTCCTGTATGAGGAATTAAGCATTCAGACAACACCCCTGCCCTCAGCACCCTCCCTTCTCTCCCCTTACCTCACTCCACTGCTTGCCTGATTTTCTAGTTACACCTCTGTTGCAAAGGTGATCATCATTGGTAATCCCTTGCAGTCAAGGATTTTCTTCCATGATTGTCTTATCTGTGAGTCCAAAGATGGATGACAAGGTCTATCCAGATTTGAAAGACCATTGCACCTTGGGCACATGTTTCTGTGCAAGGTGGCTTCTTGATTCAGTCTGTAACATGCTGTTTCTGCCACTCCCACATTTCCATCTCCTGTTGTCATTGTAAGGTTTCAAATTACTAAGATCCTTGCAGAAGACTCTTCCGCTTTTTGGCATGGTCCTGGGCAATAGTCTCCCATGAGTTAATGTTGATGTTGCATTTTATCAAATTGGCCTTGAGGCCCTCCTTAAAGTGCTTTCTCTGCCCTCCTCTCGAGCATATGCCTTGACTGAGTTGGGAGAATAAAGCTTGCTTCCGGACTTGGGTATCAGACATCCAGATGACATGGCCAGCTCAGCAAAGTTGACACTGGATAATCATCGTCTTGATGCATCCACAAGATGAACATGAGCCTGCAATGCGATGCTGCGGCTAGTAAAGCGACCAAAATGCTGGCGTGCATCCATAGATGCTTCTCGAGCAAATCCCGGGACATCATTCTCCCCTCCTACTCGGCCTTGGTGAGGCCGCAGCTGGAGTACTGCGTCCAGTTTTGGGCTCCACAATTCAAAAAGGATGTGGAGAAGCTTGAGAGAGTCCAGAGGAGAGCCACGCGCATGATCAGAGGTCAGGAAAACAGATCTTACGATGATAGGCTGAGAGACATGGGACTCTTTAGCCTGGAAAAGCGTAGGCTCAGGGGTGATCTGATGGCCACCTATAAGTTTATCAGGGGTGGCCACCAGGATCTGGGGGAACGTTTGTTCACCAGAGTGCCCCAAGGGATGACGAGGTCGAACGGTCACAAACTCCTGCAAGACCGTTTCAGGCTGGACATAAGGAAGAATTTCTTTACTGTCCGAGCCCCCAAGGTCTGGAACAGTCTGCCATCGGAGGTGGTTCAAGCACCTACATTGAACACCTTCAAGAGCAAATTGGATGCTTATGTTGCTGGGCTCCTATGACCCCAGCTGACTTCCTGCCCTTTGGACAGGGGGCTGGACTCGATGATCTCCCGAGGTCCCTTCCAGCCCTAATGTCTATGAAATCTATTAAATCTATGATGCTCATGGTGTTAGCTTGCAAAAAGACACTAATGTTGGTGCATTTGTCTACCCACTGGATTCAAAGGATCTTCTGAAGGCAGTACTGATGCTACTTCTCCAGAATCTTGAGATGTTTCCTGTACACTGTCTACATCTCAGCTTCATATAATAAGGTGGGGATCATGACTGATAAACCATGATGAGCTTGGTTTCTGATTTGATGTCACAATCTTTGAACAGTAATTTCCTCGGGTGTATGAAGGCTGCACTTGTACATTTCAGGTGATGCTGGATTTCTTCATCACTGTCAACCAGTGTGAGAGATGGCTTCTGAGGTATGGGAAATTCTCAATGTTCTCCCAAGTCTCGCCATGAATCTGAATTACTGGAGCTGGGGACTTCTCATTAAGAGTTTGTTGATTAGTCTTCTGAATGTTAAGCATCCGTCCCATTTTCTTGTATGCCTTGGTAAAGACATTGGCCATTGCCTGAAGGTCTGCTTCTCAGTGAACACACACTACAGCATCATCAGCATACTGGAGCTCAATGACTGAGGTCAGGGTGATCTTGGTTTCGGCTTGGAGTCGGCTGAGATTAAACAATTTAGCATTCATATGGTAGTTTAGTTCCACTCTGACTGGAAGCTTACTGGTGCTTAGATGTAGCATCACAGAAGAAATATTGAGAAGAGTGTTGGAGCAACGACACAGCCTTTCTTAACTCCTTTTTTTTAACCTCAAATGGCTCTGTGATAGATCCATTATTGAAAACCACCGTTCTCGTATCATTATGGACCAGGCAAATAACGGTGAGGAATTTCATTGGGCATCTGTACTTCAGAAGAAAATTACTTCTGAAGTATTCCACATGTCTAAAAAGATAGCAGCTCTTTTCTTATTGTGTATAGTTCGGGTCACTTGTGCTCGAAAGAGTAACCCATGTAGAGAAGAGCTACTAGGACAACTGCAGAATAAATGAGTGTGTCTTACAAGAGGAGAGTAAGAAGCTTAGCTTGTTTAGCTAGCAAAACAAACTTTGGGAGGAGGTATGATTACTTGATAAATACATTAGAGGAAAAGAAAAGTATTGCGTAAGCTAAAAGACAAAGTTGGCATAAGAATAAAGGGGTAGTTACAACACCCATGAATAAATTCAGGTTGGAAACTAGAAGAATGTTTCTATCCATCAGAGCAATGAGTTTATCAAACAATTGATGGCAGTAGTAGGGGAGCAAAAATCCCTACCTACCTTTAAGATGGAGATTGATCAAGTCACAAAGGGATTTTGGGATGCAGGGTGCCTGCAATACAGGTAACTGGACACAGTGACTGAAGGTGTCTTTTCAGTTCTATTTTTCTTTACTTGCCAATCTTCTCATACCTCTAAAGAATAGCACGGTGGTCTAGACTTTGAGATACTTTACAAATTCACCCCTTTGGAGGTATCATTATACATCCTTCCCACAGCAGAACACAAAAATTAGAGGTCCCTAGTCCTACCAGGGAAAAAACAAATCAAAAAAAGTTGGGGAGAGAGAGCACTAACTGACTATGAAATATGTATTCTATATCTTCATACATAATAGCTATATACACACACAAAATGTACACACTACATATTCATTTCCTTGATATCAAGAGGATCTCCAAATTTTTTCTTACATTTACAGCACACTTATGCGTATCTCTAGAGTAGGTTTTGTATTTTATTGTTGCATAGTCGAAGCCTCTTCTAATTACAACAGGAAATACAAATTTCCTTGTCTAGTTCTAAGCCTGAAGCCCACTAGTGCATGCAGCTGTCTACAGATTCAGATGGAATTCATAGCAATTCAGAATGAATCCATGGAACTCAAGGACCGAGATCCTCAGTGGAGGTCAATCAATTTAGATCCTTTGAACTATATACACCATCTGCGGAAGAGCTACACTGATCTACAGAAACTAAGTATCTGGCCCAAGTTGCTCAAGCACTTCCTGACTTTCAAAACCAGAAAACAATTCTAATACCATTTAATAGTTGCACTGCAGATGAATTGAGAAGGTTTGCTTATGTGTACCAGCAAAAAGTGGAATGAAGAAGCATTCAATGCAGACAGCAACAAAAAAGGATGGATTTCTATATTTATAAATAACTTTAGGAATGAAAAGAAAACAAGTGGTTTACAATATGAATTATATTTTAAATTCATACTGCTAATTAAAAAGAAAAAAATGGAGAAGGGAACAAACATTTCCTTACTGGTAATGAAACTGAGTAAAAAAAGTATTCTGGCAGGAAGTATTAAGCACTTCCTTCCCATCAATTCTTCTCCAGTCAATGTTCAAGTCAAATGCTGTTGACAAAAATGGGCTATTCAGTTTTGGTACATTAAAGCCCTTCAAGTTTAGGATCACAATTGCTACAGGCATCCCCATGGCTCATCAGATGCACTGTCTGTTGAGTGGTCTACCAGAAACTAATTTTCACACCCGTCAGGCCTAGATTAATACCCCTGCTAATTGCACTTTAGGAATGGCCAATTAGTTCTAGTTAAACAGCTTTCATTTGGAAAAGGGAGAAGCAGCCTGTTATCACCATCAGGACTCATTGTTCCACTGAATAGATTTGTGCTCAAAACTGCATGTGCCTTAGACATTTCATTGGCATCCCTGCTGTACACGACAGCAATAATGCCATTCTCCTAGCTACAAGTCTACTTTAATGATGATGGAGACAGTAGGGGAAACAATGCTTGTAAAAGGAAGATAAACTACTATATACATGGACTAATTTTAAGACTAAGCACTGTTTATCATAAAGCTATTTTTAATACTTTGTAAATTCAGATCCATTTTTGTACTGAAAGCATAATGCCTCACCCACCAGAAAAAAAACCAACAGCATAACTTTGCTGAATTTACAATATGGGTTAAGTTACAGTTGTGGCCTTGAAGTAACAACTTGAATACTGAAGTGTCAATAATACCTATGGAATCTTTAAAAACAAAAGTCAGGGTCCAAGGGTTATTACCATGATTCATCGGTAAACATAGCAGGAAGGCTAGTTAATAAACACCAACTAATCCCTTCAATTACAGCAATAAATTGTTCAATTGGTTATATGTCTACAAGTTTTGCTCCAAACATCACTGCAAACTGTTTAATTAGCAAACTGTTGCATCACTTGACAAACAGATATTGGCAAGGTCTGAGGGCCACAAGATCCCTTAAGAATTAGCAGTATTTATTTGGTATTTGTCTTGCTTTCTGCAGGGATTCAGATTTACCATATAGACCAAGTACACCGTAGTGGTTTTTAAGTCTTTTTCAAAAGCTGTTCATTCATCAACATTTGTATTAATGGAACGACATAAAAATAATAAATTAAATAAAAAAAAAAATTATTTCAGCACAGTTCTTTATGTTTTGAAAGAAAATGAAAACAGGCAGATTAACAGCAAAACTAGGTTGACATGTGTGAAGCTGTCCTTTGTATTTCATATTACACAAGCCAGCAAACTTATTTCAAAATTGCATGTTCTACAAAATAAACTTTAAAATGAAAATGAGTTAATTCTGCAAGGTGCTTAGTATTCAGAACTCTGAATTATTTCAGTGAAAACCTGTCTGTTCTGAAAGGTACCAGTAACTATTACTTACTATTATGAACATATGGTATATGCTAACTTTGCACATGCATACGTGACCAAAATGAGAGAGTAAAAAATGACTAAGTTTTGCCACATCTGACGTCAAAGATAAAGTAGCTTCTGGGGATAAAGTTTAATATCTGCTCTCCCAGAGCTCCAAAGTTGATTTCAATGAGCTCTGAAGTAGGTCCATAGGGTATTATAGGCTATCATCATCAACTACTAGTAAAAAATTGAGAGATATGGACAGTGGTTGGTAGGTTTTTACAACTTTATCTTAAATTAAACTTTAGATTATATAAAACAAATAGAAAAAGGAGATGTGAAATCTGTCATGTTATACACTGAAAGAAAATTATTTTTTCTATGGGGATTCTCTGCAAAATTTAACAGAAATAAATTTATTTTCAGTACCAATAAAAATAGAAGCAGAAAGAGAGTATAGTACAGTAACTTGAATTCTTGTGGCAAACAGCAAATGCATATATAAATCATTTGTTTATTTAAATATGGAAGCAATCAATAGAAACTGATGACTCGCTCTCAATCAAAAACTCCCTTTGGGAGAGGCTCTTAAAAACAGATGTATGCCACAACCTACAGAAGCACGTGGTTTCTTTAAATGCTATTGAATGTAATAGAAGTTAAGAACCTTATTTTATCTTTGAAAATCAGGATCTAGATTTTTAAAAAGTATTTAGACACCTAAGGATCCACCAGATGCACCCAAGGGATTTTCAAAAGCTCCTGGCTCCTTAACTCACTGAATTAAATTTTCCCTAATTAATTTTACCTATAAAGTCAACTGGCTAGAGCAGTACTTTTCAACCTTTTCAGATCTGAAGTACCCTTCAACAGATTCAAGACACCCCTTTATAGGCTTGAGGCACCCCTTGGAAAATGCCAGCTCTTCATTTTCACTCTTTTTTTCACTATAAAAATGATCTGTTGCAAATAACTTAGACATGCCACCACAGATTGTAATGTTTTGGAAACTCTGCTAACATTGTGTGGCACCCCACAGCTCCCTGGTTGAATCACTGGGCTAGACAAAGTGAGTCTATGGCCCAGTAGCTAGGGAAGCAATGGGGGGTGGTCAGGTTCAAATCCCTACTGCAGTTGATATTTACTAGTGCACTGTGGAACAACTTCAGCTGGAGAAATTGAGAAACATGCCCAGAAGAGCCAATGGCCTAGTGATTAGGATACCTCCCATGGGAAGTAAGATACCTGTGGTTTAAGCCCCTGTTCCAAATCAGGCAGTGGTAATTTGAAAGCAGGCCTTCCAACTTTTAGATGAGGATCTACAGCCTAGGGTATTGGGTAAAATATGGTTTGTGGGTATCTTTCTGGTCTTTTGTGAGAAAGGACTGACCCAGCTGGTGGATGGGATAACCTGTGGAGCTGTACCACCACTAAAATACTGTCTGTGGGTCTTGGAGTTGATCTGCAGACTGCATGCAGGACTGGCCCCACACTGTGCAGGGTTGGTTTGTGGGCCCAAACTAGCCTGCAGACTAGCTCCAGGCCACTGGGCCTGATAAATTTGACACCCCTAATCCAAATAACTTTAAAACTCTGGGCCTTATACTCATTCCAAACCACACTGGTACCCAGGGACCGACCTCCATTGACCTCAGGAGTCAGTCACTGGATAAGACCCATATAATGTCCTCCAAAATATATGTTATCCCATATAGTGTTAGGCCCAAAAGAAAAAAATGATTTAAATATACTGAAGATAAAGGCTGTCAGCCACCTCCTTCTTTATCTATTTTTGGTTCTCGTAGAATTTAGAACTTGGTTCTCTCTGTACGTAAGCAGAGACTTAACTTTAACCATGACAGTAGTTCTGCTAAATCAACGGGACTAACTACAGTATTAAAAACTTAGGGTAAAATTAGGTACACGATTAAGTAGCTTGCTAAATCAGCACATTAGCTTTCCCCACTTGCAGATACTATAAATCAGGGGCAGTCAAAATGGGCCATTCTATCCAGCCAAAAGGGCCCCTAAAAAAATTAGAAAATTAATATTTATCTGCCCTTGGCAGCCTGTCATATGGCCCTTGATGGCTTGCCAAAACTCAGTAAGCAGCCCTCCGCCCAAAATAATTGCCCACCCCTGCTATAAATGCAGGTCTGGTACTACAAACTAGATTGACAACCCTGTAAACTCTTAGGCCAATTTTTCAACTGACATACATTAGCATAGTTCTATTGAAATCAATGGACCTACAGCAATTTACACCATCTAAGACTTTATTCCAAAATCTTACTGAAAAAACCAAGGAACCTGAACCCAATGGTGGTGTTCTCCTGCAGTGGAGCCTCAGACAGGTTTTTATTCTGGAGGCTGTTTACAACCACTTCATAACCTTTGTACTCCAGACAGTCTTTAGAACTTACTCTTTGTGCTATTAAGGTTAGAGATTATGAATCTTCCACCCAGCCAGACTATCGTAAATATTTAGCAGGTATGCTGCAACTGATTATGTTGTTGTAAAATGGATATTGGTACAGAAACTTCTATTCAAAAAGCAATTTTAGAACTTACTCTTTACAATCAAGGTAAGAGGGTCTTAAGCAGGGCAGTACATGAAGACTCTGCTTTGAAGTGTCCAAGTTATACTTATTTAACAATTATAAATATTTAGCATAAGGACATTCTCTCATTTCAGATTCTTAAATCTCAGATTTACTTCAAATCCTGAAACTCACTCAGACTCACTTTAGTTTTTGACTGAAAAAACCTTACCATTTCTATACAAATTCACTTAAACCTAATCTACAATTTACAGAAAAATCCATTTAAATGGTCAGAGTATGGCTATATCTCCTGAGTAATGTTGCACATCTTCCACTTAAATTAAGTGAAAGCCACTGTGAAATTCAGAAAACAGAGTAGTTATTCTTTTAGGATTGGTATTATACATATTTGATCCATTTCAAATACGTACATTCACCTTTACTGTATTTGATCATTTATACCAACGCAATGCTTTTAGTCATCATACCAAATAACACCCATGTATGAAGAGTTGGTTAAGATAAAATGATACTAATACATTAATTTTGGGCTCTCAAAACAGATTTTGAAAAAAATAATTAAAAAACCCCTAATATAGAGGTGTTTAGAAGATTTTCTTTTAAATGCTGTGAAATATTCCCATTGTCCACTAGCAGCTTCAGTAACATGACAAACATTAAAGTAAAATTTACTGCTAAGCAAAGTAAAACTGACCAATCTAGTTTCATTCTGCAGTCAGAGTGAAATGAGTGTATGCTGCAAATAAAAGTGCATGACAGTTGAAAAGAAAATCAGGTATTTTATACATTACATTTTGATCCTTTTTCACTTTTAATAGCAGAAGTCAGGAGTAAATTCATTAAATGTAATAGTATTATAGTAGTTTAACTGAAAAGAATTGCATGCCTAGATTACAGTGTCTTAATAGGATAGGAAATGTTTATTTGAATAGCAAAAATACCTTTAACTTGTTAAATTCCATTCTAAAGTTTTCTTGTGAACAGCTATTGCTATTGCAGAGGCCACCTGGTTACAATGCTACTGCTTTATTCAGGACTAAACTATCTTATTAATTTGTAGTGAAAATATTCTCTATCTTATTAAGGGAAAAAAGGTTACAGAATCTAGATGCAGGATAACACAAGCAAAGAGGAGAAAATTGTAAAGTGCTGGATCTCTATTATAGCATTCTATCCTAAATATACAAAGGTGGAATACCAAATTACTGTGCCAATAACTGAAAAAAGACTAAATTATATTGATTCTGTGTTAGACACGTTTTAAAGCCAAGAATATTACATACTGAATTTCAACTGTCTTTGTATAGAAAGTGAGAGCTTGGAAATGTTTTGTGAGAATCTTAATTATTTTTACATGTATATAAAATAAATGTTGCTCTTTAAATAATAGACATGCCTGAATTTTAACAATATGATTAAGGCCCAAAGTTTCTCTAAAGTTTGGGGATCGTTCAGAGGCAGAATTTCCAAGTCTGAACCTCCTAGACCAAATGGGCTGCTATTATGGTGCTTCTGTTCTGAAAAAAATTACTTGTCTGAGGAGTTTCCTTCATAGTGGAGTCCAAAGGTTTTCTGTCATCTCAAGTAATTAAAAAAATAACCATTTCAGCCATTACAACTGAATAGCAGCAGTTTTCACAGCACAGTACACACACAGCTTTAAATCAAGTTCATAGAGTTGTCACTCACCTGACCTACAGGGTTTTTGTCTTCTATAGAACATGTGGTGTTTCGGTACTATACTGCTCCTTCAATGGCTGTGCAGAGTATCTCCACACAGTAGCTTCCTGTGCAAAACATTTTCTTGCCTATTTCTTTCCCAGTTCCTTGAAATGTGAAAGCAGAGTTATGCCAGCTATTCTAAGCAGCTTTATACTGCATTGGGCACCTGTTCAGACAAGAGCTAGTTAAAAAAGCAAAACAACAGCTGAATGAGGTCAGCTACTCTATGAACTTTAGGATGTCCAGGGAGACCCCACTACCCCCATGCATCCCATTTCTATTTGAAAATAGCAGTTCTAGTAATATGATGCCTTCCTTTCCTGTTTGAAAGACAGTGAAAGCCCTCCTGCTGCATTGAAACTGTCTTCTACTCTCCCAAGACCAAAGTCCCAGTCTCCCTGCTTGCACTAAGCCTCTGTCTGCAGGGAAAAAGCAACTCATCTTATGCTAGCAATATTTGTCTAAGGAGCACAGGTTCAACACAGACAGTTAACCATTAACTAATCCTCACAGAGCTCATATTACATTTGCCATACAGGCTTGTTAACATGTTTTTAAACTCCTGTGCAGTTTAGGATATCCACCTTTCTTATTCAGTTCTCCATCAGGCATCTCAAAATGCCATAATAAACGAATGAGCACAACACAGCAGAATAATCCAATGCCTACAAGTGAAAATCACAATGCCACCTGAATTAAGGGTGGATAACAGCTTCATGTTTGGGTAAGTGGCACTGGTTAGATCAAAATACATATCGTTTGGAATTTCACTTACTCATCACAAATGCTTAATATAGACACTGCAAAATGATAAGAAATATACAGAAAAGCACTAAAAATGCAACCTTCACATTTTCATATTTAACAAAGACATGAGCAGCCCATTGTCACAGCAGCACTCTCCCTCTGCCCCACCCCAGCTGATCCCGGCCCCAGGCAGGAGGAGCACTGCTTCACCCACCCCCACTTCCAGCTGCTGCTCAGGAGAAGCCAGGTCAGACACATGTGGATGGGGTGGTGCCTGCTCTAGCTGGCCCACCTTGCTTCTGCACAGCAGCAGTGGTGCCTGCCTGGCTCACCATGCTGCTATGTCTGCCTGCGGGACTGAACCCCACATCCCATCGTTGACTTGGGGGGTGCTTCCAAAATACAAATTTGCCCAGGGTGCCATTTTCCCTTAGGACCGCTCTGCTGACACCACTTAGTACAAAAGGGTTTTTGTCTCTTCCTCTGATACATTTACAGGCATATCTGTATTCAAAGTCTAAATTTAATACTAGAGGTTAACAGCTGTCAACATATACATTTTATGTTAACACATTTCTACAAATTTTATATTTGTACGTTTCTATAGTTATAGGTCAGGTACAAACATTACAGTTTTACCAGAATAAGTTTCTATATGGGTATAGAAACTAACCTATACCCATAACAGAACAGAAGTTGGGTGCACACAGACTGGTTTAAAAATGGCACAACCCTGTCTAAGATTTGCACCCTCCACCAACAAAGGGTGAATGTGTGTTTTGTTCGCTACTGATCTAAAATATACCACCTACAGAAAATTGTGTAACTTGGATCAATTCCACCTCAGGCTTTTTGAATGTCTGTACCTAGCCTTATTAAAATTATCCATCACTGAAGGGTGTTGACCCTGCAAAAATACAATACAAGAAGTATTCCGTGCCTCAGAGAGCTTCCAATCTTGACAGAGAAGATGAACAAAGAGTGAAAGAGAGGAAGTGGTGTTATTCCCATGTGACAGATAGGGAACTGAAGCTCAGAGACATTAAACTTTTAGTCATGTAACAGTGGCTTATCAGCTTTCAACTTCAGTGGACCTGTCCCTGGGTACCAGTGCCTACTTAGGCAGAGCCACCTGCAGGATTGAAACATAAATAACTTCCTGAAAGTCATTCAAGAAGACCTACAGAGATTTGGGATTTGAGCTTGTATCTCTTGGGTCTCACTGCAGTGTCCTAAATACAAGGCCATCTTTTCACTTTTTTTTATGTGCATGCAGCTCCTTTTGTACCAATTAGGGTTACTGTATTTCTGATTTACATCACGGTAAAATCAGTATCTGGGCTTCAGGTTTTTGCATCTATCTAGCACAGATAAGATTAAAAAAGAAATAAATTGGGGCCCTGATTCAGCGAAGCACATCAGCATGTGCTTAATTCCATCCCTATTCAGTAAAGCACTTAAGTATGTACTTAATTCTCATTTACTTCAATGAGGCTTGAACATGGTTAAAGTTAAGCCCCTACGTAAGTGCTTTCTCAGACTGGAGCCTACCTAAACTGTGATCTAAAAGAATAAAAATTAGATCAAAATTGTATCCAGTGCAGGTTGTCTACAGATTTAAAGTTAAGAAATAAGAAGATAAATGAGTGCGGAACAGTATTTTGATACATGTGTAATAGCTTTTTAGATCCAGAGTATAATGTGTATGAGTAAAGTATTGTATTCAGTTGTATGAGTAAAGTAAATTATAATTTAATTATAAAGCATTTAAAGACAAAATTAACAGAAAAACAGGAAGGCTTTAAGAGAAGAGAATATCTGGAAAAAATTATAGCACAATAGGAAGACAGGACTTGGAGGGAAGTTCTGTAATAACTAGTAAAGAGGTTCAAGTGAACACAAGCTTCCAGTGTCAGGACGTATTCACCATCAGTAGATACCACTTTAAATGCTGTGCAATACATCTCCCATCTTTCAGTGAGCTGTGTGGGTGAAATCAAGCATAAGAATGGTCCAGCTCATTGTAGGACCAGGGCCTAGGGAACCTTTAGAGAGAAAAACAGCAACTCTGAGATTTTCAGGGTGGCAGTCAGTGTTATATCAGAGAAGAGAAAATAATGCATTATTTAAAAAAAAGTTAAGTATATTTGCCAATGGTCTTATTTTTTTATGCACTTTCATGCCCTTCCCTTCTGACCCTCAAGCCTTCAATAAAGGTGGTTCTTCAGTGATAAGAGACACTGACCAAACATACTCTCTTTACTGCAGGGTTCACTGTTCAAACTAAAGGTACGTTGCCTGTTTCAAGGATATCCCTATCAATTTGATTGACACTACCATAAAGTTGGAAAGTTGGTAGTCAGGAAATATACCGGCAGGCAAGATGTAGACATATTTTCTATTTTACTAACAATTCACCCCTAGAATTGTCCTGAAGATACTTACTCTCACCCAGGTACTAAAATCATTCTATTTCTAGCAAATGCTTATGATCCATTCACTATACTTCCTTTTTGGATACATGGAACTCGATTTCCTTAAAAACAGGGGTGTCAAATTTATCCAGTCATGTAGGCAGCATGAGTGGCATGGGGCTGGTGCACAGGCTAGATCCAGCCTACAGGCCCTATCTCCTTACCTCACTTCTAGCATCCCTGATTTGGTGGCTGCTTCAGCCCACATTACATGCAGTGCAGGTTCTGGAGCAGCCAGAATGGGCCAGAACAGATGCAGTCAAGCTAGAGTAGCAGCTATGCTGCATGAAGTGCCGGCCCCATCCAGACTGCATTAGAAGAAT
This sequence comes from Crocodylus siamensis, assembly GCF_052110815.1. Lineage (NCBI taxonomy): Eukaryota > Metazoa > Chordata > Crocodylia > Crocodylidae > Crocodylus > Crocodylus siamensis. The sequence continues at coordinate 86,395,113 of NC_143395.1, read as the reverse complement.
GGCTTCCATTTACAGGTAAATAACATTTCTGATTATTATAATTCTAAGAGTAGATAAACTATTCCAATAAAAAATTACTCAATATTTCTAAACTCCTGTTACTTCTTAACTATCAGCTGATGCTGTTCCTACCCTCCTTAGGAAGTGTGGGTGTTCTATAGAGTAAACTGGCAATCACTAGAATTATTTCTTCTACTTTTTGATTTTTGTGGATAGAAATACTCTTTAATGATTAAGGAGCCTTTTTAAAAGGTCTTACACATAAGTTTGACTTTATGTACTGTAAATAGTTCCCTTGAAGATGTTGGGGTTACATTACATAAAATTCAAATGCATACATATTTCTTTGAAGGATAGGGGCCTAAAATCTAAATATCAACTAGCCATTATCATTCTGATGAATCCAACTCAACTGTATCTATGGGATTAAAAAAAAGGTTATAAAGGTGCTTTAAAGATGAAAAATATTATACAAGTGCATGTGTGTGTATATTACATGGGCAACTGGAAGGACAGCAGGGCTAGAAAGGCAGATTGTACAAACTGACCTGACAATTGCCATAGAAACCACACTTCATCATTAGTAGCTGTAGGGTTGTGAAGTCTTACAAATTTAAAGTTCCCTCTTTTTGGTTAAAGCCACTAGACTGTTAAATGTGCAGGTCTTCAACTTTAGGCTTAAATCTATTCTCTGAAAGAAAGACAGATAAGTCTCCAGGAACAAGCAGTATCTGCTGTAGTGATGTATACTTACTGGGTGTGTCTACACGTGCATTTACGCTGGCTTAAATTTACTCCACAGTAAGTGGAAATAGGCCGACAGCTACATGTGCAGGCATTAAAGCACAGTAACACTGTGTATGGACTGACTTGAGACTAATGTTAGTCCCAAGTTGGTCCACACACAGTGTTACTGCGCAATAAAGCATCTACACATGTGTTACTGTGCAGTAATTAATTGGGCATACATTTGATACCTGCATGCTCAAGTTGGCATAAGTCACCATATTTACTGCACAGTACGGGCATGCACATGTAGATGTGCACCCATACTGCACAGTAATTTCAGTTACTGCATAGTAAATGGTCACGTGTAAACATGCCCACTGACAATTTCATATGAAAAGCTCAGGAATATGATGGCTGGTTCTGAGAAATGATAGAGCCAGTTAACTGTTCATCAGAAGTAAGGCAGAAGGCAGGGTGGGGTAGCACCTTGAAGACTAATTGTTATAGAATGGCATCTCTTTGAACCAATAAGTCTTTGAGGTGCTACCCTGCCTAGTCTTATGAAAAATGGAGAAGGAATAATTATAATTAATACCATCTTCCACAGAAATACATTCAGTAATAAAATAAAGGGGTTGTATATGTATGTACAACTTTATATGGCATACTTTAAGGAATAAGGATAGATTTACTGGCCAAGGAAAAAATAGCCTCAAAAGGTTTAGAATGATATAAATATATTTCCAAATTTGCCCTCATGGACATTTTGTTCATATATCAGTTTTCTTAACATATTCAACTGTATGAAACACTATGAATTTTGGCAAATGTAGGAACAGGGTGGAACATTTTAAATATTTTGTGTTTTTTCTCAGTCAGGCAGACTTTTATATCTAAGAATATGTTCTAAAAGAAAAATCAATCTGTTTTCAGCATTTATCTCATGTTCCCTACTTCGTCAGAACTCCATTTCTATGGTAATGTAATCCTTCTGATCTACCGAAAAAAGACTGTTTGCAAACACATATATTGATTAGCAATACTTAATTTATATTATTGTTAGAAATACAACATTTTTCTTTGTGACAGTGGATTGCTTGCAGAAATCAGTAAGGATGCAACAGAAAGTTGTTAGTTTGGATGACTGCCTTTAACAAATAGAGAATTCATTCTTCCCCCTCCTCTCGACTTGTCTTTATCATTGGTAGCAAGAGACTATTTCCCACGATCAAACAAATACTCACTTTTCTCCTCAAGAAACTCCTAATAGTGTTTGATCCCCAGAACTTTTAGGAGAGCTCTGAACGTGAGCACTGCTTTCCATCTTTGCAACAGAAGCTACTTGCTGTTCTGCCACTTTAAACTGGGGATCTCAAAACTGTCTATGTCAATAGTAATATCAGGAGGGGTCACAAGACATATCCTTTGTCCTGCTTCTGCCAGTGTGGCAGTGGTCATGGCCAATGATTAAGACAAGAGGTAGCAAAAGGATGAAAAATGATTAATCTGTATTCCAGCCATCAAGGGGGTAAGAAAGGTCACCCCACTTTCCTTCAATTGTAATCAGACTGGGGTGCCTGACATTACTTGAACTACTGCTTCTGCAGAATTATGGAACACTCTCTAACAAAAAAGAAACTGGATTGCTTGGGGGAGCTATAACATGTATTCCTATGGTAATGTAAGATAGAATGCTTTGATCACCTTAGCTACCATCCATCTTTAACTGATTTTAGTAAGCCCACCTCAACAGAAGCATCAACAGAAGTACCAGCAGGCTTCCTCTGCTTAGACCTAGATGTCAGGCTAATCAGTTTGATCTGACAGATTTTAATTAAATTAATTAAAACTTTTCTGAATGGACTTGATTAGCATTCCATGGAGGAATCACTTATTAAATGAAACCTAGCAAGCATAAGTACTAATACCCACTCCCCATGAGGAATTTCTCATTGTTGTTTTGTTTTACTTAGAAATTAGCATTTTATAAATGGATGGTGTTTGATATATAGACAAAACCCTAGTAGCTATTACAACAGGCTAGTAACAATAGCCTCCAATAAACAAACAAGAACATTTTCAAGTTCTTCTGCAAGCAACTGTGCTTTGCAGAAATTACTCCCACCATCCATCATTATAAAAACAATTATTTTGTCCAACTTATTTCCATAAAAAACACCAGACGTAAGTTCTAGTCCTTTCCAGTCAGGTTCCCTAACTTCACTAACTCAGAGAGAGGTAGTCATGTTAGTCTGAAGTTAAGCAGAAGTTAAGGTAGGGGTGTACTTTATAGACTAAATGAATCAGAGATGCATAAGCTTTCATGAGCAACAGCTCACTTCAGTAGATGCTAGTGAGCTATTACTCAGAGAAGGGTATGCATCTTTGATTCAGTTAATCTATAAGATGTACCTCTACCCTGCTTTCTGCCTTTCCTTTCAGCTCTTCTGAAAACACAGGAGACACACAACTGAAGGTACATTTTACCAATGCAGCCAGAAACTGACCTGACAATAACAATTCACTCTTATCCCTTACATTCAAATCAAAGCAAAGATGCATTATGATCAATAATGACAAAATAACAATGAGGTGTTCACCAATATAGGACCACTTGCACCACTAAATCTGTGCAGCTCTGGAAGATGGCATGTATCAGTCAAAGGCAGTATATCCTTATGAATTATGACCACAATCTTGCAATTGACTGTGGACAGACTCCGGTGCTTGGGCAGAGAACCACTGGGTGGATCTATATCAGGGGTGGGCAAAACATGGTCCAGTGGCTGGATGTGGCCTGCGGCCCCCCCACCCCCATTAATAAAATTAATATTTATCTGCCCCTGGCTGCCTGTCATGTGGCCCTGGATGGCTTGCCAAAACTCAGTAAGCAGCCTTCCACCTGAAATAATTGACCGCCCAATCTACATGTACAGTTAGCATGTAGCAATTAAGTCCAGTGCAGATCATGCTGGAATTTATTTCTCCTGGGCTCAGTGTGTACATGTCCACCTGGGACTGTAGCATGTTGAGCCAGGGCAGAGTAGTGCTGGGCTGGCAGAGGGTGCGGGGGCGGGGGTCAGCCTGCCAGGCAGGAGCTGCTCCACCCTTGCTCAACATGCTGCAGAGGGACTGGCTGAGCCATGTTAACTAGCAGGCAGCTCCCACACTGTAGTAACCTTGTGCCCCAGCCAATCCCAGTCACCATTTACATGTGCATTTCAGTGCACATAACTACTCCACTGTAGGATAGTACTTGTCCTAGGCAGTACTATCCTACAGTGGAATTAATTAATTTACTGCGCCCTAATATGGGTGTATGTGTAGACAGTGACATTTTACTGCAGAGCTAATTAGTCACCTCTGCCGTAAAGCATGTGTGTAGGTGCAGCCACTGACTACAAAAAGACTCCATGGCCCAGTCCAGGTGTGCAGGCATGTGTGGTTTGTGGCACCACAAACCTCTTTGTGGAACCATGAACTGTACTCCTTGCACGTTAAATCGTGTACGGCACTGCTAATGAAGGAAAAAGTAGCACGAGGCATGTCAGAGTCGGCTTCACAGCAGAGCCCCCATGTTGATGCACATGGAGAGAGGGAAACAGGCAGCCCACGGCTGCCTGCTCCCCTATCTCTACGTGCCACTCCCCAGCTGGATGGGGCACAAAGTACCTCAGTGTGGGGTCTGCCTGCTAGCTAGTCCCCATACTGTGGCACCCTGTGCCCCAGCGCCCCCCACCACAGCACATAGAACAGCAGGACAATATGTTACACTGCTAGAACTCGGTATTTTTTATTTTCTCAGTTCGCTACTGAATTCATCCTTTTTTTTCAGGCTTTTAATGAAAGGACAGATTGAGGGACAGAATGGCTTACTGTGTGTGCTAGAAATTCATTTTGTTCTTGTATTTTCTAGTGGCTATGTATTCTTTTATATTTTTAGGTGGAACGAGTTGACTTTGTCAGATTTTTTTGTTTGACTGTTGCACTACACATATTAATAGGTACCTAAAAGATCAGGTAGGTGTTCAGCGAATTGTTCTATCAGAAAATGCTATATTGTTGGAAAAAAACCTTTTTATGGAAATGTATAAATTTTGATGAAATTTCATTTAGGAGGGAAAAAACTGGGGGTAAAAGTATTTTAATAAGAGTAACATTATTCATTTTGACAAATGTTTCATTTTGATTTTTTTATGTTAATTTCCCTTCTTCAATTTCTTTTCTTTTATGTTATAGAGTGATTGATTGAAATTGAAATTAGACTAATTGTTTTCAGAAAATGTTTTTCAGGAACATTTTGATTTTATTTTAATTTTGTTTCAGAATAAACAAATTGGAAAAAACACAAAATTTCCTATGAAACAGTAATTTTGGTTCCTGCACAGTTTTGCCTATACCTCTGTTACTGAGTTGGGGGGACTGTAGGAGAATATTGAGCTCTTAATGACTGCCATTGACAGAGCTTGAAAATTTGTATGCCGTTCATTAGCCTATTTTTTTTAAAATAATGGTATCCAATATTCCCTAAATTGAGAATCTGATAGAAACAAATATTTTTAAAGATGTTATATGGAGGGAATCCTTTCTTGAGTATGCACTAACTATGGTAATTTAAAAAAGCGAACAAAAAACAAACAAAGAAAAAACCAAAACCAAAAGGAAAAGTCTTAGAGTAATTTTTAATTAAATTACTTTGAAAAGTAAACTGGCTCCAAGCTTTTCCCCCAAAAGTTTCCTTGCTATTGTTTCTCTCACTACCTGTTTCTCCTCTACCAAAGATTGTTTTGGTTTTAATTTGCTACTAAGGAAGGCAACCCAGAGGTTATCAAGAGATTCCTGATTCAACCTTATCATGAGAAGCAGGGCTTCCTGCTGTAACTGAGGTGAGGCTGGTGAGCTGATGGACTGGGTGGCTTTACCTCCCAAAATTTCTTTTGTTTCTGGAGAAGTGTCAACACACTTGTTCTTTACAAAGCTTCAGTCATGTTGAGCTCCATAGTTACTCATTCTGGCAAATGCTGAGTTAGGAAAAACAAATCCAAGGTGGTAAGATAATTTTACTTTGAAAAGAATTCAAGCTTAAAAGCCTTCTAAGGAAGAGTGAAAGCCAAAAAGGAAAAGAAAAGAACAAGAGAAGGATGTGGAAAGAGACAAGTAAGAAGCCAAAGAGAGAAGAGCAAGACAGAAGAGGGCCTGAGGGAGGAAAACTAATGAGGTAAGAGGAGGTAAAACTATTTTGAAAAAGAGAAAATAGTGTTATCAAGCACATTTTTAAAAATTCACAAAGAAGGAGGAATAGGGAGATATAGCACAGGACAGAAAAAGACAACAATAATTTATTAGTTTTCCCACACCCTTTTGTTAATAAACCACTAATAAATTTAATCGCTATGCTATAAATACCATTAGAAAATCCTGCATTTTGTCTTGTGGGAGCCATTTGTTTTGGAGGTCATTTGGTACTGGTTCAATAAACAGAAGTCGTTTTGACTTAGCTGGTGATGATTCTCAATTCAGTTTCCTAATGCCGTTTTTCTGATGTTAGAATCTCAATTTTCTTTCACTCTAATGGGGGATTAATTACCATATAGTTAGTTACACATGGTATTAAGAAGGTTTGCAGCTACGCGCAGCTGAGGCATTTGGCTAGTTTTCAGATGCATGCACATATCGAGCCAAATTCTACTCTCAAATATATGTACATGTACAATATCCAATAAAGTTATTCTAATATCCAATTAAAGATAGGAATGTAAATCTATCAGGATAAATGTGTGATTTTTGTTTGGCTGTTCCTACAGGGATGCATTTTTTTTCCATGGGAGGTTTCCAATATAGAATATTTATAAATAATGAGGGGAAAGAAGAGATAAACCAAAAGGAAAAACATTCATCTTCCATTATATATGAAACAGAACAGAAAAGTTCTGTTAAATAAATGATACCATATAGGTTAAGATCTGTAACAATATGTAAGGAAGGAAAAAGAAGTCACTGCAACTGACCTTCATATTCCCTCTCTTCTTTCATTAACGGTCCACTGAGGTGATCCCTGGCCAAATGCAGGCAATTCAGAGCCTGTCATAAAATTACAAGATGAATTAGGGATTGTTGCCACAAATTTATAGCTACCAAGGACTTTCCTGATTAAATTTTCCAGACTTGAAAGTAATGTCAGCAGCAACAGTCTTAATTTAGTCCAAGATCAGCATCACAACAATTGAGAAGAGAGATGACACTTTTCCCTTCAAATTATCACATGATTTGATCATCACTATTTTCTTCTCAGTTTGAATGGTAAGCAAATAAATGTAACACTAGAGAAGGTAAGTCAGCTTGACAGTTATTCCATACACAAAAGATAATTGCCAGAACTAGCTTGGGCTTTTTGCACACTGTCAAGCAAAAAATACCACTCACATTTCTCAAAAATTATGCTAGGAAAAGCAGCTATTGTATTTTTTCCAACTTTCTATATAACAACACTTATTTAAAATAATATAATAGCCAATGAAATAGATTAAAAAGTGAGTACAGATGCATATATATGAACATTCCCTAAGGGTCTGATCCTGCATACATGTATGCATGTAAGAAACTTGACATACATGGGCAGTTTAAGTGAAACCACTAATTATACACACATTTGAAAAAAATGGGCCTTGGATGGTGAGTGTGTTGAAACAAGAATCAGGTCTTATCTACCTGAAAGATACACAGCAGTGCCTCCATATTGGAAACTATGTAAATTAATCATCATCAGGATAGGTTTCTTGAATTTTATCAACTCTTGAAGAGACTACAACCCTGAATGTTATATTACTTCCCACAAAGAACTTCATATTTTTGTTCAAAACATGATGTAAAAAAAATTCTTTGCTATTTAATGTTTTATAGTTTTAAGTATTTTTATCTAAAGTAACTAAAAATATAAAACATTTTAAAAATGCCTAAAGTCCGAGTTCTCAGGTAGGGTAGGGTGGGGAAAACAGAGTAAAGTCGCACTGAATTCATACCTGAAACACTTTGACCTTTAAACAGAACCTTCTTCCTCCTCTTAGGCATAAGATAAGTTCAGCAAACAAAATTTCACCCAGTAGGTTGATACACAATGGGCTAAAACTATTGACTAGTTCATGAACCACTTTTGCTAGAGAAAATCTCAAAGCAATTTTGTGAGGAGAGATGGATTCAGTATTTTAGATGTGATGGTAATAGCACATCTATGAGATAAAGCATGTTCCCTCCAATTTTGATTGATAATAATGACCTATAAAAAAGTTGTAAAATACCAGTTTTAAGATAAGAAATTCTGGTCAAGATGGCTTTAGAACATACAGAAAAAGATCTATCCTTTTTAATTATTTCAGACAGACTGCTTCAGTTTGGTAACCTTATATTTCAATGCTTTCTATGCCAAGTCTTAGAAAATTATAGGCTTAAATCAGAAATGCAGAGACTATTAATGGTTTTAGTTAATTATTAAATGCTTTTAATAATATGCTTAATGATTTTTAACACTTTCCTTTGTTAAGGAAAGGGAAGAAAATAAGAATGCCAAATCATGATAATTTGAAAGCAAAAGTGTTGTCACTCGTTTGTCATGATGGGGCAGATTTTGGGCTAACAAATCAGTCCTCTGTTACTGACTTTTTTTAAAACACTATTTTCTTTTGTCTAAGTTAAATAGTTACAGTAATTAGACTTTATTTTAGATATTTTGATGACAAAGGCAAGAAATAATTATAAACTAGGGTGAGCTGGGAAGAGAAACATAAGTGTACAGTAATCCAGTTCCTTCCTTTTCTGGTGACAGAATATATTATTCCCACTGGTATATGTTGCTGCCATTAAACAGAGTAGCCAGGTTCTACTCACCTATTAATATTAAATACCACTCTCTTTTCCTCCCTTCACTTTCTCTTCTGCTGTCTAGTCTTTGCTAATGAGCTACTCAGACAGATCCTTCAAGTGATCACAAAATTTTCCAATGGGTGGTCAAACCTGCTGCACGCATGCCCAACAGACTGAAATTGAACTGAAACGGAAGAACCAAAAAAAAAAAAAAGACTATTCACTCATTCACTTAGATAAAACAAAAGTCCTAAATCACTAATCACATACCAGCACAGGCATTAATTTTAAGTGCAGTTGCAAAGATGCAGATTAAATTATGTTACAGAAAAAAGCTCTCATTAAAAGGCAAAAGAACCAAGATGTATGCTTTTCATTCTGATCTGAGGCCCATTCTGAGCTCGTTATCTGCTCCCCTGAAGCACCACAACTTAAAAACAATTTTTCTTTAATTGTTCCAATTCCAAGCCACAAGAATTTAGAAATTGAGTAACAGATTTAAAAAAAAAAAACCAACTTAGCTTGGTATGTAGAAAAAACAGTGTAATTCTTAACTTTTTTTGGAAAGCCTAATGGTTCAAAGATAATTTTTGTGAGAATATTAATTATGATTTATTTGGTTCAAAACAAAGAATTGGTGCAGTCTTCAAGGCCACAGGAAAAAAATAAATGGACAGGGGATAAGGTCAGATAAAAAACATCCTGGGTGAAATGTAAATTGCTTCAAATTTTTTTCACACTCCGGCTGTGTCATTTAATACTAAAACTTAATATGCCTATCACCACCACATTTCAGATATAAACGGTGGCCTCTGATTGTACCAATTGTGCTGAAATGTGTTTTTAACAGACAATGCACTTTTTGGAATAAACATCATTTTAACTTTTGGATATTGTAAAAGGTAAAACTGACACTTGATTATGTAGACTCATTTTTTATATCCTGTTTTCTGTTGGAAGAAGAATGAACTAACTGCCTTACTGCAAATTTCCCATATCAAGAAGCAAATCTTGGTAGCATCTCTTTTCTTATAGGTTTTTCTTCAAAGTGAAAAGAAAGTGTAAACCTCGCCTTCAGTATAGGTCAGGACATGCTGGCCAATGCCTACTGCAGATAGAAACAAGGACAGACTGCTTTCATACTGAGCCCCACGCAGGCATTGTGGAGTCTTTATCAAGTGAGAAAGTAGAGCAGAAGCTAAGAGTACATCTTTTAAGCAGGATACTTAGGAGACTCTTCAATCCTTTTACCAGACATTCAAATGCAACCTTTTTACCCAAGCTTCTAAAAATACTAAACCTTCTGTAGTACTAGTGGGAAAGGACTTGAAAAGGGGTGGAGTAAGAGAAATCAGTCCAGCAAGTCACCTTTCAGCCACCTATGACATCAGCTTGCTGCCCTGATTCCTTCATTAATACCTTTGAGCTGAAAACAATGGGCCTGCCATTAAGCACCACACAGTTCAAGATAAGAAAGCCCTAAGCAGATAATAATCGGTGCATTTAGCTGGATTTCAAACATTCAGCTGCTTAATCATTTCTTCCTCACTGCATGCTGCCCAAACACACAGGGAATGCTTTGGATGCCTAGGGCAAAGGAAGAGGAGGTTGAGGGGGAGGGTGAGAGCAAGGGCACTAGTGAGCAGAGGCGGGAGGGGTGACACAGGCAAGGAGATTTTATGTGCAATCCTCTCCCTGGGAAATGAAAACATTTCTTAATTGCCATTAGGGAAATAGGTTAAATACAGGCTTGGTAAGCCGCTAAGGACTGGCCAACAGATTAGAAGGGATGGCTGTTGAAGGATCCTCATTTCCATTATATGACAGAGCAGGGAATTTTTATTTTCTTGTAGCCTTTAGAAACTGTTTTAGCTCATTGTTCTTCTTCTGTGTTACTACATAGAATGGGTGTGAAGTATTGCTTAGATTTTAACCATTTGCCTTCCAGGTGAAAAAATGAAGCAAAATCCTCTGATGCCTTCATCCCTTATGCAAGAAAATAGAAACTGTGGCATATACCAGCTAGGGTGTGTTCAGAATACAGGTACTATAACATCAGGCCTGCTTTACTAATACAAGTAATTGCAGAATCATAGAAATTAGAGATGTGATCTACCTACCCTGATGGTTCTGAGACACAGAGCCAAGTGTTAAATCTAGGGGGTGGGAAAGACAGCTTGAGAATTATTTCAGGAAGTGAATAGGCCCTTTTAGACTGAACTGAACTGTAGAAAGAAACACCCCATCCTGGTCTGACTTGCCTCATGTTCACAAAACCGTGTGTGTGATAGAGGGAGAAAAGAAGCTTGCATGTCACTAGCTTTTCTGTTTAAATTGAAGATCTCTCTTTCTAATGCTGTCATCAACAAGCAACATTTTGGGGCTCTTTCTCACATTAAGTCTAAAATCCGAGGATGGGATTTTTTCTCAAAAGTGCTTAGTGCTGTCTTATTCTGCTTCCATTAGAATTGGTGGTAAAACTTTCATTAAATGCAGTGGTGAAAGTTAGACAAACATCAACAACTTGTAAATGTTCTACTTGGAATGGACACGGCCATACAAATCATAGGCAGCGCTTAAAAACAGCTTCTGGCAGTGCCTCTTACAAAGGTGGGTCACTATCCTGTGATCCTTCATTATACTAAACTCCTTTGGACATCAATGGGAGTTTTATCTAAGTAAGGAAAGACTCAGGTTTTTTACAGAGAGCCTTTGTTCCATTAGCCCACAGAGGTTGATATTCTGAATTATAAAAGCTATCACGAGCTGGCAAGCAAATGATAAGCCATCTAGATTAACTTCTGCTAAGTGGCTATATGGAGTTTTGAAATACCTGTATTTCCTAGAATCCTTTTGTCTCTTGTAGTTCCCTGGTAAAGACAAAGTCCAGAAGTGTTCTTTGTGGTCTGCGGATCACTCCTATATTTTGGGAGATACAGAAACAGTAACATAACTAAGGAGTGGCGAGTTGAGGGGGCATCCCTCCAGAGCACTGACTGCAGGGAGCAGCCAGTATACTGCTCTGTCGGCCTCTGCGTCTGTTGTTGCCTGGTGCAGTGCTTCGACCCAGGGCACAGACCTGCAGTTATGCCTCTGCCTAGAAGTGTGAGAAAGACACTCTGCTTTGATTTTTATTCTAAACCTGTTCCTGAGAAGTCATAAGATAGGGCAGGGTGGCACCTAAGAGGCATATGCTTTTGTAGTGTACTTAGTTGGATGCTATGCATTGACTTGCAGAGAGCAGGGGTACTAAATAGAAAGGAATAAAGTAATTTAAATACAAAGGGTAGGGAAAGGGAGAGGAAAGGATGGGGGGAGGGAGAGGTGAAGGGTGGGCTGAAAAGATCAAAAGGGATAAACAAAGCAGTTAACCCATTGAGGAATATAAGGGTTATAAAAGCTAGTCTAGGAATAAAAATCCATAATCTCTGTTGAGACCATACTTAACACAATCCAGTCTGTGGGTGATTTCTTGTTTCACAATTTCAAAGTCATGTGGACTTTTAAAGTTTTGTTGGTTTAAGAACAATTACTGAGCTCAGTAGCCTCCAAGATCACCAACGGCAATGTTGATGTGAAGATTGGCAATGAAAAACTAGAAAGAGTAACGAGTTTTATATATCTGGGAGCCACCATCACAGAACACTTAACATCTGAAAAGGAAGTCAAGACCAGAATAGCCACTGCCACCAGCCAGCTAACAAAGCTAAAAAAATTCTGGACAAGGAGCAATATTACACTGAAGGTAAAATTACATCTGCTGCATGCTGTGGACATCTCTATGATCCTTTATGGTTAGGAGGCATTGACATTTCATAAGAAGTTAGAGAAAAGAATAAAGGCTTTTGAAATGTGCTGCTTTAGGAGACTGCTGTGTGTCTCATACACTGAGCACAGGATGAATGAGTCTGTCAAGCAGCAAACCAGTCAAGATGTTGGAACCTATGAACTGTTGTTGGAGGTTGTGCAATGAAATTGCAGTGATGTGGACACATCATGAGAAAGCTGGACACCCTTGTTGACACTATAATGCAAGGTGAGAGAAAAAGAGGTAGACCCAAGAAGAGCTGGGGAACCACTATTAAGGACTGATTAGTGCTTAAACTGACAGTGCACAAAACTAGCCAAACACAGAGCAGGGTGGAGGACTGTGGTTATAGCATCTAAGGTGCCCCAATGGTCGCTGTGGCCTCAGGACTGACTTGACTAAGCTCAGTGATGAAAGCTCCAGACAGGTTAAAGTATTCTGCCACAGGCTTTTGTGTCTTTCTGGAATTAATGTCAAATTGGTGGCCATTAATTTTTCCATGTAGGGATAGCACCGACTGTCCCATGCAGACAGCAGAAGAGCACTGTTAGCAGCTGCTGGTTTATATGACATTGGTAGAGGAACAGAAGAATGAACCCCAGATGTTATAATCTATGTTGTTTGGCCCAGTGATGATGCAGTCTACACTGATGAGGGGTTATAGTTGGCATCTGGTCTCTTGCAAGGCCAGTGGGTTGGTAGGAGTCTGTTTCCAAAAGCTACCTTGAAATATCTGCCATTTTTCAGGAGGAGTTACAAAGGCCATTTCCAATGCGTACAGGGTGTTCAAGATCAGGGCTGCAGGTAACAACAAAAGACATTCTGCTGTCCTTGTAACAGGATTAATATTGTGGCAAGTCAGAGCAGAGTCTGAGTCTGGCTCTGTTGACTGATACAGTTTTGGGATTGTATTGTTAAGTGTAGGAATCCTTGCTCCAGATCCCCAAGGTATGCATCCTGGTGAGTAGGATCAGAGCAGATACAATGAAGAGCTTGAGTGTAGACAGTGGATTCACTGGTGTGCTTAGGATGAAAGCTGGTGGCATGGAGGTAGCTGTAGTGGTTGGCTGGTTTTTGATACAATGTGGTGGAAATTGTGGCCTTTGCACTGTAGTGTCTAGGAAATGCATTTGCCAAGTGAAGTATTCCAGAGTTAGTTTGATGGAAGCATGGAAGTTGTTAAAGTCCTGGTAGTATTTCTCTAGAATTTTTTCCCTATGTGCCCATTAGATGAAAATGTCATTGATGTATCTCGGTATACCAGGGAGGTGGGGAGGATGAGAGGGCGTCAGCAAAGGAAGCAGACTTCAAGACCTGTCATAAATATACTGGCATAGTGGGGGGCAGTGTGTGTACTCCTGCCCTGCCTTCTGCCTGACTTCAGACTAGCATAGATAATTATTTGTCTCTTTTTCCTGCAAATATAGTTTTGAAGATGTAAATCAATGCAGTAGTCTGCGAAGATTGTACGTTATTAACAATTGTCCCTTATCCAGGTCCTGCATGTGCAGTCCATAAAACCATTGCCACAGGATTCTCAGTATTTGGGAAAACAATGAAAAGTGGTCCCACCAGATTTCCTGCAAGGCTCTCTACAGTTGCAAATGAGTTGATAGCATGAGGCTATTCCTTAATACACCCATGTCAATAAGCAACCTTATTTGCAGAAATGTATTATCAAGTTATGAAAACCAGGAACAATATAATCCAGAGAAAAGGAAACTAGTGCACTTGATTTTCATAAGGCAGAATTAAGTTTCTGTCTGCCCTTATGGGTTTCCAGGTTCTGCTTCCTGTCTCTGCCTTCCCCCTGGGGGAAGGGTGAGGCGGTAGGGCCTATATAGCTGAGGAAGCTTGGGGATTTGGAGGACCTAGTTCAGTGCAGCCAGAGTTGCCAGCTACATGGGGCCACAGAAGAGGTGAGGGGGGGAGGACTGTGCAGTGTGGCAGGATGGGGCCTGTAGCACAGTAGACCCATGTAATGTAGAGCAATGCAGTAGGGGATACATGCTATGACATACAGCCCCTAGTCACTCAAAATTGGACAGCCCTAGTTTAACATTTTTTTAAAATCAAGCCTGTGTGAAAAGGAAGAATTAATCTTCTTTATAATTTCTTTTTCTGAGCCTTGTCTCTCACATCTGAGTGAACAATGGTTTAGGCTGATCATAATCTGTAGGTACCCTACTTTTAGTAGGGGCCCTTTTAACAGTAACACTAAATCAATAAAAAACCAATACATTTAAGAAAGGAATCAAATACAACAGGTAGTACCCAACTGATACAAATTAAGGGTCCCTTCCTACAAACATTTATGCATGCAAATTGCTACTCAGATGAATAGTCCTGATTAAACTCATCTGTCTTAGGTATTTACTACTGATTAGTGCAATATCTAAGCACCTCACAATTGTTTGTATACTAGCCTCATAAACAACCCTCTGAAGCAGAGAATGTTACTACCCTTATTTTTTAAATAGGAAGCTAAGTCATGGAGAAGCTAAAAGCCAGATTCTAAAAGCATTTCATCACCAAAAGATGCACCTAGTGGGATTTTCTAAAGTATTTTGGTGATGTGTAAGTTATGTGCCTAGAAGTTTCTAAAAATTCCACTAAGCACCAGGGCTAAGTACAGACAGTAAAAAAGTCTGAGGCTGAATCGATTCAGTCTTTGCAGGTTAACTGCAGAAATTAAACTGAGAAGAGAAACAAATGGAGAGACATTCACTTTTGATTCAGGAAATGCAACCACATACCTGAAGTGCAGGGGTGGGCAAAATGTGGCCCTCCAAGCCATTCTATCTGGCCTGCGGGGCCCCTAAAAAATTTAGAAAATTAATATCCCGGACATCTGCTGGGAAGAGCAGTCAGCCAGGTCAGATCGTTCACGTAGGTTCTTAGACAGAGTGCAGGACCTCCATCTAACCCAGGAGGTACAGAGCCCCACCAGGGGGGACGCCTTGTTGGACCTAGTGCTGGCCATGGGTGATGACCTGGTGAGAGGGCTGCGGGTGCTCGACCACCTAGGCGACAGCGATCATCGCCTGCTGGAATTCACCATCCAGTGCAAGGTGGCAAAGGCAAGCAGTAAGGCAGTGGCCCTAGATTTTAAGAGGGCAAACTTCAACAAGCTAAGGAGGATAGTTGGAGAAGCGCTGAGATCCCAGAGGGGAGGGGAGCCAGGTGTCCAAGGTGAGTGGTCGCTCCTTAAGGAGACGATCCTCCAAGCCCAAAGGAAGGTAATCCCAAGGAGGATCAAAGGGAGCAGGAGAGCACACAAGCCTCCATGGCTCACCAAAAGCATCTGGGAATGTCTCCTTGCTAAAAAGGAGGCTTACACCCAGTGGAAAGAAGGGGTCATCACCAGGGAGGACTATTCTGCAGTTGCTCGGGGATGTAGCGGGGTAGTTAGGAAAGCCAAGGCGGAGATGGAACTGGGACTAGCTTCCCAGATTAAGGACAATAAGAAGTCCTTTTTTAAATGCATAGGAGGTAAAAAGAAGGTCCTGGGTAATGTGGGGCCCTTGCAGGACGCATTGGGAAACTTGGTCGTCACACCAGATGACAAAGCTAACATGTTTAACGATTTCTTTGACTCTGTCTTCCTAAGTAGGGACCAGAACAGCCACCTCCCTGCTGGACCCCCCCTCGGGCCCCGGGGGAGGCACACCTAGGCCAAGGGTTAGCGAGGATTTAGTTAGGGAGCTTCTGGAGGGGCTGGACGTTTTCAAGTCAGCCGGTCCAGATGATCTCCACTCTAGAGTTCTAAAGGAACTGGCCCAAATCATTGCAAGTCCCCTGGCATGGCTTTATGAGCACTCGTGGTGCTCTGGAGAGGTACCGGAGGACTGGAAGAGGGCCAACGTGGTTCCCATCTTCAAAAAAGGGAGGAGGGATGACCTGGGAAACTATAGGCCAGTTAGTCTTACCTCAATCCTAGGCAAGCTGTTTGAGAAAATTATTTTGGCACACATCCAGGACACAAGCCAGCAGGGGACTGCATGCTTAGGGGCAACCAGCATGGGTTCATCAGTGGCAGGTCCTGTCAGGCCAACCTGGTGGCCTTTTATGATCAGATCACCAGATCATTAGATGCAGGGGTAGCAGTGGACATAGTCTTCCTGGACTTCCAGAAGGCTTTTGACACTGTCTCTCACCCTGTTCTCATTAAGAAACTGGAGGGCTGTGGCACAAACACGCACACAGTCAAATGGGTCGCCAACTGGCTGGAGGGCCGCACCCAGAGGGTGGTAGTGAATGGGTCCTTCTCAACCTGGAAGGATGTGGGCAGTGGGGTTCCGCAGGGCTCAGTCCTCAGGCCCGCACTGTTCAACATCTTTATCAGTGATTTGGACGAGGGGGTAAAAAGCACCCTGTTCAAATTTGCTGATGACACTAAGATGTGGGGAGATGTGGGCACACTAGAAGGAAGCAACAGAATACAATCAGACCTAGACAGGTTACAAGGGTGGGCAGATGAGAATAGGATGGATTTCAACACAGACAAGTACAAAGTGATGCACCTGGGGAGGAACAATCGGCACCATACCTACAGGTTAGGGAACTTCCCTCTTGTCAGCACGGAGGCGGAAAAGGATCTTGGAGTCATCATTGACTCCAAGATGAACATGGGTCGGCAGTGTGGGGAGGCAGTTAGGAAGGCCAACCATACCTTGTCATGCATCCACAGGTGCATTTCAAGCAGGTCAAAAGAGGTGATCCTCCCCCTCTATGCGGCACTGGTCAGGCCGCAGTTGGACTACTGTGTCCAGTTCTGGGCGCTGCACTTCAAGAGGGATGTGGACAGCATGGAGAGGGTCCAGAGGAGGGCCACGTGCATGATCAGGGGACAGCAGGGCAGGCCCTATGAGGAGAGGCTACGGGACCTGAACCTGTTCAGCCTCCAAAAGAGAAGGCTGAGGGGGGATCTTGTGGCCTGTTATGGACTAGTCAGGGGGGATCAGCAGGCATTGGGGGAGTCACTGTTCCCCTGAGCACCGCCAGGAGTGCCCAGGAATAACGGTCACAAGCTGGCAGAGGGTAGGTTTAGGTTAGACATCAGGAGGTGCTATTTCACAGTCAGGGCGGCTAGGGCCTAGAACCTACTTCCAAGGGATGTGGTGCAGGCTCCTACCCCGGGGGTTTTTAAGAGGAGGTTGGATGAACACCTTGCTGAGGTCGTTTGACCCCAGTACTCTATCCTGTCATGGCGGGGGGTCGGACTAGATGATCTGTTCAGGTCCCTTCCGACCCTAGAAACTATGAAACTATTTATCTGCCCTGGGCTGCCTGTCATGCAGCCCTCGATGGCTTGCCAAAACTCAGTAAGTGGCCCTCTGCCCAAAATAATTGCCCACCCCTGCTAGTGGCGCAGGCCAGAAGGCAGGAGGCACCAGAGCATAGCTCTCTGGCAGGAAGTCAGCTTGGGCTGTGTGTTCACTTCCTCTTCCTGATGCCCCCATAATCATTGGGATTTGCAGTTCAGAATCACAACAGCAGGACTCTGCAGGGTTGCTCAACACTTCTTCTTCCTCCTTCCAGGTAGCTCTGGGATTTGTAGACCACAGTTGCAGCCCACAGTAAGTTTTTAGCAGGTAACTCCCCTCCCTAACTCCAGACCCTAGCCTGGATTTGCCTGGCGGGGAGGGGGGTGCAATCCCTGCCTCCCCCTGCCCAACCCTTCTCTGTTGGAGCAGACAGCTCAGCCCTGCCCAGGGCTGGAAAGCATGCTGGGATGCTGGGGGACTGACTGAACTTGAATCAGGAAGGGGCCTGGGACAGAAGTTTCATAAACTGGTTTGATCTAAATCAGTTAAGCCTGATACTACATCCAACTAAGTTTACCTTAAACCAGTTTTGGTCATTTTGAAACTGGTTTATGTGCACTGAGCTTCTGTTTTGTTACAGGTTTAAACCAATTTCTGATGATTTGTGTGTAATTTCTGTCCCTAGCCTAGAGGCCCAAGATTACAGAAAAGGTCTGTGGTAGAGCAGAAACCTAAGTCTCTGAAGACCCAGAGGAACCCTTTGCAAGTAGTCCATCTTTCTTCTCACACAAAATAGATTATGCGTACGCACTGGTACTTGCACAATCAGGCCTGCATACTCTATATAATAACATCAACAAGTGGAATATTTAAAAATGTAAATTACTTTGGTTTGTTTAGCTATTGTAAAATACTTTTCCACTTCCATAGATTGATAGTGTTTAAGGCCAGCAGTCGAATAATAGATCACCTAGTCTGATCTCCTGTATGTCACTGGAAATATTTCACTTAGTTATCCCTGCACTAAGCCTAGTAACTTAGGCCTGGTTAAATCATTTTACAGAAAGGCTACTTGATTCAAAGTCACCAGAAGATGGAGTATCTACTACTTCTCTGGGTAGTTTGTTCCAGGGGTTTATCACTTTTATTGTTGTAGTATTTTGCGTTTATCCCTTACATGCATTTATTAACTGTTAGCCAGTATAAGATAGCAGTCAAACATAGGGTATTCTTTTAATTGGGTGGAATAGAGCAGTGGTGCTCAAATTTTTGTCTCTGGGGCCCAGGTGAATGGTGTGGGGCCAGTCCATGGGCCAGGTCAGGTCCCGCACTGCCTCTGCCCAGCCCCCACACATCAGGATCGGGCTCCAAGGCCTCTGCCTGGCCCCTGCACATCGGGATTGGGCCCCAAACTACCCTGGGCACCCAGTCTAGTGCACAGGGCCATGGCCTGTGGGGCTTCCCACAGATTTGCCCCAACAGGGATCTTTTCCCACAAAGAAGCCCCACAGACCAGATAACACAATGCTGATTATGGAGACTGATCTGGCCTATGGACTTGGCATTGAGCATCCCTAGTATAAAACAATGTTTTTCAACCTTTTGAGATTCAGCACAATGTTTTTGAATTTGGTGGCACCCCTGGTCGAGAATCATTGTTGCACTGCTTCAGTTTACCTCAGTGGTACTCAACTGGGGTGCTGCTACAGCCACCTCAGCTAGGAAAAGTGTCCTACATACCTGATGGACAGCTAGACTGGGAAGGGATGAAAGGGTTTCACAGTACCCTGGGGCTGAGAGCCACTGACTTAGAAAGTTAATGAAACAGAATATACACACTCTAAGTATGGTGGAACCTGAAAATATAATCTGTCTATTCTTATTATATCAATTAGCCTAAATCCATTGGCAGCCACAGAAAGCCACTGATTTATACAGGATAAAGGGTAGCTCCTTATATGAATTTCTAAATTAGCATATTGTAATTCAGACTTATTTTTCTTAACACCAAAGAAACTGATGTTGAGAACACCACGTATCATTTTTGAGATAAAGGGATTTAAAGAGAGTTGGGGGAGAAAAGGAAGAAAGTGTGGCACAACACATATGTTTTTTAATCTATCTGATAAAAGTTTCTTCTGGTATGGGTACAATACAAGGCAGAGGGCCCTCTAAAATATTTATAGCTGGATATAAAAGCATAAGCCTTTTGGAATTTATCAGCAGGATAGGTTTCTGCTGACTTTCTAACAAACAGAATATTTTTATTCTTGTCTGAATGTTTTTGCTCCAGTGCAAAAACAATTCTGCTGAAGTATTATTTGGAACTTCAACGGAGTAAAAAAGAGAAACCGATCATCAACACCTGAGAACCTTTGATAAAGATACAATAAACCATTGATGCTCTGGTTCCCAAGTAAGAATAAAGATATTGTTTTAAATTGAAAATGTTAAGTAATATCCCTTTCTATCATGAAGGAGATGAAAACATTGTGGATTTTACTTTGAAATACCACTGTAGTGCTAAAATAAATGACACATTGTGCTTTGCATCTCAAGGCGTGCATCTATACATTCTATTAAGGCAATGTGATAAACTATGGAACAGTTTGTGCCGGAGTTTATCATGGCACCTGAATAGTCTGTGTAGATGCTCAAAATGCTGCGGTCCAGGATGCACATACAGATGCTGCGCCCAGGACTGCAGCAGTTTAAGCCAGGGTGGAGCAGACCTGGGCTGGCAGTACACCCCAGGGGTCAGCCTCGGCCTCCAGGAAGTGGTGTTGGGTTTGGCTGGGGCACCAGAGTTCCCCAGCATATGCAGCCCTGTAGTTAGGCAGCAGGCAGGGGTCTGGTCCCCTGCTGCCTGGGCTGACTGGGTGCAATGTATGCCTGGGTCAGTGTTTACATGTGTGTTTAGGCACAGTTATTTTCAATGCAGTAAGACAGTAGTGTCCCCAACAATACTATCTTACTGCAGCAAAAATTAGTTTACTGTGGCGTGAGCCACACGTGTACACTGTGACGCTGTACACTGCAGCAATTTAGACTATTGCACAGTTAAGCATGTGTGTAGATGCACCCAAGCAGTACTTTCCTTGACAATGTAAGTAACACACAGATTGGCTTTTTGAGCAAATTGGAGCAAATCCAGTCATGATGAATCCTACCTCTGCTCTGAAGCATTGCTCCTATACTATAAACCCCTTAGCACAAATATTCCTATAGTAGGAAAAAATCCTTGTTCTTCCTTGTTGCATATAAACAATTGTAAAAAATGATATATTTAAAGGAATATTCTTAGGGATATTGGTATGGCTTCACAGTATTGTTCTGCATGATATGAAACTACAAATAAAATTCAGCATCAGTGACAGTTCTTCTGTAAACAAAGGGACACTTACTGCCAGGTCCTTGGGAATCTCATATAATAAATAAATCATCCCAGATTTTTTTTTCAGAGTTGACTGGCTTCACAGTTTTTTCCCTACATCCTGCTTGCTTACGGAGAACATCTCTGTTCTAATGGAATGTTCTATTAGAGGGCAAATTAACCTCATCATCCGATCTGGAATCCCCAGCATTGCAAATTACATCTAAAACCACACATTACAAACCAAGAATGCTTTGAGGAATTCTGGACAACAATTAGTTGGACAGATGTTTACTTATAATGATGAAAATATGTTCTGCTGGTAAATGCATTACTTGTGAACTAACTATTGAGGCCATGCCACTTCAGCATCAGCACACTACATGTAAACAGCTATAGTTTAAGCTCAAATAAGCAATGAATGGGCTGAATTTTCCTCCGACTTATGCTTGACTAGCCCTTATAGTTGCAATAGGGGATTCACAGTAGCTAGAAGCTGAGCCTAGACTGTATAACTTGAAGTTTTTGGCTAGGTACAGTCATTCAAAAAGCCCAACACAGAATTGATCTAAGTTATGCAGTTTTCTATAACTTAGCAGCATAGTTTAGCTCAGTAGTGAACAGAACACACATTCACCCTTTGATGCGGCAGTAGGGGGAACCCTAGACTGGGCTGCGCCATTTTTAAATCAGTCTGTGTGTGCCAAACTCCTGTTCTGTTATAGGTATAAATTAATCTCCAATCATTTAGACTGGTAAAAGTGTAATGTCTGTACCTGGCTTTTGGCTCAGGACTGGATTTCTTTCTTTTAACAAAAAGTTCAATTGTAAGGTACAAGTTTGATGCAGGAATTCCTGGGGAAAATTCTATGGCAGGAGATGAGACTATATGATCTTCACAATATTTTCTGGCCTTAAATTCTACAAATTCCTTTATATTAGAGGAATGAGAATTTAACTCACTGTGTCCACAGTATGGCAAATCAGTATAAATATTTTATTAAACAATTTAGAGAGGACAACAATTTAACTTTAGAGGCTATTAACATAATTTCCAATTATCAGATATTCTTTCTCCCTTCCTCTCAATAATCAAAACATAAATACATGCACAACTCTCAATATTGCATGGTAATAGCAACTTATTATGGGGCTTATTTTGTGCTTTAAAGAAAAGAAGTCTGAGTTCCTATAAACCTTTCAAACTTTCATTCCTCCTCCCTACCCAATTTGCATGGAGGAGTCTCTTTTACAACATTATCCATGTAATAGTCCTGCAGACCTCTCCTTCATGCCAAAATTTCCCTTTGAAGTTTGCCCTCCCATTAGTGCTTCAGTGTAGGTATTCAGACTGATCACACAAGCGCAGCAGAACTTCAGAACTGTCCATGTTCTGTCGGATACAGTTGTTTCATGTTGCTTGTGATTTACAGTCTTAATTAATGCTCAAAAGGAGAAGAACACATCTTTCGTGGAGCTTTCCCCCTCCCTTTCTTTTTACAAAACAGTGCTCTCAGGGTTTCATTGGACATTGTGCAGGATGGCTTTTGCCAAGCAGAATGGAACACACTTAATACTTTTCCTTTATAACCTTTGCAATAAATCAGCTGCCACTCCGTTTGCACAAGTGCAGCCATTAGTATCCCCTCCCCCTCCCCCTGCACTTCCCGAATTTTAAACAAAGTAGGAATAAACTGAAGTTGAGCAGAGCCAGCGAGCCCAGTAAATCAGTTTAATGAGAACTGAATCAATCGTATGAAGTCCACTGCTGAACAAATAAGGTGGATAACAGGGGTCAGGCTTTCGAAGAAGGCACTGGGTACAGGAAAAAGGAAGTAATGTTGGCATATTTGGTGTTCAGCTGTGACGCAAATCTGCTGCGAACACCGTTTCTTAAAATCACATCATTGCGACTCACTGCTGCAAGCCATTGTTTAGATTCAGCAGTTTCTCTCTTCTTTGTGGCTTTGCCCCTCCATGCTTTCCCATAGAAGTGAAGAGTTTTCTTGTTATTCTTTCTCACTACTTATCTCCCATGTGATTATCTTGGGCTATATTTATCATTCTTAAATGTCCCCTATTTCTGCTTTTATTATAAATTAATATAAACAAGCTCAAACCCTTGTTTCATTCAGAAACACTGGGGAGGGTAAGCACTCCTGTGTTCTGAGTAAGCTGAAGTTTGAAAGAACTGATATTAACCTTATTATTTAACAGCAAATTATTAAAGCACATCTAGAGGCAGAAAGGAGTTTTGTAAATGCATTTTTTCATCAGTCAGGAACAGATTTACAAGCAAGTTAAGAGGTAAAGAAATCACTCTACGTGAACTGCTTAGGTACCAGGATGATAGGAGCAGTTCAGAACTAAAGAAGGGACTGAAAAAGGAAAGAGAGCCATTCTTCAAATGAAAGATAACATTTTACCAAGAAAGACTTCCAGCCAGGGCTGTTTGAGACAATTGGATACTCTAGGACAGAGTAGCCCAACTTCTGAGCGGCTGGGGGCACATCGCATGGGAGGCACTGATGCAGCACACCAGGAAGGAGCCCATGCAGTGTGGTGTGCTGCATCAGTTTCTCTCGTGCCATGTGCCCCCTTTACCCTGTGGCAGTACTCTATACCTTGCTGTACTGTGTAGGGTCCCAGGTCCCCCTGAGCTCCATGGTTGCAAGCTTCTTAAAGTCAGGTGGGATGAGATGCCTTGCCCCACCCCAGCTCAGGCTCAGGAAGCAGAAACTGGAGGAGGGTCGGGGAGCCTAGAAACCCTGGTGACAGCAGGAGGAGAGTAAGGGGGGATGGAGGGGTGCTATACCTGGACCAGGAGCCAGGTGGTGGCAGTTTAACCCCTTAGGGGCTCCAAAAAGTTGCAGGCCTGGGAAACCTCCACTTGAAAGCACATGACACCCTCAGAAAGACCTCAACAATCAGGCTGTGTCCACAGGGCTAGATGAATCGGGCCTCTTATACTCGTCTCCTCTTGTAACTAGAGTTAGTAAAGTAAGCTAAGAAAACATGAGAAATGTCATAAGCCCTTGGCATAGGCCTCCACTACTTTCGGTCTAAGTGGTTACAAGTATTTTCAGACTTTTTAAAGGGAAAAAAAAAGTATTTGACATTCAGAGTAAACTTATAGGACTTAGCTATGTCATAGTGTACCATTGCTTCTGTGTGTAGTGTATCATCAAACCCTCTGGAAGGAAGGTTGAAGTCTGTCTAATACCTCTTTTCTCCCACACACTGTACCAAAATCTCACCATCAGATGTTAAAAAGGTTTCCTGTGCCCAAACCAGTATTTAGTCAATTGGGCAGCAGAGAGGGGGGTGGGGGTGGGGGTGAAGCAGAAGCAGAACTGAAGCGTATTTAAGCCAAGGAAAAGTTGTTTCTATTTATTTCAGTGGCTTTGGATCAAGACCAATGTTTGTACATTTTTTCAAGATACAGTTTTCCAAATAGGCTGGGATTCCTGGGGCTAAGTGACCCTCTCAGGAATTTGTGTTCATTCAAGTAAATTTTAGGAGTCAGCTATCTGATTTTCATATGGATGGGCCTAGAAAGGGGAGAAAATCCCCTGAGATAGTCAAAGGAGTTTTCTCTTATACCTCTTTTAGAATTTTTTCTTCTCTTGGTTTTTGTGGAAATGCCAAGTAAGGGAGAAAGGAATAATTGGCAATACAAAAAGCAAACTATCTATATTAAGAACAAGCTATATCTATTGTCATCTTTTGAAGGAATCCCACTAGCAAACTAACCCATGGTGTTTGTTTTCTTTCCATCCTCAGCCCTATGTAGAGCTAGGAATCCATTCTTAGCCAAGACCGAGTCTACATTGTGCTGTTAGAGGTATACAAAGCAGGCTTAGCTAAACTGGCAGCAGGGACCTCCCATGTTTTAGGGAAATCATAGATTCATAGATTATAGAGTCAGAAGGAAACCAATGGATCATCATGTCTGACCCCCTGCCCCTGGCAGGAAAGAGGACCGAGGTCAGATGACCCCAGCCAGGTGATTGTCTAGCCTCGTCTTGAAGACCTCCAAGTTAGGTGACAGCACCACCTCTCTTGAAAGCCCATTCCAGACTCTGGCTACCCGTATTGTAAAAAAATTCTTCCTAATGTCTAACCTAAATCTACTCTCCACTAGTTTGCACCCATTATTCCTAGTTACTCTCTGGGGCGCTCTGGTAAACAGCGCATCCCCAATTCCCTGCTGTCCTCCCCTGATAAATTTATAGGCGGTCACAAGGTCACCCCTCAGCCATCTTTTGTACAGACTAAAGAGATCCAGATCTCTCAACCTCTTCTTGTAGGGTCTTTCATGGAGACCACTAATCATGCGGGCGGCCATCCTCTAAACTCCACAGCCCGTTAGCTTCCCTATGAGAATAGGATGTGAAACTGTGTCGAAGGCCTTCCTAAAATCCAGGTAGATGACATTGGCCTCTGCTCCTGTGTCAAGACAGTGTGTGACCTGGTCATAAAAAGCTATAAGGTTTGTCAGGCAAGAGCTATCTACGATGAACCTATGCTAGTTTCCATTCAGCACCATCTCCCCTGCTGGGCTTTCACAAATACACTCTTTGATGATTTTTTCTGGTATTTTCCCAGGGATAGAGGTAGGACTGACTGGTCTAAAGTTACCTGGTGCCTCCCTTCTCCCCTTCTTAAACATGGGCACCATGTTGGCCTTTTTCCAGTCCTCATAGACCTGTCTGGAGGACCATTAGAGCTCAACAACTGTGTCAGTGGCTCAGCTGTGACACTGGCCAATTCCTTCGGCACCAGTGGATGGAGGCCAGCTGACTTGTACCCATCCAGCCCTTCCAAGTGCCCTTTAACTAGGTCAACACTAACCTTTGGTGGTCTGGTGCCTTTTGGACATCTGTCTGTGTGCAAGGTGGGGGATCACAATGTTCAGAATTATGTAAAGCAATGATGGGCAAAATACAGCCTGTGGGCTGGATCTGACCTGCCAAGGGATTCTATCCAGCCTGTGATGGGACCCTGGCCCCACCTGACCCAGGTGCAGGGGGCAGCCCAGGCCATGGTGGTTGCAGCCAAACCTGCTACCCCCAGGTGCACAGCAGGGCAGGGGTGGTACAGCAGCTTGACTCAGCTTCCCAGCAGCCCCTATGGTAGCAGCACCCAGCCCCACTACCCAGGCACTCTGGCCTGTTCATCGTACACCCACTGCCAGGGGCACCAGATGGAGTGGGCACGTTGGCAGGATCTCCGTGGAGACCAGCTCCAGATCCCCATGGGCAGGGTGTGCTTAGTTGAGCAGTTGGGATGGGGCTGCATGCAGGCAGGGAGAGGTGTCTGGGAGCAGAACAGGCAGGCAGGATCCAGGCCCAGGATCACAGGGTGGTGACAGCATGGGGCTGGGGCTCAGGGCAGAGCCACAATCCACTTCCCACGCATCCCTGTGATGGGTGCTAGTTCTGTAGGCAGGGATGTGTGGGGAGCAGATTGCAGCTCAGTCCCGGCCCTGTGCTGTTACCACCTTGTGATCCTGGCCCTGATCCCACCTGCCCGCCCACTCCATTCAGTGCCTCTGGTGGTGGGTGCAGGGCGTATGACCTGGAGGCCAGTTCAATTGCCCCCTTCCCCCACCGCACCAGGCTGGGTCAACAACCCCCACCCCTTAACCTGCAACAACTCACCAAAAATCCTCAAGTGGCCCTCCAGCTGAAATAATTGCTGACCCCTGGTGTAAAGCAGCATAGCTAGTTTTCTACATACAGGGTATATCAGAGATGCAACCAGAGGCAAGACCAGGGAACCTGGACCTGTATCTGTTATCTGATCTTCTGAGTTCAGGAGTACTCAGATTTTCCATTGACTTCAATTTGGAGTTATGGATGCTCAACACTTCTGAAAACTGGGCTCTGAAGGACTGTTCTATTTGATAAAACTGGAGCAGTACCTATGTATAAAGATGGTATACTATCATATCTGTGTCCTCTCTCTTCCAGTGAATGAGGCAAAATTCCAGACCACTCAAGGATCTAGCATGTAGTATTTTGTGCTACCAGTCAGAAGAACTGGCATTGTTGCATTTTGTCTATTCCACTGGACAGAAGGACCATTGCAAGTCTCGCTATCTTGAAAAGTAAAGAAATGTAAAGACTCATCTCATTGTGTTTTTCTCCCTACAACAAAAATATAAGAATGATTTGGCAACACCCCTGAAATGACAGTGAGCAAAAAAAAAATCTGTTCCACCTACATTCATGTCTACATTCATGTGGTATAACTAGAAGGCAGACTGAAGCATAGAAATGTCTCTCATTGAACAGTGAATAGAAAAAGTTTAGTGTTCAGATACCACAGTGTTGTCTGTAAAATACATACTTAATTACAAAGATGTTACATGCAAAGCTGTCAAGAATTCCTTTACAAGCATCTGAATACTGCACAGCCTGTATTGCTGTGTTATGGCAGTTATGGCTGTATCATTTACATAGCTTGAAAAGTTCAGCACAGATATTAAGCAGTCTGAAAATTTACATTTTTCCAGAAGTGGTTTTGTACAAGTGAAGTAATTCTGCCATTGAGGTTGTTAGTATACCAGTGAAGAAGTAACAACAAAACAATCATAGAATTATAGAGAACTAGAGCTGGAAGGGACCTCCAGAGGTCATCTAGTCCAACCCCTGCCATAGGCAGGATCATCCCTATCCAGGCCATCATGTAAAATCCATAATCTAAACTCTACATAAGACTACTGTCAACCCCTGCATAACATCCTAACCTGCCACTGTAAAGCAAGGGAACCATTCCAGCCATCTTCCTGATTCTATGAAACGTTCTCAAGAGATCCTGGGTAGAGGGCCATGCCCCTGCTACAGAGGAAAGCAGAAACCCACACAGTCCATACCTATCTGACCATCAGGTAAATTTCCTTCCAGACCCCAAATATGGCGATCAGCCTGACCCTGAAAGCAGGGGCAATACCCTCCAGCCAGGAACCTCTGGCTTTGGTCCCAGCAGGAGCATTGGCACAGTCCAGTCAAAATCTTCTACCTTTGCTGTAGCCAACAACCACTGCTTCAGAGGGAGGCTTAAAAAATGTTTTTAATTTGTTAAATATTTTACCTCTGTGGCCTAGTACCGTTTAATGGAAAAGGAAACGGTTTCTTTGGTCTAAATCTCATGGTATTTAGGTATTTAAGTGCTTAACTGCCGTTGAAATTGACTTGTTACTTTATTTTTACTCTTTAGCAGTTCTTTGCAGTACTAAATGCTTTTAATCAACTCTGCTAAGAAGACAAAGGGAAAAGAACCATAGCATACTCAGCTAGACCAGTGCCAGCTGGATTAACCCACAATGAAGCTGAAACTAACTCAGAAAAAAGATAGATGTAAGGGGAGCTAGCTGATCATATGGATCTGCTCCTATTGCATCTGGGATTCGGACTACCCTTTGTAACCACTACCGTGAAGAGTCAAAACCCTTTTTTCAGACCAAAGTAAATCAGAGTATCTAGTGTCAGCAAGCCTTGTAAAGTCCATACATGTTTACACTTGGCATCAGATTACACACATTTGACTATTTGATTTAGTGTCCACACTTGTGTTTTGACTTCTTTTGTCAGAACAAAAATACAGCTATTCTTAAGAGAAGACTTTGTTTTTAAAGGCCTAATTTGTGCTATATGGTAGGAAGCCCCCTCCTCTCCCCACCCAGATAGACATGCAAATAAAATCCAAAGAAATTTAGAATTGATTAAGATTAATTTGGTAACTTCAGTGCATGTATTATATACTCACAAAAAGATATACATATACAGGAATAAATATATAGACATACATGTGTGTGTATATACACACATATGTATGCATATACATAATACATATACATCATATTTTATATGATATAATATATATTTATCCATGTATAATGTGTTTCTATTTGTATGTATATACACACGTGTGTATATATATGCATATATACATATGCACGTGTGTGCATGTACATTTATGCACACAAACTTTTAACTGTGTTCTGTAAAGTTAGACAGCTGTATAAATAGTATAGATATTTCTCTCTCTCTCTCTCTCTCTCCTATATATATATTATATATTATATATATAGGGGGGAGAGAGAGAGAGGGAGAGAGAGAGAGAGAGAAATAAAAGTGGAGTCCTTGGACAGGTTTTTTTTACTCCAGTGCAAAAACATTTCTGTTGAAATCTTATTCGGAACATCAACTGAGTAAAAAAGAGAAACAGAGTTCTTAAATTATTTTGTACTTTCCACATACAGAGGAACAGTCAGAACAGTATGGGGTTTTACGCCTTCTGGGTAGCTTATAAAACAGTAGAGCTAGCAGTTCTTTGCCATAGGAAAAATAGTATTTTGTGGACTTTAGTAACATAGCTGATTACTAAGGAGCAGAAAAGTGTATTTGTACAAATAAAATACCATGTCCGACTATCTCTTAGAAGATAGACAGCTGATGAATGATAAAAGTATTCAGAAACAAACTTAAGAATCTTATAGAGAAAGCCAACAATTTAGAGGGTATTTATACTAATGAAAGGTGTGCTAGATGACTTAATAGAGCCTTTCCATCTCTAAATTTCTGTGAGTCTCTGACAAAGATATTAGACTAAAATTATTAAAAGCTTAAAATATATGCTAACAAGCTACCATGTAGAACATTGATGCATAAGTGTTTTCAGGATCAGGCCATAAAGAAAACAGTAGTCAAATCAAAAGTGAATAATAGGTGAAACCTGACATTTTCAGCATGAGTTTTTTTTTAATGGATATTTACATAAAAGGAAAGGATACCAGCTAAAATTTTAAAAAGGAAGACAAAGGAAAAAACTTTAATATTAGGTTGGTTTTGCAATGAATATATTATTAATCATTATGTAAATACAAAACAAGTTAGGACAAGCATCATTTGTACCTATTAAACATTTCAAGCAAAAACAAAATCCATGCCCTTTTTTCAAATGAAACTGAACTGCTCTTACCTCTTAAAAGGTGAAGAATCAGATGATCCGAAGTATAATACTGAGGAAAACCAAAAACCAGTTCTGAATGATGCCATCTAATGCAGTAAGGCCCCAAACCTGAAAACACTCACAGACTTAAGTTTACTATCCTGAGTAGCCTTATTAAATGTTTGATGGACTGGGGACTAACTTATGTTTGGCTCTGTAAACTAAAAATACCGTTTTCACTTGGATAACAGTAATATGGCGCTGAATTAATATACACGGTACTATAAACCCATTCTTGTTTCAAATGTGTTAACCACATAACTGTTCATACAGATTCTTTCATTGCTCCATTACCACTGAGAAAAGAAGTAAACCTTTGTTTTGTATA
Organism: Crocodylus siamensis; assembly: GCF_052110815.1. Lineage (NCBI taxonomy): Eukaryota > Metazoa > Chordata > Crocodylia > Crocodylidae > Crocodylus > Crocodylus siamensis. Next base: position 86,364,733 of record NC_143395.1, on the reverse strand, counting down.
TCTTTCATTAACTTGTAACAATTAAATGATCTGTTAGACACAAGCAGAGAAAAGAATCATGTGAGTGAGAAAATATACATGTTTTTCTTAGAGCATTGTGCAATTCAGCAAGGACCAAATAAAACTTTACTTGCTGAAGGTTTTGTCAAATATTGAGCTTTGATTCCTGTTTGAATAATAAGGCTGACAGTCTTCAGAACTTGCATTAACTTAAGGTTTTGCATTGAAATTGCACAATTGAAACTGGCATGCATAGTTTTCACAATAAAATCAAGTTAAAAGCTTTAAATTTATGATTGGAGCCTTGACATCCTTTAGAACCTGAATCTCAGGCAACACAAATGCAGCACAAACCAAAGTGAAGACTTGGTACAAACCCATGAAAAGCAAACTTAAAAAATGTCTTTCCAGATGAGAATTAGAATTAGACAGTCTTGTGGATAAGGAATAGGGCAGGGACTTGGGAAATCTGGGTTGAATTTCTAGTCTCCTGTGTGACCTGGGAAGAAAGTTAGGGCCAGAGTCTTACACAGCACAAAGTGGCCTTAAATAATTTAAAAGATTACCCTGATGGAAGAATTTGTGTTCGACTAGCCTTCTCTAAGACCAGCCACTGCAGTCTAAGTAAGGCATCCCCTGAGTGGAACAACTTTGAAGGCAGCATCAGTGGCAGCAGTGACTACTGGGCCAGCAGTACAGCTGCTGTTCTCGTTGTGCCTCTCCCTATCCCAGTGTTGGTGCCTGCAGCTGATGCCCTGGTCATCCACTTTCGTTATGCTACTGGTCTAACAGAAAGATATAGGATTAGGGCACATGACAGAATTTAGCTCTGCTATGCTTATTCATTTGTTGGTATAATAAGACTCTATAACAGCAGGACTGTATGGAGAGAATAACAGACCCTATGTCTTAGTGCGTTTTAATTTTTCTCTCTCGGGATATAGATTTCAGAAAATAAAAAGACATGCAATCCAGTTCCAAAGTAGGAAAGTCACTGTTATATTGCCTTGTTTTCAAAAAGAATAAGAGCATTTTTTTTAGATTAGGAGAGGAGAGAAAGGGGATAATTAATTGTTTCATGTCTAAATATATTTTTATTTTGCCAGTAGTTTGTTGTGAGGCTTTTTCCATTAGCTATTTTTATTAACTGTATTAATTTGTTATTTTAATACTAAATATTCCAAGAACCGGTGACAAGGCTTTTATTATTGGACTCAGATTATACCCAGATAAAACTATGCCAGCATCCTCAGAAGTGGTCTTATTTATAGGGAAAGCACTTCCTAGCTTTAACATTGCATGCTTAAGAAGAACTTTTAAACACTCATCAATGGTTAAATAATTCAGCCTAGATAAGACCAAATTGCATGGTGCCAAGATAGGCCACACATGGGAGGTATCCAAAAGTTATCTTAGCTGGAGCTGCTCTCCAGCAGAGTGAACGAAATTCCTAAACCATAAGAATTACAGCTAAAAGCTGAGAAGCCTCTCTGTTCAGATCAATGGGCCTGTAGTTTTTAGAACCTCCAAGACAGATCACCTTGGGGAGAGGAAGACATAACACATAAAACATACGAGCCTTTGACCAATCTCTCCTGCACCTGGAAGGAAACCATTACCAAGAATTTATCCACCAATTGCCAGCATTTATCCACCAATCTGGGGGCTTTCTCCAACTACATGATAGTTCAGAAGACTGTAAGAGCCAAAGAATTTGTGAATCCTACATCATTTTAAGATTCTTATTTTTCCTTTTCCTAGTTTTTGTCTTTTGTTAATTGAAAAATGCTCAAGACTTTATTTTCCCAGTGTTCAGGGTGTGAACTAGAAAGGTTAGTTGTGTGCAAACATGTATCTGTGTGGGAACTCAAAAAGCCCCTATGTGGAAGGCACCAAATGAAAAGCCTACTGGGTTTAACAGCCGCAAACTGTCTCCTAAATACACATGTAAGTGTGTTCTGTGCCTAAAAGTCCCGAAAGACTTGAAACTGTCATCTGTCATTTCTGGTGGGGGAGGAGAGGGGCAGCCATGTTACTAGAAGTGCAAATGTATAGATTGGCTCTGAATTTGTGGTTCCAAAACTGAATAATTTGATTTCAGTATTAAGCTACTCAGCTAGATTCAAATGATAAAGTGAGTGACTTTGGTAAAATTCTTTAGTTGGAATTTATAGCAGCTGCCTTTTTAGATTGTCTTAAAATATATTAGATGCATTAAATATTATATGAGAAGTAATTTTATACTACTTCAATGATTCATCACACCAATATTGAGACTAATTTGCTTGAGTTGCTAAATTTATTTTGATTGAATTCTTATTTGATTTTATTGTTAGATTACTATTACCAATGATAATTCTGTTGATCTTCTTTTTAATTTATTTTACTTAAATCTTTTGAGAACACTTGTGACATAAAATCAGTTGAATTCTTTCAATAACAGTATGGGCCCTGATCATAGGTGGAGGGAGAAAAATTCATTTAGGGGTTGAGTGCATGCGCCCTACCTCACCCCCCGCGCCTGCAGGTAAATCTGTTGGGGAAGGGGTGTGGGGAGGGGAAAGGGCTGTGGAGGAGGGGGCAGAGTGAGGCCCCAGCAGTGAGGGAGGGGAGTGGGCACAGGCAAGAGCAGGGGCTGGGGTTAGTGGGGCACTAGCTGGGCCAGGTGCTGGGACAAGAGAAGACTCTGGGGGCACATGCCCCCCAATCTATTTGCAGGGCAGAGGTGGCTGCTGATGTGTGCTGAGCTTTGAGCCCTGCTGCCCTGAGAGCCATGCAATGACATGAGCATCCTGCTGCCAGGTGGGCAGGGGGCACAGCTCAGCCCAGTGGCGGCAGGGATATGGCATCAGCTGCTCCCAGGGCAGCTGCAGCAGGGAGCAAAGCCCAGTGTGCAGTGAACAGATTGTGGGGAGCATGTGGCCTCCTGGCCTCCGTTTGTCCCACCACCTGGCCTGGCCATGGCCTCACTCACCCCAACCCCTGCTCCTTCTTGTGCCCCACTCCCTCCCTCCCTGCTGGGGCCTCAATCTGTACCCCCAGCTGTGAAGAAGGGAGTGGGGCTGGGGCTGGGGCTGGGGCTGGGGCTGGGGCAGGGGCAGGGGCAGGTCCTGCACAGCCGGGGTAAGGTGTGGGACAGAGCCATAAGCGGCTTGTCTGGGGGGAACTCTGTGTGGGGAGGAGGTGGTGGCTTCCAGGAAGGCATGGCAGGGGGGGTATGTGCTCCCAGATCTGTGTGCAGGGCAATGGTGGACTGCCACTGCAGGCTGGGGCTGGGGAGCTGCACGAGGCTCTTCCTAGTGAAGGGTTTGGGTTGTGCTCTGCTTGGGGCAGGCAGTGGTGGTGCTGGGAGGGGGTGGTTGGGAGGGTCATGGTGAATTTTGGGGTGGCTGCAGCCCCCTCTGTAGTCCCCTCCCAGCACTGCTGCTGCCTGCCCTGAGTGCAGCCCAGCCCAGGCCCCTCCAGGAACAGCCCAGCACTGCCCTGTCCCCAGTCTGCAGCGGCAGCCCACCCTTGCCCCACATGCAGATCTGGGGGCACATGCCTCCCCATGCCTCCTGGGGTGCACATAGCAGCAGGAACCAAGCTCCTCAGATGAGCCGCTCATGGCTCTGTCCCACACCTTGCCCCAGCAGTGCAGTACCTACCCCTGCCTCAGTCCCAGCCCCACTCCCTCCCTCACTGTTGTGTGTGCACCCCTCCTCACCCCTGCTGCAAGCGCCTGGAGCCTGTGGCTGGGCTGCCTTGTGGCCCTACCCACTGCCCCATATTTGTGGGGACTAAGCCCCTTTAGTCCTAGCCTTCCACCACCTATGGTCCCGATCCTTTAAGGTCCTAGAGTGAACAACAGCTGGTCAACTTACAAGACCAACCTTTCTCTCTAGTAAGTCTAGGATTCATACAGTAATTCAGTTCAGGACCCCTTCTGTAATTTATAATAACCAGTTTGTCTGCTGTTGAGTTCCCTATCAAGCACTCTTCCTCACACTCTTTCCTCATCTTGTTCATTTAGAGTGTAACTTGCCTGGGAGATGCCTATCAAAATAATCAACAATCTCATCTGGAGCCTCCAGACAGCACTTCAATACAAATGCAGAATTGAAATTACAATAATTTAATGGTTAAATACAGCCATAATTAATATAGCAATATAAGGAAAGTAATTAATGTCCATACCACATAGAATTTCAAAGAAGAATAGCTAGCAATTGTACCAAAAACTTCCAACATAATAGTCTGACAACAAGGAGACAAAGCAAATCAATCCACTTCAGCATTTGAATAAATGAGAAAGGTTGGAGACTTTCAGAAGTCTGGTTGTGATTTCCAGTATTTTGTATCTGAACAAGCACTTCAGAGGGCCAGAAACAGAAAGACAAGAGACCCCTTATAAACATAAAGTAGTATTACGGGAAACGTGAAGATTTCTGATTGTAGGGAGTTATTGCCACATTCGTTTACAGAATCATTTGTTCTGTTTACAGAAACATTAATGATAAAAGCAACATTTTTTCTTTCCAGCCCTTTTGTAATTGCATTGCTCATTTTGAAACTCAGTGGACTCCATTTTTTCAGTTCAGTTGTTGGTTCTAGCTGTATGAAATACAAGGACAAAGGCTAGTCTATCATTTTGTTATACTGCATCCTATTCCACTCAATTGTTTAAAGGCCAAACATCCAAAATGAAGAGGCACGGATTACAAATGGCTCAAACTGAACCACTGTGGCTGCATCTACACGAGCGGTGGACTGGGCAGGACTTGCTTATGTACTAAATAACACATTTTTTCTGATGTTACTGTTCAGTAGTGTTACATCATGGTTAGTGCCCAGCAATGCTACTGCATGGAAGCAATGAGCTACTGGTCAGTAGCTTGTTGCTACTGTGCAGTAGTGTCTCATGTAGACACGCCCTGTGTCTCTGTTTAATAACTCATCACTTGTTGCTGCCATCTACACCTTGCATTATACTTGTTTTATGTACATCTTTCCAGCATGTATTTACACTATGCAAGATAGTGCAGGAATTTGCTTGACTTTGTATTACCTGTTTCTCTCTGCTTTCCTTCTGTGCTGTAGAACAACCCCTGCCCCCTCAAAAAAAACCCCAAACAAACCAAAAAACTCCTCTCCTTCCTCTTTCTATGCTGCTAGAGATGCAGTCCATGGTGATCCAAGATTTATATAGTGAAATCAGGGCCAATTGAAAAAAATAAGAGTTCAACAGAGGGGAAGGCAGTGAATTTATGATCAACTGGGTTCAAGGAAAAGGAGGCAGGAAATGAAGATATCATAACAGACATAGGCTGTGCAGCAAAAGCACTGGGGCCTAATAGAAGCAGCTCAATACAATAACAAAATCCTTTATACTGGGTCTAGGTACAGACAGACAAAAAGCCTGAGGCAGAATCGACCTACATTACGCAGTTTTCGGTAAGTGGTGTAATTTAGATTGGTAGTGAACAGAACATGCATTTGCCCTTTGGTGGGAGGGCAAATCCTAGACCAGGTTCCACCATTTTAAACCAGTCTGTGTATGCCAAAATTCTGTTCTGTTATGGGTTTGATCACTTATTCTGGTAAAAGTGTAATGTCTGTACTTGACCCTAGATGGTGGAGGCAGAAAGGACACTGAACTTAGGTAGGTAAAAAGCTAGGGGAGAGGGATAAGTCACGGTTGGGAAGGAGCAATTAGAATACAGGGGGCAGAGCAAGGAAAGATGAATGCTGGAATTAAAAGGAAAAAAAAGGCATCTGTTGTAAAAAAATATAAGAAGAATGAGAAAAGAAACACAGAGAAGAAAAAATGAGAACTGACATCTTTTATTGGACCATGTGCTTGGAAGAGATTTTAAACTAGCTTTTGAACACAAAGTGTTCTTCGTCAGGTCTGAAAAAGAAGTAGATACAGCCTGAGCTAAATAATGGCTATTTATTTAGCCATTTAAGGCAGTTTTAGGTATCTTGTTGGAGGAAAAAAACATTTTTCCTAAGAAAAAACATGTGAATCCATTTGGAATCTGACTGGAAAGGGTTTACACTGCTCTAATTTAACTAAAAATAGTTAAATCGCAAAAGAACGGAGGTATAAGGGAGACTGAAGTTGCCCTCTTTACCAGATACATAATCCAAAATAACCCCTTCCCACCTGCCAGGCCCTATCAGCATCCCCAGGAGAAGTAGTTTTATGAAGTCCAACCATTGTTTTTTCCTGCTTCAGTTCTAGTGACCCAATGCTAATGTCATCCCTTGCTACAACATTATTATAGTGACTGACTGGGTCAACACGTGCTCCATTCTACATGTCACTAAATCAACATCCCTTCAGGGTCTCTTTTTAAAAAGAGAATAAGTTCCTGCAGATGACTTTCAGAATTCAAAAGTGACTTAAGCTTAACTGCTGCACCATCCATCACTATGGAATGAGCAGACATTTGCACAGGGTCAAAATGGCAAGGGCCTGCCATGAACTTCCCTGCACCCTGTTTCCCCTTGTGCTAAACTTAGCTGCTTTCTTAAAATGATTCATGTCAGCAGAGAAAGGAATAGAAGGTGAAGTCAATGAAGCCATAGTGCTTACAGGACAGGTCAAACCCAGAAGGGAGTTCAACGTGTGCACGCATTCACATAGACACACACACACACAACAAAGGAAGGGCAGGAGTGTTTTCTATTAGCTGACTGCCATAAATATTACTTTTCAGCTCAAATATTTTGTTTGAAAATAGCCAAATCCCAGGGACTACTTCCACCCATCGATCTAAAGAGAAGGGAAAAAATAGTGATGTTTCCTTCATCTGAAAACTAGTTGTAAAAAAACAAGGTCAGGGCTGCTTCAGCTGACAGAGCTTAGCTAGTTCCCTCAAGTTCTCATATGCCCTTTAAAGAGGTATGAGACAAAACCCAGATATAGTCAGCTTTAGTCCACATCAGTGAGTCCTTGTGTCTCCGTGTGTGTCCATAAGGGAAAGGTTTAAGGTAAAGTACGGCCCAATGAGTCTGCATAGCTGATCTAGAGTGAGCTAAATTGTATTGGCTTCATGGGCTTTTAATGGGTTTGTTACAGGGATAACTTTCTGTGATATAAACAAAAATATTAAGAACAAACAAAAGAGGAGATTACAGGATTTTGTGGATTACTACAATGCTGTGTCAAGCTCCTCTTGCATTGGGCCATTACTACCCTCAGCAGCCAAGCAATAATTAACTTGTAAAACAAAAGAAGAAATTCAACCTCCTTACCCTCATGTTATCTCTCTCAGCAAGGGGAACATTTGAAAAAACAACTGCTTGGCTGACATGTGAAATCTAAGACTGGAACAGTTTCTATTCTTCTAAATGCAGACCTCATCAGGGTTAGAAGCAGCCCAGTGGACATGTATCAGGCGGCTGGCTGCCTTTTGAACTCCCTGAACCTGTCTCCTATTTTGGTTGCCATAGTTTACAGCTTCAGCTGTGGAGACAGTCTCCTCAAAACACACCTGTTGTTGCCTGCCTGGCAGCCCAGAGCAGAAATCAAACCTGTTACCTTTCCACTATTACTTTGCATCCACTGTTAAGAAGAGTACTGGAGGGAGAGAAAAGCTTTCATTAATCCATTTGTACTGAAGAAAAGCCATGTGGTTCTAAGAAGCACCAACATCTTTAAGTTCACAATTGTAACTGAAGCAAAACGAGCAAATACAAACCAAAGAAAAGTATATCTAGGAGAGTTTGACCCTCATTAACAATGCATTGAAAATTTCTGTGTTTGACAAATTAGCAAGTAAACTATCACTCAATGAAAAAAAAATCAAAATGCAACTCCAAATGCCTCACAAAATGCACTTTATTTATTTTGGTAGCTGTTATAATTATTTAGGACCATTCCTCATAGTTTATTTTATATGCTAGTAAATATTGTGTGATGTGTTTTGAAAAAACAGAAGAATTTTAACACAAGAACTCATAACTGCATCTGCAGATGGGTGTGCCTGGTACACTAGCCTTGCTGCTTGATGAAGGGGGACAAGGCCATGGGCACAACTCATCTCTATATCCTTTTCAGCATCTTGCTCCCCTAAAGGGGAGCCATATGATCCTTTTTCTCAAATATCTACATGTTAGTGGTTTGGCAGTATATTAAGTTTTATATTTCTTAAAACTAACAGTTGATTTGTATAGATATGCCCAGATTAAATGGAGAGTGCTTGGAAACTGAAAAATTCAAGAAAGCATTTTCACTGCAAAAGGAAGCAGGAAAATAGGAATGTCTGAATTAATGCCTCTGGTTCATAAGTGCCATTAATTAAATAACTTTGGAGCTAACCTTAACCCACACTCTAAGCTGGCAGATGGCTTTCTCTATATAGGTTTTTTTCTGTAGTTCTGTAGGTACAGCCTCTAGGCCTGTGCAAACAGTCTGGTTGGTTCTCCCTCCTTTTAGCCATCTGTTCAGTAGGACATCCCAGAATACACTGTCTCCCTTTGCTGTTGGTAATGTACTCTGCCTACTGTTGAGATAGTGTGATGTGGCAGCCCATGTTTTTTCTAGATACAATGAGAAAAAATACAGCAGAGCAAAATGGTAGAATGGCAAAATGCCACTGTGTAGACCCAAACAGGACATACTGTTTGTAACTAGTTAAGGTGACTGTGTCCCTAACTGTTCACCAGATCTCATATGTAGCCATAGTGTGAATGAGCCCTCAATTTAGAGGAAAGTAAAAAAACAAACCAAGCCAATACAAAACAAAACCCAAACAAAAATAACAACCCCCACAATGCACACAACCCGTTCCTGCCCCCCATCCCCAGTCATCTGACTGGTTATCTGTAGATATATAGTACATATGGCTTTAGGAAAATTCCTGCTCATCATCAGCTTGTGCACTGTTTCCAGCCTGAAGCGTGAGGCTGGATCACCCACACAACTCTTTGGCTAAGTGCAGACATTTGGGGAGGTTAGAGGGAACCTAGATTGGGTTAAAAATAGCCATGCAATCTAACTTAGTTTGTCCTGGTGTGGACCTTACAGTGAGACCTAGTTTCACTGATCAGAAATCAATCTAAACCCATTACTGTACAGAAGTTCCATGCATATAGGCTGGTCTAAAAATGGTGGAATCCAGTCTAAGGTGGGCCTGGATCAATGTACACTCAGACTTAATTGATCTAGGTTAGCCCAGTGCATCTAACTTCTGTACCTAGGGCTGAAAAAGCCCAACTGCTGGCTCCAGCGCCAAGCTGTGCTTTTCCTACCCACCCCCCTGGCACTGGCGTATTTTTAGCAACCCCACCCTCCCAGTAGATCTGCCCCCACCTCCAACTCCCATCCTGCAAGCAGCTCCCAGTCCTGCTTTTGTCAATATTTGCTAATGCTGGGAGCTGAGGAAGTAAATATTGTTTGCAGGGGGTGGGAGGGATGGGGAGCCAGGGAGTTAAAAATAGCCCCTGGTCCTCACCAAGACCCCCTTACAGACCCCACAAGCCCCCACAATCCTGCCAAACCCTCCCAGACCCCAGCAACCCCCTGTAGATGCTGCCCCCCAATCCCTCCTACAGACACCACCTCCTATAGATATGACCTGCCCCCATTCAGATACTGCCTGCCCCATAATTGGTCCTGCAGACGCCTCCTGCACTCTCATCACTTCTGAGAATGCTGCCTGCATCCCATTGCTCCTGTGGATGCCACCTGTATCCCTGATCCTTCCACCAGATCTTACCTGCCCCCCTCCACTGCTTTCACAGATTCCACTGCTCCCCTAATTTCCTTGCGGGCCCCTGATCCTCCTTCAAGCCTTCTTGCCCCCCACCCACCACTAGCCCTCCCTACCCTGACTTATTTTAGATCAGGTGGCCATTTTTAATGCAATCTAACATCCCCTCCCCTCCTCCTGCAATGTCTGCACTTAGCCCTTAAGTAGTTAGCATTGCTGCCGGGTAATTTTTATTCTTGTCAACAGCAGACCTCTTTTTAGAATGCCAGTGAACTCTCTTCTTTGGTGAAACAACTATCAGGAGGAGAGTGACAGTAGGGAGAAAGCTTAGGTGAAGGCCAATAGTGGAGGAAAGGCACAAAAGAAAAGGTAGCAAGAAGAGAATAAAAACTAAGGTGACAGGATGTGAACCTTGTTCTTAAGAGAGGTGTCCACTCTGAAGCCCCATGGGCCAGGTTCTAGTCCACTTTTAAAATGTGTAAGTCATCTCATCTCTGATCCATTAAATGACATGTTGACCACGAAAGAAATAGTAGGTCTCATTCTAACATATATTCAAACTCTTGAGTTAGGATTTCCTGAAGAATTAAGAGTAAAAAATGGTTGAACCATATATTGCAGGGTGGTTATATTTAAATCATGAAGTGGAAAAGTTCAATTAAATATTCTCGTTTTCCATTTGCACTTCAGTTATTTGTTAAAGAAAGATGCATTCTCATCGATAGATATAACCATTAAAATAGATTTGCAGCTAAACAGTACTGGGTGTGAGTGCCTGCATTACATAGGTGTTCCCTAATGCTTATCTTCATTTCAGCTGTTTTGGAATGGAATGGCAAGAGTACAGTTACTTTATTGGGGCTGAGATAGTGGCTAGCTGACTGAGGCTCAAGCTAACCAACAGAGAGATCACATTGGATTTTAGCCAAAAGGCCAAGAATGTCATTTTACTGGGAGAGAATAAAAGGAAAAATAAGTCTTTATTCTATGAGCACTTCTCATTTCTAGTGCCACTCTTACATATAAATCACATTTTCAGTTTAGGAATCTTATTAAACCTGAAGCTGCTGGTGTGACCCTTTGATTCAGATGTGGATTTGCCACATTTCCTTGTTTCAGTCACCTTAAGAATAGGCTATGTTACAAACTTTTATTTGGACTGCAGAAGCTGAAGTAAAATCCATAATGTGGCAGCCTTCTTATTAAGTGGAGCTTTATGCTCACGTTGCCTAAGGATTAACAGGTTACATTCAAGGCAATGGTACTGATATTCTAAATGGCCTCACTTACCTGAGACACTGTCTTTGTCCATGCCACAAGTTTATGGTACTACAGATCTGCATAAAGTTATTCATATGCAAGTGTTTGCATGATCAGGGCCAAAATCTTATTTTTTTCAATCACTTCAACTGTGCAATTCATCACCTCACTACATGCCTTCAATTAATTGTTAGTACCCCTCTGAACGTTTTATATTTATGTTTTGTTGTTCAGAGGTGTCTGATGTTATAGTTTTGCAGAAAATATAGCTGGGCAGAGGACAGGTTGCTTGTCAGAGTCATAGTCAGAAAGTTCTTCCTAATCTCCAACCTAAATCTCCTCCACTGCAGTTTAAAGCCCTTGCTCCTAGTCCTGTTCCCTACAGCCACAGAGAAAAGTCTATCTCCATTCAGTTTATAATTGCCCTTCAGGTATTTGAAGACTTTTATCAAATCCCTGCTCAGTCTTCTCTGTTACAGAATAAATAACCCTAGTTCTTTCAGCCTTTCCTCATAAGTCATCCTTTCCAAGCTTCTAATAATTTCTGTCACTAACTACTGGTCTCTTTCCAATCTGTGTATATCTTTCTTGATGAGCCCCCAAAACTGATCACAGGATTCTAGTTAAGGCCTCACCAATGCCAAACAGAGAGGAAGAATTATTTCCTTGATTTGCAAGAGATAATTATGTTAATACATGCCATTATACTGTTAACATTGTTTTTGCAGCAAGAGCATACTCTTGGCTCATGCTCATCTTGGTCACCCTGTGACCCCTAGCACTGCAGCCTAGTCAGTCATGCTCCAGTTTATATTTGTGCCTGACATTATTCCATCCCAAGTGCAGGACTTTACTCATGTCCTTGTTGGATTTCATCTGATTGATTTCAGACCATTACTTCAGATCATTCTGCAACTCCCCCTAACCTGGTGTCAAGTTTGCTAAGCATGTTCACTATCCCATTGTCTAAATCATTAATGAAGATGTTAAACAATATCAAACCCAAGTAAGACCCCTAGGTCAGCCCCCAGATCCCTGGTTCAGACCTCTGAGCTATTGATAGCTATTCATTGAGCATGATGATCCAACCTGTTTGTGTCCACCTTCCAGTACTTCCATCTAATACTGTAAGATTCAGTAACATAACTGTTTTAAAATATAAAAGTTAGCTCACAAATGAAAGGTCTAAATTGCCATTCCCTCTAACCAAACTTAACACTTCTTGAAATTACTTGGAATTAATGGCAGCGCTGTGTTATTTTATGAGGACCAGAAATGGAACTAACAGAAGTGAAAATGACAAACATAGTTGCTTTGTCAAAATCTAGGGAAATGCAAAATGCCCTGAATACCAACAGAATATTTATTTTGTGTGTTTCTTTTTTAAATTTTTGTTTTCTTAAATAAGCTTTTTTTCTGAAAAACAAATAGATAAAGCTGTAAAACTGATAGACATCCTCTAATGAAACAGCCATCTTATTGCACATTTAGGCTAGGTATAGGCATTCAAAAAGCCTGAGGCAAAATCAATCTAAGTTTGGCAGTTTTCTGTAAGTGGCGTAGTTTAGATCAGTAGCAAACAGAACACACATTCATGCTTTGGTGGAGGGAAGGGCAAATCAAAGCTTAATTTCAGCAATTTTCAAAAGGAAAATATATTTCTGAAATTAAAAAATGCAAAGTTATTTTGAAAAAAATGAAAACCCTTGTTTGTGTGTGTGTATGCGCATGCACGCGTGGAACGTGTGTGTGTATCTCCTCTCCTTTCTCTTTTTGTCAGAACAATTGATTGGATTCATCATAATTCTTTAATTGTTTTTGTCTTTAAAGCTGTACTTTTTGGGAAATAAATTATTTACCAACTCATTCACCCAGCTCTAGCTATGACCTACTTAAGCTGCCTTCCGTTTCTCATCTGTAGGAAATGCCAGGGTACTCTAAGTTTACTTCTGATCCAAAGAAGTCACTCTGGCAGCCAAGGATAGGCAGAGTTCAGCAAAATTTTGGCCATATCCTATGTTTACCAGGAACACTTAGAGATAGGGTAGCTTAAATCTTGGAATCCCTGCTACACAGAGACCTGGGTGGGTGAAATTTCCATTATACCAGTGGAATGTCCTAGGGGCTGTTCTGTTCTGGTTTACCAGCCTCTGGATAAGAATGATGCAAAGGGGAACAACTGAATAAAATAATGTGTCCTTATTGTTGAAGAAGAAAAATAATTTAAAAGCATGGGCGACTGGTGCCGCCTTAGTCAGGGTCCCCCCCGGCCGATCGCGCCAGCCAGGAAGTGGCCGTGGTGCTCCCACTCCCTGGCCAGCCTGTCACTGAAGCAGGGAGTGTGGCCTGTCAGGGTGTGCACCAGCACTCTCAGGGTGCACATGCACCTCTGTGCACTCCCTACTCCCTACACGTTGCCACTGTTTAAAAGGTCTCTTTCTGAATTAATTGACCAGAACTTGCCTGCACTGTATTATATCCACCATTCATGTCATCCAGCCACTTAATTTTATGATGAAATGACTGTGCTGTTTTTTTTTGGCCTGTATTAATAACTTGAAATTATGTATATCCACAATATTTTCACTTCACTGTTCACACCTGCTTCTAGATCACTGTTTATATAACATATAAATATTAAGAGATATTTAACACTAGCTTTTGTAATCCCTGAAGCCCTCTCCCTTTTAGCCTTCTTACCTGTTGACAATAGACTACCTATTACCACCTACCTCCTGTTAAGCTATATTTAGTTCATGTGGAACTTTACTTCTTATCTTGTGGCTTTTTCTATTATTTTGTGAAGAATCTCTGAAAGTTTCAGATTCTATTCACATATTCCATTTTTCTATATGTTCATCCGTTCAGAGAATCCTAAAAGATCAATGGAGTGATTTGCCCTCACAAAAAATGCACCTGTCACTACTATTACATCCTGTCTTTCTATCTAGTAGCTGTCATTAATGATTGGTCCTGGAGGCTCAAGTTGCTCTATAATTCCCAGGTTCACTCTTCATCAGTCTTAAAAGGCATGAACCATACTCTCAAACTCTTGGTCATCTTGGATGTTACCTTCTAATATTAAGTTAGTTGAGCTAGCAACAAAAATACCTAATTAACTCTGCACTTTCCTTAACACCTCAACAAGTAAAATCCTGACTTTGATATTTGCAGTACTGTGCCTCTATAGTGCTTTCCATTCCTTTTTCTCTGGAGGGAAGACAGGGGAATTTGTTGCTTTCTCCCAATTTCTCACCTTTGTAACTGGCAATGACTTAACTCCAGAGCAGGAAAACCTGAAGATGTGTTAATCCTCATTACAGAGTGCTACCAGGGCCTGCTACTGTTTTTAGGGATCAGTTGTGCTAGGTGCCAAACACTCAAGTCCTGTTCTAGTCGAATAGCTATCTATGTACATGCTTAGCTTTAAAGCTCCCATGTGCTCCCCTGGATTTCCCTGGGGCTTCTCAGCAGCAGTGAGTCTGTGGATGCCATAAAGACCTGGCAATCTCAGGGTAGTGGTGCTGAACAGAATTCAGTGGTGCCGAAGAAGAATGCCTTTGTGCAAGTGGCATCCCTTATCTGGAGAATGTCCTATATGTCTTTAAAAGTCTTGACTGGATCATTTGATTCCCAGTCATAAATACACCTGCACTTTCATGCTCACTTTTTAAAAAACATTTCAGCTTTACATTTCCCACTTCCCAGTGCAGCTGTTTAGACTTATTATATATTAAAGCTGCCACTTATGCTGAAGATTTTACAGTCTATGTTTGATATGGGGTATGTAAAAAAAAAAAGTGAGAGAAAAGTCCACAGATATTTTAGCATATAAAGTTGTTGTAAGAGGTGCCAGAAAAAGTCACTTTGAGCTAAACAGTTGGTTTGATGGCTCCACTAATTACAGGCCAGCACTGTTCCTGCTGAGCTGAAAAAGGCTGAGACTTCTTGTCAAGCAGACAGATTAGCCACTGTTACCCATTAAGACCACCATTTGAGTGTAGACAGAGACCTGGAAGGAAACATAAGAAGGTGGCATGTGCATAACCAAACAGGCTACCTTTCTGAAAAGAAACCTCCTAAAGCCAAATTCTGCTTCATTAGCACATGAAAATAAGGTAATTGAATACTTCATTCTCCCATCAAAAGTCAAGATCCATCATTTATGGGAATGGAGTTTTGATAAGGTGGGGTGTTTAAATGGTGCAGAGAGCTCGTGAATGTGTGTCATTCTGACTATCTAATGAGAGAAATCCAACTGTATATTTTTAAGTAAAAAAAGGGGAGGAAACCCTCTCCTTTATTAGTCGATTTAACCCACTTTATCCTTTTAAAAACTTTAACACTATGCTAAGTAAGAAGTAAAACTTTATATGTTTTTATCCAGTTAATTTTTATATTAGAAATTCAGGTTTGTCTACTGTGTTTGTTTCTGGGAAGATTCTCTGATTGACTAGATGGGGCATTACAAGTTTCAAGCAAATGAAATTTGAGCAATAGACAGAGAAATATATTTAAAGAGACTGGTTAAAAATAAGGCTTTTCATTTGTTTAGATAGTTTTGGACACATTTAATTCAAATTGAAAAAAAAATCTAATTTAAGATTCAACATTTCCATTCTTCAATTACAGGCTGAGAAAGCTCCCACTTCAATTTTCTAGTTTCCCCACTTCAATTATTTAGTCTTTCATTGGCACCTTACCAAAACTAGGGAAGACAAAACTCATCAGCTTTGATATTTAAAAGAAAAACACAGGCAAAAATCTTTTAGATCTTCTTTCAATCATTAACAACTTAAAAGGCAAATTCATTTTTTCCCTTGGACTGATCACCCAAGTATGAAGTGAAGTGAAGTCACCCAAGTAAGTGACATTTCCACCAGAAGAAAGATGTCTCTATATGTAAATACTGGAAGTGTATTGCCAGATCTTAAACAGCAAGCAGGAATTGCAGAAGTGCAGAGACGGACAAACTGAGAATTTGTTTTTTCAGCTTTTCTATGTGAAGTGCATAATATAATTAAAGTGTTTGCAACTAGTGTAATGGTTGCCCCTGTAAAGGAAGGTGAATAAGATATCAGCGTAAGACACCTAATTATATAACTACATGGATATTGATGTGGACACTTTAGAGGAGTTGTATTTCATAAAAAACAGACATTAGTTGATAGCTACCAGAAGGATTATTAGTAAGTTATTAAAAAGGAAAGTTTTAAAGGAATATTTCCTTCCTAACAGCAATTTACAAAATGACTCTCACTTTCTTACCTCTTCATGACTATGTATACAGATGCATAGTAAGAGGATCTAGAACAATGGTTCTCAACCTTTTTTGTACCAGGACCCATATGTAAACATTGATGGCCAGTCCCACCCTAGTAAATAGTTTAAGTAGAAAACAGCTCCCTAGCAGTGTTCCTCTTTCCTTACCTGTTGCCCTCTGCCCCCAGGACCCAGCCCCCCAGTGTGTGGGGCAGGGGTGTGTTTGTGGGCAGGGGGTTGTGTGAAGCGTGGGGGGCACCAAGCAGCCCCGGGTAGGCTGGAGCTCTGGCAGCTAGCAAAGGAAAACCCACAGTTTTCCACATTTTTCTCCTTTAAAGGAGAATCCATTTTTAAAGTTTGTTCATGACTCTTTCATATATTCTTGTGACCCGCTTTTGGGTCATGACCCATGGGTTAAGAAACTTACTGGTCTAGAATGTAAAAAAGTAAAAATGGGAGGGAGGGGGGAAAAGAGGGACAGAAATGTAGATGAGTGCAGCACTGGGCACACCAAAATATATTAATTGGACCAGCAAAAGATTCTGACAAATTGGAAAGGGTGGAATAAACTGATGGGTACTTGAATGGAGCTATGATAGTGGGAACAAGAACATAGACATTCATTGACACTCAGTGTCAGGAACATGGACATTCATTGACACTCAAGGAGCTATTCTTGAATACAGCTGGACCACATAGTATAATGATTATTTTAAAAAAGAAGTTGGTAGGGCCACCTTAAAGTCAGACTACCAGTTGACAGGGAGTCAATGTAAGAAATGGGGTTGGCATAATAAGATTTCAATAGAACAAGCTAGTGAGCAAACATGCCATTCCTTTCTGAAGAAGTGGCAAGCAATGGGGAAGTCTTGCTGAAAGCTCTAATAAATAGGAATTACAATAATCCAGCCTTGAGACCACAGCAGCACGTGTTGCTATTGCACGATTATCATAGTTTCATAGTTTCATAGTAGCTAGAGTCGGAAGGGACCTAGGTAGATCATCTAGTCCGACCCCCTGCCTTAGCAGGAAAGAGCACCGGGGTCAGATGACCCCGGCAAGGTGCTCATCTAACTTCCTTTTAAAAATCCCCAGGCTAGGAGCCTGCACCACTTCCCCTGGAAGCTGGTTCCAGGCCCTAGCCACCCTGACTGTGAAGTAGCGCCTCCTAATATCTAATCTAAACTTACCCTCCGCCAGTTTGTGACCGTTATTCCTGGTCACTCCTGGCAGCGCACGGGGGAACAGGGACTCCCCCAATACCTGCTGATCCCCCCTGACCAGTTTGTAGCAGGCCACAAGGTCCCCCCTTAACCTTCTCTTGTGGAGGCTAAACAGGTTCAGGTCCCGTAGCCTCTCCTCATAAGGCCTGCCCTGCTGACCCCTGATCATACGAGTGGCCCTCCTCTGAACTCTTTCCATATTGTCCACGTCCCTCTTGAAGTGTGGCGCCCAGAACTGGACGCAGTACTCCAGCTGCGGCCTGACCAGTGCCGCATAGAGGGGGAGGATCACCTCCCTGGACCTGCTCGAGATGCATCTGTGGATGCATGACAGGGTACGATTGGCCTTCTTGACTGCCTCCCCACACTGCCGGCCCATGTTCATCGTGGAGTCAATGACGACTCCAAGATCCTTTTCCGTCTCCGTGCTGGCAAGAGGGGAGTTCCCCAACCTGTAAGTGTGGTGCCGGTTCTTCCTCCCCATGTGCAACACCTTGCACTTATCAGTGTTAAACCCCATCCTATTCTCATCCGCCCACCGTTGCAACCTGTCAAGGTCAGCTTGTAGCCTATTGCACCCTTCTAGTGCACCCACATCCCCCCACATCTTAGTGTCATCAGCAAACTTGAACAGGGTGCTTTCTACCCCCTCATCCAAGTCACTGATGAAGATGTTGAACAGTGCGGGCCCGAGGACCGAGCCCTGCGGAACCCCACTGCCCACGTCCTTCCAGGTCGAGAAGAACCCATCCACTACCACCCTCTGGGTGCGGCCCTCCAACCAGTTGGCGACCCATTTGACTGTGTGGGCATCGACACCACAGTCTCCCAGCTTTTTGATGAGGACAGGGTGAGAGACAGTGTCGAAAGCCTTCCGGAAGTCCAAAAAGACTACATCCACAGCAACCCCTGCGTCTAATGATTTGGTGACCTGATCGTAAAAGGCCACCAGGTTGGTCTGACAAGACCTGCCACTGATAAACCCATGTTGGTTGCCCCTGAGCATGCATTCCCCCGCAAGGCCCTCCTGGATGTGTGCCAGGATAATTTTTTCAAAGAGCTTACCCGGGATTGAGGTCAGACTAACTGGCCTGTAATTTCCCGGGTCCTCTTTTTTTCCCTTTTTGAAGATAGGGACCACATTGGCCCTCTTCCAGTCCTCCGGCACCTCGCCAGAGCACCACGAGTGCTCATAGACTAGAGGAACGCACCATGAAAACTGCACCACTGAAAAAAAATTTTTAAATCACTTCCAATGTGTGACTTTCTCTGAAATGGGTTTAAACAGAAGTAAGACCAAGATTCTTAATGACTGAAAGAATTCCTTCAGTAAATCATCCCAACGGTGTCTTCTGCGCGTAAATGAGATTCTTGATTTTTGGGGATGGTCCTGCTTTGAGCAGGGGGCTGAACCCTGAGGACTTTCTGAGGTCCCTTCCAAGCCTCACTTTCTATAATAAGATTCTGTGATTTCCCAGGTTTGCGTAAAGCCATCAGGCAATATCATCTAGGAACAAAGCCAGGATGAGAATGAATTTGCAGCATCTAGGGGGAGAATCTATGTTATGTTTAGAAAAGCTGGCAAGAAGTTCTATTTGTGTGAGATAGGAAAGATCCTTGAGGTACATAGTGATGACATATATTTATATAACACCACTGCTAAATTCCTTGCTTCAGGATATACCTTGAGTTATTGGAAGCATATTGTAAATGCTCAATTTTCTTAGTCATGTCTCTGTTAGAATTTCTAAGATTTTCATTGTGGGACCCTTGACTCAACTGAATCTAGTGAATTTCCCTCCCCCCTGCAACTCTCTAGTGTTGACAGGGCACGCTTGCTCCAACAACAAACCACGGTCAATCAAACATGGCAAAGCTGTCCTGGAGTCCATCATGATCAAAATGGTCAAAATGTTAATGATTCTCATCCAAGATATCCAAGTCATAAAATCCATTCATACATCTGATCCTAATAAACAAGCAAATAATAGTAAGAGTGAAAATCTTCCTGCCTTCATCATTATCATAAAAGTCAAGAATTTAACTGCTTCCTAGCCCAAATACAGCATATTCTGGATATGAGTATCAAACAAACAAATCAGGATTATATTTATATTGTCCCAAGTCTGCTTTATTTTTTAAAACATTTTACAATGGCTTAAAGGACAGAAGAGGCAGGTTAAACATGTGTCACCATTTCATTCATGAGGTCATCCTTCTTCATTACACCAAAAAATGAAAGATCATTTTTAAAAGTTGGGATTATTTAAATTACTAGAAGGAAGTAAAAAATACTCCTCCTGAGATGAGTTTTCTTTAGCTATAAGCAAATTAGATATCCACCAACTATTATTTTTCTTGGAGATTTTTTTTTGGGGGTAGTGTGTGTGTGTGTGTGTGTGTGTGTGAAGTTGCATATCTCTCTCAAGGACTGAAGATGTTATTCAGTTTATTTACTGGCCTTTTTAGCTGAGTTCAGTGGTAACACTCATTACCTCAGAACAAAATGGTTTTAAATCTTTTTGACAATAAGCTAATGCACTCCAATGAAAGATTAGGCATCAGTTTCAATATCTGGTTAGTGGTATTTGTTACTACTATTTTTTAAATTACTTTGAAGGCTTCAGTTTGCCACATCCTGATCTGAATATACATACATAATAGGGGAATCCCTGTAAGAAAGTTATCCCAACTAACCAGAGTTGTGACTGGATTTCTAGTGAAAACTTGCTAACAATGAGCAAGTTGAAAGGTCAGAGTGGGTGAGCTGTATGGCCCCTTTCCCTTTTCTCACTACAGCAACACCTTCAGGACCTTTGATCTAAATGTCAGTGGTAAAAATACACAAACAGATACTCCCTTATTATATGCTTGCAGGTGTACATTCCTAAAACTGTTACATTCCACTACCTTCAACCATGCTGGAAATCAATACCTTAAAAAAGTGACCTTGTCTCTCCTCAGATCAAACCAGTATCACAAAACAAAGAATCAGTATAATATTCTAAATACTCAGGGCCTGCTTGACAATAATTGTAAGCATAAATTCAGGCATCCCATAGAAGGATGGGATCTATCTGTTGGCTGAGGGCCAAATTCTAGAGTTACTCACACTGGGTGCATCTACACATGCACTTAATTTGAAACAATAAACTCTGGAGTAGTTTGAGCCAGAGTAAACTACTTCCAGGAGCAGTATCTACATAGGCACCAGGGACAGCAGCAGTTGGAGCTGGGGCAGAGCAGTTTACGCCAGGGCCAAGGGCACAGGAGATCAGCCCCGGGCTCAAGGTGGCAACACTGGATGGCAAAGGGACCTGCTGGGGCACAAGGATACTGAAAATGCAGCACTAGATGGCAGGCAGGAATCTGCCCCCCTGCTGGCTCAGCTGACTAGGCATAATTTATACCTGCAGTCAGCATCTACACATGTGTTGAAGAGATTAACTTAATTCTCATGTTGGTTTAGCAAACATTTTGAGAATATAGCAGAGTTGTATATAATGTACAGAAATATATGATGAGGGTTTTGATGTATGGTAAAATATCTTTTAGGCATAGCTCATAACCTTTGATAACAGTTTAGATAGTGAGGCTAAAAAAAAGTTTTGCACCCCCAATTTTGTTTCTGATTAGCTTACTATTTTGAGTGAGTGTTAAGTATACTCATTTTCCATTACTTATATGTTTTTACAGTTATGTGAAAATGTGCAATACTATATTATTACTACTATTGCTGCTGCTGCTGCTATTACTGCCACCACAGCACCTGGGATCCTGTCATGCTAGGGGTTTACAAACAGAATATAAATGTATAACAATTCCTTCTTTCCCACAAACAAATGTTCTTTCTGTGTCAAGAATTGCTCCCTGCACAAGCTTTGAGATGCATCCGTTTCTTATATCCATGTACAGTATATTTGACTGGAAACTTTGAAAGAGTTCATTAAAAAGCAGCTACCACAAGCTGGCTCAGTTGTATAAGCTCTCCCTGTTTCCTTCAGCTGGAAAGGATTATGGAAAGGATACTCAGCTTTTCTCCTTCAAATGGTGTGGGAAGAAAATACCACTTCCATCAACCTTCACAAAAAAGAACTGTTCAAAAAGAGCATGCAAAATACTTCCTTAAACACATACTGAAAGATTTGGACTGTGGACATTTAAAAAAAATGTGTTTAGAAATTGTCTCTACCTTTGAATCCTGGTTGACTGTTTAGTATTGAAAACAGTACTTATCTCTTTCTCTTGAAACATACATTATTAAGACATTTCCATGTAGGGGAGGAGAGAAAAAAGAAAAAAAAAAAGCAATAAGAGGAGTCAGTAGCTAGCTTTCCTTTCCAGTACTCCATTCTAGTTCAGTCTGTTCATTTGGTACTACATTACTATCATCTATCTTTTGTTTAAAAAAATGAAAAGTTGAATTAAAAGTATAAAAGCCACATGAACCATGTAATTACTTGCAGGCATTTTAAGAGCAGCAGAGGTTAGAAGGGCAGCTCCTGACTCTAAACAGCACCAATTGTTTCCTTTTCCCCTTAAATAACAAAAGGACAGTAGAAAGCTATTACCTGGTCTTACCTTAGTAAAATTGCAGGGTTTTTTTTAAGGGAGATGACCTTTTGGAAAAGATCTTATGTCCTTTCCAACAATTATCTTCTTTAGATATGTTGGGTTTTCCTCTTAGCCCATAAAAATGCTCTATAATATAGATGTCATATTCTAATATATAAGGAACAGCAGAAAAAGACCCAAGCAGAACATTTTAGGATTTGCCAAAGGCAAATTTAAGAGAAGGTTACTTAAGTTTCCTCTAAGGCAGTACCTTAAAACCTATCATACTTTAATTTTAAAACTATAAGGAATGAGTTACAGGTCAGATCGGATCCTACAACAAATCACACACAAGAGCAACTTTATGATTGTGCATGATCACACGTTCAGCAATTGGATCCATATGACTGGACACTTGCACTTGCGTAGAACTTACTGCATAATGAGTGTGTAAGGATTATATCTTTCCTCTCCCTAGTGAAGGCAATGGGAACTGAAATAAGTCGTAGTCTAATTGCAGTCAAAGTCTTTGCAAGACTGAAACAAGAAGGCCTGATTTGAATGCCCTCACACTCTCTTTGTGTTCACCTTACACATGCAACTTATTTGGACTGGTGCTGGTGCTGGAAAAAATACATCCTTAACTTACAAATTAGTATTCAAGACCTACAAGATTAATCCCTAAAAATAATTTAGATAAAACCATCTAGTTTGCGTGATTAAAAAAAAATTCATATTGTTTTAAAAATTCAAGTTTTAAAAATCTTTCTAAATTTTAAAATCTCACAAGAGTACTATCTTTCTAGACACTGGACAAATTCAGATTCAAGTTTAAGCATTTCTAATTTGACTTAACACTTTACAGAAATTTTCTTCAGGATTTAAGGTTCTTGTTTTAGTTTAAAAAGACACTATTCACCAAAACATGTTTTCATTTGTGCAGCTTCACTTCAATATTATTTTTACAGAAATGATCCTGTTACATCCATTGTTCTTTTCTTACAGTCGTTACAGATTGAATACAGGAGTGGTTTATCCTATCTATACACGTAATGAATTCAAATGGAAAATTTTGTAGCTAAAAAAACATATTGTTGACATAAAAATCCATGATGCATTTCATGTCACTTTATCAATTAATCAGACTAGTGCTTCTTTAGCCACAGATGCCCAATAACATAAAAAGTTAATCCAACTAATAAAAATATTAAAACAAGTTTTCTTCTTTGATATACAAATATTTCTTACTCTTTTGTAAGGAAATGTTGTTAGATTAAAATGAAGAGCTTGCGTTTTTCCCCATCATTTCATCAGAAATTAATACTAACAAGTTTGGGCTCTTAGCCATCAAGTAACATGTTTGCAGGCAAATCCTCGGCTGGTATAACTTCTTAAAACACTAATTAAGCTAATGTCTCTTTAGGAATAGTTTGGAGAAAAGTAACTTGGTATTTATTGATAGAAAGATGGACATGAAAGGTTGAAAGCATTTTCCTCCAAACAGATTTTATGCATATCAGTGAGATAGACATTTGTCTGTTTTACAGTTTAGAATTTCTTAAGAATATTTTCATCTCACAGGAGAACCACATCACCAGGAGAAAAATTAAATCTAAACATTCAATGAGAAGTTAAAAAAAGGCATCAAGTAATTGTCCGTTTACAGCAGTTTCCACCAAGGAATGGTTTTGTTGTTGTTGTTTTTTAAAGGAAAAGCTATATGTCAGTTCTAGTAAGAGAAAATATATTCCATATATTATTAGGTTTCTACATATCTATATGCTGTCAATAAAAATATTTTACTTTCATATATTTCCTACTTTAATAACTATTATTGGAATATTTTAATTAGTTTATAAGGTAATTTATTAACACATTTCTTAATTATAAAATGTATGTATTTTGTATTTTATAATTCTGGAGGGTAAGGAAAATTGGGAGGAGAAATGTGAAGGCTGGTGAGTTAAAAAGAAACTGAGCGTGCTCATTTCCACTTTGAGAATCCACTTTTCAAAGAGTACTGATAAAAAACAACACTGCATCTGGCTATACAGGCATTTATATAGCCTCCCTCACCATAACATCTGGGCCCAATATCTGAATCTTGTTATGCTCTTTCCTTTGCAGTTATTACTACTGTTTATAAGCTTAAGGAATAACTGAGGGTTGATCAAAATAGTGCAGTACCAAATACCCTTTATTTTCATTGAAGTTGGTGGGAAAAAGGGAAAAAACCCTAAAAGAGGAAGATTTTGTGATTACTTTCCTTCTTCCAGAATCGTACTTGTTTGCACATGCACACACACCCCCTCAAATGTCTCCTCCCAGTCTCCCAAAATTATATCTACAGCTGTCTAAAGGTGCCATCTACTCCATCTACTGATATTTGACTGTGTTAAGAAAAACAACTTTTGTTACAGAATTATTGAAAATATTTGGACAAAAAGCCTTCAAATTGCACTATACTTTTTATATGAAAGAAAACTTTATGAAAGAGAACTGTAACACAGTGCTCCTGTGTTTGTCAAGATTCAGTTTAGTAATGCTGTCCTCACAAATGATCATTAGTCAACTGAACAATAAAGAGAATCAATTATTCTCAGCTCCACTGTGCAAATAGTGCTTTCTCTTTTAATGCAGAAGATGTACAAACTCTAAATTTTAATGCATTACTATTGATGTGGCAGTCTGGTTAAAAGAAGTTTCATGATATTTTGTAGTCACGGGGATATCATTTTTGAGGAAGATGATGTAGGGGGAAACCTTTCTAAACTCCTTCACATCAAACAAGCTGTTAATAAGAGGGTTGCCAGCAACAGTATTTTGGAACCTTTAATCACAACCTTAGTATCATCAGGAAGCTATTTATAACACACCTACATCTGGTAAGGGAGGCAAGACTGGAATGTTTCTAAATGTAATGACAGTCCTATTCAGGTGTGATTAAAAATGTCTGATTTTAAGAAGGGCAAATACATTTAAGGGCTCCAAGAGGGATTACAACATATATAATTAATAAGACATACATGTTAGTATAAAAGAAAAGTCACCACAGACTACATGGGGGAGGGAAATAAGGAAAACGTTATCCCATTTTTGTTGCATGCTTCTGGAATGTGGGTAGATCATAGTAAAACTTTAAGTGGCAAGAAGATTAAAGGAAAATCATTAAAGCCAAAAAGGACACTAAAATCATCTGGTGTAAGTCAGTGTATCTACACTGGTTTCAGTGGGGCTGTGCCAATTACACCAGCTGAGGGTCTGGCCTGACAGCTTTACAGAAGGTACAGTCAGTTAAATATGTGCTCTACCTAGAAACAATGTTTCTATAACAGTTAAAGCACATCTTGTCCTAACTAGAAGCTTCTTTCATGTTGCCCTCTTTGCTTTATGTAGCCTTATAGGCATACTCTTTAATCAAAGATACAAACTTAAGTACATCATCAATCACTGTTTATTATTTATTAATTTATAGCATCCACAGGTGTGCCAGGCACTTTACAGAAGTATCGCAAGACTGAACTTAAAATACACAGGTCAATCATTCAGCTAAGAGTGTTTCTGGTTCTTTTGGAAAATAGTCCCAATTATTTCAGTGAAGCTCCTCACAGTAGTGATTCTCTGTTTGTTAGTGATAGTAAGATCTGGTACTAAGTGATGGACTCAAAAAAGGTTAACAAACAGAAAAACATAACCCATGGAAAAACAGTAATAACCTGAGTCAGTTTAGACATATATGTTCATACATCCTTGTACATCAACATTAATCATGTGCATGTTTGCTTTATACATGATGCCGTAGAAATGGATCTTAAAGGCTTTTGGTCTTTAAGGTAAAACTTTATCAGGTTACAATATTATTATGAGCATAAATTGAACATAGAGTCTAACATGACACACTATTTCAGTAAATATATCTTGTAAGAGTGCCTTTAATAAGAATGATGAATATCAGCAAAAAATCTTAAATAGTACCACTTCTGCTGTTGCACATATAAGCATACATCTCCTGCACTGAAAGAATAACTGTACAATAGAACAAACATTTGTCTGGTGTTTAAAATAAAAGGAAAAATGGAAAATTATGTTAACTCTGAAAATGAAATATCTGCTAGATTCAAAGTGAGTTGTATCAGGGAGGAAGGAAAAATTGATTATACTAGTTAATTTCTTGACAGCAGAAACAAACACCAATAAACACTATTTACCTAAGTATCTTAAAGCTAGTAAAGCACTATGGTAATATTAAAAAACAGGAGCAAATTATCATACTCTCCAAAGTATCAGCTGGAAATGTCACGCCTATGCATCAGATATTTTCTTATGTATAGGTTAAAATCATTGAACTCCTGGATTTAATGCCTGAGATGTACAGCTCTCTAACACCAATATATAAAACGTATTCACTGAAATCAGTATAATCTAACATATAAGGTATGTGTGTGTGTCTGTGTACATGTGACTATTACTTTTCTTTGTACTATCTTCTGCCCTCCAACCACTTCAGGTTTTGTATTTTACTTTTTAAAAAGTTAATATTACATTTATCTGGTGTTCTGGCTACTATATGATCAGCATACTATAAAACTGGAGAAATATTGTAGGGTGTTTTATTTATGCACAATTGTCAGAGAAGTAATCAGTGAATTTTAATACTTGGCTATTGCCATCTTTAAGGCATACTTTAGAACCTTGTTGATTTGCATCAGTCTGCTAATCAGTGCTGTTCATTTTGCAATTGCAGAAACATGAAATATAATCTATTCACCAGAGAAGTCTACTTTTAGTTTTTAAACTATAGTTTATACTCTGAATATTTGCAAACATAACAAAAAAGCACTATTGTGTATACAGAAGTATATTTTATTTAAGGAATAAAACTTTAAAATGTGAGATCTTACTGTACAATACTGTATTATAAAGAGTTTGCTAAGAACATGGGTGATCCTGTAACTTTTTATTTATTTGATGTATATAGAATGACTATTCGACTGAAAAAATGGTTATAGGACAGGACTTTTGGCAAGATTTAGCAGGCCTGGGAATCAGCAAAAATGAAAATTAATGAGAATCCTCTGTAGTAACCCTCTTAATAAAATTTCATACCCTAAAGGTAATGTTTCTTTTTCCTTACATTTTAGCATTGTATTTTAATGCTATCTTTTAATTCTGTGAGGAAAAATTACATGAGAATAGAAACAAACAAAAACTAAGAACCTAGAAGATTTGCTTTAATTTAAACAAACAAAACAAAAAACCCACAAACCTCCCAAAAAAGGAAAGAGTATTGTTGGTTAGGATCTGGCAGAGAGAAATATATATCCCCCTGGATAATAATTCCTCTAATATTAATTGCTTTCTAAAAGTAAATTAAGTTTGATTTTAGAGAATTTACAGTGTCCTGCTGTTACATAGTAGCTGACTGATAAGAATAATAAACCCTTAAAAAACCCGAATCAAAACAAAAAAGAAACCAGACACATTCCTGATCATTTCCTCCCAGCACAATTTACAAGAGTTACAGAATTTGCTACATTTGGCATGCATGTTACACCTGCTTAACTACTTTTTTACAAGTAATGTGCTCTTTTTGTACAGGGTTGTGTAAGTATGAGTCGGTAGGATTCAGAGTCCCAAACAAAAATATAAATGTGGAAACTTAGGACAATAGAAATATTTAGCACTAAACGCATGTGAAACATGGCATAATCCACATGGAACTGTTTTAATTAACTCAATTTGGTCATGCCAGAAAATCTTGTCAAAATTATTTATGTATTTTACAAGCTCTGATCATTGTGTTGGAATTCAGTTTTAATATTTATCATCGCAGGGCAAAATATAAATTCACTTGACAAGTGTTAAGATTTGAGTTAATTTGTCAGTCCCGATTATCACTAGGAAAGACATTCAGTTTATTAAAGGCAACTACTGTGTGATAAGGATGGGGTAGATACTATTAACCACCTCGTTTAAATAGCCTGAGCTGGCATTATGCCCAAGTCCTTCAGATCAGCATATCAACGCACTTGTTGCTGGCAGAGACTCATTTAAAAAGAAAAAAAAAAGGCGGGGGGAGTTGAATTCCCTCGGAACTAAACATACCATAGACATTTCTCTTTCTAATTAAGCGACCAAGCTAGGAGAATAAGCAGCATTGTGTCCTCCTGTTTTCCTTTGCTAGACAGGAGGGAGAAAAAAGCAGGGCAGACAAATAAAGGAACATTATCTTCCTCAACAGATAAAAAATGAAGAGGCAGAAGGATGTTGGAGAGCTCATTTGAACTTTCTTTGCGTTACATATGGGAGCACTCAGTTTTGCTTATATCAGCGTTGCAGTTGCCTCGCCTAACCCTCCTCACCTTAAAGAAACTCTTGCTTTCACTTAACTAAACCCATGGAAAGCAGGGGAAAAAAACAAAAACAAAAAAACCCTGATGCATAATCCAAGGAAGGATTCTTTTGCTGTTTATTTTCAAAAAGACTCATCTTTATTTCTACTTCGCTTCCAGTTCAGACAAGATTCATGCTACACAGAAATGCACAACAGTTTTAGAAAGCTACAAGCAGGTTTATTATTCTTTTTCCCCCGGATTACAGCAAAGCTAAATTTATAGGCAAGCTCGAGGCTTGTGAGCTGGGCATGTTAGTTTACATGTGTGCAAAAACAAGATCCCGCATCTCCTAGTTTACCACTTCTTCTGGAGTTGGGGGCGGGGGGAGCATATCCTCCCTAGACAGGAAGAGTTCTTCCAGCGCCGCTGAGCATCCCAGGGTGCAAGGCCAGCAAAGCCCCCGGGGGCTGCAGCCTTGGGCCGGGATCGCGGCCCCCGGGGCAGGTCTCCCAGCTCGGCTCCCGCACCGGGCCCTTGGCCTGCCTGACAAACACCCACCTCGCCGCGCACAACGCGGCCTTGAAGGTTTACCTCTGGTGAAAACGTCTTACCTTTGGCAAACCGGCCCTCCAGGCGGCTTCAAGGGAAAGACCTGGGGAAAACAAAGCAAAAAGGGAAAATGTAACAGCCCGGAATGTGCATCCAGCCCCCACTCGGGAGGGTTTTTTTATTTTGCCTAGGCTAGTTTCCCGTCCCCCGAAGCTGCGCAAACTTTCGCGTGACCACTGCATTTCTTTCCCTGGGAAGCAATAAACACCCCGGTTGTCCAGTGAAGGCGAAGGCGAGCACCATCGTCTCCACGCAGCTGGTCACCCTCCCCCGCGGAGGGGGGGAGGGGGGGGTAAGCGGGGAAAAGCAGTGCCGGGGGCTTGCCCCGGTCTCCCACCCGAGCCAGGTCCGTGGCGCCCGCCGGCTGCTGGACGCGAGCGCGGTCTCGCTGCGCCCGGGGGGCGAGCCCGGCTGTCAGGCTCCCCGCTTGATTTACGCGTTGAGCAAGAGCAGTTCCTCAAACATCAGCTTCCCCCCTCGGTTGGCTTTTCACGTTCATCCCGGAGAGAATCCACTTCTCGAAACCGACAAGACCGGCCGGCAGCTGGAGGGGCTGCCTGTGGGGAGCCCGGGGGGAGCCTCCTCCCCTAGGGGGACAGGGAGACCCCGCTCCCCTTCCCTCCCCCCACGCGAGATTCCCCCCACCTGCTCCAAGGTGAAACTGAATCTGCCAAGTGGGTCCTTGCAAAGCGACCCCCCCCGCCCCAGGAGCTGGGGAGCGAGCGGGCGCCCTGCCCGCGCCCACGGGGCTGCAGGGGACTCCCCGGGGCGCGCGGCGCGGCGCGGGCAGGGCCGGGCGGCAGCAGGTTTCTGGGGGTGGGAGGCGGACAATGGGGCACTCCGGGCAGGGGCGGGTGCTCGGGGGAGCGCGACCCCCTCGAGCGCCGGGGCACAGCGCGCACCTCGCAAGTGCCCGGGCCGGCCACGGCCCCCCGCTGCTTCCCCTTCCCCCGCAGCCCGCCAGGGGCAGCTTACCTGCCGGCCCCCGCCGCATCGCTGCTCCGCCCGCACAGACAAGGGCAGGCACCGGCCCCCGGGCTCTGCTGCCCTCCCCGGGGTCAAGCGCGGCGCCCGGCACTGCGCAGCCCCGCAGCCGCCTCCGCCTCCGGCTTCATTGACCGGGGGGGCACACGCACACACATATGCACGCACACACACGTGCCCGCACACACACAGAGTCCCCCCCTCCCCCAGCCCCTGCCATTGGGCACTTTCCCAATCGCCACGTGACTCCCGCCCCCCGCCCCCCCCCCCCCCCACCCCCGGGGATGCGGAGCAGCCGCTTCACTTTCACTTTGGTGCCGCACGTAGGGTCCCGGGGGAGGGAGGCTGCAAGGGGGGTGCATGGCATGGGCTCCGCCAGGAAGTGCCCCCCCCACCATAAAGACAGAAATCCGGGACGGGGGCACGAGCCGATGGGCGCCCTCTCTCCTGCCCTGCCTTGCCCTGCCCTCCCTTCCCCACGAGCAGCGCTTGCCCGTGGCACACAGCGCGGGGCTGCCCGCGGAGAGGGTCTCCTCGGCTCCGGGTGTTTCCCTGCGCCACCTTCCCCTGGCCCTGGACAGGATGCCACAGTCTCCCCAGCCGGGGATGTCGGGGGCTGAGGCAGGGCTGGGCTCTGGCTCCGGCTCCGGAGGGACAGGCTGCACCCCATCTAGCCCCAGGCCAATCCCCAGGGCCTCGCTTTCCGCGCTCCCCTCCCTCCCCGGCCCCCAGAGGAAAGGTCCGCACACAGCCCTCGGCCCAGGCCGCTCACCTCCGAGGAGGCTGCACTGGCAGCACAGCCCCCTTATACTAGGGATGAGACTGGACATAGGAATGTACCCATACACACCTACATCTAGGTACACACAGAGATGATAGATAGATACACATATATGTCTATATACCCATAGACACACATACATATATATTTGAGTCCAGTTTTTTCTCCCGCCCAGGCGGGGGGTCGGACTTCAAGGTCCCTACGGACCCTACTTCTATGATTCTATGATATATGTATGTGTGTGTATCTATATGTGTGCATGTGTGTATGTGTATATAGACATATGTGTATATGCACAAAGATATCTATATATAACATGTATATACATATATATCAGTATACACATAGGTATAACATACATATACAGCAGTGTAGGTTGTAGCTGCGTTAGTCTAAGGACACAGGAAGACAATGTTCTTTGGGTGAATCTGATATCTTTTATTAGACCAGCTGCTGAATAGTATCTTGTTTTGATAAGAATGGGAAATGTAGGAGAACATGCTCTGGGTGGGGTAAGGTTGGCTTCATATTCTGCTTCCCAGATCCTCCTGTTGTTAAGTTGCTGTAATAAAAAATATCAGATTCACCCAAAGAAACTTGTCTGCCTATATGTACATACACATACGTATGTATCTATCTATATATGTGTATATATGTACATATGTGTGTATTATCCATATGTATATATAGAGATGTGTATATGTATGTGTGTATGGGTATTTATTATGTATATATATGTGTGTGTGTATATATATGTGTGTATGTGTGTATATACATGTGTATGCATGTGTATATATATGTGAGTGGATAAATTTTCCTGTTGTT
Source organism: Crocodylus siamensis (assembly GCF_052110815.1). NCBI lineage: Eukaryota > Metazoa > Chordata > Crocodylia > Crocodylidae > Crocodylus > Crocodylus siamensis. The sequence goes on along the minus strand of NC_143395.1, from coordinate 86,333,199 downwards.
TCACTGTATCTCGCTTACTTGGACAAGCTTGCTATTCCAATTTAGTGGGGTTGGTCCTCTGTAGTCAGAGTTTGGGGGGTGCAGGGAGAGATTTATTTAGTGACAAATATGCCTGCCCATACTCAGATGTATCCTGTTTTTGCATAGTCCTGAAGATTCACCTGAACCTGCAGCAGTGTGATGAGCTACTCAGTCTTACCTTGACAAAATTTGTGTTGGAAATAGGATTAAGGGGAAATGTGATGGAATTATGAAAGGGATGGAGTGTTTCTACTATCCTGTGTCCTTAATAAGATTTCTACCTAATAAGAGGACAGTAGATAATAATGAACAGGTTATAAATTTAAAACAGTTTGAAGGAAATATTTTTTCCACAAACAGGAGAATAATATACACACAGATAGACTGCCATATGTATCATGTGGTGGCGTGGAGATCTCAGCCATCGCCTAGAGATGTGCTAGCCCTTCTTTTGCCAGTTACTCTCTTGTGTGAAACATGCAGCAAGAAGATGCCCAGGGAATCAATTGACATTATCTGCTCATTAATGCCTTTATTTAAACTCTTGCCTTCTGGCACTCTCTCAGCAGCTGCCAAACAAGGCCCAGCTCATGTTCATTGCCTTTCATGAATGAGCAAGCAGCCACATTCCCTTCACTAGTGCAGCAAACAGCAGTTAGGTTTAGTCAAATCTCTGTCACCCATGCTGAGCTCTGGCTCACGCGTGTCGTGAAACACTAGAGAAGACTAACCTTGTGCTGCTTTTCCTATCAGACGCCTATGGAGGTTGAGCCAGTTTCCTCTAGTTCTAGGTTCTTTGAACAGAAGAATCCTGCTTCTGAGGGCACTAAGACTTATAAAACACTTGCCACGAAAAGAACAAGATCAAATGAATAGGCCTTGTGGATTCTGTCTGCATCAGTGGTCACTGACATCAACTTTGTAAAATCTATTAAGAACGAATATCTTACTGTCAGAGATTTTTTTTGACCCAGTTCATCTCTATTTGACACTGAAATAGTGTCTCCTCAATAGTATCCCCTGACTTGTGAGTCCCACTGATTCATTATGCTCTGTGAGTAAAAAAGCAGGATTCTCTTGTTCATAGAGCAAATATTCCCTTCAAACTGTTTTAAATTTGTAACTTGTTCCTTACTATCTAACACCTTATTAGGTAGAACTCTCATTAAGAACTCCCGGTAATAGAACCACTCCATCCTGTTCAGAATTCCATCATGTTTCCCCTTAATCTTATTTCCAATACAGGGACAATTTTTGTCAAGGTGAGTAGTTCATCATCCTGCTACAGGTTCCCCTGAAATCTTCAGGATAACTCAAAGAATAGGATACATCTGAGTGTGGATGGCCAAATCTGTCACTAAGTAGATCTCTCCTCCCAGTCCCCATTACATAGGAGCAACAACCTAAACTGGAATTAGGAGCATGTTAACAGTAAGTGTGATACAGAATCAGATTGGATTGTATTCCAAGAATCGAGGCACACAATAAATTTGCATTAGCTGACTGAGAAGGAAAGCAAGATCAGACCAAGCAAAACTCAATCTGATTTGTTGCTTTTTGATTTGGATTTGGCATTAAAATCTAATGACAAATTATGATGTGTGTGTAATGCCCCTGGCACTTTTCCACCTTAAAATGTGTCTTTCCGTCTTAAAACGCTGACAAATCATGTTCTTGTTTTAGGTGCCTATGACATGCAGAAGCCTGACTAGTATCTTGTTTTGATAATGGGAAACATAGGAGAATATGTTCTGGGTAAGGTAAGGTTGGCTCCATATTCTGCTTCCCAGATCCTTCTGTTGTTAATGTACAGATAATCAATATGTAATATACATAGTATTATCTTAGGTGTGCATGGACATGATGCCATGGAAAAGACCTAAGATGGGATGCCTAAGATGGAATGTGCTTAACCTACACATTTTCAAATGGCCAAAGACTTACTGTGATATGCACTCAGCAGAGGCCTCTGAGCTGGAACCCTGTTGATATAATTGGTGGGGGTGGGTTAGAGCACTGAGCATTTGGAGTTGACCTCATCCCTAAATTCTTCCAGTTTGACCCTTTAGAAAAGGCTAAACACACCTTACACACCTTTGCCCCTTGGCCAGAATAGATTGTTGTTGGGTATGCCTGGGTAGTAGTGGTATGGCACCCTAGGGATATTGAATGCAAACAAAGGTCAATCAATTTACACTTAAATTGTCACTTAGTTAGCTCAATGTAAGGAATTAAATGGAGTGTCTTTTATTTCTAAAAAGGTTGCCAAGGGACCCAAATAATAGGATAAGCGGTCTTTTATAGCTTGTAAAAAATCCAAACAAGCAAATCAATCAAAATAAAAAATTAGCAGAACATAGAAAATATGGGCGTGGGGAAAGCCCCTCACCCATAAATAACCATTGTGCCTTTTTTCTTAACATGACCATAGCTATAGTTTCAATATCATTTTTCCTGGTCTTGTATGCCTGAAAATATTCTGCTTTCATTGAAAAAACCCCAAAAACAAAACGAAACAAAATGCTGAACCATAATAATAGTATTTTCAGGAAAACTTACATGAATTGAGCAGAAAGGTACAATAATTCTGCCACAAGTGAACAACGTTAAAATAGCTTAGCCTCTACTTTCAGCAGTTTGAGGAGAAAACAAGTTGCGTAGATAACATGTTAGCTTTTAAGCAATGAATAAAAATGTTGAAAGCTCCTTTTACAAAATCATATAAATACTTCAGAATCCAAGTCTCACTAGACAAGCAGTTGGATTTAGTCTGTCACTTACGTGCTGTTACTAGAAAGTGAGAGGGTAGTAGAAAATAATTTCTATTTGGGGGGAAGAGGGTTGGTCTTTTTTTGTTTACATGTTGTATTTTAGCACCATATTTGGCACACAGGGCATGTTTATATTCAATGATGTACTGCTATGTAGAGACACCTGTAATAAATGAACTTGGGTGAGTACTGGAAGTAGTATGTTTAACACAGTGTACTACCTTGGCTAGTTTACCCTCTTCTCAGCAGAACTATGCAAATATTATACCTCTTCTGGTTTCTGAGCTAGCTTAGGTATCTCTGTACAGCTTTGTACTGTTTCTGGCTGACTTCAGGCTCCATAGTCAAAAAGGAGGCATAAAAATACATAAAAAATTCCTTTTATCAGATTTCCTCCAAATTTCCTCCATAATTCTATGCTGTTGTGTTCTGAGGAGGGTAAAGAGGCATTCCTGATTTAGCATGTTTTATGCCCATCAGATTCTACTGCCCAGCTGATATAAATAAGAGCTTTGCTATTAACTTAAGTGGGAAAAGCATCAGATCCTTTCTCTGTACTTCAATGTTTCCCTTGCCTCTAAATTGTTCTTGTTGCTCATCTTTTAATCTGCTTTATTTCTGCTCCTTCTTTCCCAGGGTAGGGTGACCAGAATAGAACACCAGGATGGGAATTCCAGATGTGGATTCATAATTGATTTATGTAATGTATTTCTATTATTTTCACCATTTTTCTTTGTCCAAATCTTTATGCAACTGAATATTCAGGGATTTTTTTTCTGACTGCCACTGCACATGGAGTAGAGTTTTCCACTTACCTGTCTTCAGATACACCCAGAATTCCCCTTCTCCCCAACTGTCACAACAGCATACAGCCCATTTTGCATGAGCCATTCCTGTGTGGCACCTATTATTTCTTCATATGTGTATTGTTTTGCATTTGACATCGTATTGCCCATTTATCTGGCCTGGTTAGACCTCTCTGTAATTCCCCAGTTTCCTCTAGCTTTCATTAAACTACATGGATTAGCTGTGGGCAGACATCTATATACTTCAGCTGCTGAAACTAGGGTCTTATGCCTTCTTATGCTGCATATCTTCTCAATACTCACTTGTGGAGCTAAGTGGACTCTGAGTCTGTCTTTATGCTCATTGTTTCCTTATTTACTTACATCCTGTTTATTACTGGAAAATGCATGTCATTTAATAATCCAACCAAGTTGCTTTTCCAAGCAACTTGAAAAGCTGTGGGCATGCTGAGTTAGGTTTATTTATTCCAAAATGGCCTTGAAGAGGAAGGTATGTGGGGACTGGAAATGGTGCAAATATCCTTCCCATTTGGATGTTCTGATATAGCCCTAGGTCTAGGAGATCCGTTCCCTCTGGATTGGTGTTAAAGTGAGAAACATTGTTAAAAGGCTAATAAAAAATCAAGGAGCAATAAATACTAAGTGATTTTTAAGTAAATATGATTTTTTTTTCCAAGCAGTGCTCAGCTGTTAGTGTTATGTTTGACAGCTTGTAAAAGGCAAGTTTTCATCCAGGAGCAAGAACAGGTTGAGGAAGGACAAAGGAATATTCTGAGATAAAGAAATCAAGGTCGGCGGAGTTATGCTCCACAGCTTGAATGAGTTGCATTACCAGAGTCCGGAGAGGGAGAGTAAGCGCAGCAAAATGGCCATAAAATACATTTTTTGTAAAGAAGACAGGAAATGTTTCTCTCAGAAACTCTGGTGCACTTTTCCCATCTGGTGAAACAAAATAAGACAGGCATCTTCCCCTCCTTTGAACACCAGCCCTGCATTGTCAGGGAGCATGGGGGTATCTTACAAAGGGGTGCAGCTCAGCAGCTCCACCGGGATAGGCTGGGAATCTGACAAAATGTGGTGTGTGCTAGGAAAGACGTACATGTATCTGCTGTTCAGCTTGTTAAAAAAGGAATTGATTTGCTTTCAGGTAATGGCCCATTTAAGTATGTAACTCAAAGGTCACTGCATTAGCTCTGAGGAAAAACACTTGCTGTTTCATACTTCCCTTAGGGTTTATTGCTGTGATGATTATATTTTTAGGAGTGACAGGGAGGCCCTGCTCTATAAATCCTAGAGAAAGACAGTGAGGAGTAATGTACCAAGTCCCCTGTTCTCACTGATGTCAAGAAGTGCTTGAGTGCTCAGCACCTTGAAAGTCTAGCCAGAGTGTAGTGCTATAGAGACAATAAAGCATCTTGATTCTTTACCCACCACATATTTATGACTGTTGGATTCAATTTTTTAAAATCTTTTTGTGCAGGTTTGGAAGTAACAGATCAACTGGGGAAAACATAGTTGAGTAAAGCTCAAGTGGGTGATAGAGATTTTCTTTCTTTCTTTCTTTTCTTTCTTTCTTACCCGGCAGGCTTGGTGTCGGACTGCAACTCCCAGGTTGCACCATGCCCTCACCAGGCTGCTTTTTGCGTTTTTTCTTTGTGTGGGAAGTTGAAGGTGTTGTCAGGTGTATGATTGGATAGAGCAGGGTAGGAATGGTTTGTTTATAGAGGACTTTGGTCTATACGACCATGTGGCTGGTGTCTGACCGCATAACGGCATGTTAGGCATGACATGTAATTCAGCAAAGGTGTCTGTTCACAGTGTGATGTTATGAATATAATGACGTGGTGCTCTTGGTTTGATGGTAATTTGTCTTTGGTTTGTATATTGGACCTGGACCCCAGAGGGGCCAACTTTTTGTACCCCAAACCCCTGAATAAAAGTTAAAAAGTCAAAATCTTCCTTCCTTTCTTCCCTCCCAGCACTAAGGAAAGGAGTTTCAAAAGCCGCAGGAGTTAAGAGCTGTTTCAGACCTGCAAGGGAAGCAGTGAAAAGGAGGAGTGTAAATTCTGCCCGTGCAGAGGGAGGAGGGCCATTTGAACCCTTCCAGATCCTTCAGTCAGGGTTAATGGTCAGAGAGATACTGGGACTAAACCCGGCAAGGCAGCATCGGGAGGTACGCTGAAGTCTAGCTTCTACCTCAAAGAGAAGTGTCTTGCTAGAGGGTTAGCGCTGCTTTCTTTCCCCGCCAAGGCAGGTGGTAAATTCAAAGAGCCGATAACAACACGGGGGTGTTCAGCCTCTGATGAGAACCTGCCTTCCGAGGGAGACCGGCTTCGTTAACCAAGTGTGAGGCAAACAGTTACAGTCGCTTTTGCCAAAGGCTTCAAATGCAAAGCACTTCTGGCCCCACTTGGCACGGTGCCACTCCTCACTCCCCCTGCCTGGAGCAACCCCCCGGGCATTCACGACTCCACGCTTCAAACTGCCCCTAAGCTTTTCTTGCGAAGGGATTCCTGCTTTAAAGTAGAAGCAGGGGAAGTTGGAAGTGGAGGGGACCTCGTCCCTCCCCCCGCTCAGAGCAGGACCATCCTCAGCTACATCAGCCTAGGCAGGGCTTTGTCTACCCGGGAAGTAAAGACCTCCAAGGACGGAGAGCCCAGCACCGCTCTGCGGAGCCTGTCCAGCGCTTCGCTGCCTGAGAGCTCTTCCTAATATCTAACCTCTGCAACTTGATAATCGCGCATTTGGAAACCAACTCTTTTTTCTTATTATTACTCGAAGAAAGTCACCCTCGGGGGGAGGAAAAGCCCCAGCCCCTGATGGACCTGCCCGCGACACGCCGAGGGTAACATTCTTCGAATAATCATTTCTTTAAAAAAGCTGGTTTCCAAGTCCCCGGTTATGGAGCTGCAGCGAAGGAAGCGGAGGTTAGATGTTAGGAAAAGCCAGTTAGAAATTGCCCGAGGTCTCCGGGGCTGATCCACCCCGCAGGACACTCAGCCCCGGGGCTGCTGGGAGCCGAAAAGGCTGAACCTTGGGCTGGAGAGCGGCACCAGCCCCCCGGCCCACACGGGCGGCACAGATAACATACCATGACGGGAGCTCGGCGCCAGCCACGGTCCTGATGCGCGTGTGGGTGTGCGAGAAAGAGAGAGCATCACGGCTCGGGATCCTCTGGATCCCGGCTGGGGGAATGATAGATCCGCATCTGCGCTCTCTTCCCCCAGGGTCCTCAGCCACCCGCTAGGCCGGCAGGTGCTTGAAGCGGCCGGGCTAAAGAGAGAGAGGGACCCCGGGCAGCTCGCCCCCCGCCCCGCAGCCCGAGCCCCGCGCAAAGTCCTCTGCTACTTCCCGCGCTTTCTCTTCACCAGAAGAAAATCATCCTCTACCTCCTGGGCCGCTTTGTCAAGGGGTTGGGGTTGTTCTTTTTTTTGGGGGGGGGGGTTGGTTTTTTGTTGTTGTTGTTAGGGTTTTTTTTATTTTGTTTTGTTTTCCCCTCCACATCTCGCTCCGTGCCTGTCAAGTCGCCAGGAAGCCAGCCCACAAGGGCTGCCAGTCTCGTGCAAGAAATCATCGCGGGTGAAGGGAGACTAGCGGACGATAAACAGATCATTGTAGATTTCATCCGTTTCACAGACATGCGGGCTCAGATCGTCGGGTCCAGCCCCCCGCCCCAGGGGCAGGAAGTCAGCTGGGGTCAAAGGATCCCAGGAGGATAGGCATGAACACGTTTCTTAGAAGAGTCCGAAGTAGGTGCTTGCACCACCTCTGGGGGGGTCTGTTCCAGGCCATGAGGGCTTGGACAGTAACGAAGTTTTTCCTTATGTCTAGGCTAAAGCAGTCTTGGAGGGGTTTGTGATCTTGGACCTTGTCATCCCTTGGTGAACAGGTGCTCCCCTAGGTCCTGATGCACACCCCTGATGTCCTTGTGGGCTGCCGCCAAGTCACAAGGTAGCCAAACGGGGAGGCTGGGGCATTATTATTATTAGTAGTATCATTACTATCATTACTATTATTTTCATCATTGTGATCAGCATCTTTATTTTAAACCAGTCTTTGCATTTAGTGGGCGAGGGGCTGTCGTTTCCAGCGCCTTTTTGTCAGAGTTCGCCTCGCACCACCGTGCCTGTCAAGGCAGCCAGAGGCTGCCTCCTGCAATAAATAAAGCATCGTGGGCGAAGGGAGGCAGCAGGTGATAGATAACCAGATCGGCTTCCAAGATGCCCCCCCGCCCCCGGTAGCGAAACAAGGAGGCCGGGACTATTTTATTTGATTTTTATTTCTTTTTAAACCAGTTTTTTGCATCTGATGGGCAACGGGGCGTCGCTCCCAGCCTTTTTGAAAGCGATCGCGGGGTTGCTCCGGGCAGAGGGACGAAAGCCGGCGTTGAATAGACCTTTTTAATGACCGAGGAGGCGAGGGGAGAAATCAGGCTTCACCCCAAGGCACAATGATGTAGGGCAGCATCAGCCGAGAGTGTGTGTGTGTGTGTGGGGGGGGGGGAGGGTGGAAGGGACTCAGCCGGTCAGCTGCAAAACAAGCTAGAAACATCTCGTAGCCAAGCCCGGCGAGGGGCAAGCCGCGAGCTCGGCCCCAACGCTGCCACGTGGGTGCAGCGCCCAGCGGGAGCCCGTGCCCGGCCCGGGCCGCGCCAGGCTGGGCAGCCGGCGGCTTCGGCTAATCGTTTGCACACAACCAGACGCTCCCAAGCCCCATCCCCGTCTCGTTTGCCCCCTGCCTTTGCCTTCCCCGGCCTGGAGCTGGAGCGACACGAAACTCGCCGTCTTCAAAAAAAGTTCCCCGCCTCCCACAGCCCCCGCTTGTCCCGGGAGACACCGCTGCTCGTTTCAGCGCCGGAGGAGAAGCCGGGCGCCCGGGCCGGGAAGACGCGACGCAGCCGGGACCACACCGGAGCAGCCGCGCGGCGCGGAAGGGGGAGCCAGCCCCTTCCCGGGCACCAGGGGCGCGGACCCCGCTCGGCCGTGCTGTCCCCGGGGCTGGGCAGTGATTCGCGGAGCGGTGCGAGGAGCTGGCCAGAAAAGACACCCCCCTCCTCCCCCCGACGTTTCATTGAGTTTCCGCGATATTAGAGAGTTAAGACGAAGCCCCGAAGCAGGCAGCGCTCCCCGGGGCTGAGCCCACCGCCCCCTGCCCCGCCTCGCGGAGCCCCGCCCGGGCCCGGCCGGCTCGGAGGATGAAGGGGGCTGAAGGGGCAGGGGAAGCCCCCGCGTGAAGCGGTGCTGGGCTGGAGTGGAAGAAAGAGAGGCAGCCCGTCCGCCGCCGGACTCAAGCCCCTAGCCCTGAAATGCGTGTCCCCTGCTTCCCCCCGCCCCGACAAACCCTCAAAAGGAGAAAGGCCCAGAAACTTCAACCTGTCCCCCCTCAGAAGCCCGTTTCCAGTCGGGTCCCGGGCTCAGCTGAGAAACCTGCCCCTGCTGCTCATTCATTGCTGCCGGGAGTAATACAATGTGTCCCTGTTCTCGCGGGCCCGTGAAGGGCGGTGCACCGGCCACAGGGGTCTGGCAGGTGAAAGGTTACTACACCCCTGACAAGCCCCTTCTCTTTCCAGGTGCTTATATTAAATCCACTCGAGCTGCGAGTCATTGGCAAGAAAAAAAATCCCCATTGAATTTGACAAACAGCCAAACCCTTAAGCCTATATCAGGTGATGAGAGAGGGGGGAGATCAGGGGGTTTCAGCACTTGCAAATCTCTTCGTTTCATCACTTAAAAAAAGAAGAAAAAAAAAAAGGAGTTTTTATCTTGAGACATACTGAAGAGAAACACGTGATTAATAACAATAAAAAGACTCCTAAACAGAGAAACGCAGCTCTTTGAATGGACTGCTTCTGCTTTAGAATTGGTTTCCAAACAGTTGTTTCCTGGTGATGCTTTTATCGCAGATAAAAAACTTGATTTGATGGAGAGAGAAAAGAAGGTCAGACCCATCTGAAAATACACTTGGGAATCAATATTTGTTGTGACTTTTTAATTATTATTTTGGAGCAGGCCTGACAATTGACAACTTTGGCCCCTGCAAGATCCCTAAAACTAGCAAGTTGTATAGATGTAGCAATGGATCATTTCTGTAGGACATTTATATTTCGGTTGTGCTGATGTACGTGCAGGATCAAAGCTCACTACATTGGTTACTCACCTTTCCCCAGAGCTCACTCTATCCATAGTTAAGGTTGTATAATTGTTTCCATTATAAACCACAGATTTCACTGTTATATAAGGTCACAGTAAAAATGTATTTGTGGTTCAAACTTGGCATTCAAGGTCTTAACCAGGACATTTTTTCCTTTCGCAAAGACTTAGAAATTAATTAATTCAGTCAATTATTTGGATTTGCAAGAGTGCACAGGAAACAGAAGACGTCAGTTTAACGTATATTTGCTTCTCTTTAAAACTGAAAAAAATGGCTCAATTTTAAAGGACATTTTGATTGCTCAGAAGGAAAGGAAAGGCTTCAAGTAGTTCACTTTGAAGATGTGCTTCTACACCTTATAAAGTTGAGCCTAATCATTAAAGTACGCACAAACTTCGAGGTATATTTTAAAAGGAGTAGGAAGGGATTTAAAACTTACTTTAATCATTTAAGTATGCTATGCAGGCCGTATCTTGGCAGTACTCCAGAATATCTGCAGTTCCAGGTGGAGCCAATGGGGGAGTTGTGGGCATAAGGCTGGAAAACCTGATAAGTCAATGTGGGGACCAAAGCCTCACACGTGGGGACATGTTAATTGTAGTGTACCACTTCCCTAAGGATCCCCAAGTGCTTTTATACTCCATATACAGAACTTCTTTTACCTGGTAGTGAAACCTGGGGACAAGAGGAAGTAACTAACTATTGGCAATGATGCTTCATAACACTGTGAGGAAGGAAGCAAAATTTTTTATATATAATTTGTATTACAACAATGACTAGAGGCACCTACCAGGATTGGGATCACACTGTACCAAACACTGTACACATTTACTGTGCATGCTATACCTCTGCACAGAAAATGAATCTTGAAATGGGATAAGGATTATAGAGTAGGAAACAGTTCATTCTCCGAAGGGTGTGCCATTTAAAAGGCCTTGATTTGCGACTGGCTTTGTGCTGTTTCAGAACTTTGCAAGACAAGTTACATAGACAAGTCAGACATGGCTGGAAGAAGAACATTACATTAAAGCAGAATGCCTGGGATGATGCTTTGCAGATGCTACACTAGTGCCAGGATTTTTCTCCTTTGTTTGTTTCTTTAATAATTTTTGGTTGGAATTTTTTGTTCTCATTTTATATTTATTATATCTACATACTGAGCGTATTACATGGCAGGGTGGGGCAAGGAGGGAATGCAGGAGGGGATAATCTGAAATACAGAACAAAGTCAGAGAGGGGAATCATTGAGGTAAAAGGGGTGGAGGAAGACAAGTGTAGAAGGGACAAAGTTAGAAAGAAGTGTACATGAAAGCTGGCATGGGACTGAGATAAAGAGAAGTGAGGAAAGCTGTGGAAGGGGCCTGGAACCAAAAGCAATCAGCCGAGGGAAAAGGATGCCCAGAGTTAAAACTGTAAAAGGCACTGTCTGATGACGCTGCCTACATCTGCTGTCATTGCTTCTGTAGCTGCTTTTGACAGCTAAAATCTCTGGTTCTTGGATTGCTTTCAGCCTGTAATTTCTCCCTTCCCAGGGTCCTCAGGGGATTTCATGTCCCAGAAAAGATGTTCATTTGCACAGAAATAGGTGAGTTTGAAGGGAAGCTGTAAGCAGCCAGTCCTGGTTTTGGCAACAAGGCAGTGAGAAATATTGCAAATGGGATACTAAAACTAGGGAAGGTCTTTATATGCACAGATTATATATCTGTGCCCTTGGATGAGTAAAAAAGGCCTGGATGTCACCTGACAGTGTTCTGAGTCTGGGATCATGACCACTGAAAACCCTCAAATTTATTATGAAGCATCAAAACAGACTACCAATATTCATCCAGTCCAGAACTGTGTGTCTCATGTCATTTAACCACTGTCATCACTCATCACCATGTGTAGGTGATGAATTGGTAGTGTCATGCTATCTGAAATGCTCACCTCTCTTCTTTCTTCTATACATCATACAGTATATCCTTTGCTAGGAATGGATATCCATTCCTCCACTTGCAAGAGCTAGCAGTAGCAGCTAGCTCTTAAACTCCCTGCTTTCTTGGCTTAGTTTTATCCTTTGTGCTAATGAAAGACAGAAAAAGGCAAAATCTAGAGACATGGGTGCACTTCAGTGCTGTCTTAAATATGCAGCATACATAGTGCAATGAGATCCCATGGAATGAAATGTATTACATCAAAACATTACTTTAAATCATTGCTTAATTATTCATTTGCAGCATTCCAATTCATTGCATTCAGGTACTGCACAACATATGCTAATAATAGTTTAACTACTCAAAATGTGAGTTCAGACACAACAGAAGACAGTTCCGATCCTGGAAAGCTTGCAAATGCATAGCCTTGACATACAGTAATTGCTTTCATTTAAGTAAGAAGATTATTCCTTTATCATCAGGTAATTGATTTAAAAGTGTTTCACTGTCTGTTTACATGTGGCATGAATTGGCACTTCTAAAGATTTAATCATTTAATAGATTTAATCATTTAACAAAATCTGAGAGCCATCCCATTACACTGCTTAGTAGATAATAGTTCTTTGTTAGGAAGCACAGCACAGCTTGTGCAGACAGAGGGAATGTTTAGCTAGTATTCTTTTATCAAATGTTTTAAAGAGAATTTGTGTGTGTCCCCTGAATAATGTGCATACACACCAGAATATCTACGGGACCCTGTCCTGTTGGGTGTATTAGGCTAATAATACCTTACGATACTGTCTTGCTTTTCCATAGTGAGGATGGTTACATTTTATGGATTGCTCATGCTGTTATTTATTCCTAATCACTTTAAGTTTTGTTGGTATTGTTTTTTCAGTAGATGCTGATGGAGACAGGGAGAAAATAGTGAACTAACTTTTATATTCACTTTTATATTCAGAGAACAGTCCTGAAGGCAAAAAACTGACAGTGAAATCACAAGGTCAAAGCTTCTTTTGAAAATTAGATGATGAGAAAGCTGTTTGCATTTCCAGCTTACTGGGGTACCCAGGAAGGGATAGGGAGGAGGGAAGCAACACAATAAAATACACAATTTAGGCATTTAAAAATGTTGGAAAATGCCTTCTACCTGCATGTAAGAATAAATTACAACTTTTCATTTAATTGTTTTGGTATGTATCTTGGAGCAATATGACCAAAATTTATAAGTAGCTAAATATGTAAGAAGTAGCCCTTTTCACTGATCTTGATTTTTGTTCTGCTTTTCAAGTCCTATATTAATTTAGGACTGATGTTATGAATGCTCTTAGAAACATTTTTATTGGATTGTCACTCTTGGACTGTATAATGACAAAATAGTTATACAGGTGTATGAATGAAAGGCTATTGCTATAAATTACTAGTGTAATTCTAATAGTTTCAATTAAGTATTGTGAATGTATGTACAGATAATGAATAGTGTGTTGGCCCTGTTTCTTATTTACTTCTTTGCTCAGTATTACTTGATTTTAGATCTTAGTTTCACATTCATTTTTAGGCGGCAGTGATTTGCAGCAATTTTGACTCCTAGCATGCATGTTATGATTTGTATCCAGTGAGTTTTTTATTTGTCATTCACTTCTATTAATTTATAACTGAGAACACAAATGTTTCATAGTTCATATTGTGGAATTACATACTATTTTAATGCCTAAAAATATCATTGCTGAGAGATCCAGTGCTAATATGTGTGAAGGTAATATTACTATCATAACAGATGCAGCTACAGGAAGTAGGAATATAAAATCTCTTAACTTATGCAGTTGATTCCTTCTCATCAGCTCTTGAGCTGCTAAGATTGTCTGTGTCCAAAATGTTTTCACCTCCCTCAAAAATGTTAGAAATAGCTTTCATTCCCTTTACATAATTCTTGTTTTTAAGCAGTTATCTCTCATTTTTTCCCCAAATGCATCAACTGTGTTAGTTTCCTCTTGAGACAATAGTATACATTTGGCTAAAATTTGATCAGTTTTTTGCAGAAAATGGATGAATAACAAACAAGTTACCAGGCACCAGAAATATAATACTGCTTGCCCATATACTGCTTGCCTTGCTCAAATGGTTGGCTTGCATGAGCAAGGTGAGTAGTAGTGAGCAAATGAAAAAAATGATAGCATCTCTCTAATTTCAATATGGAGTCTTAAAAATAAAGAAAAAAGGAAGCTTTTAAAAAGTATTTTTGATACAATCCTGCTAACAACTGTTTATTTCAGTCTGGAAACAGACTAATGTTCATCTCATTGCCTTAGTGCATTTTGTAATTAAACTAATTAGGCAAAATATCTCAGCTTTTCACTGGAAAGACATTCTCTGATCCTCCCCAGTAAAAAAAAAAAAGAAATCAGAATAATTCCTTTTATCTGCCTGGCAAACAACTTCCCACTTTACATGTATTTTTCAGCCAATGTCTTTCAGTATTGAAAACCGGAGAGGCAACTGAGCTTGATGTAGAGATGGCAGGAAAAAACTCTAATTTCTCTCTGCACAGAAAGAAGGTTTTTGATCTTATGAGTCCTGTTTCCCCCTCTCTTGGCTTCCAAAGTCCATAAAAATGCTTCTAAGCAAAATTAGCTTCCAAGTCCATAAAGTTGCAATATATCATTTAAATCATGACTTTTATAGCGTTCTTTTTTAGTACTGGAAAGGGGAAACCCATGAAATGGTGTGAAGGCATTTTAGGCTTTGAAGATGGTTAAAGATACGATGTTATTTTCAGCACACCTACTTATTACCATGAAATGAAAAGTGCTTAGTTGATTAGCAGTCTGGTTCTATAGAGTGAACTCCAATTAAAGTCAATGGGAGTTTTGTCAGAGTATAGACAGCAGGAGCATCCTGGGAATTTTTAATGACTCTCTTTGAATTGGAACTACTTTTTTATTTCTTTTTTACTCCATCTATTTTTTACTTCATCTTTTTGACTCTCGAGGGCTAGAGTAACTGAGTGCCTCTCAGAAAGCAAACACCATCATCCCACACAAACTTTCTGTAATTAGTGATAATCACCTACCTTAGATGTAAACAGTGATTCCGTTTAAATAGCATAAATGTATTGGAGCAAGCATTCTCTTCTTTTTTTGTATTGTATACCCCACAAATAATAAAACCAAGCACTATATTTTGCGTGAAGGTTGTGGCATTTTAAGGATAATGTAGTTGGTATTCAAATCACACAATGTTGGCCTTAACCATTTCTATGAATGGGCTATCCAACTCATACACAAACATACAATATGAAATATATGAACACTGTTTTTTTGAGACATATCCCCATGGAGAGTTAGAAACATTTGAGAAAAGGGCAGAGGGACAATAAATGCAAGAAAAAAAATTAATTAAGCAATGGGCATTAAAATTCCCATGATTTTTTCTACTTTTTTCCTCCCAGGTCCAGATTTAAGCTCTCTCTACTCACATGCATTTCCTAATCCTCTAAAAATTTATAATCATCCTATTGCATGATTTACAAGGTCTGGTTTAGCTCTCTCTTAACCAATTTAATATTAGTGGGCCTGATACTTCATTGCACCCAGCCTGTGTAAAGTGAATGTAAAATGTTACCTTATTCATTTGTATGTTTTTTGAAGTTCAGCAATGACATGTGGTGCAAAATGAGTTAGGGCCAACTATTTCAGTGGATCTACTGTAAATAAGTGAAGTGAAAACAAACAGACCATACCCAGGTATAAAGTGATTTTGGCCATCCCAGATACACCTCTAGACTAGAAGTCACTGCTTGTATTCACCCTGGGGCAGTTCAGAAGTTGTGTTAATAAATGCACTGTATGCCTGCACATTCTAAAAAACGTTTTTCTAGCAATATTAACAACTTTTAGCCAGGCAGAGATGCCTGGTACAAAAAAGAGTTACATTTCCAGAAGCTGCTGAATGACTGTACTGGGTAGCTCATTTTAACTAGGCAAGAGAAACCTTCTGACTCAGACAAAAGATAAACAGGTATTCAGATTAGCGTTAAACAATGGTGGGACATCATTTCCACCACTGCTCCAGCAATTAGCAGCATTTTGTGCATGCAGGTTTTATTCTTAGTAGTAAGACAATCCACTGGCAATGTAATTGTTTTCTAACTGAAGCTCTTGAATAGCAGATATCAACTAGACCAGGAACTGATTAGATTAAAGGTGTGATTTTACTGATGAAGTTCAGTGGATAGTAACATATAAAAGTTTGATGCTTCTCATTGTGTTTCTGGAATCATTACTGTCTTCCTGGCTTTAACTTATTCATAACTCCTGATTTATATCTCTCTTTTCTCCTCTCCTAATTGTCTTGTTTTTAATGTTGTTGGGCCTGTTAGCCCCTAAACAGTCCTGAATTCAGGTAATAGTATCCTTGCTATTGATTTCCTGTGAAGGCTCTCTGGCAGATGCACTGACAGAGTCCTTCCTCCAGGTTAGAGACTAATCTATTAGAAGGTTTCTTCCAGATGTCGCTCCTATAGCAACAGCTTCTATACAGCTAATGCTGATATTAAATAGGGTTCATCCCAGCATTACCACCCAGCCATATGTCCCTGTTTTTTAAACTTGAAAATGAGTTTGCAGCTTCTTTCATAGAAAAAGCTGCATGTCAAAACATTCTTATTTCCTTATGTACATCTTAAAGCTGCAAAAAGGCAGATTTAACAATTTCTAAAGACATTAGAAAGGAACCAGGTTCTTCTTTATTTTTGCACCTGACTCAGACAATTATGAATATCTGCAAGATTATATAATAGTAACAATAACTATAATAACGAATTATTAGAAATAATTAATATTATTAATATTAATACCATTTCTTCTTCTTATTGCATATTTCTTTGTGGGGGATAGTTTTTGGTTGCTGTTAAATCCTTCCTTTTCCAGATTTGCTTGAGTAATGTCTTCTGTCTTAGTGTGCCACTACGTTTCCCGTATCTCAGAAAGCACCGTGAGTTAGACTGATCCTGCTGACCCAACAGACATTAGATATTGGGTTGGGAGGGTGGGGGATTGAGCTCCAATTTGGAGACAATTTAGAGAGAGAGGCTGTGTGTCAGCAGCCTCTTCCCCTACTGCCCCTCACCTCCCAACTGTGGTACTGTCTCAGGCTGAGAGGGGGAGAAGGAAGGGAGGGAACTTGGAATGGTATTTGCCCAGCCTGCACTGGAGTATGGGCTGGGTGGATTGAAGCCTCCCAGCCCCACACAATCCACCCACCCCACTCTAGTGCAGACTGGACAAACACTACCCTGAGACAGCACTGGGGGCAGGGCTGGGCTGCAGCAGCCCAGCCACTGCAGCAGGTACAAATTAATGAAGACGCTTTGTTTCAAAGTGCTTTCATTTGAAGTCTCATAAAATGAGGGTTAATTTGTTGCAGAAGCAGAGTGCTTTGTAGCCATGCACTTCTGTAAGGACATGGCTGTAGAGCACTTTCAAGGGTCCGATCACAGAACAAATTTAATTTCTGTTTTCACCTGTAAGATCCATGACTTCCTCCCACTACTGGTAGAAGTCTTCATAAAAGGTTCTTCCCTATACTAAGAAAACTGTATTTTTTGTCTCTCTCATTTCTCATTATTAATGTATAAAGAATGAATAAGAAAGTAATTGCTATATGCTTACATGTATGTAAAATCTGTGTGCATGCCAAACCATTGCTTATCTTACTGCACATGCTAAGTCTACATGTTCACACTTACACAACACACATACAGACTGGGAGATGACTTCCTAAGCAGTACAGCAGCAGAAGGGGATCTTGGAGTCATAGTTGACTCCAGGATGAACATGAGTCATCACTGTGATGAACTTATCTCAGTAAAGTTAACTGCACATATCATGCATTAGGAGGTGCATCATGAACAGGTCTAGGGAGGTGATACTTCCCTTCTATGCAGCTGGAGTACTGCATTCAGTTTTGGGCACCACACTTCAAGAGGGATGTGGAAAACCTTGAGAGGGTCCAGAGGAGGGCTACTCATATGGCTAGAGGCCTGGAGGTAAGGTCCTACAAGGAGAGATTGAGGGACCTGAATCTCTTCAGCCTTTGCAAGAGAAGGCTGAGAGTGGATCTGGTGGCTGTCTACAACTTAGTCAGGGGGAGGGACAGCAAGGAATAGGAGATGCTCTGTTTACAATGGCCACAAACTACAAAGAGCAGATTTAGATTAGACACCAGGAAGAACTTTTTTAGGGTAAGGGTTACCAGAATCTGGAATGGACTTCCATGGGAGGTGGTGCTGTCCTCTACCTTGGAGGTCTTTAAGTGAAGACTGGACAAGCACCTGGCTTGTCTTTCCTGCTCAGGGGAGGTGGTTGGACTAGATGATCTACTCAGGTCCCTTCTGACCCTAATATCTATGTCCACAATGTAGGGATAAGTGCCCAAAATGTCCAAGTACATGGTTAGAAAAATGCTCCCCATAGGCTCTGCTCCCTCCTCCCCTTATCCCTTACTGTCAGATGCAGCTCTAGCTCACATTTCTTCTAGGGGCATGGAGCACATGGAAGCAGGGCCCCTGCCCCATGCAGCAGTATCCTGGAGCTGGTGCTGGACTGCTGCTGAGTTACCAGGCAGGGGATGGAGCCACAGCCAGAGCTATTCCTGAAAAGTAAGCTGGGGGAGGTGGCAGATGTTAGGGTTACCATATTTTCAGTTCCAAAAAAGAGGACACTTCACTCCCAACCCACAGCCCCCTGGCCCTGCCAGTGCCCCTCACTCTCAACCTGCAAACCCCCATCTCTGCTGTTGCCCCTCACTCCCAGTCTGTAGACCCCTGGCCCTTCTGGTGCTCCTCACTCCTGACTCACAGTTCCCCACCCCTCCAGGCTATGTTGGTGCCCTTCACTCCTGACCTGCAGCCCCCATCCCTGCTGGTTCCCCTTACTTCTGACCCACAGCTCCGTGGTGCTGCCAGGGCCCCGTGCTCCTGACTCACAAGCCCCCCACACACCCCACGCCCTCACTCCCAAGCCACAGCCTCACCAGCCCTGCCAGTGCCCATCATTCCCTACCTGCAGCCCCCTGTTCTCCCCAGCCCTGCTGGAGGGGGCCCCCAGCTGCTGCCACCCTGCACAGTGACTCCAATTCATGTGGGTAGTGGTGGAGCGAGTCCAGCCCTGGCATGGTTGGGAAGGAAGAGGAAGGGAGGCCTGTGGCACCCCTCATCCTGGGCTTGGGCTGCAGTGCCATGCCAGGCAGCCTGGTCATACTCTCTCCCCTCCCCCAGGCAGCCTCTCCTGGCTGCTCTGCCCTTATGAGCATGGGCACCATCCCCTGTACCACTGGCCCAGCACCTGGACAGATTTCCCCAGCACTGCCAGGCACCCACACTGCCTCACACACCCAGCTCCTCCACACACTTCTGCCCTCCCCCCCACAACACCCCCCCCCCCCCCAGACAGTCCCCAAGTCCTGGCCTTCCAACCCCTGCCCTCCCATAGACTTACCTGCATCCAGCTGCTGAAGCTGCTCCCACCACCCTGCCTGGCTGCATGCCTGCTATGTATGTGTGTGTGCACATTTGCATGTGGTGCCCCTGCCTCCAGTCATCCTCCCCCAACTCCCACCAGTGGAGCAGAGCAAAATCCTGGACACTTGTTCAGATTAAAAAAAACCCAGCCAGATGGAGATTGGAGGATCCAAAAAGAGGCCATGTCTGGGAAAAAATGGATGCAAGGTAACTCTAGCAGAGACTGTTGGGGCAGGAGGGACTGGGGTGGTGGGGCTTTAGAGCAGTGTTTCTCAACCCATGGGTTGTGACCCAAAAATGCGTTGCAAGAATATATGAAAGGGTCATGAACAAACTTTAAAAATGGATTCTCCTTTAAAGGAGAAAAACATGGGAAACGGTGGCTTGTTGCTTTCAGGGTGGCAGAGTTCCAGGCTGTAAGAAGCACCCCCCCCCCTTCTCCCACACACACTGGGGGGCTGGGTGCAGGAGGCAGTGGGTTGGGAGTGAGGGGCTCTGGGTCAGGACTGGCCATTGAAGTTTAGAAATTGGTTCTGGTATAAAAAATGTTGAGAATCACTGCTGTAGAGGGCAAGCAGCAGGGGAAGGGCAGCCAGCTGCTGTAGCTGTGACTCTGGCCCCAACCCAGGCTCAGATCCAGAGTCAGAGGTGCAGCAACCACTTGCCCCCTCCCTCCACTTTGTACTTGAATCCAAGGCATGGAGCTTCCCCCTCCCCAACCCTTGTCTTGGATTGAAGTAAATATGTTACTTCTATTAAAGACAATGCAGAATGTAGCCCTTGGTGACATTTTAGCATTAAGGAACCCTTTTAATGTGAAATTAATGTATTTGTTCAAATTCATATGCTGTCATATGTGAGTTGATCTCACTGATCTATCCCTAAGTAAAAACAAAATGACATGCAGATAGAATGAAAACAGAGGCAGTTTAATAATGAAAAATGTATAGTTCTGAGCTAATAACAGAAAAATGTTTAGTGAAGAGTTACAATGATGTAAAAAACCACAAAAAAGAAATTCAGATAGATTAAACATTAGGAATTAATTTGTAAGTCCAGACAATCCACAGTCTGTGATATATTTTTATGGTATAACAGAATACAAAGAATTGCATTTTTAAAGTCCCTATAGGACTTCTGTATCCTTCATCAAGTACTAGGACTCTACCAGTTAAGCTCCTTTCCAGCCTCACAATCCTTTGGTGCAGCATACATTGAGATATGAGCCTTGAGCTGAAAGTAAGAACTGGAGGAAGACCGTGCTGTAAAGACTGGGAGTGATGACTGAACTTGAAGAGGAACTGACTGCTGGTGCAAAAGACATGATGGCATCAGATGAACTGAAATTAGACTGGAGAGAGACATAGACAGATCAATACACATACAGTAGGACTGGTTAAGAGGCACCTGGTTCACTTAATTACAATACTAAACCCATATATGAATAAACCTATGTGCATAATTACACGTCTGTAACATTTAAAACAAGGTGTTATAGATGGAGATTAGGAGTCTTTCCAAGTTTTCAGCCAAAGAGGAAAGATCATTGGATAATAAGTGTTAGAGATTTGTAGAACTATTCCAGATCCTTAGGAATCATTAATTAATAGTAAACGAGTTAGTGGAACCCTGACTTCTAGGCCCTTGGTACTCAATCTGGCCTACTGTTGTTGTACAGTGGTAAAGCACTATGAGGGATGGAGAGAAATAACCATACTATCAAAATGATTAAGCTATTGCATAGCTTTGTTTAAAATAAGTACATAAATAAACACAAAGTTTACTTTGGAACTGAGGATGTTGCATAATCAAATCACAAGGAGAAAATTCTGCAGAAATACATCCCTTCCGAATCTGACGTTAGGCACTGTGAGGCATCAAAATAGAAGACCAATGACTGAAATGCAGAACACCTGTATTTAGTTTTGTTTCATTCTGTAATTGGCAAAGTGTAATGTAGTGAATTTAAAAATTGGGTTGTAATGGTTTTCATTTCTTTTGGTTTAATTTTTACTAATTGTATTTCTAATTTATTTTTCAGTACTCATCAGCTGATCTTGATTTTTTTCAGCTAACAATCTGCTGAGTTTTCATTTTGATGGAGAAGAGTTGGGTGTGCTTTTCAGGTGATAATTAGGGTTACCATATTTCCAGTTTCAAAAAAGAGGGCACCTGTGCGGGGAAGTGGGTAGATGATTATGTGTGTATGGGCGGGGGGAGGGTGGGCAGTGAGATGCCCATGCCATGCCGCTGTCCTTCACTCCCAACTTGCAGCCCTGCTGCCGCCCCTCACTCCCAGTCCACAGTACCCGGCCCCTCAGACCATGCTAGTATCTCTCTCTTCCATCCCACAGTCTCCCTGTCCCTGCCGATACTCCTTACTCCTGACCCACAGCCACCTGCCCCTCACAGCCCTGCTACCCAAGCAGCTCCCTGCCGCCGCTGAAGAACCCTCCTACCTCCTTCCCCCACCTCCCTGCCCTGCTACAGCCCCAGAGCTAGCAGGTCTGAAGCTGCTAGGGCTCTGCACACAGAGTATGTGATGTCCCAGTCTCCAGTCACATTCTCCCACTGCCCCCAGCCCCAAGCAGCTCCTTGCTGGGGCAAGTTGGGATGTGCTGGGAAAGCAGAGGCAGAGCAAAATCTTGGACATTTGCTGATATTTTAAAAAACTGCCTGGACCGAAAAAGAGGGCCCAAAAAGAGGACATGTCTAGGAAAACCTGGTCATATGGTCACAATTTAGACGACAGTTCCTTCATTAAAATTTAGAGAACAGAGAATTATTTGCCAAAAGGCCTTTGCCTGTAACCTGCCCTGTTACTAGGTTACTGGATGATGTTGCTGCGGTTATGTTGCTACTTCTGCTGTACATTCAGCTGTACTTCTACACCCAGTGCTGCAAGTTCAAGGCTGGTGTTTTTTTCTATTGATCTTTATTTGTTCCTTTTGGACGTGGGTGTCCCATGCCAGGAATTTTACTTTAATTTAATTTTAATTTAGAAGGTTTTGCAGCAGGGGGATGTTTTACCAGAGCTTAAGTACCAGTGTGGGCTACTTCCTACCTGCTCTGCCCTAGCCAGCACTGGAGTTGCCATTCCCCTTGACCCTACACTGGCACTGCTTCTCCTTACCACTTGGGTGAAGCCCCCTCCCTGAAGATACACTGTGGATGCCCCTTGGCTTCAGGCCAGATAAAATCAACTTGGGTTTCTAACCCAGGCTACAGTTGGCTATAGTTGTTGCAATTAATGTCATGGGTTCTTTAAAAAGTTATTGCAACCCTGTTAAAAAGATTAACACCCACACCAGTCCCTTGTTAGAGATTTTTTTGGTTGACCAAGATTGTTACTTCATCTTCACATGGGCACTAGCACTGTCCTTTGGTTACAGCTTCCCCAGTCTCTTTCCTTGCTGCTCTCAGAGAAATTTTTTTTTTTGCTTCAGTCCTCTTCATTCTCCAAAAACAAAGCTTCATCTGGATGAGAGAAAGGGATCAGACCATCAGGAACAGGTACACTCTGGATCTGTTTGCAACAGGTCTTTTCATATGGCTTTATTGCAGCATCAGTAGGAATTTTCTTCCTGGGCCAAACTGGCTGATGTCCTAAATTGGGTGCACAATTCACAACTCTATTGAGGGCCATTTACAAGTTACGTTTTCCAGTGAAGGACTGCTTAGGCACATGCACAGTTTTCACAACTCCAGCTGTTTTCCCATGAGGATTAGATTAGCTAATTAGGTGTCAAAATTGAGCAGGGAACCTGGAAGCTTACGTCCAGCTTTAACTATTACTTGTGGATGGAGGGTGCTTCACACAGGGGCAAGAGACTTTGCCCTGTCTGAAGTCTAGTGCACATCAATGAATCCATTTTTTAAAGATATTTTTTCATGGTCCAATCCAAATCAGCCAAATTAATTCCAAATCTGTGTGTCAGTCAAGAAGCATAAGTAATCCTACTACTGGCAAACATCTTCTACCCCACCCGGGGCTTCTTAGCCCTCAGTCTCTCCTTGAGGCTTAACATGTGAGATTACAGCAGCTGGACTAGATCCAGATTTTAGGAAGTTAAGTTCAGGGTAAGGTGGTTGTCCATTTACTACTTATAGCTTAAAGCCATTTCCTCCTGCACTGTACCCTTCCATTGTCAGGTAGTATGGGGATATATTAATCCTAGCTGTTAAATTATCTTTAATAAAATTGCTGCCTGTCACATCTCTCATGAGTGCCATGATCAAAGCCTTTGTATCAGCTACAGTTGGGCCCAGCTAGCCTATGCTGTGTTTCCTTGGTACTGAATTAACCCCTTTCCTGCCTTAAAATGTCATATGGCCTACACATGTCAAAGGGACATCCCTAATCCTTTCTGAATGTGCCCACCAAGAGTTTATAGCATGAGTGCAAAGAGCAGAGAAAATGGTTCATGATGTTTAACTTTTTTTAAAGTGATAACTTTAGTTAAGAAAAACATTGCTCCTCAAAAATGCCTTCAGGATACCTTGTGCAATTTTCTTCTGAATTCTTCCCTCTCTTTTTGTGTTTTTGCTTTTTATTTATAGGATTTATTTTAGACAAACAGCTCATAAGACAGACAAATCAACATCAAATCTCTTAAGGGCTAGTTTACACTGACCAGCTGTAACAGAAATGGACAGAAATGTGTGGGACAGTGGCCTAAAGTACTAGTGCAGAGGAAGGCAGGCATTTTAGAGTTGTTAAATCCTTTTGCTAAGCCCTGGGCTTAACAGGCTTCACATTTTTGCTCCAGGGTATCATGGTACAGTGAAAGCAAACTGATGGGGTCCATTAGCATGAATGATGGCTTCCTTTTACACACAAGTCAATTTGCAGGTAGAGTTTTTTCACACTGCCAAGAGATAAAGGAAGCCTTTCTGAAAATGTCCTGAAGCTGATCTCAGGGCAATGGAGGGTCTCTGCTCAGTCAAAGGAAATGTTTGTTTACATTGTTCAGCTATTTTGAAAACTGTTAACCTGTTGTTTCCATGATGACAAAATTAATACAGCAATTCTGAGGTCAACTAGAACTGAACATTAATCCTTGACATCACCCTCTTACTTTCTTTCAACTTCAATTTATAAATGTTTTTGTTTGCTATATATTTTAATTTAAATACTAAAAAGGAATCTATACAAAACTCCATTCACACAATAAATATGGCATTAATCTGGTAAACTAGGCTGTGTGTAGATGAAGAGAGAGGCATGTGTATGCAAGACACTTTAAAGCAGGCTAAACGCTTTTGCACTGCGTTAATGGAGTCAGTGTTTGCACACCTCAGCAGTGTATTGAGCATTAATTCCAGTTGCTGTAGGAAATTCGGTGGCATAATGCACCTTAAATGACTTGGGGTGCAGCAAACTAAATCTCCTTCAAGGAGCAAAGCACCAGGCTCCATGCAGCTCCACCCAAGAAAAGTGGCTTTGTAGGAAGCCCATGCAGGCAACCTGGCAGCACCCCAGGAAAGCAGCTCCACCCAAGAAAAGTGGCAAGCCTGATCTCCCTCCCCCTCCCAGAGCCTGCCTGTCTGCCTGAGCTGCACGGGGGCCTGGTGCTTCCCTCTGCAGCTGCAGTGCCCCCCGGGACCACCTGAGCTGGGTGCCTGTGGGCAGATGCCGCCTGGGCGGGGGGCTGTTGCTGCCGCAGAGGAAAGCACCAGCCCTCTCGCAGCCCAGGGACTCCACTGCCCAATGGCAGCTTGCCCTCCACTCCCCACCAGAGAGGCAGGTAAGTCAGGGGGATGTGTGTACAACACGGGGGTTTAATCAGCCTAAACTGAAGTGGTGTTATTTAAAACCCACTGTTTCAATTTAGGGCCCCTATTTCATCTACACATGCCCCTAGTTTTAACACAGAGTAGTTTTAGAAGTTCTGTTTATGGGCCTGCTGTTGCTTTCACTTAAGGCAATAGGAACTTTATCACTGAAATCACTGGGAACAGTGAAATAAAATAATAATGAAAATAAAAGAGGAAGACATATTTACAAGTTGACTATGAAAAAAAGCACTAAGAAGTCTTGTTCTCTTAAGTCAATGGTTCTCAGTGTTTTTGGACTTGAGGGTCCCTACATTGACTCAAGCCACCCTACATAGGTTTTGTGAATGGAGTGGTATCCAATTCACAAACTAATTTATGTATTATAGCACTTACCTCCTTGGGGAGAGGCTGGGCAGCCAGATTGGAAATAATGCAAGCAGGGGAAAGCCTGAGCCTATGGTTGTCTGCTTAATTTATCTGTTATTTCCCCACACCTTGCTTATGTTTTCACAGCTCAAGGCACCCTTCAAAGGATCTGGAAGCATCCCAGGGTGCCCTGACACCCTGGTTGAGAATCATTGCTTTAAGTGTTCTAGTTATGGAGCAGCCAGGGAAGACAACATGAGTAGAATCCTTGGTCTGGAGTCCTCATCCAGGGGGATGTAATACAGTGTAAACAGTATTCTAGATATCAGGATATACTTGATTTACCTCTTAACACAATTAAAGAGAACTTTTGCCTGTATATTCTAATAACAAGAAGGATCTTATGAATAATGTAGACAGATGTAAATTACTGACTTAAGAGCTGTATGCAAAAAATGTCCAACTGGCAATATTTACAACACAGCAAAGCAGAAGCATATAACATTCCCAAGGATCCTTAAGAAATGTACTTCTAGTAGATACTATGGAGATGATGCAACAGACATAAAAATGGCAAGCTGAGAGAAGCACAGATGAGTGGCATTGCAATGACAAAATGACAGCCATTCACAGTACAGAAAAAGAGGCTGGCTGACCAAAAAGCCTAATTTATGATTAATTATCACTTCTTCCTGTCTCTCAAGTACTTTGTGGGGCATGTTTGCTTCCTTTATTGCAGATCAACCTTCTTGACTGTGCAGGTTTCAGTCAGCAGGCTTACAAGGGCTTTGCATGTCTGTGACATAATACGAAATAGGCATCTGTCGGCCTTGCAAGACATGAGATTTGTGATGAGTGAGGCATCAGCTCATTGAATATGTGACAGTGTGGCTGTAGAGCCTAATCCTTGAATGACAGTCCCTTCTGCACTTATCACGTGATGTTCATATCTAACAGTCCTGAATATGACAATGGGTTCTTTCTGAGGTTTCTTCTTCCTTCTGCATGTTGGGCTCTTCTTCCCTTAAAAGCCTTCATTCCATGCTTAATAGATTGTTTCCAGGTGCTCTGATCCTCAGCAGTCTTCTCCCAGTTGTTTGGCTCAGTGTTCATTGTCTTTGTATCTCCCTGGCAAATATATTTGAAAGAGAGATAAGAATGCCACAAGCGGTCTTCCATAGACCTTTTTACAGACTTTCACTGTCCTGTTTGTATGGCTTTACCCATCCATGTCTCCCATTCTAATAGGCTTGATACTACTGCAGGTATCGTCTTGCACGAAGCTTCAGAGATTGATACAATTATTTATCAAGTGGTGCAGATAAAGGATGAAATATTGACCTCATGAAGTCAGTCATGTAACTCCTATTAACTTTACCAGAGCCAAGAATTCAGCTTTGTTGCCTTCATTTCTGCTGGAGCCCACCGCTGCTACTCACTCTCTTTCATTCTTCTTTTCATTGCCAAGAGAAAACCCAACCCTGAGTCATAAAGTACTAAGAACTATGAGCATGCAAGGAAATTGGCAGGCACTCACTACTAGTTTATGGGCAGACTGTCTGTGCTCCCAATGAACCTTTACTCTCCTTTGAGTCTCTTCATGGCTCAGTGCTCCCTTCAGTGACATGTACTGTTCTCTATTTTTCTGAGCATGGTACAGCACACAGCATTTGCTCACCCTTGTCATGTTTGCCAGACACAGTCCTCCACACTGATCTATGTGGGTGAGATTATATCATATGATTCAACATAAATTATTAAACAGATATTATTCTGAGGTGGGCTATTTCTGAGCAAGGTACTTACTTTCACCTCTGTTTTATTTGCTTGTCCTAAAGTGGGTGATTTACTCTGAATTGTAAATTGTGAACTTTCTGCTGCATAAATAACATTAAAACAAAAGTGAGGACAGCACCAGAAGAGAGAGGTTTATAACAACAGCAACAACAACCACAGAAAAGATTATCTACCAGCTCCTGGAATGAATGATGGATTAGCTACATTGAGGTCTCAGTAAAGATACTCTGAAAAGCTTTGAAAGTGGCAAGGTTGCGAATAATGTAGCTCACATGGCAGGACAGTCATGGTGCTAATGTTCTGCAGCTTTGCTTTCAAAAGGAGGTTTGCATCACTATAAGGTAAGAGTCAGGAATGCATCTTTATTGCTGGTGCCTCTCACAGCAGCACTCCACATTCTGAGCGAGCAGTCTAGACAAAGGATCATATTGTTCTGTCTTCATGATTAAAGAAATTACAAATTATGCCAAATGCAAGTGGAGGTGATATTGGTATTATAACAATCCCAAGTGATATCCAGACCTTTGTGAAATCGCCAAGAATTTTGCCATTTTCTTCAATTGAGTCAGGGTCTCTCACTTTTTGCTTTTCTAGATCACATCCTTATCTCTCAGGAACTTCTTTCAGGACACCTGAAAAGTCTTTGGTTTTCATTTTGTCTGTCAAAATATTTGCTCAAGGTACACTGCTATCCTGAGGTAAATTCATTCTATGTTTACCAGAAAGCAAATAGTGGACTGAAAGTTTGTTTGGAGTAAAAAGTTGATGAATATGGAGATTAGCAAAGTGATTTTCTTTTGTTCTAGTGACTCTTGAATGTTTTTATAAGACACTTTACACACAGATTTTCTGGGGGGAACTGTACACATGTCAATTTTGAGTTGGAAGCTGGCAGTAATGACAATAGTACATCTTTGTTTTTCATGCATTTTTGTCTTCTGTGTTTGTATTTTCTGATTCTACCTTATGATTCTGGAAAATAAGGTTTTTTTTTATGGAGTGAAGTATTGGCTCAGCTACAGGCTTCCCTCTGCTTGCCACTGCTTAATTATGAAGTCTGTTCTGCATGGGTGTTGAGTATGTGGGGGGATGAGAGCCCTAGCTCCCCTCAGGAAGAGGGCTGTCACCTGAAATGTGTAAAACTTTCCACATGTCCATCATCTTAGACCTGCCTCTCCCCCCAAAAAATAAAAATTGGCACCTATGTTGTTCTGTATGAGATTTGGTAGGGCTTCCTATTGGTCAAAGTGGATCTGCTCTTTATGGACACATCCTACCATGCCTTCTAGATTCATCATTTGAAGACTTTTCTGTTGTGAACAGATGCCACTGGCAGTGGACACACTTTCTAGCCCTCACTGGATGGAAGAGCAGGAAACTTACAGTCTTGCTTACAAGGGACAAATCCTTGCAATGGGGACTAGTTCACAGACAATAGAGATCATGCTTGATATTATTGCTGAACAATGTATAAATCTGCTTAAGATAATGTACAGAACTGGACCCACATTGCTTTGTGTTGTTCTGCAATTTATATTAGATTACATTCCAGCTTTACTCTGTTTAGGAGTTCAAATCCTAGAATAACAATGTTTTCATGTGATACAGAAGTATCAAAAATCTCATCCATTACTACAGCCCATATATAGGTGCTCCAAGTCCTATGAACAGGCAGAGCCTGCCTGTTGTGTTTACTGGGAACAAGCCCACCCGTTCTCTGCCCACCTGTATGGGCCCTGTACTTCAATGGAGTCTGGAGAAGTGGAGGGATAGGTGCCATAGTGATGGATGAATGTACCCCCTCAGTTTTTGCTTTGGATGTCTACTTTCACTTGTGGAGGGTACTAACAGTGCTGATTATCAAAGCCAGTAGGATTCCACTACTTGCTGTACTTGCAGCACTGAATCCTGCATATTCAAATGAGCTTTCTTGGAAGAGATTGTATAAGCATTTGCGTTTTCCAAACAGTTCATCATTGTTTTAAGTTTCAGTTGAAGAGGAAGTCATTTAAAATATGAGGGTAAAATATGACCTAATTTCTACACAGAGCTTTAAACAAAGGTCTGAAACTTGTCTGTTCTGCACAGCTAAACTTTTACAAGTATTCAATTACTATAGTGACTGGGGTCTGTATACACATCTGGACTAGGAAACATAATAATATTTTTCAGTTCACATAGATTAATTTAAAAAATGAGAATCAAATATCTTGTGAATCATAGTGTAGTATCTCAAATCTGTCTTTTTCCATGCTGGAATTATTTTCATCTCTGACATTTACAGAAGTAATTTACATTATTGTTAAGTCTAATAGTGCCTGTGCACATGTATTGAAAGGGAATGTACTTTTATTAAAACAAAAATAAAGAGCTAAAAGTAGTGTTTTGAATGCTAGTTGCACTTCACCATTTTCAGAGATGAATTGAAGGTTGGGGTCGAGAAGGGTTATATCATTTACAGGCCTTTTTTTCCACCAAGTCTCTTTTGTCTGTCTTCCCCCCCACCCCATCTTTATTTTGGCACTTTGAAACAAAAGCACCAAAAAAACTCAACCAAACAACCCCCTCCCCACCCGCCCCCCCCCCAAAACAAAACCCCAAACAAACAAAAAAGAAAGTTCTATCTGTTTGTCTCTACCTTAGGCATTTATGAGGCTGCCTATCATCATAGTAGCTGTATACCTTACATGTAGAATCAAGCTAACATTGTCTGACATTATCTTTTGGGGTCCAAACTCTGCTTGAGCCAGTGTTTTAGGGTTTTAAGATTTTTATTAATACTTCCACCCCTCATTTTTTCTATCGATAGAGCCTTTTGGGTGGCAGCATCACAAGTAATTTTAATTGCAAGAAGGTTTTTTTTAAGAGCCTATAGTATTTCCTAAAAACAACTCTGAATTTACCTGATCTCCTTTGGCAATTTGTTCCAGTCTGATCCCTTCACAGTAACCCTTACCAGGCCAAGTCCACAGCCCTTACACATTTTGGGACCTATTTTGGCAAAAGCAGAAAAAAAACAGTGAAGGAAATAGAAACAGCATTTTATTGTCTGATGTTTGGCAGTAGAGTTCTATAACTATAATTTGGTTATCTTACATTCAGGAGAAACCTATCTTATTTGTAATTTACTTTCAGACTATCATTTCAGAATTAAATGGTTATTTCACGAATGAATATCATAACGACTGTGCTTGTAGAGAAGGGATAAAATATCAAAAGGACCTATGTAATATAAGTGTCAAAGGGCCAGGTTGCTGAAGGCACTTAGATACTTAAAGATTCAGTCTTGAAAGAATGCTAATGCACCTACTTTAGTAACATTTCATAATGTCACACTTAACACTAAGTCACAAAGGGGACGTCTATATGTGAAATTAATGTGACTGAATAAACTCTGGCACAATTTGAGCTGGAGTAAACTAATCCCAACATCACTATCTACATGTGTGTTTAAGTGCAATAATTTACTCTGCTGTCAGATAGTAACTGTATCTGATGGGACTATCTTATGCTGGAGTAAATTAATCTACTGCACCCAGATTTTGGTACACATGTAGATGGTGACACTTTACTGAACAGTAAATTAGTCTATTGTGCAGTAAAGTGCATGTGTAGACACACCCAAAAAGTAGTAAACCGGAGGAGGCTCTACCCACCATTTACTTTAACTGGAGATAGGCTGCTCTATCTAACAGACTATAATCTAGGCTGGAATGGGAGCACCCCTGTTGAAACTGGGCTGCCATTAGCCTGATTCTGTAGCCCAGCAAACTTTAGGTCCTGCTTCTGAGACTGCTTATACATTTTCTTTTAAAAAGGTATTGAATAAGGTATTGGATGCTTATCTTGCTGGGATCCTATGACCCCAGCTGACTTCCTGCCCTTTGGGCAGGGGGCTGGACTCGATGATCTCCCGAGGTCCTTTCCAGCCCTAATGTCTATGAAATCTATGAAATCTTTGAAATAAAATGTATAAACAGCATTGGAAGCAGGAGCAAGACTCAGGGCTCCCTTTTCCTAGGTGAGTGCTCTAGGCACTAGGCTATTGGGAAAAGAAGAACACCACCATCACAGCTTTTCTTTTCTTACACAGCTAAGGGTAGGTGGTGTTTTCAGGCTGTGTACACTACTCTGTTATAGTGTCTAACTCAGGCCTACCAATACCTCAGAGAGGTTGACTTTTAGGCACCCCTCTCTCTTCCATAGTTCCTACTGAGTGGTTTAGGTGATCCTTTTACAGCTGAGTGGTTTAGGTGATCCCTAAATTTTGCCATTTAGAGTACATGAAAATTAAGTGCCTAAATTAGGCGTGTGAATTCCATTCTTTGAACTGGGCACCTAGAACTGAGGTACAGGAGTGCTCAGCATCAATAAACCTAAGTTTGTGTGAATCTCTCTTTTTGTACTTTCAACACTCAGCAGAGCAACAACTTCTGTCACAGCCCTTGGATTGTCTGGACTGTGAGAAACCCCATTGTCTGAATTCAGCCCAGGGGGCCAAACCTCTGGATTAGTGATTAAAATACTTATCTGGGCACTGAGCGTCCTGGGTTTGATACCTTCCTCCCAATAACTTCTCAATACAAAGTATTAGCAGCAGGGACTGGAACTCAGGTGTTTCTACTCACTAGTGTGGAGCTAAAGGTGGGATTTTAGCTGGGCTTGCTGGTACTCCTATTGGTACTTACAAGCCTTCCAAGGATGTGACTGCAGAGTCGTCTACATCAAACCAATCACCAGATTTGGGGTTAGGAAGGAATCTTTCCCTTAGGTCAGACTGGCAAGGATCATGGTTTTTTCTGTTTATGATTCTCTTCCTAGGATCCTCTGAGCATGTTTTAACCTAACAAATTCTGTGCTCTTTCAGAGGTGAGCCTTTGGCAGCTTTTTGGTCTCCTCTTCTCTTTGCTTGTGGTATGATGCAGGGTCTTTTTCCCCATAGAGTGCTTTGTAGTTGTGTTGTGCAAGAAGGGTTGGAGAGAATGATCCTGGGAACCTTTTTGGAGAAATTGTTGCCTGTAAACACCTGGGCCTGTACCTGATGACTCAGAAGGAGTGTAACCTTCTAGCTACCTTGCTACAGAGTCAGAGTCTCTGGTACATTCTCTCCTTTTCCCACCCTTCTCCCCTAATCTTGTCTATCTAGCCCCACAAGAGGCCTCAGTAGATAACATTAACAGTTCCCTGAATTCTAGGGAAGCTGACTTCAGAACAGCCAAGGAGCTTTATCTTCTTTCTTTTTCAGTGCAGCTTTCTGTAAAATAGGTATAATTGCACATACTTTACAGGGATGATATTCAAATAAGGTAACAAGGTAGATTATATGTGCAAATATATTCTTAAGTAATGGCGTGGTTACCTACTGTGAGCCTGCCTTATTTTCTGTTTGTGGAAGTTTTTATTTCAGAAATTCAGCCTGATTCTTATCATAGAGACTTCAGAGTCAAATATGACTAATGTAAAGTGAATCTGGTGTTTTAGGTCAGTGTGTCATGACATAAAAGACTTAATTCAGATAAAATCTCTTCAACAAGCTCTAATAATTACACCATTTAATGACCTAATGATTTTACACTTGAAAACAGAATATAACTCGTGTTTCTCTTTTCACATTTTAACTCACTATTTTGTGAGGACAAATTACATTCAATCTGATGAAGCGTCAGTGAAATTGCAGCAGGGATAAATTTGTCTCATTTGCTCTAGTTTCTCATATACATTATGTTAAAGTGTTTACAATGAAGTAGCATTTTCACTTCCTGCTCTGAATTCTGCAGGTTTTAATTTTAGAAGTCCTGAGACAGGTAAGAAATTTTATTAATTTCATACTTACTCTGTGGGAGCTAAATCATTTATCCTGCGAATGTATTGCAAGAAGGCAGAGTTATTTTTGTGTATAAATGACTGTTACACTGTTAATGCATGTACCCATGGTAAGTTGCCTTACTGATTCCAACAGCTGGTTATTCATTTCTGCTGAAAGAAAATGGGCTTCAGAGTGCTTGAATTATCTGTAAATCAACATTGCGGATGAAAGTTGTGCTCAGGAGCATTACATGGTCAAAAGATGAGTGACTGGCTCACAGTTGAAATATACCAATGCTCCATGAGGAAGATTACCTCACTAGGTGTATCAGGTTCAGAAAAATTAAAGACTTCACTGGAAGTTGCATTGGTAACAATCACATATAGAACAGTGGCAAGGGCACTAGGGCTAAATTTTTCACCATTTTTTATATTTGCTAGGTAAGGGGAGAAATGACTTATACCTGCCTTCATCTCAGTTTACTCAGGGGTTGGGAGATGTAACCCTGGACAGATGATCTAGGATTTTGAAAAGGGGTGCAGTTGATGTGGCACATACAACACAACTGCAGCAAATCAGGCCCTGGGACAGCCAAGTCACCCCTTAGCAGATACCTGGATCCCACCTTACTTGTCCCTTTTGGCCTCTCATGTTCCTACCCTGTTGTCTTTCCCGCCACACCTGGATGTTATAATTGGAGTAGGAGGCTGCCTCTAGAGGTCAAGGGGATTTTGCTTTAAGTCCTACTTCCTTGTCTGGGCTTTGGATCCCTGGCGTTGGCCCACTTGGCTCTGACTGGGCCCCCCTACCAGAGATTCACTGTCACAGGACCTTAGGTTCTTGGGCGCCTCAACCCCCATCATGCCCTCATGGGCTTTGGGCTCCTCAGCCCCTCTCCCTTTTGCTGTGTGCTGCAGTCTTCACTTGATAGCAATGTTCCCCCACCAGGCACTACCTATGGCCTCCAAACCTCTCAAGGCTCTTGGCTAGCCTTGGCCCTCTTGACTTAGCCCTTTTATGCTGCCTACCCCCTTATTGAAAACTTCAGGACTTGAGGTGTCCCAGGCACCCATCTCAGAGGCCTCCTCCTCCCCTATATCCACAGTCCAGTCTTCTGGTTTTAAGCATCAACACAGATCTAAGCTACTACTGCTTCCAAAGTAAAATCCTTTCCCCTAACTTGGGGCTTTCACACCATGGTGACAAATAAAGATATAACCCCAAAAATTTAGCTTCAGTGTTGGGTGCTGCTGGGATTCTTTGCAGCCCTCCCATTGCCTGGAACTCCTTCATTTTGACAAGTCAGAGCCAGTCTTCCTTCACAGCTGTGGTCTTGGTCTTTTGAAGCCTGCTACCACCTCTCTGGGTCACCTGATCTACCACTTCTGCCCCTGTCGATCACTGGCTTGATTGTGCTGCCCGTACTGGGGGTGAGCAGCCATAGTAAAGGACTTTTTACCTTTGCTAGTCTCTCCAGGGACCTGGGGCTAGGCAGTTGCTCCCTGGCTCTCTTCTCAAGTAATAGGGTATGGGTCCCATTACAACAACACACAGTTTTCTTCAGTTACAGAGAGACTAGATGCTTTACTAATATGGTAGAGGCTAGCACTAATTACTCAGTTTAAAATCAAAGCCAAAACAAATATAACACATTAGAATGAGCATTAATTTGCCAGATTATATATAAAGTTTAAAAAACCACAACAAACTAGGCAAAAAATAGTTGATCTAGTCAAAAGATATTGCATCATTAATCCTGTAGTCATTATAATTAAATGTATATCTCTTATTCAGATTCATAAAACAAAATCTAGCTTTCTCAAGTTACCTCTCTATAACTTAAACTGAATGGCATCCAATTTCAAAAACTAATTTGTATGTAATAGTGCTTGCCACCTTGCAGATGGGGTGGGCAGTAGGATAGGGGATTATTTGGCAGGAAAAGCCTGTGTTTATCTGCTCCTCTCCTCACACCTCACAGCACCCCTCAAAGTTTCTGGCAGTACCCCAGGGTGCCCCAGTACTCTGGTTGATGATGATTACTGTTTTAGACCTCAAGCCCTAGTTGACTAGACCAGTTTAGAAAGCTAAACATTCTGAATAAGATATCGGTAAGGTCCTATCAGTTCATTTTTTTACATAACCCTATTTATTTAAAGTTTCACTCTTTGTGATATGCAACATTTTAATAAATAGCTCACTTTAAAAGCCCAAATTAAGGCCAGCTTTATGTTCAGGCTCTGGATTCAGAGTCAGAGCAACATGACTGAGATATCATATTTAACATGGATTTGAAGTTGCTAATCTCTTAATTCTGCCTTTTCTTTGAGTGTGAACATTTGGAACAACAGGCAAAACAGGAGAATGTACTCTGAAGAGGTAAGTGTGTGGTAGTGGAAATGGACTTTATACAATTCTAAACTATATGCTTCCCTGATAATGGTCTCAGAAGCTTAGGCTGACAGTTGATGTTGCCAGTCCTGATTAATTTATAACTTCAAACCAAACAGTTTAACAAAGGGAACAAAGGAAACAGTTTATTGGAGTTATTAGAGGTTCCTGCTATTGATATGCAATGGTCACAATGTAATTGAAACAATTCTCCTAGGGACAGCAAGGGGCCATTAGACCTTAATTAGAGCTATTTTTATTTTCTGTTCAATCTAAATATTAAGTTTTACAAAGAGGCCCCTTTTCCCAAAACCCCCCACCTCTTCCATGTCTTCAGGGAAGATTTTAAGGTTAGGGCCCTAAAAGAGGCCAGTTTACTCATGTTTTGATGGGAAGATTTTGAGAGTTTTATGGTTACTCTTACTCTAGCCCTTACTCACATACCTGGTCAGAAGAAGGGGCGTACATAAATGATCCAGAATAAACATTTTTTAGAACTGAGCATTGTAATTAAGCAGAATTGCTGTAATTTTATCAGTACCTGGGGAGACATAAGGGAGGTATATTGGAAGGTCACTGTTTATTTTGCAAATGAGCTGTAGATATTTGGTAGGGGTTTGAAATTTGAAAGTAAAGGGACCTTCTTTGTAGTGTTTTATTTTTATTAGTACAGATTTATATAATTTCCACATACAGCAAATGAAATTTCAGAAAACCAGTGTTATTTACATACTATTTTCTTGCTAATGTTCGACAGAAGGAAATTATGCTATATTTATTTCATATATGCTCCGTCTCTCCATTCACTCACAGATTCAGGGCCTTGCTAATTCTCACTTCATTGAGCTACAACTTTGTGCATATACAATAAAGTGGAGCTCCCACCCATCTTTTATAGAAAGAAGAGAGCATAATCACACCTGTGGTGATACTACCTACCACCTTTGGTTCCAGAGTGGGCTATCTGAAGGTGTTGAGACTGGTGTGGGAGAAGGAAACTTCAGTGAATGAGATGACCTTGCAGAATCCTCATGACATAGAGAAGTAGTTAGCCATGCTAGTCTTCAGTCAGGCAGAAGACAGAGTAGAGAGTGAGACTCACCTTGTAGATTAATTAAATCAGAGATGCATAAGTTTTAGGAAGCTATACATGCTGGATGCCTGCTCTGACGTCTGCTAATCAGCACACGTCAGAGCAGACTTGAATAATCAAGTCTGCTGGAGCCTGCTATTAAATGCACTCTGGCAGCCTCTGTGTCACATCTATTCAGCATCCCCATTCTTCAAAATGGCAGTGGGGCACTTTAACTAAAGCTTGTTGAAGTGCCCCTACCACTCCTTTTTGCATGGGATGCTGAATACATATGACGCTGCGGGCGCCTTAATTAAAGCAGCTCTTGAAGGGACAAAAATTACACATTAATTGGGTAAGTGATCAGGAACTGGTTCAATCCTGTCACACAACAGAAGTTAAGTGCACATAAACTGCTTTCAAAATGGCTGAAACCTGTTTAAGATTTACCTGTTTACTATCAGACTTAACTGATTTAGGTTAATTTGGTTTATTGAACTTCTGTCCCAGATCCCCTTCAGATTCAAGTTAACTCCCACTTCCTCTAGCATCCCAGGATGCTTTGCAGCTCCCCTGAAAATGTCCCCTCAGAGGGTGTGCAGGCTAGCCTTAGCCCAGGCTGTCTGCTCCAGCCAAGAAGGGAGGCATGCTTTAGTGCCCCCCAGATTCTGGCCTGGGCCACTGCAGGCACCCAGTTTCATTTCCAGAATCAAAAGTGAGTGTCTGTTCACTTGCTTATTGGTTCAATATATGCAGCTTAGACTAACCTGTGAAGATTGATTCAATTCAGGCCTGGGCTTTTTGACTGTCTGTACTCAGCCCTGAGGTTCATTCACCTGCACCTCAATCAATATCATTTATGTTATCACTTGCTTACAGTGGCTATCTACGTTGGACAGACAGGGTGATCCATATATTTATGAATGAATGAACACTGATCTGCCATGAGTTCCAGGAAGACACAAAGGCCTGTGGCAAAACACTTCAGCCTCCCTGAACATTTCATCACTGACCTCAGAGCAGCTGTTCTTAGACAGCAAGACCTGAATGAATTTGAACATGACATTGAGTGAGAAATCATCTGCAGACTGGATTGTGTTAAGTATGATCTAAACAGAGACTATGGATTCTTATCTCATTACCTGGTTAGATTTTGCCTCTCCCCACAGTTTCCCTTCCCTGTCTTTTGTATTCAAACCACTCTCTCTCTTTGACAGACTGGTCTGTGCATGTCCCTTCTGATGAAGTGAGATCAAGCTCACAAAAGCTTATGCATCTCTAATTTAGTTATCCTATAAGATGCATCTCTACTCTGCCTTCTGTTTGAAAGCAGAAGATGGGGCGGGGAGGAGAGGCAACAGTGCTGAGAGAGGCAAACAAAGAATAAATCCATAGTAGCAAAGGGATCTCATATTTTTTGACTCTCTCTTCACTGCCTTCTCCCCCTCCTCCCCACTTCCCTCCCTTCTCTGTTTTTGGTATTTAAATTGATCTCTCTATTGGATAGACTGCTCTGTGCATCGCCTTTCTTCACATCTGATAAAGTGAGCTCTTGCTCACAAAAGATTATGCATGTCTTATTTAGCTAGCGTTTAAGGTATATCTCTATCCTGATTTCCTCTTAACATAGTTACAATCTCTATTACAGCCACAACTATCACTGCAGAAAGCCAAATTTGAAATGGATTCCTGAGTCAGCTGCTCAGGTACTAAGGTAAAAAGGGCCATATACATACCTGGATAGAGACAGATTGAGGAGGTCCTGCTGTTGGGAAGCAGGAACGAGAATTATCTACAAACAGTACAGAGGTACATAATCTGCTCTTGGGTAGTTGTTAAGGGTGATAAGATGAACCTGTAAATTGTATCTGAGAGAAAACCCTGTTTTCCTGGTTCTCAGGAGGGATATCACGAGGGGAATTTGGCTGAGACTTCCTACCTTTGGGCCTGTCGTGTGAATTTTCCTATGAGAGACATAAAGGAGGCCCATACTTCCCAGGGAAGAGCTGATATTACAAAGGCTTCCTTAAGTTACTTCTGAGAAAAATATATCTACAAGAGTATATTCCTATGAAGGAACAACTTGAGCAGTTAAAATACTATAGAAGTTAAAACAAGTGAACAAAATATATTTTGTGGTTTAGTGTTGCAGATTTGTATTGATTGATTCTTTGCTGACCTGAGAATTTTCAAACTTTAAAAATCTATTATATAGCTCCTACTCATTACTTTGTTTCTATTGTATTTAATTAAGATAAAATATAAGAACAACATTAAATGGGGAAACAATTGAAAATATAATTTTTTGGTCATTCCTTGCACAAATATATTAGTGATTGGGGAACTATTAAAAGCATGCATGAAGTGTAAATATTCATGCATAACCTTAGCATATCCCTTCAACTTTTTATTTGTCACTTATCTTTAGAGAATAATTAATTAATATGCCATAGTTATAGCTATGTATATAAATAATTTTTTTGGTTTGCTTACTGAACTAAGAGTAAAAAAAGTTTTAATCTGTGTCCCAAAAACTATTTTTTTCAGTTTTCTTTGTGATAGAACTGCCTACACCCTCCTCATCCCCAAAAGTAAAGAGAATATGGGTCAAGTGTATCTTTTTCTTTAAAAAGAGATGGAATGTTTCCTTTTTTTAAAAAAAAAACCAAAACAGCCTTGTTAGGCAATTTTCAAAATTAATTTTTATTTCATACTGAAATAGTGAAATGTTGAAGCAAAATTTTTGTTGATCTTTTTCTCCAACAACTACTGAATTCAACTGTTGAGTTAATAGTTTTGGTTGACCTGACACTGAATATTTTGCAAAAGTATATGGGAAAGTCTAGACACACATGGACATGCGGTATGAGGCGCTGCACACCCATCTATGATGCTACCCACAGTACATGCCGCACAAGCAAGTGTTCCCTGCACTGCTAACCTGGAGATCCCAGTGTCAGAAAAAACTGTGCTAGAAAAAATGGGACAGCACACAATGGCAGCAATGTGTGCCCCCCAAAACTGGAACCTGGCTGGCCAGAGCCATGCTCTGGCTGCCAGCCAGGCTCTCTACTGCCAGATTACCTTTGCTACAGCTCTGGGAGGTGCCTAGGACCCCAGGTATGGCTTCTAGGGCTAGCCTCGGTGCTGTCCCCACCCTCCCCTACTCCACTGGGGGCAACCTGCTGTGTGCCACAATGTGTGTGGACCAGCGTTCCTTGGGGACCAGTAGCAGTGGCACAACTATGTGTCGCTGCTATTTGTCTCCAGGGAAGCACATGTGTGCACTTGTCTGGATGCACCTTATTTGTCTAAAAACATAAGATCTGTGTCATCCTGGAGAGACATGGGCAGCAGTGTCCTGCAGGGGTTGGTGCTTCGTCTAGTACTTTTCCACATCTTTATTAATGATTTGAATGTGGGTGTGAAGAGATCACTGGCCAAGTTCGCCGTCAACACCAAGTTGTGGGGAAGCGTGGTCACACTTGAAGATAGTTTACAGATACAGGCAGACCTAGACAGGCTAGCAAGTTGGGCTGATCAGAATCTGATGAAGTTCAACATTGAGAAATGTAAAATGCTCCACCCTGGGACGAGCAACCCCCAACACACCTACAGGCTTGGTGGCACCGAACTGACTAGCACCATGAATGAAAGGGACCTGGGGGGTAATAATAGACCACAGTATGTATATGAGCCGGCAGTACAATGCTGTAGCCAGTAGAGGAAATAATACTCTGCCATGCATCTATCCATGCATGTCCAGCAAAACCAAAGAGGTGATTCTTTCACTTTACTCAGCACTGATGAGACTGCAGCTGGAGTACTCAGCCTACTTCTGGGCACCACACTTTAACAATGATGTGGACAAGCTTGAGGGAGTCCAAAGCAGAGCTACCTGTATGATTAAAGTCTTACACGACAAGGCATATGAGGAAAGGCCGAGGGATCTGGGATTCTTCAGCCTGAAGAAAAGAAGGTTGAGAGGGGACCTGCTAGCAGCTTACAGCTACTCTAGGGGAGTACATCAAGGGCTTGGTGAACAACTGTTCACCAGGGCATGTGAGGGGAAACCTAGGAGTAATGGCCACAAACTCCTGGAAGACCAATTCAGGCTCAACATTAGGAAAAACTTCTTCACAGTCAGGGTGTCCAGGGTGTGGATTAAGCTCCCTCCAGAGGTGATGCAATCACCTACCCTGGAAATCTTCAAGAGGAAACTAGGCAGTCACCTTGCTGGGGTCACCTGACCCTCAGTTATCTTTCTTTCTTGGTGTAGGGGGCGGGACCTGATGATCCTCCAGGGTCTCTTCCGGCCTTACAATCTATGAATCTATGAATCACCCAATTTTAGTCACAGATTCACAGAAGTTTCACAGAAATTTAGGGCTGGAAGGGACCTCATGAGATCGTCAGGTCCAGTCCTGCTACTCTGGGCTGGAAAGACTGCTGGGGTCAAATATCCCCAGCAACACTAGTCATACTTCCTTTACTGGGCAAGAACGTGTTGATCTTCCCTTTGTTTCAGAGAATCTGTCCTTCATTTTTGATCACCTGGATGTCCAGGCCAACATTCTGGTAAGGATGTCCGATTATCAGTATGGCTCTAATGATGATTCCAACCTGAAATTTGGGAGATCTTGCTTTGTGCATCTTGCTCTGTTCACTTCCAACTAGCTTCTGTTTGCCATCTCTCCAATTTCCCCTAACTCCAAATGTAACTGTACATCATGGCATTATCATAACAGGGTCAAGTGGCCTATATAGCTTTTTCCACCCTAACAATGAAAGAGAGATGTGACGAGACCAGTCAGATGACAACCCAGACTAGCAAAGTACATTCATAATTCAGAGCAATTCAGAATTATGTCATGATCATCCTGGCACTGCAGAACTGAAGGTTCAGTGATGAACAAAATCTTTTTTTCCCCCATTGAAAAGGATTTGTTTGACAGAGTAAGAATTTCTAGCTAGGTGTCTTAACTTTAACCAAGTGAACTGGATTAAGGGGTTTTAAATATCACTTTATTTGAATTTCATAATCATTTACTTTCTTTTGATTCTTTTCTTTTTGTGCATCTTAATCAATATGGTAGGAATTCTATTTCCCTTGTGAATGGCAGCTTTCTAGTTGTATAAATGGTATTTTTTGGAAATTACTGTCATTATCCAGCCCTGCTCCAGTGCTCCTTTTGAAGGTGTCCTCCCTCTTCCCACCCTGATTCCACTGTGGATCAAAAAGAGGAAGGGAACAAGTTGGAAGTGTGGCTCAGTGAAATGGAAGTTAGCCTGGAAGGAAAAAGGCCCTGTGTTTACCTCAGGCGTTTACTCCCAATGTGGTTGACACTTCCCATTGTGCTGCTCTCCATCCATCTTATTCATTGACTGTTAAATGCAAGGGTCAGTGGTTCAGCTCAGAGTGGGGACTGGTTAATATCTCACCTGTGTCAGTAGTGGTTAGAGCACTGTGTTAACAAATTGGAGATGTGGGAGGACCTAGAAACTTGGTCTCCTACTTCC
This sequence comes from Crocodylus siamensis, assembly GCF_052110815.1. NCBI lineage: Eukaryota > Metazoa > Chordata > Crocodylia > Crocodylidae > Crocodylus > Crocodylus siamensis. The sequence continues at coordinate 86,291,289 of NC_143395.1, read as the reverse complement.
TAGGCAACAGCCCTAACCACTCAGCTGTTGGAGCTAAAATATAGGAGTGTCCTCCTTCACTTCTATCCTGAACTTCTGCTCAGGTATGTGTGCACACATGTGGCTAGTGCAAGGCCTACTTCATATGTTCAGTCTATGTATGCATGCTTATATGTCTGCAGCACAGAAGGAGGTCCCAAAACAATCATGTATGTAGCTAGAAAACTTCCATTTAGGTGCACAAGAGGAAAAAGAATTCTGGTTTGAATTTCTAAACTTTAGCGTCAGGTATCTAATGTGTCTATAGTATGACTAAGCAGTCCAAGGCTCTGTTTCCAAAACTATGTTTAACTGCTCTATGTTGTGCAATTCAGGGTCATATTAATACCGTTGACTCTCAAGGCCCATTTATTCCACCTAAATGAACTCTAAGCAAGTGTTTGAAAATGAAGAAATTGTTGTCATCATATGGTTTTTCTTATAAGAAAGTAAAATACCATAATCATAATAGAGTCCTGGCAGAGTTCCTAGGAAAAAGGAGAGAAGGCACATGAGAAAGGCAGGAAAAAGCAGAACATGGAGGAGAATAAAGGAGCTATTTGAAAACTAGTAATTTCTGTATTATTAGAAAACCTGATCTGTATAGAAGATGCATGCTACCTTTTCTCCTGGAGATAGTTTGACTTAAATGAGTTGATAAGACAGGGAAGATATATGCATGTATGAAGAGAAAGGAAGTGAACAAGACTAAAATAACTAATTTAGTTGCTGTGGTGATAGATGAGAAGCATATAAATATTTACTTTAGATGGGACAGAAACCTTCTACCTAACTTCAGACTAACACAGCTAACTACATCTCTTTAGATGTGACAGGAGAAGATTGAAGCTGACACTTAGAAGACTAACAGTTGAGGGTAATGAAGACAACTTAGCACTCTCAGTCAATGTGATTCCATGTAACAGAGCACTAACTTTACCACCTGAACATCAAGGTTATATCTATAGTTCAGTGCAAATGTGTCTTTACAGGGGGATTCCAGTACACACTGGGTTCATCTACATGTGCAAATAATTTGGGAGCAGTTTACTCTCAAGTCAGCTGGGATATGCTGCTGCTGCAGTGTAAGCATACTCCAAGTATGAATTTTGAAGAGAAGTGATATTGTCACTCCTGCCTTGTATATTATTTTATGGATTGTGCAATTTAGGGAAATTCGCAGTTTAAAAGTGCCAGGAATAAAGCCTAAGCTTATATAGACATTTCAAAGTTGGATCCTTTTGAGTTTATATCTTTAGCCCCACCTTCAAGGAAAGTGGCCTTTTCAGTGAAATGAAACTTGGCTTGATCAGCAATATTTAGAAAGTGGAAGGAGAAAGTGTTGACATCTGCTAATATGTTCCAAGTCTGGGGCCTGAGATAGCATCACATCACATGAGGGGGTAATTCTTTCTTGTCGCTGACAGACATCACACGTTTTGTGGTAAAAGTCTAATGTCTGGCATGGAGTCTTTTGTATCAAAGGGCACTTTGTCGGAGTTCAGTGTTAAAACTAGGTATTAGAGTGCATTCTCAGCTACAGATTCTGATCTTGGCTACACAGGTGTAAGTATCCAGTAATTCTATTGCAGTGATCTTTCTAAATACACACCAGTGAACTGATCTGGCCTATTTCTGCTTTACTCCCATGGCACCTTTGAGTACTTTGTGTTCTTCACACTCACTAAAACGACTTCTCAAAGTCAAACCACTTGGTTAGTAAATTAAAACCTTCAGCATTTGCTAGCAGTTTACTCTTTGTGTGTTTAAAGTAAGGGTGAATACTTGCAGGCATGGCTAAAATAAAGTAAGCAAGTGTTGTAGCCTATTAGAGTTTCTACCAGAACTCATGTTTAAAGGAATAATAAATACATAGTAATAGAATGTCAGGAAAACGGATGAAGAGGTAAAGTTTGTATTAAAAAAGAATCCTAGTTCTTCTCACTCTCCAACTGATTGTGGTTTCAGTTCTGCTGTAACAATGTTTTTGTTGTGCTTTCTCATTGTCCTGGCTACATCTTAGTTTTTGGTTCACTTAAAGGTTGATTTTCAGTGGAGAATTAGGGTATGTGTGGTGGTTTTGATAAAATATTTTTTTGTCGTTGATTTGTTTCATTTTTGTAAAAAGGTATCTTCTCAATTTCTGAACAATTTAGAATTTCCATTGAAAAAATCAAGTGCCTGAGCACTGAGATTTTGTTATGGGTCTGCTTGCATGGTGGCTCATAGGAATTTTGGTCTTGAGGATGGAGTCACAACTCTAAGCTATGTATGACAATATCTAAGTTTTAGATGCCCTGTCACTGGTGGAATTCACAATCCCAAATAGGGGGTAGACTCTCCTAAACAGTGCATGGAGAGGCAGGCACCTAATAATGGTGAACAGTATGCTGAGCTGTATGCTGTCTCAGCTAGCTAACAGGAAATGTTGAGACCTACATGATATTTTCTGTAACCTAGTTGCGTTCCCCCCCTCATCTCCATCCCTCTTATGTTAGTCCCTCACTCGGGTGATCTGTATTTCCCTACTGGCTTTGTCATCTTTTTGGATTCACAATTCTAAACATCTACTAATAATATTCTGGAGCCGAATTTTCTCAATCTCTCTTATTAAATCTGTTTCACCATGCATAGAATATTAAATATTGACCCAGAAAAAGTGTGAGAATGGCTCACACTCTGGCAGTTAGTTCACTCACTTGGGAGATGTGGGTTCAAGTCTCCTCAAGAAGAGAATTTGGTACTAGGTTTCTCACAACTCATGTGAATGGTCTCATCACTGGGACTACTTAAAAGAGATTACTATCATGTGCTGGCCTTCCTCTGGCATTGTTTGAAGGGTTAGTGTGGGCTGAGCACATTTACTGGATTAGGATTTGCAGTCAGAATACATGGCAAAAGACTTAGTTTATGAATCCTGCTGGGGCTTAGGCACTGAAGTAGGTGCTGTACTGTTTGGAACCCACAAGATGTGGTAGTTCTGGGCCTCCATTTCTTAGTGCAAATGTAGGGACCTACAAGACTTATTAGTTGAAAATAAAGTGCTTAAGGAATTTAAATGCCACCAGAGTTTCTGAGAATCTGAATTAGGTATGTAATTAGGATTTAGGCATATTATCTGCCTCAAGGCTAAGATGTGTGGTTCAGTGAGATGGATGCTACTGTAGAAGGATAGGGAGCCAGGGTTTTATCTTTGATCCTTATTCCTAATTGGGAAGAAACTTCTGCACTGCGCTCTATCCACTTTATCTAATGACTAGTGAATGTTAGGGGCAGTGGCTCAGTTGCAAAAGGAGTGTTGGAGAGGGCCTTGGATTATTCACATCATGTGGTGTTATAGATAGTGCCTTATGCTATCTATCAAGACATGCAGATTCAAGCTCCCTCTGAATGGGGTGGAACTAGAAACCAGGGCTTCATCTGGTGAGCAAATGACCAATGTACTCAGCTATTAGAAGCAAAATTTAAGAGCCCCTTTCCCCCTATGCTTTTTCTTGGACTCACTCTCCGGGATGTGTGTATGCAGCTGCACATATACTCTGCTCACATGTAACTCTACTGCACATGCTTAGCATATGCACACACATGTGAATATTCATAATGGCATAAAGGCAGAGACAGGAGTAGCCAGATACGCTCCTAGGAAACTGGCATTCAGTGTACAAAAGGAAGTAAAATTTCACCTGAACAGCATCACCTTCATTTTACAGGTAAAAGAAAGAAAAGCCAAGCAAAATAATTTATTAATACAAGTTTGGTGTGTTACAAACTTTGCCTTTTTAGTGGATTTCTCATGTAGTGAGGGGATTATTTAATAGCAATAAGGAATGTTTCTTCTCTGAACTCTGATACATCTTCTATTACATAAGTAATAATATGAGTTAAATGTATTCTGCCATTAGTAAAGCCTCCTTAAGTTTCTGACATTCTCCACAAACATTTACTATTACCACTGCCCTTAAATGGTACAATTCCTCTTCCTCTCCCTTATTCCACCCCCTCCCATCACCTCACTTCCAGAACTGGAAAGAAGCATGAGAACGTGGTTTCTGCTTTTCCTAAAGGCCACGTCTGTAAGGCTGTTCGTGTGAGTAAGGCAAGTAAGATTTGACCTCAATTTAGCAAAGGAAATGAAAGTGCAACATTTTAAAAAATGATATCACCAGATTTCTGTTAAGAAGCTTATACTATTTTTAGAAAAATCAAATGTATCTGTTTGTACACAGTGGCCTGCTACAGACCTGGGCTTCTATGTAAAGAATGACAGAAGACTTGCTCAAACCTTTTAGCAGCCATATTGCAGCAGTATGGGAAAGCTAAGTCAGACAGTGTGCGGGCAGACAAAAAAAATGAAGACAAGGTACAGAAACCACTAGAAATGGAGATAAGTTAAACATGCTGGCAAATTTTCATGGTATATTGTTCCTACTGTAGTTATCCAGTTGTGAAGTTAGTTAAGAGAATGGATGTAATGGTTCATCTAATTGCTAGCAGCTGTCTATTATGTTAACTTGGCCAAATGTTTTTAATTCCAGCCTATGATGATGAAGGAAATGGACCTTTTAGGGCAACTTTGGTCTGTACTGCATATGAACTTGCTGTATGCCTCTTTGCAAAGTCACAGCGTGCAATGCAGAGCTGAGAAAACTCATCTGAATTGGCTGCAGGCTTTAATGATGCAATCTCTTCCTAGTCTTACTAGAATGTGTTTGGAAAGCATGGACCTGCTTAGGAGATCAAATTCCATATTTGTCAGCATCACAAAATCATTTCATATGAGGCTGGTGACTGCCAGTGGTGAAAGTGGTTTAAGCAAAAGTTGGATCAGCTCAATTATAATGGAATTCCAGGCTCAAGTGGGAGAAAGAAGCTTGGAGGGGAGGGTGAGGGAATGGTCCCTTGGGAACACTGTAAATAGTTGACATGGAAAATATTGCAATATTGTGCATTTTAGAAGTGGTTTCCTGTAAATGTAAAATCTGTTATGAATTATAAAATAATAGAGAGTTTTCGGGAAACCTACTTTTTTGTACTACATTCAAATTACCCAGACCTTGATTGCAATGTAATTCTTGTCCACTGCTGTGATTTGCTTTGCCAAACAGGTGTAGCCATTTAGAGAGCTTTCTTGACATTTTAAATTTATATAAAATTACATTTTATATACATTTTATATATACACATTTAATATTCTTTGCAATTTTTCAGTCTTCTTGATCTGAAGGAAAGAAAAAAGTAGAAACTATTCTACAACCTAAAAACTCTAAAATGTGAAGGAACAATTTTCTAAAACGTTAATCAGAGTCAGACTGCTTCACCTCCACATCTAATAAAAAGAGTTTTATACCTTAATAGTGAAAGCTCTTAATAACCTGCCTAAAAGGTTTAGTTACCTATTGTGATATCTCTCTCTCTATCAGCATTATCACTGGGACAGTTCTAGGAGATACAGACAAACAAGCATTAAACCCATCTGCTTCAGAGAGTCTTACCTCTTCCACTGTGCTCCCAAAATCTAGCCTAATCACCAAAGGTGTAGAGATGATAAAGTGTGACAAATCTTTCCTATTCCTATCCCTTTTGTCTACATATAGCAAAACAAATTCCTCAAGATATGTAAATCTGTCCCTATTTTTCACCAGTTATTTGCTTGAATATTATATCTACATCCTATGCCCCCCAAATAATTATATATATAATTATATATTATAAATACATAGTATATTATACTGTCTAACATACAATATAGAATATAAATATATGGCATAACACACACATTTAAAAATTATTAATGCTGCAGTTTATAAGACCTCCAGGTTAGGGATTTCTCTTCTGTATTTTAGTCAGTGGCTAAGTGAGGCCTTATTCCCAGTTGTGTGCTTTGGGTTCTTCCCTAGCATAAATGTTTATTTCAGCTATTAATAAAAAATGTAATCGTTTTCCTTATTGAGCCTTACTGAAGTTCCTTTAGTTTCTTCACAGCTGAGGACTTTCATGAATAAATTATTTTGGCTGGAACAAGAGCTGCATGTCTGTTAATTCCTGCTGGCTCTATAGAGGTTCCTGGAACTGGAGTTTTAACAGTTCAGTCTCTGGAGAAGTGGCAGTCTCTCTCCTGATATAGATTAAGAGAGTGAATTATAACTTTCTCAAAGTGGTAATCACAACATTTAAAATGAATAAACTGGGTTACATTACTCTTACAACCATTTAAGGCTTCCCACTGATGTTACTGGATGTTGTAATGTAACTCAATTGACATTGTAAGTGGGATGAGTTTGCCTAAGTGTTGTGTACCTAGCATGCTTTCTGTGGATGTGAACAAGCATTCATGGCACCCAACTCAAATTTTGGTGGCTTAGTGTAAGCTGCCTAAGGCTGAGCTGGGTCCCATGACTAGGGGCAGACATTCAAAAAGCCTAAACCTGCATTGATTCAGTCTTTGCGGGTTGGTTCAACCTGCAGAGAGTTAACTGGTTTGCAAGTGGATAGACATTCGGCACATGCCTGCTGTGGCTCAAGCCAGAAGCCTGGGGGTACTAGAGCTGCCCTTCCTTCCACAGGGAAGCTGAGCTGAGGAGTGGGGGCATGGCCAGGCCCCGGCAGGCCTTCCCCATTGTCTTCCTGACAGCCCGGAGCAATCTGGGCACACAGAGCTGCCTGGGGGGCCAGGATGGGGGCCCTGTTTGATGCTTGAGGAGGCTTTTCTCCCTCTTCCTCTCCTCCTGCCATTGTGGGGTGTGGAGGTAGGCTCTGTGAGGCTGCCTGGCCCCAGAGGGAGACTCTTCCCCCTGCTTTTCCCCCATTGTTTCAGGGTGGGGAGAGGGTACCTCTATGGGATGCTTCGCAGCCCCAAAGGGGGACTCTTCCCTGCACTCCTCCCCCCAGGGGCAGGGGGAGGCTCTGTTCCAGGCTGGGGGAACTCTTCCCCCTCTGCCTTGCCCCTCCCCAGCAGGGCAGCGGGAGCGGGGAGCTCAGCCGGGCAGGGTATATGTGTATGGGGTGTGAGGAAGGGTGGGGAGTGTAGGGACCTCCACACACTCCCCCCATGGCATGCAGCCTCCACTGCCTGGCACCACCAGCAGCAACCCCTATACTCCTAGCAGAGTGTGGGGCCCCAGCACAGTGGGGACTGGGGGAAGCAGCTGGCTTCAGCGCGGGGCTTTCCCTGCTGCAAGGGCTGGAGCTGCAGGCTCAGGGAGCAGAGCCATGGGAATAAGGCAGGTTACACTCCCTACTTGTTGCAGCACTGGCTGGAGCCATGCCTAAACCAGGCATGAGTGCCCTGACCTCCCCACCTGCTGCTGTTGCCAGGCTTTACAGCAGGGGAGGAGTGTGTGGAGGTCCCTACACCCCCACTCTCCTACACATCCACACCCTGCCCAGATGAGCTCCCTGCTCCCTCTGCCCCTGGTGGGGAGCAGGAGGAGGGGGAAGAGTCCCCCCAGAATGGAAGAGAGCCTTCCCTTGCCCCCCACCCCTGCTGTGGGGCCAGGCAGCATTGCATGGAGCTCCCTCCTCCCAGCCCTGCAGTGGCAGGATGGGAAGGAGAGGAGGAGGAAAAGTCCCCATCCAGGGCCTCACAGAGTCCCCCTCCCCACCCTGGGAGAAGGAGGAGGGGGAAGTGTTCCCCCCAGCATGAAACAGAGTCCCCCTTCCAACCCTGAGGAACAACCTACCCAGCATGGCCCCATTAAAGTGAAGGGGGCAGGGAGAAGGGTTAATTCCTCCCTGCAGCCCACTCCCCTCTGCTCCCTGGAAGACAGGCTGAATCTGGCTGTAGTGGGGGAAGGAGGCTGGTGTCTCTACTAGGGCCAGTCTCTGCTCTGGCTAGAGAGCAGAGGGGCAAGGTCAGCCCTGTGACTGGGGCAGAGAGCCCTGCCCAGCACAGAGAGCATGCCAGGATGCTGGGGGTGTCTGGTTTATCTTAAACCAGGAAGGGTTCTGGGACAGACATTGCATAAACCAGATTGAGCCAAATCAGTTAAGTCAGACACTACATTCAACCACATTTATCTCAAAGCAGTTTGGACCATTTTGAAACTGGTTTATGTGCACTGACTGTCTGTTCTGTTACAGGCTTAAACCAGTTTTTGATCATTTAAACTGGTTTATAAGTAATGTCTGTCCCTAGCCCGTGTGTGCAATCATTTGCCACTTGCTGGGCGGGGGGGAGTGTGGGTGGCCACAGGGGAGGGAATGGTGGGTCTGAGGGTGCTGCTGGGTCTATGAGGGTGGCTGCCAGGTCCTTGGTGAGTCCAAGGGTGGCTGGTGTGTCCGAGGTTTGGCAGATCCATGGGGGGTTGCCCATTCCATGAGGAGTAGTTGGGGTGGGGGGGATAATCCAGTAAGGTCTGAGGGAGGACTGTGGCAAATGGCTGGACTTTCTTGGCTCTGGGGCTGTGCTGTGCAGGCATTCAACTAGGTTGGGTTAGCCCTTGCCAGCAAGCCAACCTAAAGTTAATTCACTCTTGTGTATACACTTTATCAGAGATGCTCCAGTATGAACACAGAAGATTTATTTGATCGATCTTGTTAACAACATATTATGATTGAACTGAGGTCACAACATATGCAAACATGGATACAATTCTTTCTTTCATTTAATGGAATTTAAATATATGACAAGATCTTAATTAAATTCTTCCTTGTCAGCAGTTTATGTAGTCTGCTTCTGGTATATTACAGATCCATAGCTGCTGCTGTTCTAGCAGGCCTCTCCCATATGAATAAGAGTCCTTAATTCAACTGCATTTTCTAGACATATGGGCCTTTTTATGTGAAATATATGAAGTATACTATTAAAGAAGAGCTGTGCAAGGGACATTGTTGTGTCAAAATGTTTGGAGGTTTGTTTGGGGTGATTTTACACTTTTGAAATTTAGCTTTGGACTAAAGCTTTGTTGGATAATCAATATTATTTATTTTAAACTGATTGTTTTTTATTGTGATCCAAACTATCTATGATCAGTTTTCACTCCTTTCCCCGGGGGCCTCTCAACATAAAGCACAGCAGGTGTATTTGAAGGTGTGTCCTTCTTGCAGGATTGAAACGTGAACATCAAAACTTCGTCAGGAAATCACAGTAAGACGTTAAAGGTGGATTTTGTTTCTACAAATGTTAAATATAAAACTTCAGTGGGAGCATGATTAGGCCTTAAATGAAGAAATAACTTGCTGTCTCTGAATGGGGATGGGAGATGAGTTTTTGAGAAAAAGCTCTTATTATTATTAGTATTTGTTATTTTTCTATGCAATTGTTTGCATTATAGGAGCACCCAGGTTAGGGACTAGTTGTTCTTAGAGCTGAACAAACGTAAGAAAATGCATTCTGTACTCCAAACAGCTGACAAGATCCAAATGGAACAAGAGTAGAACAGAAGAAAAAATAAATTATAAAAATATTTTTATATACACTACCTATGTTCACAGTTTGTGGATAAAGGATGCATGTTTGTTTTGTTAAGGAGACAAATAAGCAGAACAGAAATGACATGGCCAGAAAGTAAGAAAATTACTTGTCTGTAGGTGTACAGTTTTGCCCATGTGAATTCCAGCTGGATCACTTTTTTATATTGTTCTTGAACAACTTGAATCATTCCACAAAGAGAAAGAGAGAGTAGGCATGTGCGTGTCCATATGGGGTTGAAAGTGTATAGGGTTTTTTTTGTCTGTTTTCTTTGTATCTCACTGTGGTAACATTCTTCCTCTCTTGTGTCAGCACTTTTGGTTTTCACTGTTTGTGAAAGTTCCTCATTTTACAGTTGAATATAGTCTTATTTTCCTTGTAAAACAATCCTTAAGATGAAGCTAGGGTTTTTTTCAACCATGGAGCAATCTGTTTTAGATTCTAAGAATGTGGATTTTTATTATCTGTTTAAAGAACACTCAGTGGTTGCTTACTTTTTGCCTGATGCATCAATAACTCTAGTAAAAATGAGCTAATAGAGATTTGGCTGGGGACAAAGGAACAAACAAACAAGCCAAAACATCTAATAGAGATATTTTGCATCAAAAAATGTGATCTTTTAAAGGAAAGTTCCTTTATATTCATAATATTTAATGAATTCCTGCATAAAAAAATAAATCACAGCCAATAATCTTCACAAAGAGCCATATTCATCAAATGAATTAATGACAAAACATAACAAGGCCCCGGATCCGGCCCAAATTTTAAGATGCATACTTAATATTATACATCTGAATAGGCCCACAGGATTCAAGGATACTAACAAAATACTTGTGAATGGCAGCTGGTGTGCTGTAGCTGCTGTTTATGACGTTGATAGTAATGATATTACTGTTTCCTTGTGCTTTCCCCAACTGGTTAGTATATGTATTTCTTGTTTTGTCCTATACCAACTTTTTAAATTTGTTGGAATAGGAATTACCTTTCAATTACGTAAGTGTCTGGCACAGTGAGACCTTGATATCTGACTAGAGCCTCTAGAATTTCCAATATTATGTTTAATAATAAGAATATTCAAGGATGTTCATCCTCAGCATAAGGATTAATTGTACCTTTTATCTGAGAGCATGTGTGTCTTTGAAAACATTTGTGATTGGAATACTTCCAATGCTTAGGTTTCTTTTTGTTCAGTTAGAAAGATTTCCACCATTTCTTTACTTATATTGATTTCTGTAAGCAAGTGTTGGAACTGAAGCAAAACTCTGTTTTTGGCCTAATGGGTGGGCACATGGGCAACTGCTAAGGGCACCATGGTCAGAGTGCACCACCCTGCCCCATCCTGCCCCACCCTGGGCAATCCCCAACCCCCTGCCTCCAGCTGCTGCTCAGGAGGAGCTTGGCTTGGGGAGTCTGGGAAGGCTGGTAGCCCTCACCCCAGTCAGGTCCCTGCAGCACCACCTCGGGCAGTCATGGCAGTGCTGCTCATTGATGCCCTGCCTGCAGGAGGCCCTGGCCTAGAGGGAGGGAATGGGCCATGCACCACACTTCAGGACAGTCACTGTACTGGTTAGTGCAGCTCCTACTCCACACACCTGCCTGCTCAGGCTGAGAAGTGGGGCCCTGGGTACAGCTGACAAGTATGCCCTGCCCTGCCCACTCCACCCTGCTCAGTTCCGGCTCCTGCTTGCTGTGGGGTGATGACCACACGACTGCTGCCAGTGCTGGGCTTGGCAGGCATGGCAGGTGAGGTTTGGGGTTGGGGCCAGGGTGGGGGCTGGTGCACCATCTGCCTTGGGCTGCCAGTGCCACTGCTGCCAGGAGCTGTAGCAGTAGGGGGGCACCAGTGATGTCTGCATGGAGCCCTGAGCCCCCCTGCATTATTTTCTGTTCAGCTGCATCTTTCTGTAGCTCAGGCTCCAAGCAGCACAATCATATCTTTAGGTCACCAGGACAGGAAGCAGGAAGGAGAGTGCTGTGGTCCCTCTGCCCAACAGGGCTGTGAGAAATGGTGGGGGAAGAAAAAAGGACATGATGACCCAGGCTGGGCTGGAGTGACCCCTGGGGTGAGGGAGGGTTGGGTGGGAATGCCAAAATATAAGTTTGCCCAGGGTGTCATTTACCCTAAGGCTGGCTCTTTCTGTTCTTATTTCTACAGTTTTCATCTATTCAAGTGGCCCTAGTGAAAGCTACATATAAGATAGAACTTATTCCCTTCTGTCATGAAACTTAGTCCCTTTAGGGCCTGTACACAAGTTACTGTTATTGCATGTTAAGTTTGCAGAAAATGCTCTAAAGCTGTAACTGAACAGATGTTCATTGTTCATAGAGTGCTTGGATGTGGTATCAGACTAAAGTGCTTTAAGTTACAGCACTTCATTGAATGTCTGTTCTATATCCCATTGTGCATCAAAGTAGAACACATTTTGCTGCCAACAGCATCAGCAGCGGACAGCGGGGATCGCAGACTGCCCACTGACGCCACTGGTAGCGTCGGCAGCAGGGTGGTGAGTGGTGGTGACTTTTGTAGGGGTGCACTGCCATGCTCAGGGATGTATGTGCACCCCCTATGGGTCACCCTTGTATACATGGATACAACTTTATGACTAGTAGGGCTGTGCAAAGCTTCGGTCACCGATTTGATACAGAGGAGATTCAACCCGATTCAGCAGCTGAATCTGAACTGAATTGGGAGACCCATTAAAAGGCTCAAATCAAATCCAAAGCCTCTGAATTAATTTGGAAAGATATGGAGAGATTCAGAGAGATTTGTATTGGCCAGAGAGAAGCAGGCACAGCTGGGCAGCTGCAGGTTCTCCCACAGCTCCTCCGGCTGTGCCTGCCTCTCCCTGAGCAGGGGGAGCCACAGGAGAAGCTCCCATGGCTGCCCTGCCTGGCCCCATCCCTTGCCCAACCCAGCCTAGTCCTAGCACTTAAAAAAAAACCCCCTGCACTCATGGGCTGCAGCAGCAGTGATCAGGGCCTCTGGGGACTCATGGCAGAGCCTCCCTGTGCAGCACAGGGCAGTGGGGGGCAGCGGGGATTGTCCCCCAGCTTTGCACCTGCACAGCAGCTGCCCCATGGTGCAGGTGCAGTGTGGCTTGGAAGGGTGCCATGAGCTGTCTTGGAGCTGGGGAGCTGTCACCCAGCACCACTCAGCCCCAGTGGCCCCAGCTCCCAGGCAGTGTGCAGCACCATGCTGAGCCACACTGCACCTGCGTGTTTGATAGCTTCCACACAGGTGCCAAATGGAGGGGAGGGGGCAATCTCTGCTGCCCCTCACTGCCCTGCATTGCACAGGGGTCTCTGCCATGAGCCCTCAGAGCCACTGATCCCCACTGCCAGATCTGGTGAGTGCGGGGCTTTTTTTTTTAATTGCTGGGATGCTGGAGCTGGGTAGGGCAGTCATTGGGGGTGGGGTTGGGTGGGGTGGGGGAATTAGGGAGCAGGGGCTGTGTGCAGGGCTCTGCCATGTGGTCACAGCTGCTGCTACTGCCAGTGAGTGCAGGTTTTTTTTGTTTTTGTTTTTATTCCTGGACTGCTGGGGCCAGGTGGGGGGCTATCAGGGGCGGGGTGATCCGGGTGCCTGCCTCTCTCTGACAGATCTGAATCTTCAAATCAGTGCCAAATCAGCACTGAATCCCCAATTCTGATTCAGCTGAATTGAATGGGGACAGTGATTCAAATCACCAGATTGAATCACTGTCTTCTGAATTGGCTGAATCTGAATCAAATACTTCCCTATTCACACAGGCTTAATGACTAGCTATTATCACCTGAAATATGGTTTAGCCATATATGTGAAGAGCACCATCAAGGATTTTTATATATTTTCCCCCAGCTGAAGAAAAAGCTACTTACACCACTGCCATCAAAATAAGGGAGTTGCACATTACCAACATTTGCCAAACTCCTAATTCAGAATGGCCAAAGGCAGCACCCCAAGTGCACCAATCCCAACCCTGTACTATACCAGAAACCACATAATGTGGGGTTATGAAGCAACTGAAGTCAACAGTGAAGATCTTCCAAACTGGACATTCCCAGAAGATCTGCAACTGGTCTTCAATTCTATACAGCAAGCAATCTTCCACTCAGTTGGCTGGCAACATGACTATAACCCAGATCTTACCATTGTGCCCAATGATCTAAGCGGAAGCATGCTCCATGCATCCTGCAATGTACTCCTTGACTCTCCCAACAGCTAAAATAGGCTCATCATTGCTTACATCAGCATCAGGATCCCTGTGATTTTGTTTAAATGGATCCCATGGTGGAACCTAGCCAAAGCTGACTGAGTCTGCTATAGGGAAGCTGTTGAAAAAGCGGTGATCTAAATCCCTGCAATGTTGGAATATTATCACTGGTTCATTGGTCTGATTACCACTGCCAAGAAGAGTATCTCTCAGGGATTTTGGGAGGAATATACTCCCTGATGGACTAGAGAGACTTGGACTTACTCCAGCAGTACAACCAGTCAGGCAACCCACAGGTTGCAATGGACCTGCTAGAATCTCTAGATCGGGGTGGGCAAAATCTAGCCCATGAACTGGATTGGGCCTGTGGCAGACTCCATTCTCTACCAGCCCCTGCCCATGTCACTACATCTGGTTTCCATGGAGACCCCAGTAACGGTGGTACTGTGACAGCACGAGGCCAGGGTTTCCATGGAGACCAGCCCCAGCAGCGCTGGCAGGGCACATGGATGGATGGGGAGCTCTTCACAGCTGGGATTGTGTGGCAGTGACAGTGTGGTCTGGAGCTGAGGCTGAGCTGCGATCTGCTACCCCCATGCCATAGGCAGGGGTGTGCAGGTAGTGGATTGCAGCTCCGCCCTGGCTTGGAACCACTTTTTCATCACTGAAAGATCCCAGCCCTGACCACAGAGCAGTTCCCCATCTAGCTGTATGTCCTGCCAGTGCTGCTGGGGCCCCCATGGAAACCATGGCCTCGCTGCTGTCACTATGCTGCTGCTGCTGGAGTCTCCATGAAAACTGGCTGCAGCAATGTGGGCAGGGGCTCCTGGGAAATGGAGTCCAGCTGTTGGATGGATCCACCATTTTGTTCACCCCTGCTCTAGATTTAGCTAGATGCCAAAGGTGGATTGAGTGTGTTGAGGGTCTGGACTTCACACACTCTAGGCGATGTGCTTGGGGCTATTAACAATGCCTTGGAGCTGCTAATCCAGTGGAATATTGGACCCCAAAACTGCATTCCAACTCCATAGCTTCTAAATTGGTAGATAATTGAAAAGGACCTCTAACAAAAACACCAAACGAGGTCAATCGTCAATTTCGCTGGATAATGACATCAATCCCTATGCAAGTACCTACTGCAATTAGCATAGATGAAGTGAAGGAGTAGTTAACTACAACAAAGGAACAGAAGGAAGCCAGTGGAGATGGTACCCTTCCAGAATTTCTCCATCATCTAGGCCCCAAGGGACTCCAATGGTTGGCAAAACTGTACGCCAAAACCATGGAATCTGGATGCATACCAGAAGCATGGTGGGAGGTGATGGTCACTTCAGTACTCAAACTGGGTAAGCCGATCAATGACCCAGGAAACTATAGGCCAATATCACTCCTATACCTAACCTACACACTCTTGGAATGTATCATCTTCAGGAGAATCAGTCCTTTTATCACTCCCCGATGAACAAGTGGAATTTCAGCCTAAGCAAAGTTGCTGCAACCAAGTTTTGGCCCTTGCAATGCATATTGAGGCTGGTTTTTTAAAAAATCCAAGACTGGTGCAGCCTTTGTAGACCTGTCATCAGTTTATGAAATGGTCTGTATTAAAGGTCTGATGCTGAAGCTTGCAAAGATTGTACCTTGCCACTAAACACTAGAATCATAGAATCATAGAAGTAGGGTCAGAAGGGACCTTGTAGATCTTCAAGTCCGATCCCCCACCCAGGCGGGAGAAAAACTGGACTCAAATGAGTCCGGCCAGGTAGGCATCAAGCCTCTTCTTAAAGACCCCCAGGGTAGGAGCCAGCACCACTTCCCTTGGAAGTTGGTTCCAACTCCTAGCCACCCTCACTGTGAAGTAGTTCTTGCGGATGTCTAATCTAAACCTACTCTCCAATAACTTGTGTCCATTATTCCTTGTTATGGCAGGGGGCGCTAGGGGAAACAGTGTCTCTCCCAAACCCTTCTGGTCCCCCCTGGTGAGTTTATAGACTACGCCTAGTACGACCAATGCTGAGTAATAGGTGGCTACTTGTCCATCTGGGTGACAGTCAGCTCACCCCAGTTCTTCAGCAATGGACTATCACAGGGTTCAGTACTTGCACCAATGCTCTTTAATGTCAACACAAGCAACATGCTGTCAATAAAGTCATGCAAATTTGTATATGCAGATGACCTTGCTTTGGCAACACAACCAGCCACTTTCAATGACATTGAGTCCAGCTTGAATGAGTACCTGAATATCATGGAGGAATATTTTTGGAAATGGAGACTCAAGTCAAATCTTCACAAAACAGTCACTACATTCAATCCTGATAACAGGAATGCTAAGTGTACCCTGAAGGTAACTTTCTGTGGCAACAGTATGCAATACAACCCCATTCTGTCTGATTTCAGAGTGGGTTTGGATCTCACATTAACCATCCACAACCACCTGAAGAAGGTAACTGCCAAGACCAAGATAAGGAACAATTTGTTTCAGAAATTGGCAAGCACAAGATGGGGAGCATCACCATCAGTATTATGGACATCAGTGCTAGCCCTTGCATACTCTGTAGCTGAGTACTGTGCACTGGTATGGACCAGAAGCAGTCACATTTGACTTGTTGAAACTCAGCTGAACTCTGAAATGCAAGTCAGCCCCAACACCTTGGCTACCCTTGCTGTGTGTCACACATTGCTCCTCCACCCATTCGTTGCAAGGCAGCAACTTTAGGGGAAGTCCAGTGAATTAAGGAAAACATGTCTCCCCATCTGCCAGGACCTCAATGGTTCTCCTCACTATTACCTAAGTTGTGCAAGTCCTTCTGGATCCATGCATTTAAACTTCAACAATGTGACCTAAACCCTGATGAAGTTTGGAAAACCAAATCGAGTTCATAGGAAGTCCCCAAAAAACATGGGGATAGATCCAATTCAGCAGGTCCTTGGCTTTGATCTCCCACAATGGTCATGAGCAACTCTAAACTGCATCCACAGAAATCATGGGAGATGAGGACACTTGATGCACAAATGGAAAATTAAAAACTCTATAGTGTGCTACTGTGGTCACCCAGAACAGACCATGGTACATATACCAACTCAATGCCTGATGCACAAATATAAGGTGGTATCACAGTGATATGCTCTGCTGGTCCTGATGCAACTGTCTGGCCCAACCACCTAAACGTAAAATTATAGTTGCTGTTCTGTATCTATCTCATCCATATGAAAGAAGAAGCCCCCAGTGTAGCTTTAGAGAGATGTCTGTGCCCAGCCTGCCCCTGCCAGCACTCAGCAGATGGGCTCCCCCACTTGGGTCCTGGCCTCTGGGCATGACCAGCCCAGCTCAGCCCTGCCCTGCCCTGCCCAGCCCAGCCCAGCCCAGAGGTATTTTCTAGCCCTGTTTCATTGTGATTTTCTGATTCCTGTCACTGACAGAGTAGCATGGTGGAGGTGTGGTAGGGACTGCTCCCTAGCACCGGGCAGCCAAATAGGGATGTCTTGCCCATTTGGCTGTCCTTGGTAGCTTGTGGAGCCTGCATGGCACACTGAGATGTGTATAAGAGCACCCCCAAGCTGCTAGCCTTGGCTAGTGCAGGCAAGCTCCAAGTGCCCCCCTCCCACAAACGCATGTGCGTTCTGTTTAGTCCCGACCTAATCTAAAACGTGATACTTAGATCACTTCTGCCTTGGCCTTTCTGAATATCTGTACTTAGCCTTAATTATTGATGATAATTGTCCTCATCTAAGTTACAAAAAATGACTTAAAATGAAGAATCCTATTTTGCCATGACTTAAAGATCTTATTTAATTTTCTTTGTGTATTTTGCAGTTGACCTGAGCCTAAGCCTTCATCCTCTTTATGGTAGTAAATACATGCACATGGTCAGATTTGCCTTTCACCTTCTGCCTTCTGAAGTGATATAAACACCTGCACAGACGAAGAGACCGGACTGAATTTGACCCAATCTCACAATATTGCTAGCTGAATATAACTGTGTTCACAGCAAGATAATGTCTTGGTAAATTCTAGCAGCGCGCATTTGAACAAGTGAGAGAGTAAGTGAGAGCGTCGTTGTAGTTGTGTTGCTGCTAAAGTGACTGCTTTCAGTTACACGGAATTAACACAAACCATTCTTCTGTTATTTAGCTCAGACTATGTCTGCTTCTTTTCAGACCTGAAGAAGGGCATGCGGTGCCTAAAGCTTGTCCAATGTCTCTCCCAGTATAGGTGGTCCAAAAAAAGATAGCATACACACAAAAAATAGCATCAAAGACAAAGAAGTCAGTTTCCATGTATATAGGGAAAAGAAAAAAAATTCTGGCAAACTGCTTTAGTTATTCCAAAAGGATACTCTTTTAACAGGCTATTGGATATTTCACTGGTGCAGAGATGATCATTAAGCAAGAGCCCAATATTCAGATAAGCTGAGCATCTAAACTTAACTGAAGTGTTGGTTGCTCAACCACTTTGTAAATCTAGGCCACACATTTTAGAAGAGACGTGAAGGGACAGCACAAGACCAAAACTATACTGTTATGAACAACGCTATCTATGAATACCTAAAATATACAGACTACTATGTGTCCTATACATCCTTGGTCAGAATCTACTTTAAATGTCTGCTTTTTGACTGCTCCAGTTTTTAACCTCTTTGCAGCTTGGATATATATGGGATATGTCCTTTCTAATACAAGAAGTGGGAGTAGCATTTCTATATAATAAATAAGAAATATGCCTCAAGTGTCTAGCTTAAACAATGCCCACATCTCAATGCATCTAACTGGGAAGATTCCATAAAGAATATATTTTCACAGTCCAGCAGTTGACACAAAACGGAAACGTTTCAAGCACAGGCGGAAAAATGTAACTTCTTGTATCTGATTGCCCAACAGTTTACTATGGTTACTGTTCCACTTTGGCCATAGACTTGTGACCCCTTTCATTTTATTTAGTACTGCTTTCAATTCCTGTTTTTCTCATTAGCTCAAAATGTTACCAAAGCTGTGTCTAATGTATTTACTACTGACTGACAGTCCACCCTGTGGTGCACTGTCTTGTTTTCAGACAGTGTTGAGCTTTTACTGGTGTGACATGATTTGGCTTGCTTATTCTACTCAAGGGTCATGTCCGGGCAAGAGTGGACATTTGGTTTCTTAGGGACAAGAAGCAGCAGCACACCTTGTGCCACTGCTATTTATCCCCAGGGAATACCTGTGCCATGTGCCCTCTGGATCTCCCGGGGTCAAAAAATTCTCCCATGCTGCAAGGTAGCAGCATAGGAAATGCCTGAATTTGTGTGGGTGCTACATACCACACAGCCACACTTGTCTTGATATGGCCAAGGGGTGCATCCTGAGTTAAATAAAGCTTGCCTGTACCTTTATCTTCAATTCCTTATACATACACAGGCAGACTTTCTGCCATAAAATCATACCACTTGGTATCTTGATGTATAACAAAAATCAAATGAAAACATCTTTTCATAATCTTAGAAGAAGATACAACTGAGGACAAGACAGTTTATGTGTTAAAAAGTAAGTTATTGCTTGCACCTGTTTAAATGCTGTAGAAGTGCTCACTGTGTAGTGTACAGAATGAAGCATGTCCCCTATATTAATGCTTTGCCATTAGTATTCCAAATTCAGACTGTGACTAAACCCAACTAATGTAACTACCCATATTTTGGTGTTATGGTAAAATTCATAACTTGGTATATCTCTTGGGATCCTTGTAACTGGGTCATTAATTTGTGGGTTATGCCAACATTTACCCACTTTCATAAATCCATATGAACTTACCTAAAACTCTTTGTTTTGGCAATCTCTTGAGATAAAGGTCTCTCAAAAGATTTCTAGTTGATTTATTTTTGATGGAATGAGGAGCTACCTTCTCCAGTGGCCTGTTTGGCATTGTCAGTATGAGCCCCAGACAAAATTAAGAAATAGAGGGACAAGACTAATCTCTTTTGATCTTAGGAAGAATTTTGGATCAGGCCATTTTTCATTCTATCTAATTAATTTAATCTATCCCTTCTAACAGACATTTTTATTAATCTACTTGGTTTCTCAGCAAGTATAAGGATGTAAATATTAACAAAGTTACTCTACTTATACATATTAATGATAGTCAAACAGTTATTTTTAACTTGATATGGTAGAGCCAGAATCTTAGTTCCAGTATACATGTATACATAGAGCGCACAGTTACAGTGTATATGTTTGGAATAATTTGGCTAGATTCCAATCTGTGTTTGGTATTGTCAGTATGACCACTGACACTTTTAATTCCCTCTAAAACAGGGATGGGCAATTATTTTAGCTGGAGAGACACTTTAGGAATTTTGGTGAGCTGTTGTGGGGCGGGGGGTTCTGACTTGGCTTGGCGCAGTGTGCGGGGGGGGGTGGCGGAGCGGGCACTAAACTGAGTGAGTGGAGGGGATCTACATAGAGACTATCTGGGGGCCTCTGCGGACAGGGTGCACTCAGCTGTGCAGATGTGATGGGTCTGCGAGTGGTTGGGGGGTAGCATCTGGGAGCGGGATGGGCAGTCGGGGCAGGGCAGTGGCAGTGTGCAGTCAGGGCCTGGGACAGAGCCAAGATCTGCTCTCTGCATGGCAGGGACAGGGGGAGAGTGGATTGCAGCTTTTTCCTGGGCCCCAGCTCTGTGCTGTCACCGCATAGCAATCTGAGTCCTGGCCCTGGCTTCTGCCTGCCCATCCTGCTCCCAGACTCTGCTCCCCACCTGCCTGCAGCCCAATCTCATCCACCCAGCCAAGTGCACCCTTTGCACAGGAGTCCTGGGCTGATCTTCACTGAGACTTTGCCTGCCAGCGCACCTGCTCCATCTGGCACCCTAGGCTTCAGGGCAAATGGGCTGGGGTGTCCAGGCAAGAGGGCTAGGTCTGGTTGCAGTGGAGACATGAGCAGCAGCAGCTGGACAGAACCGCCACTGCAGGGCTTCTGGGAAACAGAGTCTGACTGGTGTACCATCCCCACCCAGCTGTGTGCCCAGGGGTGGTGGGACTGGTTTTATGCTTCACAGCCTAGGCTGCCCCCCATGCCTGGGCTGGGTGGGACTCAGGGACCCTCTATGGGCCGGATAGAATCCTTTGGCAGGCCAGATGCAATAAAAGATTCAATTCTGCCAAACTAACATTGTGAGTTGATTTGCATGTTCTAGATGTTGGTAGCTAAGAGTTACATTCTCTTTCTTTTCTGTTATCCAAGTGGCAGGTTTTTGTTTGTCTACATGACATTTTTGGCACTTACACGCAGCGAGCAATCCTATTCCTGGGCATGTAGCTCTGTGCTACATATGTGTGGAGACTGGGCACGTACAGTAGGCTGCATATTTAGCTAAGGAGTGTATACATGCTCCTTGTGGGCATGTAGTGACCTTAGATGGCCAGAAATGTAGTTGACCAAAATCCAGGACTAGCCGGATGTAGACTAAAGGGGAGGGAGACTCAGGGTGGTGCAGGAAAGGGACCAACTTACGCTTTTTCTTCCCACTAGGAGTTGAATAACTAGAACACTTATCTGGGAAGCTGGAGGACCTGGGTTTTAGGACCCCAATAACCAGACAGTCTTTGAATATAGGTTTTTCTGACTGCCTAGCATAGGACTGTCACCACCACACCACAGGCTAGTCAATACTGAATTTTTCTTCTGGAGCTTCTTTTGAAGCTGGTGCCTTGGGCAGCTTTAAAAGGAAGGGATCTGGGAGACGTGAGGCAGGAAGAAGAGTGCAAACCTGATGTGTAGCTTAGTGAGGTGGCTGCTTACCTGGAAAGGAAGGTGCCTTCTGTTTTAGCCTTGGCCCTTGCTTCCAGGGCTCTTTCCCCCTTCACTGCTTCTCTTCCATTTTTCCAATGACTATATTAGTAGCTCAACTTAAAGAGGAGCATCAGAGAAGGAACTGGATAATAGTTAACCTGTGGTATGATCTTTAGAGTGCTGCACTGGGAAGCTGGAGGGCCAGTTTTGGGCCCTCTTTGACTGAAGGGGAACCTAGGGCATTCCAGAAGAGTGACTTTTGTTCTTGGAGTATACATGGAGTATACATAGACCAACTGTATAGGGTAACTTGGCTATGATTATGATCTGGGTTACACTGTCCACTTTTAAGTCCCCCTAAGAGATTCAGTTCTGCCAAGCTACTATTGTGAATTGAGTTGACTTGCATGTAAGGGCTCAGACAGAAATTACATTTGTTGCATGATCAGCCTCTTGAAAGCACTCTAAAGCTGTGTCCTAACAAAAAAGCATGACTCCAGAGCATGGCAAATTAACCCTCATTGCATGAGGGTTCAAATGAAGATGCTCCAAAACAGAGCACTTTCATTAATTTCTGTTTGCTCTGGTGCAGGGCTGCCGCAGCACAGCCCTGCCTCTGGTGCTATCTCTGGATGGGAGGGGGAGAAGGCAGGGAATGGACGTCCATTCTGAGGTTTTTCCAGCTGCACTGGAGTGTGTGTGTGTGGGGGGGGGGGGCGGGGATTGGAGCCCTGTGGTTGGGAAAACCCCAGAACAGACCTCACTCCCCTGCCTTCTCCCCCTCTCCCACCTAGAGATAGCAGCAGAGCTTAAAGAGGTGGGATGGAGCTAGGAGAAGAGGCTGCAAAGATGCAGCATCTCTCCCTGGATTGGCTCCAAACTTGAGCTTGATCCCCCACCTTCCAAACCCAACAGCTAACATCTGTTAGATTGGATTGGTTTAACTTATGGTGCATTCTGTGAAGTGCCATAAGTCAGACTGGGAAGTTGCACTTCTGTTTGCACCCTAATTGCATAACATATTCTACCCAACTTAACCAGGAATAGATTTTGGTGCATCAAAAATGTCATATATATGACCAAAAGCTGCCACTTAGGTAACTAAAGAAGGAATAAACTATCACCCTAAATTCCCAGAAAATTCGACTTGTATTGGGTGTGCTTCATTCTTTCAAAGTTTCTCCTCTGATTGTGCTGTATTTGTTACACAAATAAGAAAGTATATTTCTCAAAATATAACTTTTACCTTAATTAAAAGTGCTCCTTTAATGTCAATATTTATCATTTACAGATGAAAATGTTGTCTATTGATAAATATGAGGCACTCCTAATAAGGGAATTTGTATCTTGTTTATATATGAGACAAACCTAAGTTTACTAGTTTTAATCTAATACCAATAAAAATTAAAGCATTATAATAGGAACTTAATATGAAGTGATTCAAAAATGCATTTTTTCTAGTGAGATTTCCATTTGTTACTAATAGGAAAGCACTACATATACGAAATGCAGAAGTACTAAAAGGAACTTGAAAGTGTATTTTTGGATTCCAAATCAGGCATGTTTTCCTCATATACAAATTGGGCGGACCAAAAAAAATCCATCTGAAACTGATTAATGTAAAAGGCTACATTTAAAAAGTTACCATATAAGTCATTTTTCCAAGTTCTGTCTGTGATATCTGTGCATACTTATGCATAAGAACTTTTCTCTTTTTCAAAAGTTTTCCAGGATTCATTAATTATCATGTTACTAATGTTTATGTACGTGTATTTGTAGACTTTCTTATGGCTATGACTATAAATTCCTTGTGTCCTAACTTCAGTGATTTTCCAGTTATTTACTTTAGTTTTTGATGCATTCTTCCAAAGTTAATGATGCTATTTTGCATACAGAGTTTACAAAATATGTACATTAATATGTCCTGTTTAGAGTGGTTTGTGTGTTGAACTGTTTTCTTGACAAACAATCTTTGAATATTAATAAGATGTCAATTATAGTTGTATTATCTGAGGATAGTATATATGTCAAATAAATGAATAAGAAAGTAAGTAAATAAATACATAAATAATATATTTTTCCTAAAAGTATTCAGTGCTTTTATGTACACAGTTATATTATATTAATCAAAAAAGGAGAAAAGATTGGATTCCCTTTTTATGGGAGAGTCTTTAACATACATAAAACCAACACAGGCAGTTCCAGTGCACCCCTCTTTAATCCTTTGTTCAAGATGGATGTTGGGGCAGGGAAGGAGGTCTATTCAGGAAGGAAGATATGGCAGATGGCTCACTGTTTCTTTTGCCAGTTGCTACATATTAAAACAGCCTCCAGACTGCATTAGCCTTCATTGGAAATGCAACTGCTGAAATCTTGAAGAAAGAGAGAATTTGGCTCTCTATTTTTAGTTTTTATGCCTTCAAAATTGCTTCTAAGGCTAGGGACAGAAGTTACACATAAACCAGTTTAAGTGATGAGAAACTGGTTTAAACCTGTAACAGAACAGAAGCTCAGTGCATATAAACCCATTTCAAAATGGCTGAAACTGATTTAAGATAAATCTGGTTGAATGTAGTATCAGACTTAACTGATCTGGGTCAAACTGGTTTATGAAATGTCTGTCCCAGAGCCCTCCCTGGTTTAAGTTAAATCAGAGTCCTCCATCATCCCAGCATCCTGGGCTGGGCTGGGCTAGGCTGCCTGCTCCAGAGAGCAAGGCTGGCCCTGCCCCTCTGCTGTCTAGCTGGATCAGTGAAGGCTGGCTGACACAGGGGGTGGGGAAGGGGACAAGTCCAGCTGGGGATGCAGTCCAGTTTACGGGGGAGGACTGCCCCCATCCAGGTAAACCCCAGCTGGGGCCTGGGGCCAGGGAGTGGGGTTGAACACCCCTTCCCCTGCTCAAACTTACTTCTGGCTGTTTCTGTGGATGACAAATCCCAGTGGCAACCCTGCAGAGTCCTGCTGCTGTAAGCCTGGACTGCAAATCCCAGAAACCTTACAGGCAGCAGGAAGAGGAAGTGAACACACAGCCAGAGAGCCATGTTCTAGCACCCTTGGGCATGTGGCCTGAGCCACTGCAGGCATGTGGCTGCATTTCCTGAGTCAAAGGTAGATGTCTGTTCATTTCTGTTTTAATTTAATTTGTGCAGTTTAGACTAACCTGCAAAGACTGAATTGATTCAGCCTCAGATTTTTTGACCATCTGTACTTAGCCTAAATGTCATAGCTATAGTTGGTTAATTGATTTGATTTGTTTGGTTCCATTCATGGACTACTGGTGCCTCCCAAGTTTTGGAGGGACATCAGTGGGGCATGACTGGGGCGGGTCCCCCATCAGCCAGCTGGCAACCGGAGGGAGCATGCCCCAGGGGCCAGTTGCCAAGTATGCCAGTGGCATGGTGATGGCAGAAGTGCCAGCACTTCTGCACGTGGCATTGCAGTGGTGCAAGTGCCAGGATTTCTGCCACCAGCACTTCCGCTGCTCATGTCCCACCAGGGGAGGTAGGAGCGCTCTCCATGCTCCCCTACCAGCAGAAGAGGTCTCTCTCAGGGAGGGTGGCAGCGCCCTCAGGGTGAGCACATGCCACTCCCAACCTGTGCCTACCCTACGTGTCGCCTATGATTCCATTCAGTTTGCAACCATATCGAGAGGGCATCAGCCTGAGTAGCTCTGCTGATCTCAGCTTTAGAAATACGCAAGAGGGAGACAGACACTTTTGGGTCCGTTTTAGATTTTGTAGCTCTAATCCATTTCCCACTGTGGCATAGATCAGGAATAACACCACTGAGGTGAAGTGAGGCTTTGCAGGTAATTTTCACATTTTGAACTTAAGTTCAGTTCCCCATTAAAAAGAATTTCTGAAAAAAAAATAGAGTCAGAATTTTTCTTTTGTTTCAGAATCCAGACATTTTAAAACTATTTTTAATAGAAGTTAATTTTCCCATTATCTTATGACAGGACAGCAACTGCAGTATCAGCTGGTTTCATTACACCCCAAACAAGAGACACTCTGACCTAAAACAGAAGATCAGCTGTTCCAATCATTATGATACAGTGCTGCCTAAAACTTATTATGCTATTATGACCTCACTAGTAGGAGAAAGTATCAGGTCATTATATGTATTATTAATAATAACATGCCATTAAATGATATAAACATAAGAAATGATAAAACACAAAATAAAATTGGAAACAAAAATTTGTGAAATAAGAATCTTCCAAGATGGACCACTTTTGTTTAAATATCTATAACTGAAAATTGCCACTGACATCTACACAATTTCATGAACAAACTGATTTTTATCAAATTAGGCTTTTTAAAAAAAGAAAAAAAATCAGTGACAAGTTCTAACCAGCTCTTGTATAAAGTTAGTACAAAGGTAAAAAGGATCAGTCCCTGATATCTAGTTATCTTAGAGATAGACTTGAAACACAATCCTAGATTAGAATATCCCCCAAACTTGAAGAAGTTTGGACCTAAATTCCAAATTTAAAATACTTTGATTGGCACATCTTAACCCTGGGCTAATCATCAAGGTACCTTGAATTTTCTGATGCTTGGATTCAGATCAGAATTTTACAGCTGTTTTTTCAGTCCTAATTTAACCAGCCTAGAACTGGTTAAATTAGGACTGAAACACTTATCCAAGATTCCTCAATAATTTCCTACTGTTGTAAGTGCAACTTGGTAAAAATTCAGTTGTGGCCAGAAACAAATCTAGGGATAAAACCTGGGACCTAGAACATTCAAGCTGTAGAGCATCAGTGCTCAAAGGAGGACTACTGATCCCAAATCAGCCAATGCTAAGGATTATAAAACAAAAACAGCAATATGTGTGGAAGGTGTAATGTGCTGATCTTTCACCTCTGAAGATCTTGGCTTATTCCCAGGACAAACAAATAATTTTTTAACAGTTTCATTCCACACATTTCTCTTGGTCACCTGGCTCCTGTGTTATTCAGGTAGTTGGGGCTTAAGCTTCGAAGTGGAGCATCTGGAGGAGTGCAGAACTTTTAGCTTGGCCCTTCATTAGTCGCAGCTCCTGCAAAACTCTCATTGGTGATGCTGTCAGTAGAATCAATGCAAAATCAATAACACAGATATGCCTAATGAAGTCTGTTCCTTAAGTTTTTTGTTGCATTTCATAGACTTCATAGATTTCATAGACAGTAGGGGCTGGAAGGGACCTCGCGAGATCATCAAGTCCAGCCCCCTGCTATAGGCAGGAAGTCTGCTGGGGTCAAATGATCCCAGCAAGATTAACATCCAAATGCCTTTTGAACGAGTCTAGAGAAGGTGCTTGCACCACCTCTGGGGGGAGTTTGTTCCAGACCCTGGACACTTGAACTGTAAAGTTTTTCTTATGTTCAGTCTAAACTGGTCTTCCAGGAGTTTGTGACTGTTAGACCTTGTTATTCCTTGGGGAGCCCTGCTGAACAACTGTTCTCCTAGGTCCTGATGCACCCCCCTTATACACTTGTAGGCTGCCACCAAGTCATCCCTGAGCCTTCTCTTATACAGGCTGAAGAGTCCCATGTCCCTCAACCTCTCGTCATAAGGCTTGCCCTCTTGGTCTTTGATCATATGGGTGGCTCTCCTTTGGACTCTCTCAAACTAATCCACATCCCTCCTGAAGTGGGGGGCCCAAAACTGGATGCAGTACTCCAGCTGTGGCTTCACTAAGGCTTAGTAAAATGGGAGGATGACATCCCTGGTTTTGCTCAAGATATGCAGGAGTTTTTCATCCTGCGGTCCAACCCTGGCAATGGCTCCTTTGCTACACAAAGGCCCTCGGGACCTACAGGGCAGAGGTTGCTCCATGGCTAAAGAAGCCCCACTGTGCCCCAGTAGGAAACAAGGGGAAGAGGCCACAACCAGCACATGAAAAATGAGTAAAGGGAGAGGCAGGGGGCAGCCATCAATGAATAGCACCTAGGTCCCTTCACTGTGATGGAGGGGAGAGGAAATTTGGGTAGAGACATGTGTGAAGGGAAAGCAGGTGGCTCCTCTGCAGCATCTGGCAGGGAAACAAGTCACAGCTGAGGGTGGGATTTTCTGTGCATGAGGGATCCATCTTCAGCTCCATGGCAGCTCCCTAATGCCTTCCAGGGTTCCTTAAACTTTGATTTCCAGTATCCTTCCAGAAACCATCCAGGACTTGGCTTCTCAAGCAGCCTTGAGCAGCCAAGTCCTAGATGGTTTCTGAAAGGATACTGGGAATCAAAGTTTAAGGGACCCTTGACAAGGAGATGTCCCTAGAGACCCTGCTGTCTTAAAAGGCCACTTCCCAGGAGACATTAGATTTCCCTTTAAATCCTTGCTAACTTCTAGGCTGCTTAAATTTAAAATATTTCTCCTAAGGTGTGTATGTTAAGAAGATTCAATCGCAGGGTCCATATGGTAAGGACTGATCAGGCTTGAACAATATAGGGTTTGTCTCCCCTATTCCTCCGACTTTAGCATCTTGCTGAACTAAGAAGTGGACCAGGTAGATCCTACCACAGTAGGCACACTGGGTGCATCTATATGTGCATTAATGTGCTTTTCCTAATGCACATTAAATTTAGTACCTCCAAAATGAGGTACTAAATAAATGTGCATTAGGCTGTGCTAATGTGCAGCAGGGTAAACATATGGTTTTTAGGTGACTCTTGATAGATTTCATAGACATGAGGGCTGGAAGGGACCTTGGAAGATCATCGAGACCAGCCCCCTGCCCCAGGGGCTTAATGTGTGGTGGCTACTCTACAGTGTATTAGTAGATTAGAATTTTTTTTACATGCCACTTTAATGTGCAGCAGAATAGGTTGCTGTCCATTAAAGTTCATGCGTAGATGTGTCCACTAAGACCGATGTCATATCCTCTTCCTCCCTGCCACTTGGCCTTAGGGACGTGCTTCAGAGAAGAGCCAGCTGGAGACTGAGCCACTAGTGGAAGTTGCAGAATCTGGGAAAGCTGGGATGTTTGCACACCCAGAAAATTCTTTACAGTTTTGAAGTGACTTTCTCTGCCCTGTGTTGCCTGGTTGTTCACTCCAGTTGTTGCCCACAGCCTCTTCAGTTCAATTCTCTTTGATATTACTACACTCGTACATGTGCCCCTTTTGTCCTGTGCCCTGAACTCCTTATCACCTTCTCTTCACTGTTGTTTCTTTCACATTTATGCTCTGCCCAACTCCTATCCCACAACTGACTGATGTCATTACATTTTTCACTCTGCTTGTGTGTTCTCTTTCCTCCATTCTCTTTCTCTTTTCTTTTAAGATAGTGTCCGCTCTGTGGAGCTTACAGTCTCTGTTTGTATAGGGCCTACCACAATGTGGCTGCATTCTTGCCTAAGCATTACTGTGATAAACAGGTTTAATAATAGTAACAATAACAATTAAATGGTCTAAAGACACTCCATTTAAATATTAGCCAAATCCATTTCTCAGAAGCAGAAATAATGAAGAAAGCTATTTCTTTTAGTTGGCACAATCACTTTTCAAAGAGAAAGATTCCAACTTGGAATATCCTAGTTGTATTTTAGATGGTCTCTGAGTCTTCCTTTAAGCAGCTACCTTATTTTAACATGCAGACCTCCCACATAATTGCAATGCATCAACCTTTACAAGTGCCTGGAGGCTTATGTTTAGATTTACAGGCGGCTAGTGAATGAGTTTTGGAGAAACTGTCAGCTTCTTTGAACTGATTGGAAGGTTATAAAATAGGAAACCTAAGCACCCAAATAATAAAATTATGACATGTGCCATGACTCGTCAAACTATTTATATCTAATATGATATCAAGCAAAGCTTTCAACAAGTTCTTCAAAGAGGAAATAGTTCTGTTGATCACAAAGCACATTTATTCAGGTTCTTGTGGAACTGTAACTTTTCTTTAACTAGGAAGAAGGTGGTAATTGCTGTAAATGGCTTACACAAAGAACACCTGCACAGGTGCTGGGCTTTGTTAAGATTGTTTGAAGGTAGAGCTGCAATGAATGTTTGACATGGGACTCCCAAATCCCTCCTTGGTGGAGTCAGAGCTGCATCCACAAGACTTAGATTTTTATATAATACACCTTATTTGACTTTCTGGATGCCCAAGGTCATCTTAAAAGCAACTTTTCAAAGCACATTTTGGGTTTCAAACAGGGTTGGTTATGACTAAGAATAATACAGTATTTCTCCTGGGAGCTTAATTAGCTAAGCTGACCTCATGTCCTAATGAATGTTGGCAGAAGCCCTTTTTCACTCATTTTCCCAGAGGGAGAAGCTGTTTCTTTACCGAGTTAAAAAATCTCAGCAACTTGCACATTTTAAAACTCCCTCAGTAACAGAAACTGCATTAGGTGGGTTTTTTTTGTCCTCACATTGTAACTGGCTATAATTTTACAAAGAAAATCAGAGGTATTAAGTGAGTCTGATCTCATTTGCACTCGTGTTTAAGAAGTAATTTCATTGAAGCCAGTGGAGTTAAAGGGATGTGAAACTAGTGTAAGTGAGATTGTGAGAGAAGAATCAGGCAAAAAGCTTTTTACCCTTAGGCTACTAGTCCTACTATCTGGAACTGCCTCAGTTATTACTGCTTTGGAATTCCTTTATATATATAGTATGTGAGATTTCTAAACCTTAACATCATTGTAGTTTTACTAGGAAAAAGTCCCCTGAGAAAGATCAGAGTTCAGACTTTGGCAGACTTATGCTTACTGATGCTGGCTGAATTACTGAAATGTAGCTTAATCTACTATTTATGTAAACGCCATATTAGCATTTCCATCTGTTTTGAAATCTCACCTGGAAACATATTTTTTCTCCCTTGGCTTCTTTCTTCCTTTGCTATGATTTTTTATTATTTTAATGTTAACTTCGTTAGCTTTATTTATTTAGCTTCTTAAACTATTTTGAGATAAGCTGAATGAAGGTCAGTATCCAAAAAAAATTTACAAATGTGAAAAAAATGTGGATGTTTGAATAACTTTACACAATGGAATAGTCCTACTGGATTCTACCATAATGTATAATTGATTACATAATAGACCAATTTACTGCACAGTAAAGTATCACTGTCTATATGTGTGTGTGGGACCATCCCTGGGGGTGTGTGAATTGGGGCAACTGCCCCGGGCCCTGTGCTTTGGGGGACCCCATGGAGCAGGGCAGAGTGGTCATGGCAACTATGCACTGCCACCGCTGGCTTCGCGTCCTGCCACCTGCTACTGCCCTGCCACCACTGCCACTGCCACTGCCAACGATAGTAGCAGCTTCTTTGCATCTGAGGTTCATGGGATCAGGGTGGGGGCAGGGCCCCACATGAGCTGATTTGCCCCGGGCCCTGCACCCTGGTTGGGTCGTCTCTGGTGTATGAAGATGTTGGGGCTTAGCCTGGTTACGTTTATGTGCTTGGCTGGTCGGTACCTTCCCTGCCTGGTCCATTGGTTTTGCAATCACTTGCCTGATATTCACTGTGGCGAGGCCCGACTCTTTCCTGCCAGAGCTTGCTCTTCTTGTGATGTTACCAACTGGGAGGTGTTATTCTGCACCACAGCTGGCCAGTGGCAGACTTGCTAGGACTTTCTTCTGGGGCTCCAACCTCCCCTACACCCCATCCTAGTGCCACCCAGATGTTATGCCACTGCTTGCTCACACTCATAGGTCTTTCTGAGCAATCTGTATCTGTTCTCTTTATTGTATTTTCTTTTTCTCTTATAGGCTCATGAGCATCTCTACTGACAGTTTTGACAGAATGAAATAGTGCAGACTCCTGGACTTTCTCTCAGTCACAGGTAAGTCTCACAGGTAATATGTTAATTCTGTGCCACGGCTCCCACATAGAGGGGTTGCATGCCCCTTCCAGGATAAACAAAAATAAATACATGAAAATCAACAAATTCACAGAAACAAAAATCTCCCTGGGGTTCTTGGGGGTAACTGACCAGATCAGTCATTCACTCTCCCTAGTCTCCTCAGGAGGGTTGCTGCCAGACTGGCACCCTTCCCTTGCCTGCCCAGGTTGAATAAAGCAACAGAAAAATCTTTTAAAAGAGTTAAACAGTTGTTTAGGGCCTGGCCGCTTGTTTCAAGGCCAGCGCATCTCTGATGGAGTCCCCTGCTGCTCGTGCTACTTTGCCTTGGGGCATCCTTACTGCCAGTGTCTCCTGGCCTCAATATTGCTCTCTGGAGCTCTCTTTCCAGCTCCCTGCCAGCTCCTTGGGACTGGGAGGGTCCCACCTAACATCTCCTGTGCTGGGATGTACTTCTCCACTCCCTGGCTCTCCATTCAGTCTCCTTTCTGGCACATGCATTGTCCTCTCCTTTCCCTGAGGCCACTTTAGCCAGACAAAGCAGCTGCTCCAAAACAGCAACTCCCGGGGCACTCCTAATCTTGTTGTTTGTTGACATCTCTCCCTTTACAGGTTCCTCTTTCCCTACAGTGAGTTTTCCCCTGTGTTCTTGTTCTCTTTTAAAGAGGGGAGAAGACTGGGGCAAGAAACAAGCCCCAAAAGACCCATGTGGAGAACACTTGCTTCAGATATACCAAGAGGCCTGGCTGGAGCGGGGAACACGTTGCCATGTTTCCACAGCATGTGCTCCCTGTGGATAGGTGGGAAGAAGATTCAGGAAGGTATTTCTGACCCCAGAGAGGGGCAGCCAGAGAGGGACCATATCTGGTGTATTGAGGTGACACTGGAGACCTCCTCTGCTGACAGTGTCCCATGGCCACCTGCTGGTAAGGGCAGCAGATTCACTGGTCTGAGTGGTTGAAGGACCACTGATGAGCTTTGGGGTGTGCCAATGAAGAGAATCTCCCGAGGATGGCTGGACGAAGATTAAAGCAGCGGAGTCAATGAGAGCTGGGACCAGCCTGAATTGATTAACTCTGGAACCTGGGAGGTTTGGAT
Organism: Crocodylus siamensis; assembly: GCF_052110815.1. Taxonomy (NCBI): domain Eukaryota; kingdom Metazoa; phylum Chordata; order Crocodylia; family Crocodylidae; genus Crocodylus; species Crocodylus siamensis. Next base: position 86,259,027 of record NC_143395.1, on the reverse strand, counting down.
TTCATTTACTTTGGTTTGCTATCTATTTGATTTTTGATCCTTAAGAGACTGAAAGGAGCCGATTAACCGAGGAACTGGGAGTTTCATAGATTTCATAGATTTCATAGACATCAGGGCTGGAAGGGACCTCGGGAGATCATCGAGTCCAGCCCCCTGCCCAAAGGGCAGGAAGTCAGCTGGGGTCATAGGATCCCAGCAAGATAAGCATCCAATTTACTCTTGAAGGTGTTCAATGTAGGTGCTTGAACCACCTCCGCTGGCAGACTGTTCCAGACCTTGGGGGCTCGGACAGTAAAGAAATTCTTCCTTATGTCCAGCCTGAAACGGTCTTGCAGGAGCATATGACCGTTCGACCTCGTCATCCCTTGGGGCGCTCTGGTGAACAAACGTTCCCTCAGATCCTGGTGGTCACACCTGATAAACTTATAGGTGGCCATCAGATCACCCCTGAGCCTATGCTTTTCCAGGCTAAAGAGTCCCATGTCTCTCAGCCTATCATCGTAAGATCTGTTTTCCTGACCTCTGATCATGCGTGTGGCTCTCCTCTGGACTCTCTCAAGCTTCTCCACATCCTTTTTGAATTGTGGAGCCCAAAACTGGACGCAGTACTCCAGCTGCGGCCTCACCAAGGCCGAGTACAAGGGGAGAATGACGTCCTGGGATTTGCTCAAGAAGCATCTATGGATGCAAGCCAGCGTTTTGGTCGCTTTACTAGCCGCAGCATCGCATTGGAGGCTCATGTTCATCTTGTGGTCAATGATGACCCCCAAGTCTCTTTTTTCTGTAGTGCTATCCAACGTAGCACTGCCGAGCCTGGACAAGCTCAGCAAATGGGCAGACGAGAACCCGATGGTGTTTAACACCGAAAAATGCAAGGTTCTCCACCTTGGGAGGAAAAACCTGCAGCATCCTTATAGGCTCTGTGGTCAGACCCAGAGGGTTGTAATTGATGGCAGTCACTCATCGTGGTGCCCTGTGACCAGTGGGGTCCCTCAAGGCTCTGTCCTTGGACCCATACTGTTCAACATTAATGATGTGGACATTGGAGTCAGGAGTGGACTGGCCAAGTTCGCCGATGACACCAAACTTTGGGGCAAAGCATCCATGCCAGAAGATAGGCGGGTGATCCAGGCTGACCAAGGACAGAGCCTTGAGGGACCCCACTGGTCACAGGGCACCACGATGAGTCACTGCCATCAATTACAACCCTCTGGGTCTGACCACGGAGCCAATTTCCCAGCCAGCAGATCGTGGTGAAGCCAAGGCCACAACTGGCCTGTTTGGCCAAGAGGTGATCATGGGATACCAGATCAAAAGCTTTTTTGAAGTCAAGATATATGACATCAATCTCTTCTCCCTCGTCCAGGTGATAGGTCACCTGGTCATAGAAGGAAATGAGATTGGTCAAACAAGACCTACCTGCAACAAACCCATGCTGGCTATCCCTTAGAATGTTAGCCTGAGCCAGTCCATCAAGGATGGCCTCCTTAATAAACTTTTCTAAGATCTTCCTCAGGATAGAAGTCAGGCTAATGGGCCTGTAGTTAGCCGGATCCACTCTCCTCCCTTTCTTGAAGATCGGCACCACATTGGCCTTCTTACAGTCTTTGGGCACTACACCAGAGCACCAGGAGTTTTCAAAGATCCGCGCCAGGGGCTGGGCTATGATGCTCGCCAGCTCCTTGAGTACCCTGGAGTGCAGATTGTCAGGGCCGGCTGACTTGAAGGTATCCAGCTTCTCAAGATGTTCCTTCATGAGGTCAGGATTTATGGAGGGTATTGGATCCCCATCACCCGGCTCTCCCTGTCCCATAGCAGGCATGGGTGTCCCATGGGACTGATGAAAGACTGATGCAAAGTACCCATTTAATAGGTTGGCTTTTTCCTGGGCGTCAGTTGTCAGTTGCCCCATCTGGTTTAGCAGGGGTCCAATGCTGCCCTTGCTTTTCCTCCGGCTCCCCACATATCTGAAAAAGGACTTTTTGTTGTCCTTGATGCTTGAAGCTAGTTGGAGTTCAGTTGCAGCCTTGGCTTTCCTGGTTTGCTCCCTGCAGGACTGGACCAGTGCAGAATAAACCTCCTTGGAGGTTAATCCTGTCCTCCATCCTTTGTAGGCTTTCCTTTTTAGCCACAGGAGGTCCGCTAGGTCCCTGGAGAGCCAGGAGGGCTGCTGTGCCTTCTTGCTGCCTTTCCTCCGTGTTGGAATAGATTTAGCTTGTGCATTGAGGATTGCTTCCTTGAGAAGCAACCACTCTTCTTGAACTCCCATCTCCCTGGGGTCATGGTCCCTGAGGGCATGACCAACAAGCTTCTTGAGCTTGTCAAAGTCGGCTTTTCTGAAGTCAAGGACTTCTGTGTTGCTGACTGACTTGCCAGCTTTATGGCGGATGGTGAAGGTGATCAGCTCGTGGTCGCTGTCACCTAGCTTCCCATCGATCACTAGGTCGCCGATTAGGTTGTCCCCCGTAGCCAGTACCAGGTCAAGCAGCGCTTTGCCTCTTGTTGGCCCATAGACTTCTTGAGTCAGGTAGAGGTCATCCACGCACGAGAGAAAGCTTTGCGACCGCTCGGATTTTGCTGAGTGATCTTCCCACGATATGTCCGGGTAATTGAAGTCACCCATGACAACCAAGGTCCTGGAGCAAGTGGCCCCAGTCAGTTCCCGGGCGAGCTTCTGGTCAAGCTCAGGACTTTGAGTGGGAGATCTGTAGTAGACTCCCACCGTTGTGTCCCCTGTGTCGTATTCCCCACAAATTTTTACCCAGAGGGTCTCTAGCTGTCCATGCTGGTCGCCAACATCAGCTTGCAGGGACATGTAGCTTTCCTTCACATAGAGAGCTACACCCCCACCCCTTTTGTCAACACGATCCCTCCTGTACAGTGTATAGCCCTCTATACCCATGGTCCAGTCATGGGTGGAGTCCCACCAGGTCTCCGTTATCCCAATGACATCATAATTCTTAGCACTGAGCAGGAGGATGAGCTCCTCCTGCTTTTTGCCCAGGCTTCTGGCATTAGTGTACAGGCAGGCAAGTATCCCCTTGGGGGCACTTGCCTTGCCCACAGATTGTGCCAGGGCTGGGGCAGGGGTGGGCTCCCTTAAGTGCCTTGGTCTGCTGGCTTTGCAAGGGTTGCTCAGCAGGCTAGCAGTGGCAGTATTCCCCCCATCCCCCAGCAGGCTTAGTTTAAAGCCCGGTGGAGCAGGTCAGCCAGCCTGGCTGAGAAGAGCCTTCTCCCCAGGGGGGAGAGGTTGAGGCCATCTCTTCCCAGCAGCTCGCTGCCTCTCTCACCAAAGAGCGGGCTGTGGTCATGGAAGCCAAAGCCTTCCCGATGACACCAGCTCTGCAGTCTTTGGTTCACTGCGTGGATCCTCCTCTCCCTCCTCAGCCCATAGCCCGAGACTGGGAGGATCGATGGAAACACCACCTGAGCTCCCAGACCCCTAAGCCCCGCTCCCAAATCCCTGTAGCACCTCATGACCTGGCTGGGGGTGCTCCGAGCTGTGTCATTGGTGCCCACGTGAATAAGGAGCATGGGGTAGTGGTCTGTGGGCCGGAGGAGCTCTGGGATCCTCTCTGCAATGTCTCAGATGCGGGCCCCCGGGAAGCAGCAGACTTCCCGGGCTAAGGGGTCAGGGCAGCAGATTGCCCCCTCAGTCCCCCGCAGGATGGAGTCTCCCACAACAAACACCTTTCGCTTTGTCTTGGGGAGAGCAGGGCCAGTAGCTGTGGTTGAGCCTGGGTTGCCTGCGGGAGCTGGCAACTGAGCAGGCTCTGCTGGGGCTGCAAGAGGTGCGAACCTGTTGCTAAGCTCCGGCGAGGGAGGGGCCTTGGTGTGGCGGGCCTTAGGGCCCTTGACCACCTTGGTCCATGCCCCTGACTGGGCAGAGCAGGAGGTCCCAGAGTCCTCCTTAGTCCTGGAGGGAGACGGTGCTCTACCCTGTGGCTCCCGGGGGATAAGGGCCTGGCAGTAGGAGTCTATCTCCTGCTCGCAGTCCCTGATGGCACGCAGTCTCTGGACTGTGGCCTGGAGCTCCTCCAGCTGGCACGCCAGAGACCCCAGTAGGGAGCAGACCCCACAAGGGGAGGTGGCCATGCTCCCGGGCCCCAGAGCCTGAAAAAGGGACAGGCAGCCACCGCAGCCAAGAGCCAGGGGCTCCGTCTGCATGGAGCCGGGAAGCATGGGCTCCGTCTGGGTGGCCGTCTCTGAGGTGCCTGAGGGGGGGGCTGCAGAGCCCAAGGGGACCCTCGGGGTGCGGCGCATGCCCATCCGTGTCATGCCTCTGGTAGGCTGGCTACGGCTGGGGCTGACTACTGTGGGGGGTTCGCAGGCAGGGTCTTGTGTCCTCCCACGCCCTCTCCTGTGTGAACTCCACGCTAACTCGAGCGCCTGTTTACGCAGCCTGTTCACGCGGCTCCAGTCGCGTGGCTCCCTGGGGGGCTGGGACAAGTAGGGGCCTGGGTGGGGGCTTGACCTGGCCCGGCTCCAGGCAGCGGCCTCCTCCCAGGGAGCAAGGAGTTAACCCCTTCCCACCATGAGCCCACTTACCTCCGGCTGTGCTGGGAGTTGGCAGGGGGCTCTGCGGCTGCTGAGGGGGTGTCTGGGAGGTTTCGGGAGGAGCGGGGGCGCAGCGGGCTTCACCCACACGTCTCTTACCGCTCCGGAGCCTGAGCTTTTTTTCCCTGTTTGGCGGCCCTTTTAAACTGCGCGCATACGCAGTGGGCCTGCCATCAGGGAACGCTTTGTTTCTCAGGCCAGGGGGGCCTGAGTTCATTAAAGAGTACATAAAAGTACATAAAGTACATAAGTACATAAAAGAATGATCTTGGGGACCCAAATCAGACCCTGACGGGTATCATCCAGGATGTGGTATGAGCCCCATGAAGAGACCCCTCAGAAAGGACCTGCCAGGATCACCGCCATCCCACCCATCCAGCTCCTAAAAGTTAAAGACCATTAGGCTGTGGTGGGCAAGAGAGGAGTTGCAGAGAGTGGGGGTGGTGGTGCTGTCTGGTGCTCTGAAGGCATATGTGAGTAAGATGTCAGGTAGGCATGGGCTGTGGCCATGCTGCATGGTACCACAACAGCGTGTAGGAATTGGGTTGGTGTAGACTAATTTACAGCACCATTGGATGATTCTATTAGACATAGATACTATCTGACAGTGGAATAAATTACAGTGCTTAAATGCATGTGTAGAAGGTGATGTTGGGATTAGTTTACTTTGGCTCAAATTGCACTGGTGTTTATTCAGTCACATTCATTGAATGTGTAGATGTGTCCAGTGTGAGTTCATCAACTTTTAACTTCTCCATTGCCTGTGCTCATTCTGATTTGTCTCATGCAAACACTTAAGCAAATGATTAAGCACACAAGAAGCTCAACTTATTTATGTCTTGGTGGTTTCCTGGACTGAAGGCTAAATTCTTACTACCTTACAGGATTGATCCTCTAGCTAGATAAAAAAAATGCAGATTGAAGGGATCCATGATGAAATTTGGACAATAAACATGTTGAGCAGAGATGGAGCTAGACAATTCTAGATGAGTGACACTAGAAAAGGCCATCTAGCTTATCCTAATGGTAAACTATATGTCATTCATTGAAAAGGCCTGCCCCTGAGAGCATCTGTAATGGCAGAAAACAGGAATAATTCTGCAGAAGTTATTTGTGGTTACAGCAACGTAAGACCATTTTTGCAAGTGAGATAAGAATCAGTTTTATTAGATATTATTAGAGCTGGGCAGGAAATGGCTTTCCCTTTCTGAGAAACATTCTCAGCTTTTGACAGCTTTCTAGTTCTATATTGGAATTAAACAAAAACCTTTTGAAATATTAAAAAAAAGAGGATGAGAGAGCACTCAACTGGGATGGCGGAGACCCAGATACAAGTTCCTGACTTGAATCAGAGACCTGAAGCTGGTTCCCTTAGGCTGGACCCAGACTATGGGGTTCTTTGCTGGTTGGATCTGGACCAACCTTTGGTGGCAGGTTGAACAATGGTGGGGCAAGTGGTGTCAGTGAACTGCAGGGGTTAATGCAGCCATTGCTTACCACCCACCACCAACATGTGTGCCCAGCAGGCCTCCATGCCACATATTTCAGTGGCGGGCTTATCTCTACATGCCCCACCTTTGAACTCCTAGCCCCTCTAGGAACCCTGTTGGCCAGATGACACAGCTCTGAGGCCTACATCCAGCCTGCACACCATACATTTACACTCCTGCTCCTAACTGTTTGCTCTTCTGGTATTTGTCCTCTGTCTAATTGTAACCTGAAATTCCTTCCTGGATTTGAGAAACTTTTTAAGTTCAGGTCCCAGTATGACAGTTCCTGTGACTATCATAGTCCATGGTAGGTTCATGCCCCAGTACACAAACTTCCTTACATCTCAAGTGAAAAACAGTCATCTGAGGTGACCTCAGGCAGTGTACACTGTCACCTTGCTCCTCCCATTTCCAGGGACAGTGTAAGAACTCTGTTCATTTTGACTTCCATATTCAGAATTGTTGTCTATAGGGAAAAGACAAAGCACTTTCTGATGATGTTTGTACCTGACAACCATGTATAATCATGACAGGCTCAATGTCTCTTTTATGTCTACACATTGCTGGAGTTGTGAAGCACAAAGAATAACATCTTCAGCACTCAATGGGCAGAACCTAGAGTGAGATTCACTCCTGTTGGTCCCTGCCTCAAAGAGCTTAGAAAAAAGACAGAAAAGTGGTGAGAGGGGAAAGATAGGTACTAAAAAGTGGAGTGACTTGTTGGGCACCACTGGATTGGTCAGTGATGGAGCTGAAAATAGAGTCCAGGGCTGCTTGTACATGCCACAGGGGTTTACTTTGGGTTAATTCTTCCTAAATTGAAATGGTGGGTTTTTAAAAACCTGCTTCAATTTAAACTGAAGTAAACCCCAGTGGCACCTGAGCCTTACCTGTCTCTCCGGTGGCAGGGGAATACGGCCAGCTGCCAGCAGGCCGAGTGTTCCTTGAGTTGTGTGGGTAGGAGTAGGGTGGCTGATGCTTTCTTCCATGGTGGTGGCCCCCAGGCAGCACATGCCCACAGGCATCTGGTCTGGAAGGTCCCAGGGGGCACCACAGCTGTGGAGGGAAGCACCGGCCCCCTATGCAGCTCAGGAAGGCAGGCTCCAGGAAGACAGAAAAAAAAAATCAGCTTTTTTTTTTCCTTCAGTGGAGCCTGCCTGCACAGGCTGCCATTGGGGTGAATCCATGGGCTGCCTGCACAGCCACTGAGCTGCACAGGGACTGGTGCTTCCCTCCCTGGCTACTAAGGTAGCAAACTAAAACACCTTGGACATGTTTTATTTTGCTACGTCCCAAAGTCATTTAATGCACAATACACCACCGACAGTGTAAACAGCAACACCATTAAGTGTTGTAAAAGGACATTTAAGCCACTTTAAAGGCCAATTTTGTGGTGTGTACAAAGGTCCTAGGTCTTTTTACTCCCAGTGCAGCTCCTTATCAACAGTATGCTGTTAGGCATGTCTATACATGATGCTATGTCATCATAGCAATGTGCTACAGCAGTGTGGTGTCTGCGGACATCTACACATGACCAGTAGCTTCTTCGCCACAGTGACATGATCTCCTGGTATGGTGTGCTGCTACAGCAAAGTAGCTGCTAAAAATAACTGTGTGCCACATGTATGGTGCAGTATGGGCTGTTACTGCACTATGATTTAGTATTTCCTTTTGGAAGGAAGTACTAAGTCGCCATAGTGGCACATGTAGATGTTCCCATTATGTTACTGTTTACAAATATTTTATCACTAATTCATCTTTTAGCATGTTAATCCCATTTGCTGTTACAAATTAATTTGTGTACATTAAACAGGTAACCAGCTGCCATGGCTTCCATGAGAAAAATAACTCTCCAAATTAAAGAGTTATTAGTTCCTTAAATGCTGGAGGTCAGTGCTTTGAGGTGACAGGAAACCTTGGTTTCTTGTCATATATCCTCACTGGTGTCAGCTGATGTAGTTCTAGTCTAACTAAAGGGCATCTGTGCCTTTATGCAAATGATTATGGACACATTTTCTTTTAAGGAAATCATGATATAGCCATCTAAAGATGTTTTCTTCTGGGCTTGTTGGGGCTGATGTGGATCTTACATTGCACTTTGAAGTTATGCTGATATAATATTAACTTTAGTACATATCACTACTGTTATGTATATGTCCCTTTCTATGAAATCCCTTGCTTTTAACCCCTTCAATTCTTAAAAATGAAGATGGTATTTCCACTTGCAATGTTTTATTTTTAAGTGTACACTCCCATTCCACATTTTTTTTAATTGCACGAACCTGCAGTACCTATGTACTGAATGAGGCTTGATTTTGGATTTATTTACATTGCATTGATACTGTAGTATACTGATTTTCATAGCTGTACTCCTGAATTACACTATGATGGTAATCTCTGAATCATGCCTACAACAATATATTCTTCCTTTTCTTCTGTTCAGTATATTTCAGTTCTATACAATATGACATGGAAGTCATAAAGTGTGCACTTGATGTGTCATTTATGTTATGTCTGAAATTGAAAAAAAGAGCTCTTTCCTTTTTCACCTGAGAAAGTTGTACACTCTTGACAGGTGCCTGGCATTATACAGAAAAAAGGTGAAATTTCCTCTAGGTAAATAACATGCCTGTTCTTTTGTCCAAAGAAAGTTTGCTTCTGCATTTATACAAATTAGGCATAAGCACTGTTTTCTGTTTCTTCATATTTTTATCGAGTGTCCTTGAACAAAAGTTCTATCATGAAAGAAGAAAACTACATAAAACAAGCCTGACCTTGAGCAACTTATGTTGTGGCTGTGATTCATCCTACTGTTGTCTTCACTCAGATAGTCAACATCAACTAATCATAAACCCATGATTGCATTATATGTATATACACTTAAGCCATTCCTGGGAATTAGGGAAGAATGTAGTATCTTTTCTGCACAAACGCAAGTTGTTCTGTAAGGACTCAACGTGGGAAAGCACTTTTAAGAAGAATGTGTTCATTTTAAGCACATGCTTTAGTTTTAGTTTCAACTATGCATTTATGTGCTTTCCTAGATTGGGATATAAGGGCCTGATCTAAAGCACTTTGATTGCCATTACAAGATTCTTGCTGACTTCACTGTGGAAGTGGATTTGCGGGGATGGTGGGGGAGGATGGTGCAGCAGCATGGTCAGACCTCTCTTCAACAGTGTAGCTCATTTGCGATGGCCATAGATGCCTGGAGGGGGTGTAAAGCAGGTGTTGTTAAGAATCTGCACCCAATGGCTACTGTCCCTGACTGGGCAGGGGTAGGGAAGACCCAAGCTAATCATGCCACACTCCATCCAGGGGCTGCTGGGAGTGGCTGCATGGGGTGCTTGGCTCAGTGGCAGCTGGTGGGTCCACATTCCCCTGGTTTTCCCCTGCCATCCTGGAGGCTTCAGCTGTGGGTAGCAGCTACTAGGGTTTTGCTGGAAGTGGGGACCCACCCACCAGTACAGCTTTCCAGGTTGAGCCCACAGCCACTAACTGAAGCCCCCAGTTGGGATGGGGCAGGAACAGCCCTGGGGCTTCCTTACCCTTGGTCAGCTAGGGAGAGTGGCAGCAGCAGGCAGGTGCCTGCTTGCCATGCCAGGGACAAATCCTGCTGGAGAAGGGGAGGAGAGTTGCTACTGAGCACTGGAGGGGTGCCCAGAGTGGGGTGGGTGCTCAAAAAAGTCCTCAGTAGCTGCAGCTATGGTAATGTCTGCCTCTGGGGATGTGTGGCTGCAGTCCTGAGGTGCCATCTCCTGCACCCCTTTTCAAAATCCTAGGTCTGCCTATGCTTCCATGGCATTGGATCAAGTCTAACCCTTTACCCCAGAAAGTTATCTTCATTTTAACTCCAGTTTTTCTCTAAATATTTAAAATCAGAACATGTTTATTGTATGTAGACAATACATACTATTTGCAACCTTCTGACATCACCTTTCTCAGAAAAACAGAGAGCTGTGCTGCTGGAATCAAAAGCATGACCAGGCTTTCCCAGAAAGAAATAGATGCCACATTACTATTTTTAACAGCTGCTAAAGATGCTTTTACTTTCTATGTGTGAGATTGTCGCAGACTGTGAAGATAAAAAATGCTACTCTCATGCTGTCCAGACTGCAAGTTTTGTTACAGTAAAGAAGGATGATGCTACTAAAACCATATTCTGCATCATGAGTGTTGATGGGGGTTTTATGGCTGGTTTCAGCAGAACCAAAAACAGATCCTTCTGATGTCTTAACTACACACCCAAGCTTCACCGCTTTAACAAGATGGGTATAGTTAAAGCAGTACACTCTCCTTTCCCTTACTATGAATGACATGATTCCCTCATAAATACACTCATATATGTACAGCAATTTCCATAAGTGAATGAGGAATTAGTGTAACTGTATATGCCTTTATATCAGCATAATTAGGACTACATCTGTGTTAGGGACTATACCGCAGGTTTTTTTCCCCTTTTCCAGTAGAAAATTATTCCCAAAGCTGTGAGAGTTGTATGAAAACTTCATGTAGACCAGGCCTTATTGTCAGAAGTAGTTCCCACTCGCCTGTCATTTCTTTCATTGTGCATGTTTTTTATTTCTTCCAGACACACAAAGGTTTCTGATGAGCTAATATATTTATCCTAAGTTGTTTCTGCATTATTATCAGTCAACACAATAAAATACAGGAAACCAAGTAAGACCATAGTTCAGCTAAGGACTTAGGCGTGCTTCGACATGTAAGTAATCTTGCAGTTTACTTTAAGGGTTGTCAGTGCCAGTTCAGCAGCTGAGCTACAAAAGCAGACCAGGGTCTTTAGCATTTTAGTGCCTTTATTGGTGATAGTCCTAGCACTTGCTTAGAAAGGATTTGAAGAATTGACCTTAGCTGTCACACTGTATTCTTTCCCAAAACTTCTAAAGGCAAAGAAAGCAAAGAAAGCAGGAAAAGTATTTTGCGAAAGAACAAGATATTTATTGTACTGGGTGTGGATTTACAAGTACATGTCATTGTACAGGCTTTAAATGATCTAAATAATTACCAGGTTATGACCATTTTGATACCAGTTACTTATGTTTTGACTTTGTTTTTCAAAGGGGTTTAAAGTAATACTAGCTATCCTATTTTCCCTCAATAATTTGTATGTTTGGAAAGTAAGTTAAAAAACTATTAAGAGAAAAATGTTTAAGAGATTTTGTTTCAAGAGAAATGTACTTGTTGAATCATTCTTCAAGTTAAATTTAATAGACAAACCTCCAAGCATTGCAAAGTGTAAACATTTCTGTGAGCTATACTTTGCTACTTTCACTACTAGAAGAATTGAGCTATTGTTAGGCAATGGGTGTATGTGTGCGTGGGTGGTTGTGATTTTAAGAAATGTGTAATGTCCTTTTATACAACTCTTATTTAGTGTTTTACCAGCAGGGCCACATCAATTATGCATTTGTTCTTTGCTATACCCTTGGCTTTGACTCACATTATTTTCCAGCAAAAGTTCCTATTTTATCATAAGATCAGTCCAGAAAAGCTATCTATAAAAATGAATATTTTTTCTAAGAAAATTCCCTTTAGAAAGAAGGAAGTAGAAGAGAACAAAGGCAAACAGTCTGTGACAATGACTCATTATGTTCCTTATAAATTATAGCTGTAAAGTCAATGTAATTTTTTTTCTCACAGTTTCAAATCCACTATGAGACAATAAATTAGGGCTATATACAGAGAAACACCTAGAGAAATAAAGGCTTTTTTGCTCTAAACACACAGAAGTATTTGACAAACATACAATTACTCAGAATGTACTTGAAGATACATTTGTCTAACTTAAGTAGCTTAGTTTATGTGTTATGGCATGAAAAACTAAAACAAATAAAAAAACTCAAACTTGGAGCCTTTTTATTTCTCTAGTTTCAGCAAGCTAATATTTGTGATGGGAACTGAGCAGAAAGAAAGCTTGAGACCTTTATGTGCACTACCATTTGAGCTAAAGCAACTGAACCAGCTGGTAGTAGAAGTATGCTCTTACTTTCTGTGTGGACCTATCATTATGGTGATATATTAAATGCTTAAGCCTCACTTCAGCATAGGACTCAAACCCAAACCTAACTGTTTCCTGGAGCGGGTGGCATAAGGCTCATGTTTTTAATCACTTTGCTGCTGCAGGTCTTTGTCTGGTATGTCACACTTCAGCTCCCCTTTCTGCTGCTAGTGTTCCAGAAGTGTTAGCTTGGCAGACCCTGTATTTGTTGTGATTTTTCCTCACTTTGCTCCTAGAGCTTCTCCTTTTCCCTGGGTAACTCAAAGTGATTGGAGTTGTGACAGCTGCTTTGATTTAGCCAGCCTGGTAATGATGGCACTGAAGAAGCAGTGGCAGAGGCATGTACAAGCCCACCAAGACCTGAAGCCTGTGGTACCTTGTCTTCATGGAAATTCTTACCTAGGGTAGATGGATGACAACCCACATGGATTGTCATGGCAGATGGATGACCCCAAGCATATACCTTTCTTGACTGCCCAATGGGCCAGCTACAAGAGGGAGGCTGGACAGGGACCTGGGGAATGCCTCAAGGCACACAGGTTTGAGTATTTTGCTGGGAAGGAGGGGATGCATGTTTAAACTACTTCTGTGTTGGAAGCCTAGAACCTGGGACTCCTACTCCCTAGGAAAGTACCCTAATTCCTAGGCATTGGGGCTATGGGGTAGAAAGGCCCCTCCTCCCCCGCCAGCTAACACTCACATGATGTTATTTTTCAGTGATCAAAATGTTATGGCATACCTGAGCAATTCTATTTTGTTACATATGGTTGCCCAGCTGGAGTACAAGTCTATTGAGCATGCTCTGTGGTCATATGCAGGCTTGTGTGAGCAGAACTAAACCTCCAACTGGTCTCCAGTGCCAACAAATGTAATTATTTGGCTGCATACATGCCACTTAGGCACACAGAGTGAATAGGATTTGTCTGTAAGACTCCCACACCTGCTATTGCATTGGAAACTACCTTGGTTGATATCAGAAATTGAACCAAGGCCCTCCAGACAAAGGTACAAGCTTTTCTAACCCTAGCTAAAGGACCAGACCATCCTTTTTTTGCTAAGGATGGTAACAGTATCATTCCATTTAGGTTTAGTTTCAGCAGGAGATAGCCAGCATACACTGATTAGTGGGTTTCACTGTCTCTAGTAGAACTGCATTGAGGTTAGCAATGGTGGACTACCATAGAAAAAAAATCTATAATCACCCCAAGCTCAGATCTATATCATAGATCTCCCTGGACTGTTTCTCTCTAACTTCTAAACCTTGCATCTTAGTTTTACACTGCTGCAACAATACCGGTATACTTGAAATTCAATTGTTTTCCAAGTCATTTTGCATGTAGGTTGCAAGATGTAATTTAAGATGGGAAAACTTTAGACACTTTCCTAATCTATGATAGCAAAATGATTTAAAGCTATCAACAGCCACAGATGAATCATCTGAGTCATCAGACCTCCATGCACACCTCTTGTTTTTTGAAAGAATGCTTGTAAGGTGTATCATAGACTTCACCCATCACTGATTCAGAGAACATGCTTTGGGAAAATATAGAAGACTAACTCACTGAAGTTTGACTTCTCCTATTGAAATGTTCAGTGTGGTCAACTTCCAACTCATTGTTTCCACAGATGGGCAAATCTGGTGACTTATAATCAGGGAAACGTTTCTGTTATTTTAGGAATGCATTTTTGTTTTATCTTTCCATGAAGTTTTAGTATATTTCCTTGAAGCTTCACTTTATTATACATATGGTCAGTAGTTTCCCTTTAAGTTGGGAAAACATGATCTCTCTGCTCATCCAATAAATGATAGGCCAGATCATTTGCTCCCTGTAAGTTACCTTACCATACCCTCCATTAGGGTTAGAAGTGCACACATACAGGGAGTAGGACAGTTGACTGGTCCAAGTTATCCCTCTGAAGCAGGGAATACCTTTACAAGGGGCTCTGTGGATCGGAGGGGAGGAGAGGAAGGGCTGCTTCATGATTTTCCCCTATCTCTTCCTGTGTATATATACCCTCGAAGAGTATCAGAGCCAAGCCTAAGTGCAATGAAAAGTGGAGTAGAGTAAAATTGCAATGTGGCCTTATGATCCTGGGGCAGTAAAGCAGCTGTTTAGGAGCTAACATCCATTAGTACAGGTTAGATCTATCCTAATGGAGCTTCTTACAATTCAGGCCATAAGACTTCATGGGGCAAGGAGTTGTAAATAATAGGACAGGAGAAATAAATGAGTGATAGAGGGGGGAAAGGTGGAGTGAGGAAACAGAATGAAAACGAATGAGACTGAGAAAGAAGGCAGTAGACATAGGAAAGAGAGATGAGATAGTATTGGAATCCAGTGGCATGAGAGCCAATAAAGGAAATGAGTGAATGCTGGGGAAGAGGAAAGAGACTGAAAGAACAGGAAAGATAAAGGGGAATAGAAAAGAATAGAGGTATCGGGTATAGGATGGGAGGAAGAGTTAAATAGTGATGGAGTTTTTTTCTCCTTTTGTGGAAAATTTTGATTAGATTTGCTGGTCTTCCAAGATGGCCCTATTACCCAGAACATTTTCTGGTTAAACCTGTTTCATCTTCTTCATTGGCCAATTTCCCAGATCTGATCTGTTTTTGTTACAGTTTCTGATTCCGTCTTTGCACCTAACAGTAAAAAGACCATTTTATTTTCTCATAGTGTTTTCACAGTAGCACTATAACTGTTTTAGTGGCTTCCTAATTCTCCTGTGAGAAAAAAAAGATATTGTAGTTTGTTACACAGTGGTACCTGTCATCAAGGTACCTCATTGAAACACATTTCCCTAATGACCTTATTGAATTTGGCTATCATAATCCAGTAATTGGAAGTCATGGTTATATCTGCTTTGCTATATCTGCCTAGAATTTCAGTCATCTTTCCCTCATTCCAGGAGTCAGTTGAATGGTTGTATAATCAACGAGAATGCATTAGATCAGATTTTCTGGCTTCTGATGATTTTGTGATTGAAATATCATTGCTGACACAGTAAAGATGTTCCCAGAAAATATTCACTGTTATTTTTGCACTATTGATGATACTGTCTGCACATTTGTGCAGTCAGGTGGGTAGGTGAGATGTAATACACACATGTATTGTCTTTACATATCTATTTTTACAGAACATATTGCTGTAAGAGTTACACAACATTATAAATAATGGGCATAAGGAGTCTTTTGTGAGAGAGTTTCTGTCATTCTTGCTGTAGAGAATTATTCTGAATCTTCTGATGTAGCCTAAAAACAGAAAAAGGAAAGTCATATGACTCAGTAGATTTTTCAGTACACATGTACAAATTCAAATCCAGTGTTTGGCTACTAGTCAGTAGAAAATGGCTCTCAGTGTTTACCATGGTCTCACTACTAACACTGCCTTTAAGAAATGCCTTCTTTAAAGTTCTACTATTTTCTCTCTAATAACCTTGTTCGTAATCCAGATGAACATGGAAGGGGTTTCAAGGTCAACTCCAATGACGCTTGATTTTGATGACACTGCTGTCAGAAGCTTCAGTTTATAGAGTGAGTTATCATGTCCAGACATCTTACATTTACATTTTACAAAAGACATGCCATAATCTGATAATCAGTGTGTTTTGCCAAGTCTAAGGAAAAGAGGCAAGTTTCCCATTAGAACAAGTGGAAATTTCTGTTGGCAAAGAATTCCAGAGTATGCTAAATATCTGTGGCAATGACTACTCAGCATAACATGTTCTGATGGTAATGAAACAGCATACCATGAATTCAGATGGTTATAAAGATGACTGAATACAGTGGATATTGCTCTAAGTCAATGAAAACACCTGATGCTGGACTGGACTTTTTGCTTGCAACTAACTTCATCTGATGCAAACCTGATTCCTAGCAGAAATAGTTCATATCTTCAGTTAGTCTGTGGCTCTCTAGTGATTTCACTCCACTGGACACTTGAAAGTTACATGGGCAGATAGCAGTGATTGTGCAAATATTTGACACATTTGAGAACATATGGGGCCCAAGAAAAGATTTTTTTTTTCCTTTCAGATTCAGGGCTAAAAACTTTGTAGCCCCCATGTTTTGAATTGTTTTTTTCTCAGGCAGGAGGCAAAGGATCAACTCTATAAAAAAAAATGCATTCATTTCCCTTTTCCTTATATTCAAAGGAAAATGGTAAATGGCAATACAACTAAGATAGGGAAGGTATTTTATATAAATCTCTTGTTAATTTTTTGCATTTGGAGGCTTTGGATAAATGATGACCTGCAGTACTCTTTAATGTTTTCTTAGGGGGGTTGTGCAAATTTGGTATGTTCTTGAGTGTTATGGGAATTAATAATGGACAACCTCAAGAAAGTAGGAGGGGCCATATTCATAGGAACCAGATCTAGACAATGGAACTCATTCCAAAAATTACCACAGACCTTATCATCTTACGAACTATATGACAAATGTTTGAATGGAAATGTTTAAACAAGCACCCACTCTTTTTTTTTTCCACTTCTGGGAATGCAAACTATGAGAACAAGAAAGGATACATAGATGTTAACCTTCCACAGTCCCACTGGTATGTACAATTAAGGGAGAAGTAACAAAATAATAAAAAGGCAGGCACAGGAAGATGGACAGTGATTGTGACAACACTGTCAGAAGGCAGTACAATGAGAAATGCAAAAGAAAGAAGTGCGTGGTTTTTTTTTAAAGACTATGATACAGTAACACTTCCTTTGAATGGACTCTGTTAGTACCAGGGTGTCCTGAATTTTGAGAAAGTTGTAAAAAATTCTTTTAAATATTTTTAAGATAAAATCTTTTGAGTGTTTGTTTTTAAACAAATGGCAGACAGGGCTGGGTAAATGTGATATATTTTATTAGACTAACAAAATATTTGGAAAAATTGTTCTTTACAGGCTTTCAGGCACAAACACCCTTCTTCAGGCATTGGGAGAATCTTCTGGTGTTTTGGGTTCTGGATGGAATAGAAACCAATATGCAAAATGCAAGTCTGTGAAAATGCAAATGCATGGCAGTGAGGATCAGAGGGGATGGGAAACAATACATGTGCAGGTGTGGGATGGGGAAAGGGGGAAATGTTGATCTGGGGATAGAATGTAGCTGGTAAAATGCAGACAGGTTACCTGGGGTTATTGGATGGCAGGCAGTTTATAATGTGCCATAAATTCAATGTCTATATTTAGTTCATGATTTTTTGTACCCAGGAATTTTATGCAGTGAAGTTCATAGGATCTTCTGTGAAAGGTGTTTTGTAAATTCTGTTTGAGGATTACACCTGAGAGATTGGAGAGAGAGTGGTTGTCTTGTTAGAAGTGTGCACCCACAGGTAATTGGGTATTCTTGCCTTTGATAGATTTTCAGTGTGAGTTCATTCTGGCAGTTGTTGTTTGGTTTCTCCTACATATTTTCCATTAGGGCATTCAGGGCACTGCATGAAATGTATTACATTTCTGAAGGTGGAGGTGTAAGATCCAGGAATGGTGATGGTTCTGTTGTGGGGTGCAGTTATTGTGGAAGTGGTGGAGATGTGCTGGCAAACCTGTGTTAGCAGGTTTTACATTTCTTATCCCAGCATGGTCTGGATCCATTTGGTGTGCTTTGGACCATAGGAAGTTTGCTTCTGGTGATGAAGTTGTCAAGGTTCAGTGCTTGTTTAAAGGCTAGAATGGGTGGTTCTGGGAAATCTCTTTAAGAATTGGGTCCTCTAGTATGAGGTACAATTGGTTGAGGATTTTTCATATAGGTTCCAGGGAGGGATGGTATGTCATAACTAATAGTATGCGATTCATGGGGATTTTCTTTTTGTACTGCAGCAATTCTTTACATGGTATCCAGGTGGCTCTTTCAAAAGTGCAATCTATCTCTCTGGAATAGTGTCCTTGTTGAGTTTTGAGATTTGCAACGTGACAATCATGGATGTTCTCCTCAGTGCACATTCAATGGTATAGGAGGGCTTAGCTGTATATTACAGCTTTGTTGGTGTGTTTGGGGTGATTGCTGGTTCTGTGTAGATATGTATGTTGGTCCATTGTTTTATTTCAAAATTTGCCTAAATTTAATCCTAACATGTTATATTGGGGAAGAAAAACCTGAAAATGAAATATTTCAGTTTAGGTTGAATGAAATGTTTTGGTGCACTCTAAACAATTTTGTTTTCTGTGTAAACCAAAAAATAATGTAATTTTGGGTTGACCCCAAATTAATTTTTACAGTTGAGAGACACTGAATAAGCAATTATTTGCATAGCAGTAATTAAAGCCATGCAATGAGGTGGAAAAGAAAAGACTCATCTTAGTGGAAATAATCCATCCACTAGCTGTCCAGCATCAGGGATCCACCACTCAGTGACAAGATATTCAACCAATAAGATACAAGGCCAGGAACATTATAACCATTATATATAACTAATGATTGGGGGACTTATCATTGGTTTTGATCATGAACCCTGTATCTGGATGATCAAGAGATTCAGATTCCCAACAGTGAGCTTTCTAAACCAGGGGGAAGTGGAGAAGAAATAGCTCCCTTTTGCAAGAATAGAGCCAGTTCTACTAGACTTTGTAATGCTAAATCAGGTCAGTCAAGTAATAATTAATTTTGGTGGCACACCCACAAACTGACATTCTCCACACAGAGCTGAGTGACACTTAAAAGAATGTGATGTGCATACAGTTGAAAGCAGAAGACAGAAAATAAAATAAAATAAAAAATCCAATATGATGCTCACTATTGAACATTTCATCTGAGTTTTTGAGGCCCAGTACAACAGTACCAGTTGTTTTTGGAAATTATTTTTTGATTCAAGTGGTATAACTAAATAACAACTGATCACTCATCACTAAAACTGAATCTTGCAGAACCTGATCAGGAATAAGGTCTACATTCCAATTTACCCATTAGACATCTAGCATGTAACTGTGGGTAAAGTCCTGGCTTACACAACCAGGATTAAGGAGGCACTGTACTTCACCTATGCAGATGTGTGACTCTTCTATACTTTCAGCACCAATTTACTACACTCCTACAACTGCCTTCTAATTAGCCCTGACATTCATTTCAGTGGGAAGTATTTAGATGCCTCCAGAGATGGATTGCCAGTTGCCCAGGAGCTGTGTGTCTCTACATTCATTTCAGTAGAAATTCACTTGAATTTTAACCCATGCAAGGATGGCTCTCTGCACTTTGAATTCAACTTGTTCCTGATTGTATATGTATTTTAGTGGGGCTTCTGACCTATGCAGGTTGACATCTATACAGAAAGCATCGTAAAGGTGCTCTTCCTCCAATAGTTGAGTGGTTAGAACACATGCCCAAGACATTGTTTCTACACCCATCCCACAGGCTCCAGGGAGTTCAACCCTAGAATTATTCTTTTTAATATACTAGTAAAGTATCCTAACCAACAAGATATGGAACAGAAATAGCTGAAAGCAACTGTAACTACAGGGAAATAATCCATTCATTTGGAGTTGCATCTGTGCGAGTGAGAGGGGATTCTGGCCTGCAGAACACAAGGTGATCTGAAAGGAAGCTGATTACCAGTAATTGGTATGCCTGTTTCTCCCTTCTGAGTAACCTGTTGGTATGGGAAGAGATGTCACAGAAGTGTGATTCCAGGAGAAATTTGAGAATGGAGAGAGTCAACTGCTTTTAGCTAGTGTCAAGCTGCACTCTTGAACTTGAGGCGTTGACCTGCTCACTCATACCAGCCTGCTACTCTCCAGCTGACTATTTGGCCAGCTCAGCCTCACCCAGACCCAGTTCTCAGTTTGTCCTCCTGGTTGCCCATGACCCAGAGTGATGGCGAGGAACCCACCTGTTATCCTTTCCCTTTTTAAAACATAGTAACATTCCTGTTAGCAATTCTGGGTAAGGTCCTCCAACAAGCCTCTCCTGAATGAAGAAGTACTTTGAAGAAGACTGCCACTTGAAGACTTTCTGAATAGTGCAGTCTCGAATTGATGGCTGGCTATACGTGTGCTCGAAGGTGGGAATGGGGTATTTTAATTAGACTGGATCCTGGACAGCTGCTCTAATTAAGATGGATCACTGTCATGTGTCTTAAGACCCCCCTGTATTTTAAAATGGACGCAGGGATGCTTTAACTAAAGCTCACTTGCTTGTTTGAAACAGGTGCGGGGCAGGAGGGAGGCAGACTTAATACGTGTAACAGTGATGCAACGCTGAATCGTTTTAATTAGAACATGAATGATCACATTTATAGGCAGCCTATTTCAGGGAGGGAGTTTCAAGCAGTTAGAGAACCTTGTTAAGAAGCCTACCTTGCAAAATTGCTACTAGTTACCCTGTTTCCAGGAAAGTTTCCCCTTACTCTTACAACTAAAATCTCCGTTTTTCCCCTCTTCATAATATAACTACATCCCAGCATTTTTTGAGGTATTGGTACTACTTATGGACAATGAATATTTGGAAATTATGGACTATCTGGATGGTAAGCCAGTAGGTTATGTTGAAGTAGATGAAATTGTGATCCAAAACAGAAGAAACATGGATATTGAGAGACTAGGGAAGGATCTGTGCTATTGAGACAGAGTTGATTGAGTGGCCATTCATAGATTTCCTAGACATTAGGACTGGAAGAGACCTTGAAAGATCATCGAGTCCAGCCCCCCACCCAAAGGGCAGGAAGTCAGCTGATCATGGGATACCAGATCGAAGGCTTTTTAAAGTCAAGATATAGGACATCAATCTCTTCTCCCTTGTCCAGGTGATAGGTCACCTGGTCATAAAAGGAAATGAGATTGGTTAAGCAAGACCTACCTGCAACAACCCGTGCTGGCTATCCCTCAGGATGTTGGCGTTGGCCAGTTCATTAAGGATGGCCTCTTTAATAAACTTTTCTAAGATCTTCCCCAGGATAGAAGTCAGGCTGATGGGCCTTTAGTTTGCCGGATCCACTTTCCTCCCTTCCTTGAAGATAGGCACCACATTGGCCTTCTTCCAGTCTTCAGGCACTAAACCAGAGTGCCAGGAGTTCTCAAAGATCTGTGCCAGAGGCTGGGCTATGATGCTCGCCAGCTCCTTGAGTACCCTGGGGCGTAGATTGTCAGGGCCAGCTGACTTGAAGACATCCAGCCTCTCAAGATGTTCCTTTATGAGGTCAGCATTGATGGAGGGCAAGGGATGTCCCTCACCCAGAACTCCCTGTCCTGTAGCGTGCATGGGCATCCCATGGGACTGATGAAAGACGGACGCAAAGTACCCATTTAATAGGCTGGATTTTTCCCGGGCGTCAGTTGTCCCATCTGATTCAGCAGGGGTCCAATGTTGCCTTTGCATTTCCTCCAGCTCCCCAAATATCTGAAAAAGGACTTTTTATTGTCCTTGATGTTCAGAGCTAGTTGGAGTTCGGTTGCAGACTTGGCTTTCCTGGTTTGCTCCCTGCAGGACTGGACCAGTGCAGAATATTCCTCCTTGGAGGTGAATCCCATCCTCCATCCTTTGTAAGCTTTTCTTTTCTTTTCAGCCTCAGGAGGTCTGCTA
The DNA here is from genome assembly GCF_052110815.1 of Crocodylus siamensis. Classification (NCBI taxonomy): domain Eukaryota; kingdom Metazoa; phylum Chordata; order Crocodylia; family Crocodylidae; genus Crocodylus; species Crocodylus siamensis. Next base: position 86,237,456 of record NC_143395.1, on the reverse strand, counting down.
GGTCCCTGGAGAGCCAGGGGGGCTGCTGTGCCTTCTTGCTGCCTTTCCTCTGAGATGGAATCAAATTACCTTGTGCATTATGGATCGCTCCCTTGAGAAGCAACCACTCTTCCTGAACTCCCCTCCCCCTGGGGTCGTGGTCCCTTAGGGCCTCACTGACAAGCCTCCTTAGCTTGTCAAAATCGGCTTTCCTGAAGTCAAGGACTTCAGTGCTGCTGACTGACTTGCCAGCTTTACTGTTGAGCAGGAGAGTTTATGAACACTGGAATGCAAGCAAATGAGGAGAAGAAAGGGGAAAGTTGTTATGGAGAGAGAGGAAATGTCACCCTCCCTTCCATTGCCATTTTCATTCTTTCTTGGCTTTTTCAGCATCCATCAGTAATAGCTCATGTGCAAAATATGACAAAAAGCAGCAACTGAAGCATTTCATTTCCTGTAGGTAATAAATCAGTCTCTTCTTTAGTGACTGAAATGAATGAATATACACTCTGGCAAGTACTGACAGGACAACTACAAAAACAAAGCCTTTGTGATTTGTACTTTGACTGTACAACTGGTAAAAGAAAACTCTACAAATCCTAGAGAAACACAAATCCCAAATGCTACTGGATCAGTTAAAACTATCATCTTATCTACCATGTAGCAAATAAAACAACCTTGCTAGTGGATGTTCAGAAAAGTTCAATGAATGTCTAAAAGCTTATTGTATTTCTTTTAAATGTCTGATGACATGTATTTCCATTTCTATGATATAGGATAAGAACCCAGTCTCACTTCTCATGATGTGCTAGGGAATCAGAAACTTTCTGTGCTCTTGAATTCAGTCAATTTATGTATTTCTTCAGAAACCAAATTTTGTACAGGAAAACACTGAGTTTTAAAAATATATCCTTTTTCATATGTGTTGACAAAGTACAGGGTATTTTGTCCTCTAGGCTTCTTTTGGAAGTGACTGGTTATGTAAAAGTTTTACATGTTGCCTATATAAACCCCATTTTGTATCATTTGATGAAGTATTAGATTCAAATTTTCAAATGGACATGTTTTAGCATGCCTTTCTTAGGTTAACAAATTCTTGGCATATACGTAGCTGAGTGTGAATATATGGCCAGTGTGGGGGCACTTAATGTCTACAATGGACATTTGCCACTTTAGACATTCATTTCAGAGGTAGTATGATACAGCGGGTTCACTTATGGTGCAGAATTCAGGTGCTTCTGGTTCTTACATAAATTTGCTGGGCAGCCTCTGACAAATCACTTAAAGTCACTACACATACTCTCCACCTGTAAAGTGGGTAAAAGAATGCTTACAATTTCCCACTTCAGGAGTTGTTTTGAGGATTAACAAGCAAATATACAGACATATAGAAGGGAATAAGCCTAAACAATATTCCAGAGATTAAATTTTTATTACCCAGACCTTGAGAAATCTATTTATGAATATAATATACGCCTTATACCAGGGGCAGGCAAAATGAGGCCTGTGGGCTGGATGCAGCCTGCCAGGCCATTCTATCTGGCCTGCAGGGCCCCTAAAAAATTTAGAAAATTAATATTTATCTGCTACCGACTGCCTGTCTTGCAGCCCTCAATGGCTTGCCAAAACTCAGGAAGTGGCCCTCCGCCTGAAATAATTGCCCGCCCCTGCCTTACACATACAAATAATTCTGTTGACTCTGAGAGGTGTGTTCATTTGGGGAAGTATGAATTTTTAATTTCTGAATTAAAATTATAGACTCAGATGCACAACATTTAAGGCCAAAAGAGACCATTATACCATCTAATCTGACCTCCCTAGGAGCACAGGAGATTAAATTACTCTGTGTTACCCAAGCAACCCCTGTATTACACCCAATAACTTGTTTTACTTAGAGCTATGGCAATTGATTGAAAAAGGACATGCCCTTTGAGAAGATATAGAGCCTTAAGATACTGGCAAGGTTATTAAAAAAAAAGGTTAAGCAATGATGCCAAAAGATTCATTTGAGAGATAGAAGACTAAGACAAAGCCCATTCTTTAACTGAATTTCACTGCCCTGGCACACCCAAAGCTCCTCTTGCAGCAAGGTGCTTTACATAATTATCTCTCTCTCTCTCTCTCACACACACACACACATTCTGGTCTTACCAAGGCTGTCAACAAGGCTTCCTCTGCAAAAGTTCTTATACATGTGAATTGGCTTATACACTACATTAAGTACTCTTGATAAGGAATGGTTAACAAAAAATGACTTAGCCAAAGACAGACAAATGCTACCTGTTACCTGACAGCTTTTGTAGGCCAAGAAATAAGGTTTTAAAAATATGCATTAGCTAACAGGATTTTATATTGTTCAATATAAGCAAAGATTTAGTGTTTAAAATGTGTTAGCTGGTGGTGATTAGTTATGGAGGCATTCTAGGGCTGATTCTAGAAAGTGAATGCATTTTTAAAGCGCTAAACTGTGTCTGCAGTAGATGCAGTCATTTTTAAACATGGCTCTCATTGTGCTTAACTAGTGTTTAAAAATGAGTTAATTAATGTCATAAAAATAACATGTTTAAGACCACTACATTTCCCTAAGATAGGATCTCTGAAGAATGCCTGTGGTAAGGCCTTCTTTACATACAGTACTGCCCGGCATAACAGTTGTGGAATAAACTATACACAGGAGGCATCTACAGATGTACATTTACTGTGCAGTAATATAGGTTATTGTGCAGTAACCAAAAATTACTGCACAGTACAGGCATGCGCCTACATAGGCATACATGTACTGTGCAGTTACTGTGGTGACTTATTCTGCCTTGGCATAAATTTGCTACCTGCATGATGCCCAATTAGTTATTGAGTAGTAGTGCATGTGTAGACACTTTACTGTGCAGCAACACTGTGTGTGCGGACTAACTTGGGACTAACTTGAGCCCCAATTCAGACCACACATAGCATTAATCCACTTTAATGCCTGCACATGTAGATGCCAGCCTATTTCCACTTACTGCACAGTAAGTTACTGTACAGTAAATTTAATGTTCAGTAAATGCATGTGTAAACGTGACCACACTGAAGCTATTCAGGAATAAGACACACTACTCTGTACGAAAAATATCTTTATTCTGGAATAAGTAATCTGCTGAGGAGATGTATGGGCAAACAAGTTACATCATGATAAAATGGGTCAGGTTTTACTGTATATCAGCTGATGCACAGTAAAGGCCTACCCACTTTTACCTTGCAGTTGTTATTTCTTCTGCTACTAGAATAAAACTACTATTATTTCAGTACAGAGTATCCACATGAGGGAGTTATTTTGAAATAGATGAATGATACTGAAATTTATGCCAATTTTCCCCTTGTAGTCAATACCTAAGGTGCTGTCTAGACTAGGAAAGAAGCAGGTGGTTGAAAATGTAGGCATTGGCATACAGCTTGTTGGGTATTTTCTTTGTAACATGCTATATTAACATTAACTCATAAAAAGGCTGTTGTCCTTGTACCACAAGCTGACTCTGTAGACTTTGTAGAAATTTAAGGACATAATTCACAGGGAATAACATTGGAATAATTACTGCAGATACTATAATTTTTCGGGGGGTGGAAAGGTCATGTGTTCAGGTTATATCTAACACATTTGGCTTGTCTTTAAAGTGATTATTTTAAGGAGATTCAGCTAGTTTTATAAAGGTCTGCCGGAGTTGAGGAATTGGGAAATACAAATTTCATGTGGAGTCAGGCAAGGTTACGTTAACAGGTCACAGGACTATGAAGAAATAGGAGAATTTGATGGTATCTGAGGACAGTCATGAGAATGCATATACCCATTTACATAAGTCAGTGCCCAGAGAATACTCCTTGTCCCTCCTTCTGACACTGCCTCTTTCTTCCATTGCCCTGGAGGGGAGGACATGAGTCAGGCTTCCAACATGAAAATGTGAGCCGACTCTGAGTCTTCAGAATGCAATCTCTCTGAAAATCTAGGACACAACTGCAGAGAAAGTCCCACCCCCACAAGACATTCACTCCCACTTCGCCAGGGCAAAGTTTCAGCTGAACTTGAACTTTTGTTTAGGAAAAAATTCCAAAAAATAATTATAGAAGAAAAACAATAAAGGACCTATCAGAAACAGAGCAACATCAAACGAACAAAGATCTCCAAACAGTTTGCCACTTTAAACATCTGGCGCTTGGCAGCATTTGGATGACCTGCTGAGAGAACAAGAAGAGATGTGTTTCTATCTGAAAATCAGTTCTAAGCCAAAACCTGCAAAGCACATAACCCGTTTCTTCTTTTTCTCTCCAGAAACACAAAGGGGATGGTTTTGGAACTGCATACAGCTCCCCTGTTACAACCCACAGACATTGGTGCATCTCCATGAATTTCAGCTATTCTTAACCTGCTGCTCTTGGCCCTGTTTCAACTTTAACTCTTGGTTCAGTCGTCATTTATTCTTGCTGTGATCTCCCACAAAAATCATTTGTTAGCTCTATTTTGAAGAAAAAATCCACCAAGTATCTCCCTTAGTGTGCAGGCTAGACCCTGCAATCTCTTTTACATCATAGGGAAAGGGACAAATACAGTCACAGCAGAAAACAGCTTCTAACCCATGAGGTGGCTCATTATTTAAATGTAATATAATTAGGGGAAACTGCCTTATGGAAAATGTAGGTGCAGCTCCTGAGGATGGGAACAAAGAGGGCATGTCCCTATCAGCTTTTCATTTGTCTAATGGTTTCCCTTCCAAATATAGGCCGACTTCCAAGTGCTGCATGAATAAGAGAGGAGAAAACCAAAATGAAGGGACGGAAAGCAGGAAGAGAAAGCTGGGAATGACATATTAAGGTATACCCAACCCTCCTGTAAGTTTCCCCAGAGAAAGGGTGATCTGGCTGTCTAATAAGAAGCCTTGTTCTAGCCCTTATGAACAATTAGCTGAAACATAGTTCCTTAACTTGGTTGTAGTAAGTTTTTTTTTTTTATCCATGCAAGCAAGGAAATACTGTGCTATAATGTAGCTGTGCCATGGTGTGTTCAAATGTGACTCTTATAGTAGCTTTGGCTGGTTGTTTGGCTGTAGTCATAAATGGTGTCACTCCTTTGACTTCAGTGGAATGACTCCAGCAATTAATTTGACCCATTGCATTCACTTTAATAACTCACAGTGGCATTATTATCTTAAGGGGGGCATGACTATTATCACTATAAGAGTTAACACCCTCTGAAGGATTTCAGGAACACATCCTTTATTGTCTGTGTTCTTCCCTCTGGAATCCTTGGCTCTTTACATAGATTTTTCTTTTCCCAGCCTCTCCTTATATTTCTTCATTAACTATCTCAGCACACCTAGACTTGGAAAGGGAGAAGAGTTTAGATTACAATGCCAGTACTCTCACTGTAGATGCTTCCTGCTTCCAAATTATCTGCTGCCAATGGAGACAAGACATTTTTTGGAAGTATTCACTGATGTGATTGAAATGAACAGTATAGAGAACAATAAGGGCTGGTTTCTCCCTTGTCTGATGATTCCTTTATGCCATGCCATGGGATCTTAAATGGACTAGGTCTCTGCTATGAACATGCTTGGCAGAAGGCTGTTCTCTGGCTGACAAACCTGGCAGAATGCCCCGTCCTGGGTTCTGATCCACAGTACATTGAAGTAAATGGGAAGACTCCCTTTGACTTCACTGCAGTTTTGAGTAGGCAGCATGACAGAAACTCTTGGAACCACAGCATAGGGAAATGCTAGGGGAAGAAGAGAAAAGGGGATGTAGGCAGAGAGCCTGATCCTGTAAGCCTATGGCCTCTAGTGGGCAACGGCAATCACAACAAGCATAATTTAGAGCAGCCTTTAAGACATCAGGGCCCTGGCTACTCACAGATTACAGGATGTACAAAGATGGTTTAAGACTTAAAGTAACTGCCACTTCCTTTCTCCACTTGTTCTTACACCATAGCTAGGAAATCTGTAGATTTTGCATCTGGAGAAGGCTGAGCATGGGTTCATTTTGTTTGTAGAGTTGCTGGCTGTGTACAGAAATAGGATAACCCCAATATTCCTACAGATGTGGGCTTTCCATGGTGCTTCTTTCACACCTGCACTACAGCAAAGAGAGTATCTGCCCAAAACAGAGATCACAAATTTAAAATCCAGCCAAAAATTGGTATATTTGGGCTCAGTTGAAAAAAGCATGAAAAGTCTGTTTAAAAAGGACATCACAAGAAGGGAGGCACCTAGGATTCTCTCCAAAGACTTCACTTCAAAGTGCAGGACAGTGTATTCATTCTTATTGTAGTAAATAATTCATGTTTAAAAGCACTAGAAATGCTTTGTCAGACTTTGTTCTACAGAGTTATGCCTTAGAACAGGCTTAATTTCTTGAATTTGGGGAGACCTTGGTGATTGACACATGGTGGGACAAAGAGGGCTTTCAGTATTTCCAGGGCCCATCAACCATTGTAGGGTGTTTAATAATTTCTGCCCATGGCCACAAGAGTTTTTTTTCCAGTGCTGCAAACCTTTAGAGTTTCTGTATAGTTAGCTACAGCTTGCCATACTGAAGCTACAGCTAGGGTGTTTGTATGTGCAAGATAAAGTTGCTGCTAATATTGTTAGTAATATTAGCACGCTAGTAGCACCTAAGGGCTTCAGTCAAGGGTTGGGGCCCCATTATGCAAGGCCCTGAACAAATTCATATTGAAAGGACAGGCCCTGCCCAGCAGTGTTTCCAGCCTAGCTTAGGCTATGCAAATTCTATGCCATTCAGGGACTCCACCCATGCCAGGAGATATCTCAAATACGTGGTTTAGCTGGCTTTACAGTTCGTTTGGCCCAGATATTTAAATATGCTCAGTTACCTAACTCCCAATTTTATTGATTTAGAAATTATGCACTTAAAAACCTTTGAAATCCAGCCTATTTGTGCCTCTGGATTGACACAAAAATCTGAACCAGGGTGTGGAGGAAAATAATAAAAAGACCCTGTGCTGGACAAACCATAATGGTCTATCAAACACTGATCTTACAATAAAGATTGTATAAAAAATTCTCACCTTTTCCTGCCCCACTGAATTACTCCTTAAATTTCTTAGGGACTCTGTGGTATGTTTTCTGTACACAAAGAGGAACTGGCTATTTCCATTTTAAGTAGTTTATTTTAAATTAAGAGAAAAAGCAAGGTGGAAGAACTAAAGTAAGGTCTCACTGATAGAACCCAGTGTATGTTTGTCTCCTCTGTAACATCCTGCATCAGACCAGAGCACAAATAGAAGGCAGACTTCTCAAAACTAAAACATGCCATAGGTAAAGAACAAGATCATAACATTTCAGACAGTTCTGGAAGCAGTAAGACTCACAAGACACACCAAAGTAGTTTCTGCAGATAGTATGCTGGCTGGATGATGGAGAGATAGGGGAGAGATTTCAGCATTAATCTTAAAACAATCACCACAAGATAGTGAGAGAAGACAATACTTTCCCCCATGTAGAGGGAATGGACAATGGGGCATCCACTCATGTGCCTCTCTTGGGCTAGGGACAGGCATTACGCATAAACTGGTTTAACTGATCAGAAACTGGTTTAAACCTGTACCAGTGTATGTATGTTCAGTGCACATAAGTCAGTTTGAAAATGACTGAAATTGGTTTGAGATAAATCTGGTTGAAAGTAGTATCAGACTTAACTGATTTGGGTCAAATGGGATTACACAATATCTGTCCAAGACCCCTTGCTGGCTTAAGATAAGCCAGACTCCTCCAGCATCTCGGCATGGTCTCTGGGCTGGGCAGGGCTGTCTGCGCCACAGCAGGGATGGCCCCTCGCCTCTGCTCCCTGGTTGCAGCTCCGGCAGAGACTTGCAGGCACAGCAGCATCTGCCTGCCTTCCTCCTGCTCTCCCCCTCCCCTCGCCACTCCCTGCTAAGCAGGGATCCCCTGACCCTTTTGTCTTAAACAGACAGCTCAGCATTAGCTAGCAGACCGCATGCTGGCTCTGGTTCGTGCTGTGCCAGACAGCAGTGTCAGCTTAGGGCTTTTTGAAGCTAATCAAGAGCTGGATCTTGATACATAGATTTCTTTTCTTGACTTGTGGAAAATGCTCATTGGTAGAATAACAGTCTTCATCTACAAGAATGGTGTTTCAGTGGAAAGTTAAAGCACCATTTCACTACTGAAATTTTTTGAATATCTTAATAAGATACATAGAAACCTTAATGAATTGACCTGAGTCTCAGTTAATCCTTCCAGCAGCTTAGGTTGGTAATGCTTAGCTAGAAAGAAATCATGTATCCTGACCTTCTACACAGTTGACTGTAGACAAAATGCCTAAAGAAATAAAAACCACAGAAACATTTTAGTCTTGCTTCCCCATGGAGAGAGTTCCTTTTGGCACATCCCCTACCATTTTTAGAAAGAAAACTCTCTCTAGCTACAATCGCTGCACGGGTGTCACTACCAAGAGACAGAGCCAAAGAATCCTGGTTTGCATCTGTGTTTATACTTTTGTAAGAGACACATGTGTGCTGTATGCAAAAATGATGTCATCTGGCATGGTAAAGCAGCTTTTCTGGAAAAAAAAATGAATTGTTAGATGTTGACACATGTTGCTTATTGACACTCCTACCCAGAAAATGAAGGAGCTAGAATTTTCTCAAGTACTCATTGCCCTTCCCCTTAGTCCATTTAGTAAATCCTCAGATTTACTCGGAGGTCTGCACACCCGACACTACTCAAAGGCTTTTGTGACACTTAAAAATAGAGTTATAAAGTCATTGTTTCTAGGGAATAAAAATCATTTATGCGTATTGTATCAATGATGAATTCATTAACCCACGGATGGCTACCTGTGACACATGCCACAAATGACATGGGCAGCCACTGTGTATGGCATGCAGCAGATCAGGGAACGGACAAGCAGTGCAGTGGCAGATAGTCCCATATTTTTCATATCAGACAATGTAATCTACCTGTTTCCTGTTGCCTAATATGGGGTCTCTGCTGGAAGTAGCTGGGAGCAGCTTTTTTATTAAGCAGAGCAGTGTAAGATAAAAATATTAATGCAACATTGAAGTTGCTCATTTAAAATAAATATTACTAAAGAGTGGAAAGCTCTGGCTCCTATAGAAACATTCTCTTGGCTGTGTTGTACAGTGGAAGTATTTCCCATTGCTGTCTCTTGCTCAATGTATGTGTTTGTTTTCAAAAGTATACCATAAAAATGCAGGTTGTGTACAAGTACAAGTCATCACTGTGTGGAAAAGTTTTAAAGCTTTGCAGTTTCCTACTAGAACCTGAGATGTACCATCTTCAAGTTGTAACTACAGTGTGTTGTAAATTCAGAGGAAGGTTTATGACAGGTTTTAACTACTGGTCCGTAGAAGCCTATGTCAGTCCCTTAAAATGATTGGGGCTAGTCATGGCTGAGGATTGTCAGGATTTATCCTCTCAGCAGGCTCCCTGGTTCAGTGATTTGCACTCAATTGTCTTTTAAAGTAAAATGGAGGGAGGAGGGGAAAAAGAAAGCATTAGATTGTGTGTAAGAACGTTAATAATTAAATCATAGAATCATAGGTAATTAGGGTTAGAAGGGACTTAGGAGGTCACGTAGTCCAACTCCCTTTTCAAAGCAGGGCCATTCCCAATCATAGCATCCCAGCCAAAGCTTTGTCTAGCTGGTTCTTAAAAATTTCCAAAGATGGAGATTCTACCACATCTCCTATTCCAGCATTTTACTACCTTCCTAGAGAGAAAATTATTTCTAATATCTAACCTAAACCTCCCTTGCTGCAACTTGAGACCATTGCTCCTTGTTCTGCCATCTGCTACCACTGAGAACAGTCTAGCTCCATCCCCTTTGGAACTCCCTTCAGGTAGTTGAAGGCTGCTATTAAATCTCCTCTCAGTCTCCTCTTCTCTAGACTAAATGATTTAATTTGGTTTGTGTAGCTCTGATCTCATTAAGGTGATTAGGATGAGAAAAGGATACTGATCTTTCTGTAGGAAAAAAGCATAAAACTATTTAGATGCTAAAATCAGTCTCTTCATTTTTTATTATTGGATCTTAATTCAGATCAGGGCCATTTTGAGTAAATGCATACTACAATAATATAGTTGCCTCTTCCATAATGTAGAGCAGGGATCAGCAACCCCGGCATGCGTGCCAAGCATGGCACGCAAAACCATTTTGCTCAGCCCACCATGGCCAGCCCAGCCTCTAAGCAGCTGCTGCCAGCCATGGAGCCCAGGCTGCTTCTAGCAGGTGGCTGGGAGGCTGCAAGCCCTGCTGCAAACAGAGCGGGACCCATGGGCTGGCTGCAGTCAGAAGGCTACAAACATCTGCTCCAGGCTCCAGCATGTTGGCACTCTGGCATCTTCCAAGGTAGACACTGTGGTTTTTTCAGCACTCCAGCCAAAAAACATTGTCCACCTCTGATGCAGAGTCTCCATCAGCTGTTTGTCATATTAAGCATAGGAGTGTGCAATGTTTATGTTCTCTATGTCATGTCATAAAGCAACAAAGTGTCAGTAGATTAATAAAATCTTCGTATATCACTTCTAGGCATATTGAGATTTTTTTTCTTTCAATTGTCTAAAGTTTATTTAATTTGCTATCCTTCAGCTTGCAAATGCACCAAGTTCTGAGACATCTGCATAAAAAAATATGGCCATGTTAAGAGTGAGCATTGGTCAAATGCAGATCCACTGCAATGAATGGGAACTTTGTTGTTTATTCCAATGGAACCAGAATTTTTCTCCATATGTTATTCATATAATACAACATTGTGTCAGTGATATAAGGTAGGGTATTCTCCAGGGACACCGTAGCTGGCACCAGGGGTTCCATTGGCCATGGGGCTAATGAATAGTGTGCCTACCTTTCATCTTTGTGCTCCTCTGAGTGTGCTGTCTGTTGTCTTGGAAAAAACTTCCAGAACCAAAGCAGGTGCTACATGTTAAGGTAAAACATAATGGTTTGTGGCTCAGAGTTGTTATGGATTCCCATCCCTTTGTGGTACAGGCACAGACAGTGACAAGTTACTGGTGCAGGGATACATCTGGCTCAGCAGATGCTGTAAAGTCTGCTACTCATAAATTTTGATTTCAACCAGCAAAATCCATAGTGCCTCCCAAGGAGAGTCTGCCTGCCAGGAAGATTGTTGGAGTAGGTTTGAGAATGGTATGCTGAAGCCTGGCTCTGCTTTAATCTTTAGATATTCCAGTGGAGTTATTCTAGATATAAATGATAAGAGAATCAATCTCTTTCCCCAATTTTGTCTAGCCAGAATCCACCTATTTTGCTCCAGTGGCAAAAAAACCTATGGCCCCCAAACTGACCCACAGTCATGTTGAAATTCCTCCACTTTATCATGAAGGATCCCAGTAGACTACTGCCTTTTTGCCTTGTGACACATTTTAAATAGGATGACAGTAAAGAAAAATGTAATTATTCCAACATGCTCCAACTTTTGCTATATTATCCTCAAGCTCAGATTAATTTGTGCTCTGCTAATTAAGTTTTATAACCCTTTAAGAGCTTATTTATGTAGAGAAGACAGAAAAGTATTTGCATGATTAACCTATAGGTAGATATATCTTGCCTACTGTTTTGAGGAAAGACGGGAACATTTTTGCCTGCTACCATCCTTTCTGGAATTAACCCACTCTCCTGACAGTGCAAGGTAGATTCCTATTAAGATTGGATGCAGCGTGGGTTCTTTCCCATGCATAGGTGCTGACTCCATGGGTGCTCCAGGGCTCAAGCACCCACCAAAAAATATTACTGGGTGCTTAGCACCCATGAGCCACATTGGGTGAGCCAGTTTAAAATAACACTCTGCCTCTTCTGGGCATGCACAGAGTTTGGCGCAGAAATGTAAAAAAAATCCCAAAGCACTCAAAAAACAAATTTGGCACCTATGTTCCTATGTTTTGCAATTAGGATCAGGAATATACATTTATTTTGAGTACAAATAAGCAGAAACAGCTTGAGATGGACAGTTCTTCAGACTGAATGCTTCTCACTGTGCATACAGAATAGACAATGGCAGTAACAAGGTTCTCCACAATCACATTAGGGTTGCCAATCCTCCAGGATTGCCCTGGAGTCTTCAGGAATTAGATATAAATCTCCAGGAGACTGCTGGGAGTCACCCAGAAGATAAATGATAGGAAATTCATTAAAATAAATATTAAATGTTGAATCTGGTTTATACTGCAGTCCGGTGGGTTTTTAAAATGTAATAGTAACATGCATTTGCCATCGTGATGCAAAGTCTACATACCATAATATGTCTGATTTTTTTTTTATAAATCTAAATGCCCATTTTGCTTCTAGACGTACCATCCAAACTGTGGCACTTAGCCACACTGCACTGAGCTTGGGAGTTGCTAGAGGGATTTGGCTTAAAAGCACAGTCTCTTCCCGAGTGGCTTGTTGTGTACTTAGAACTGTGCAGGCTGTGTGCTTTAGCTTGCTCATGCCTGTTTTCTCACTGTGGTAAGCCCACTCCATGACTTTATCTTCTTATTACTGTTCCACTTTGGGGCATGGTTCCTACGAGGCTGCATAAAGGCACAGTTCCTGTATTCCCTTTAGTGCAGAGACAAAGGGCCAAATTTCATTCCACATATTAGGCATATGAGTGGGCTTAGGTGGCTAAGTGTGATTGCATTACACCCTTCTGGAGTCCCTGAAAAACACTTAATACAGAAGGTATTAACTTTGTAGCTTTCTGTAACTCAATCTCAAGGGTAGGATGACTGCTACATCCTGAATTAATAGATTTTCAGTGATTTGAGCAAGGTAGAACAGAATTGGACCTCAGTGCCTAAGTCCACTTGGATGCTCAATAGGTAGAATAGAATCTGACCTTAAAACTATAGCAGGAATCTTCAAATTGCTGTAGTTCTCTCACCTCAGGAACACATCCAAGCTTGTCACCATCTGACAAGCACCATCTTGACTCTGAAGACAGTCAAAAAATCTGTAGGAAAACACCAGTGAGGATTTGAAGCTGGAGCAGGTCCACATCAATAGGATTGCCTCCTATACTCCACTTCTCTCTGTTCTCAGTCTATTTTTTCTGTTAATCCTTTCTGCAGGTACTCCATTCAGCTGGGTTGGAGCATCATTCTGTATACTTCTTGGCTACCAGCCACTGTCATGGACAGGACAATTACTGGGGAATGAATACACTGGGGAATGGATAATCCAAGAAAATCTAGAAGCCTGGTAGGAAACACCATGAATCTGACTATGCTAGGTGCTACTACTTTTAAGGAACAGAACTAGCATTTTCATACATTGGGGCAGATCTTTCACTGCTGTAATTCAGTCTTTGACTTTGGTGGAGGCACAGTTACCCCAGCTAATTACCCATGTCACTGTATTTTTATATTATGATTATTTTTTCTTATATCAATGGAAAGAATTTTTGGGGGTGATATCTACATACTATAGTTGGTCCAGGGAAAGATAGCACCCTAAGACTGCCTTGCCTCTCACTCTATTGATGCTATGTAATTGGTCCAATAAAAGATACCACTTTAAGAAATCCTTGCCGCTGACACGATTTCTGGACTATCATAATAACATCACTGTTACACTATCTATATCAGTGGCTTAATTTTGCGTGGCTCTGAGCAGAATGTGGAGGTGCTGAGCATCCTCAACCTACACTTAAGACAACAGGAGTCTATTTTCAGCATCTCGGGAATTACTCAACATCTTGCAGTTTGGAGTCAGAATACCAGACATGTAGAAGGGAAAAGGAATGGGAAAAGAACCTCTCTGCCAAAGAAAGGATCAGTCCTTACAGCTTGATGTTCACTGATAGGAATAACTTGGAATTGTCAAGGTCACTGCTTGTTTGACTATAACCCCAGTTATTGTTAAGAGTTTTTGTTATGAACTCAGCATAAACCCTACCCTATGTTTTCTTTGCTAGGGCTTGCAATGAGGTGAGTAATGATGCTGGAAGGTTAAGTAGATAATAGGATTGTGAAAATCTATTTAAAAACTTTTCTTTTTTCTTTTCTTTTCTTTTCTTTTTTTTTTTTTTGCTTTTTCTGTAACCATGAAACACAATCTCCCAAAAGCTGCTATTGTGCAACTGCATAGAAAGCCCAAACCAGGTATCACATCAAATACAAACAAAAATAAAACCCCAGCTGATAGATGAAGCCTGCTTTTTTCCCCTCCAGTTGCCTGTAATTATAACCATCTGCAATGCTGGATTTCTTCTGCTCAGAGACCCAGCTGAAAAAAAAATCAGCTTTGGAAGTCAAAACAGAGAGCAGAGCCACACCACCAGTTTAGGTCATTTTATGACTCTTGATGGTATGCTGCATTTTTTTTTAAAATTAGGATTCATATAAACAGGTTGAAAGTATTTCACAAGGAAGTTACCAAAAAAATTAGCATTTCAATGGAAATATTATTTTCCTACAGTTAGGGTCAAAGTTGGGTTAAACTGGGTTCTACATTCAGTAAGAGCAACCTGACAAAAGTTAAGTTCAAACTGCAGTTGAAAAGACTTTGAAAATTGATCCAATGTTTGTTATAATAATGCCATTCACCTTCCATAGATGTAGCTCAGGAGAAGTGCTTGCATCTAAATTATCTGGATGCATACAATAAATACAGTGAATAGCTCATCCATGGTCCCCCTACAGTTGCTATTCCAACCCCTGCTGAAGGTTTCATATCCACTCAATAGAAATAGTCAGGATGAGGCAGCGTTGGGGGCCATATCTGGGCCACGGACTAAGGGTTCAGCACCCCTGATCAGGTTGATTGTTTAAGAATCTAAAATTCTCTGCTTTGCCTAAAACTCTTAGGCAACCATTGAGCCTTCTGGATCATTTTGAGAAGTCACCATGGATCTGGGAGGAATTCTGTGGGCCATAGCCTCGCATGCTAAATTGGATGCACAAGGTGGCATAGGGCCCAATCCCAGCATATGGGGCTGGAGGGGAATCCTGGTGTGTGGGGCCAGGTGGGGGCAGCACAGGGCCCTGAAGCCTGATGCTGGTCTGTGGAGCAGCTCAGGGCCTGATCCAGGCTGTGAACTGGCTCTGTGCCATTCATCTGACCCAGAGGGCCAAAACCTTGAGCCCCACTGACCCTGACTATTCTACAGTCCAAACATATTTGCTTATAACATCTTCATAAAACTTGAGGAAGCCTATCTCTAAAATCATTTCCACCACATGTTTCTAGCTCCTAGAAGTTAGAGTTAGAACAAAGAAAGCAGAAACTATTGGACTGTTATCTGGGCACATGAAAATGAGCAGGCATCTTTTTTACAATGTTTACTAGTTTGCAAATATCCAGTAAGTTCCAGAGGATGAAAACAACAGTTGATAGTTTGTGTTTTGCTTTAATAGTTCCAGCTTATCATGTGATTTATCTTTGGGCACTATAGTTCAGATTCCCTTTGGACTGAGAGAGGGGACTGTTAAGCATTTGGTGACAGATTCTATTCCACCTATTATGTGCATAAGTGGACTTAGGTAGGTGCCTAGAATTATTCTATTCTAGTCCACCCTGTTTGAATCCCTGAAAAACAATGCAAACATGTTAATGCTGGGTTTTGGGTTTTTTTGTAACCCAGTCTTAAAGGAAAGTTGATGGTGAATTACAAAAATAGATGCATTGCTAGATTTTCAGGGACTTGAACAGGGTGGAATAGAATTGCATGTGGGTACCTAAACCCACATAATGCCTAAGTGGAATCTGGCCCGTGGTAACAGCTCTCTGATTTGTATAGTGCTTCTCTACTGGCTCCAGCATAAATTAAGCAACCTATGGGCTATTTTAATTTATGCCATCTGGCCTATGGGCTATTCTAATTTATGCCAGCCAGCAACAAATCATAAGGGAAACACTTTTTTTTCCCTGTCTCCTACTTTGTTGCACTGGGTATTAGGGCAGGAAGGTGATGGGGAGGCTGCTGCCACTATGCCTAGTTAGAGCTCTCCAACACCTCAGCTGGAACAAAAGAATCTGGATCATTATCTGAAATATATTTTGAATGCTTATTCATGTTCATTATTTAAATTGAAGCAATGATTAGCCGCTCCTTTCAAGGGGCAGGACTGCATTGTGCTTGGTATTGTATGACCAACAGTAAATAACCGTGCATATTCTAAAATAGCCTGACATAATACTCAAAGCACTGGAAAATGCTTTTACCTTTGACTGAAACAGAAATTAAAATAGGGTGGGGATAAGACCAGTAGTCCTGCTGCCATCACTCAATAAGTATTAACAAAGAATTTGTGTTGTTGAGCAAATATTTTGGACTTGCACCTCTGTGGGCTTTCAGAGAGTGAGTGAAGTGTTGTCTGTGAATGGTCAATTGGAGAAAGTCTAGTTTTGGTTAGCCTTAGCGGGAGATCCAGGGGAGGGTGGGGAGTGTGTTGCCTATGCAGTGAGATTTCTGTAAGCACAGCTCCAGAACACATTCTCTGCTCACCCCCTACTTTTTTCTTGTCATCAAATTCAGTGGGGCACAGAGGGAAAGGGGAAATGGTGTTTGCCCCTGGGTTCTGGAGCCATACCAACACAGACTCTGGCAGCCAGTGAGCTTTCTAGGAGCCCTCTGGATCTGTCCATGGTCACCCTGGAAATATTCATGAATTTGGGTTAGATCTGTTGTATAGTTGCAGCTGGAAAAAAAGACACTGAGCTGTCTCTACAAAACTGCTGCAGGCAGAGAACCTCTTTCACCAGTAACTCAGAAGTGAAAACACTCATCTAGAATGTGGGAGACCAACGTTTAACACCCTTCTCTGCCTAAGGAGAATTCCCACCTCTTAGGAGAGTGTCGTAGACACGGGGCTATAGGATATTCTGGGAGTGTTCTCCCATTGTCCTTGTTCCACTTGTACAAATAAATAAGCATTCACTGGAGTAGGAACTATAACTCACATCTCCCACTCCCTCAGGGGATTTTTCTAACACCATGTCAGGAAGTCATTCTCACTCTCCTCTCCTGTGACTATTCAAGTATTTTAGAAAAGTAGAATAGACTCCACAAGAGGAAACCCAGGGAAACGCATCTCAGAAGACCCTATGAGCTGGTGGTTAGGATGCTCACGAAAGTCACAGGGAAGGAGAGTGAGAATGACTGACATAGCAGTTAGGAAATTCCCCTGGAAAGTGGGACAGAGGGGTTTGAAGCCCTGCTCCAGTGAAGGTTTAATTATTTGTCTAAAGTGGAACAGCTTCAGCAAGTGAAACCAAGTGGCTTTACCACAGAATATGATATAGTGTGGTAGCTAAGGTACTGTCCTGGAAGGGAAGTGCGCAAATCCTCTTAGGCAAAGGGAGGAACTAAATCTGGTTCTATGGGAGTGTGTTCATTTGAATTTTTGCAACAGTCATGGACCATAAGATCCACTCATATGACATGCACATCATGCTAGTTCATTTTTATTACATTGTATAATGGTGTTTAAATAATCTGTGAAGGTTAAGGGATTTGTGAGAAGAGATTTAAAGGAGAAGAGCAAGATCACTTGGTTACAGGGTCAGGGGACATATTCCATCCACAGAGGTAAGGAGGGCCAAGGTGTACTGAGCTGATGAAAAATGAGCGCAAACTGGAAACAAAATGTTGGCAGGATCACCCGTGTTAGAACATTTTGGTGTTTGTTTGAGATGTGTTCGCAGTGAGCAGAATATTGTACACAGACAGACAGCTGAAGTATTTCTTTGGGGTCTGATCCACGTATTCTTAACTCAATAGAAGTCTTTCAATTGATTTCAGTGGGTTTTGTACCATGTCCTTGGAACAGAGACTTTGGAAAACAGACTGCCAAACCCTTAATAAAAAGGCCATGAATCAATCCTCACCATATCTGCTCCAGATTTTGAAACAAAGCCATCCTGCAGATCATTTGGTTGACAGAAGGAAAAAAAACCCAGCTTCCCCCCTGAAACTTCTTGTCTATGGAAAGAGTTTATCATCTACAGTATCATTAAACTTGTTGGAAATTACCTGATGAATTTCTCAAGTATGTACATTTCTTTGGTAAGATACACAGTAAGCATTGCTCAGAACAGCCAGCTACCCTAGCTGTATCTCTGCTGCACTTGGGAGACGTGATTACAGCATGTTAGATTTACCCAAGCAAACTTTAATCCAGCAGTAACAATGGCAGTGAACTCACAGCAACACCCAGAAAATATTTGGTCATCCAGAAAATAGTCAGAGTCCATGGTGAGCTTTTAGAGCCTGCACTGAAACTAGATCTGCTGAGGTACCAGTCATTGTTAACCAAAGCTAGTTAGAATGAGATTGTCAGGTCTATCTATCCAGGCTGTGAAGAAACATCACTTCTGGTATGAACATACCTTGCGATCCACTGATATAATTATTGACTATATCTCTTTGCTTTAGAAAGGCCCCGGGCTTAACACAGCTTTTATCTAGAGGTCAGGGGAATTTCTTCTGATATATGTGTTCTGACATCAGAATCTGGCACACTGCCTTCCTATAAAAAAATAAAAGACAGTGCTCTGACTGCACACAGCATACACAGAATGTGAGCTAAACGATTCTGCTTTCTTGTGCTCACAGATTATATTCTTTCCTGTGTAAAAGGCTATTTTGAGGACTTAGGTCCATGTAAGACCTTAAAACAGGACTTAAGTTGCATGGATGTGATACATAGCAGTGAATTTTATCCCCAGAAGTACAGTGATACCAAGCAGTAGCATAACTAGGGTGGGGTGAGAGGAAAATCAAACCCAGGTGCCAACTAAGGGCATTGGTGTAGTACCATGCCCAGCAGTGCATTTGGAGGAGGGATGAAATGACCCCACCCTGGAAACTTCACCATGGGAGGCACAGCCCTGCCCCCAAGGGTGGGGGGAGACAGTCCGTGTCTGCCTATCCCTCAGCTGCAGCAGCCCATCAGCAGGGGTAAGACTCCTCTCCTTGTCTGTTCCTTCTCCCTCCCATCTCCAGTGGTCAGCGCAAATCCCCCCTTACTCCAGATGCTGAAAGAACTTGTTTTGTCTCTGCTATTGAGATTAATTTAGCTTTACCATTTGTTGCTATTTATTATCTGTACACTCTTGCAGTCATGTGAAAGGCCCAGTCCCCATTGTGCTTGATACCTTACAAACGCATAACAAAAGAAAATGGTTCCTACCCCTAAAAAAAGCTAAGATGACAATATGTGGTTGTAGCCAAGAGGCATAGACATACCTTGGTGAAAGTGAGGTGATTATAATCATTTTAGTCACTTATCAGCATCCCTCCCACTGATTCAAGAGTTTGGAATGGTATTTTTTAAAGCTATTAAGCTGATCTTGAGGGAAAAATATAGATAAATATATTGAGCAAAATAAATAAGCAGCATAATGAAGGTAGGTGGTGTATCAAGTGCCCATTGTGCTATATAAATAATAAGAGAGAAAATGAATAATGGGCCAAATTGCTTTTTTTTTCCATTAGAAAGAGGCCACGAGTTCTCTCTGCAGCATTTTCCCCTTCATTTGTTCCATTGGGTGGGTGGAACTTGTCTCCTTTGCAGAACTAGACAGAACCTGCGGATTACCTCCCAGATCTGCAGCGGGATTAGGTGGAAGCCATATCTATTAGGGGTGTGTGAAATGGGCCGTATTCAATCTGGAGTCAGATTTGGCCTGAATCCAGCACAGTGATTTGATTTACTTTTTTTTGGATCACTTTCCCCGATTCGATTAATCCAAATCTGAATCTGAAGATTCAATGCTGATTCAGAGAATCAGCAATTTGGCCATAGACACAGCTTAAAATGTTTCTTCTACATACCTCAAGGTACCAGGCATAGCTTGTTAATGCTGCAATGCTGGGGCTGATGGGGTGTCCCAGAGGAGCATGGGGGGGCCCCCTCGTGTGCTCGGTGGTGAACCCAGAAGTGGACCAGAAGTACTTCCGATCCACTTCTGGGTCCTCTGGAGAGCATGCACGGTCCCCCATGCCCCCCCACAGCTCAGTAATTGGCCATGGGGGGACCCTGGGTGCCCCCCAGACCCAGGAGGCACCAGTTGCCGAGCCAGGGAGTATGTGGGGGGGGGTCCCCATGTGCTCCCCAGCAGATCCAATAGAGGACCAGAACTGTTTCTGGTCCACTTCCCGGTCTGCTGCTGAACGTGTTGGGGATCCCCCAACTTGCACTCCCATGGGATGCTGCATCCACCCCACCATCACAGCATTCATGAGCTGCCTGGTACCTGTAGAAAAAATATTAAAAGCTGTGTCTATGTCTGAATCACCAAATCTTTCTGAATCTCTCTGAATCAATTCAGAGGGTTCCAATATGGTTCAGAGAGATTAAAGGGTCTCCTGATTCAATTAGAATTCAGAGATTTGGCCACCGAATCAGGCCGAATCTTGGCCAAATCAAATCAGGGACCAAAGCTTCGCATAGCCCTAATAACTATTTGTGTGATGACCTTTGGCTTTCCTCCAAATCCTTAGGTCCTCTTATCTTGTGTATCTTCATGGCAGCATAATTCCAGCTGAGTCCAACCTCCAGGGTCTTCAACTTCAACTCCTGTCTCTGTTTCTTACCAAGGTAAACTTCTCTGCCTTGGGGGTGAGTAAAATACCCAAAATAAAATCTTTACATAGCAAATCATTCATGGTCAGAGCTCCCAAGCTCTCACTGTGCTGCAGACATATGGGATCAATCAGACATCACTATCTTGGAGGAGGAATGCAGCAGCTTTCCGTGCCAGCAACACTCTCAAACAAACCTGTTGAATGGATCTTTCTTTTCAAAGTGATACTATAATAGGTTATAGGGATCTTTACTCTTGAAACATATGGCTGCCAATTCAAAATTAATCTTTTGAGAGGTGATTCTATGCTGAGAAGTGGCTATGTACTTAAGAAGCCTGTTCTGTCTGTGAATCATCACTGCTAGAGACAAAGATGAACTTACTTGGTTGTTTTTTCATCCCTCTCAGTTATCCCTGCAGAGACAAGACTGCTTTGGGAGAGGGAAAGTAGTTCTCTTTTGGCTCTCATAAGCCCAACATTGCTAATTAGAGCGTTGAGCCAACAAAGGATTGGCAGTATCAGGGTCTAATTTCTAAATTCAGGGCCCAATCCTGACCTCAGTTACAATGGGTCTGCAGTGTTGAAATTGTTCACGCAATAGTGTGAATAGTTGAAACAGAGAAGAATCAAGAAAGACTGTTATTATTAATTATTCTGGAGCAATTAAAGTGAGGCAGGTTCTTCCCAGAAATGTTAAGAGTGTGGATCACTTCTCATTGCTGATGATACAGAAGTGACTATCTATATTGAACAGAATGAGGTGAGAAAGGCAGTTTGAGGCCTTTTGGATTGGACTATGCATAGAAGCTGTCAAGGAGGAATGAGATAGGAAGGTGGCATCGTGGCTAGCAGCTTATTTGGAGCAGGAGAGCTAGGCAGGAACACAGAAGCCAAGGCAAAGATAGATAGCTAAACAATGTAATGGCTTGAAAACAATGACAAGACTTGATCTGTGGAATCTTAATTAGCGGGGAATAAACTTGCAGGTCACGAATAGCAAAATTTGACTTTCAGCTCCCCAGGTGAGTTTGCAGAGCTGATCACAAGAAAAAAAATCATTTTGTTCACTGAAAACTGTGAGCATTTGGTCTGGAGATCATTGAGACACAATAGGCAAAATGAGTTTTTACAGTAAGTTTTCACAGTAGAATTTGGATGTTAGCCCAGCCTATCTAAAAACAAAATTCTTTTAAAAAATGATCAGTTCTGAGTTGAGAAGGGAACATTTTGGTGTTTGATCTTTTTTTTGGCAACTTCACCAAATTTAACCATACAGAAGAGTTAATCAGGTCCTATCTCTGATGACTACACATGCATATTATGAAGGCTTAGTTTACTTCAATGGTCTACTTTTATACCCATCAGGGTGACTACACCTTGTTTGTTCTGACAGAGCGCTGGCCAGAATGCTCCTCTTCTCCTATCTTTCATTGTAGTTCCACCTTTCTTTTTCCCTGTATACAAAAAGCACAGCTCAGATGCTTGGTTACCTGTGCCTGTCCAGACACTGGATGCTTGTCCTGCCACCTTTGGCTGCTGCCTGTGTAGAAAAACTCAACTATTTTCTTTTATCTGCACCCAAGTGACACCTTTTCTCTCTCCCATGTGCTTGAATCCTACAGATTTTTATAATGCCCTGCAGATGTCAGAGCTGCTTTGAAGTTGGCAACAAAACAGAGATGGCAAACCTGTGAAGAGGCAGTGAACTAAATCCCTTCCTCTTTTAGAATTTGTAAACACCTCTCTCCCTCGCTCATTTGTTCTTGCTCACTCTGATCTTGAGTTCTGAGGTTTTCTTTGCTGTGGTTTAAACTGCAATTTGAAAATGTTTCAATTGTCATCTTGCATTGTGAGGCATCCCATGGTTCCACAGCCACAAAAAGGCCTACTAATTTGGTTCCATCCTGTCAATGATTGTGATGTGTCTGATGCAGCTGGATGTGGTCATGTCATGGGTTCCAACATTATCTATAACAGGAAAACAAATGTCAAAAGGGAAATACTATTGTCTCAAAATTAGCTTTAAACAAATCAGATGATGTAGAATAGTGCAGTTCTCAGCTCCATATTCCCACATGAAAAATGTTGTTAAGATGGAAAAGTATTCAAGATGTGGCAACTATTTAAAGGGGATGAAAGAAACCATGGAATATTTAAAAATAAAGATGAAGGCTGGGATTGATAAGTTCAGGTAATTTTTAAAAAAAAATCTCGTGTTTATGGAAAGGTCAACTGTGTTCTCATCTTCCCTTTCATCAGAGGACAAGGTCATACCTTGCTATGATTAACAGATTCAATTCACTTTCATCACCTATTTTTGTTGGAGCTGGGAAGTTCTCCTCTTTTAAAGTCTTTTTTTTGTCTTTAATGAACAAAGGTAGTGAGGGGGCAATAAGGTAAACCTGGAATTAAAAAGGATATTGGGTATTCAAGTTCTTTAAACAGCAGTGAGGAACATTCGGGCTTCTTGCCTTGTATTATTATCTAATCTGATTTATAATGTACAATACTCCATTCCTATTCTCAGGTTCCAATCTCTTCCTTGGCAAGTTTGCACAATGCCCTCACACCACTGGCACTGTCCTGTTTTATTTTGTTACAAAAGAATGCATCTGTAGTATCTTGCCAGGGGCCTTTGCTAAGACAAGGACTGTTGTTCTTTAATTTAAAAATGATAAAAGAAATTCTCCTAAATTATTCAAAAGGCTCCAGTGTTCTAGTGCTCACAAGTAGTTTTCAATGGGAATATTGGCTGGTATGGAACACTGATTTTTAATATAGACTTGGGTTGATCACCTGGTTTCAATCTTAGGAAGTAGAAGTTGTTTTCAAAGGTCTTTCCATGGACTTTTCCAGTAAGGTCCATGGAAAGTATGGACCTTACTTTCCATAGAACTAATGGATAGTAAGGTCTATTAGTGGCCTAACTTTCCATTAGGCCAATAATAGACAGGCTGTAGTGATGATGCTTAGCTAGGAAAGAAGCTGTGAAGAGCCACATGTCTCAAGAATGCTTTCAGAAAGCTCATGCATAGCTAGCACTGGTATATCCAGATTATGCACGTACAATGTACATAAAATTACACTTTAGATTTCAGTGAAATCTCAATGAAAATTTTTTTGAGATTCTGCTTTATGCAAAGAAATGTGTGGATATTTGTTCCTTTGGGATTTCACTGAGATGGAGGTATTAGCATTATATTTTTTTTTCTGTAGACACCTCTTGACTATGTATACTTGAATGGGGAAGTCTCAGTTCTGATTGTGGAATGCCCCCAGTGAAATATGTTTTTTGTATGGCTCAGATATCCTAGTGTGATTGGCAGCTAGAGATGATATGGGTCAATGATAATGGTTTCCACTATCAGATAGGGCCTTAAATAATTTACATGACATTCCAGAAAGTCTACTGCTGTCCTATTTCAGCTGAAATATTTTAAAACAGCATCCTGCTTTCATTAGAAAGGAATTCTAATCAAAACCCAGATCCAAACAACTTTGCAAAAGATGAGACTTAAATTCAGATTGAAACACTGCAGATTGCACCTATCTTTACAGCAAACGGCTTTAAAAAGGAGTGTGAAAATGCCATATTTCTAAATTAGAAACGAGTAATGTCTTAAAAAACTTTCCATTTGTATCTGTTTGAACTTATACATAGATTAGCTTTAGCCATATTCAAACCACATTTCATTTGCTTGAATGAAATTTTACATTTGCACTTAAGAGAATTCATGCCAGAAATGTTTGTATGATCATTTAATCAAGGAACAGAAACAATTTCAAGTGATTTAGTTCCAATGCAGGTCTTGAATAGACAATATCAAATACTTCCAGAAGACAGATTATGATCCAGCTACAAAGTTTACGAAAAGGAAAATAATTCACTACATAGTTTTGAATCATTCATACATTCAAAGACGTTATTATTTGGTAACTGAAGTGTCAGAAAAAACAGCAAAAGAAAAAGCAGAAAAGGAAATTAAATCCATTAGATATATTAATTATTATAAAAAACCTGTTCAGTTCTAATCCCAGTTCAGAACATTCCAGTTGGTCTCTAAGGTGAAAACTGAACATAAGCTTAGAGCTGGCATTTGCCATATTTCCTTTAGTAACATCAAAGGGCTTGTGATCGACTTTCAACATGACTTCTTGATAAGGACAGTTATCCTCCACCAGAGAGGAAAAAGAGAGCTAAAAAGGTAGATCTAGGAAATCAGTGAAAAGATGCATTATTAGGCTTCACCTCATCATGATAGAGGACAAAGATGGCAAGAGGACAAAACTAGGTTTTTTTCCAGAGTATATTTAGATTTTGTATTACCAGTACCTCTATGTTAATAAATGGGCAAATGATTATATACAATTTTATTGGCAGTAAAACTAGCGTCTGAAGCCAATTTTTCCTTTTATTTTACAGACTACAAATACTTCCACATTCTTGTTACTAAAGGCATAGGCTGTAGATAGAAACATTTGAAAGCTATTAAAGTCATTTAGGGAATTAATGTGGCTGTTCTTTGAACCCTATTAAAGTGTATTAGATTATATCAACTGCAATAGGAGTGAAGGGCAGAAAAAAGGCAAAAGAGAGGGGTTTCCTCTGTGAAACAGGGAACTGGCAAGAATGGGAAAAGCTGGGATGACTTTAAAGGTATGCAACATTCCTTTGGTTTTATTTATAAGGAATTTACCATTTCACTCTGGCAGGCATGCTATAGCTGATTATGACTATGAAATAATTTCCAAGTCCCAAGGTACCTATTCACAACTTTTCCTCACTCCACCACCTTGGTACTTTGAAAAGTCCCAGGAGGTACATGGGGACAGGCAGGGACTGAGAACCTCCACCCCATGCCACTACCTCACAGGAGCAGGGCCAGGCTGGGGCAAGAGCAAGGCTACACAGATGGTGCCCCCCCCATAGCTCGATGTCTGGCCACTTGCCACCCCCACCACACTGTGCCCGGCCACTTTCCACCTCCCCCCCCGCCAGGGTACACTTACTAAAAAGGGGGCTGCCACTTATTAAAAAAGGTTGAAAACCCCTGTGCTAGCTAATACACAGAAACCAATAGTGTCGTAAGTCCGCGGACTGCCTGTAGCCCCAACGCCCTGATCTTTCAAACACATTCTGCAAAGTTAGCAAAGCAGCCTTTCCCTAATGAAAACAAAGCTAGGTGTAATGTGACACAGCAAGCAAATTTAGGATGATACCCAAGACAAGCTTCTTCACAGTGGGAGTGTCTGTATGAGATGCTATGTTTCTGTAGCAACAAGCAATGATGACACAGTGTCAGTGAGCACAAACCATGACATTGATACTACTAGCATGTAGTAGCTCATCACTATTGTGCAGTAGGGTCAGAAAAGACCTGTCCATGTAGTTGGGCCCAGTGAAGTCTATTATGCTGTAAGGTCCTCTTCAAAAGAAACTGCTAGAAGTTCATTCTTGCAGTCACTTAAAATTGGATTTGACAAAGCACTTAAAACAACAGGGAACAATGTTTTATTGGGAGAAAGGTGATCTAAATCAATTGTGGTCAACCTATGGCCTGTAGACCAGATCCATCCCTGGGAGCTGTTCCCTCCATTTCACAGGTTCTCCACAGATACAGAAATTTGGTGGAGAGGGAGTAGCACACATGTTAATTGTGATGGCTCTAGAAGCTCTTTTAGTGGCCATGGGAGCTGTGGGAATTCACACGGCCACTTCTGCCATGTCACCAAATTTGTAAACCCATGACAAGCCCCAGGGCCTGGATGACATGTCCTTGCTTGTCAGATTGCTCCAGCATGGGGGGTTAGGTTGATATATAGGTTGGGCTATAGCTGGATTCAATGTGTGAAGTTGCTTTGTGACTGCATTTACCACAGAGGGCCAGGATGGGGTGCAGGGCCAGGTTAGCACCTGGAGTCACTCCTTGATCAGATCTGGCCCATGGGGTTGGGCCAATGTGTGGGGATGCACCTGTAGATTAGCCCCACATGCTGGCCCTGCACTGGATCTGGCCTGCAGGCTATCTCCAAGCTGCTTCTCTGGCCCACAAGGTTGGATGGATTGGCTTGATGTGGGAGCTTTAGTTTCATTCTAATTTCATGGTTCTATTAAAAGTTAACTGAGTTTTTCATGTTAAAAGTGGTGATATAGAAAATAAGGGAACCTAGGGTGCATCTATGTGTACTGATTTAAGGCACATTAGTCATTTTAAGGTGCATCAAGGGTGTGGATCTATACGTGCATGCCCTTAATTCACCTTAAAAATGGCTATTTTAAGCTATTTGAGCCTAAATTTGACATCTGCAAAAGCAGGTATCAAATTTAGGTGCAAATAGTTAAAGCGCCTTAATGCATGTGTAGATTTGCTAAGCAGAATTAATGCTATGTATGTTGACTGACTTGGAACTAACTTTAGTCCCAAGTTGATCTGTATACTGCATTAATGTGCCTTAGCATGTGCATGAGTAGATACGCACCTACGTCACCTTAATGCGTATTAGGCAAATATACATTAAGTTTAGGCATGCGTAAAAGCACATGTAGACACGCCCCTATTGTATAATAAGTTCAAGTGTAATCTTAAAACTCAATGCCTTCTCTTCACTAGCTCCTAGTGGAGACCCTATTATTAACCCTTCAGTACCTCTTTGTGGTTTAACTTAGGCCAAAGAACATGCACATGGGGAGCTATTGCAATAGCTGTTTGTGGAACAACTATTCTGGGCTTTTTCCCCATGTTACAAAGGGTCAAAGGTCTTATGGGCTAGTAAGGCTAGAGCGCACACAAGAGAGATATGACTAGTATCACACCTGATTTCCTTTGACTGCCCAGCCAGAATGACTGGTAGCCATTTACTTCTGGTTCATACTGGAAGCAGCTTTCAGCATAAGTCTAGAGCAGGGCTTGAACTTACTTCTTTTGAGCAATAACAAAACATTTTAGTTATTCTTCTCTCAGATACTCTTGCCCCACATTGGTACACCTAAGTAATTACACCTTTTGACTTAAAGAAAACTGGTCTAACTGGTTTTTAATGTTCAATGACTGAAGCCCAGAATTTCCAGGCTGATTATTAAAACAGGTTCTGGGAAAGCAGAAATGTTCAGGAAGCCTAATACCAAGCTTATTAAAGAAATATGGAAAAAAGGCAAAGAACCTGAATGTCAAGTATAGCAAATTCAAGCAGTCACATATGCTGGCTCTGTATGTGGGAATCATTTGTCAGTATTTTAGTATATTCATTTAATATGAATGAATAATGTCAATGTTCCTTACATAGTTTAATTACACTAATGATCAGATTCCATGATGATGGATGTTTTAAAAACACCTAGGTAGAAAGAAACTTTTAGTTTCATAATAACAGGTAAATTTTGTAAATTTAATCTTAAAAATTAATCCAAGTTAATTTAATAAAACAAGAAGGATTTTAAATAGGACTTTTCTCTGGCCTCTGCTTCTCTGAATGCCTAAAGGAGGAAATGATGGTGCTGTTAGAACCAGACAAAAATGATGAGAATTTTTGCGGGAGATTCTTTCACTGACATTTTGAAAATTCAAAAATTTTGAGCAGTATTAATATTGATAATTCAACTTCAGATTGGGAGATTATATTTGTGAAATTGCAGTGGACACATTTTCAACTTTCTTTCCCCATTACTTAGAGTTTTAAAATGTAAAGAAGAATTTAATTCATCAGTCAGAGGAAGTCAAAGTGTAGGTCTATATAGCTGTTTAGAACCGCCTTCATACCCATTCATTTTGATATTGAAAATACGTTAGCTAAAAATTGGGGAGCACTATGATTCACTCTCAGAAGCTCTGTTGAATTTTAGGGCCCAAGTCTGAACATCTTTCTGGCTCATCTCTCAGTTCAGTGTGTCATCAACTCCCTCAGAGAACAGTGGCTGTTGTTGGATATTCCCTGCTCAGTATCCACTTCTGGATCCCTGTGACCCGCACACCTTTCCCTGTTTTATTTCTATTGTGGCCTTCCACTGAAGATGAAAAGGGCTTTTAGCATTTTCCAACCCAGTTCAGTTAAGGACTACAAATATTGTAGTCAAGATCCACAACTTTCCCAGTATAGGAAGAGCCTTCAGTCTTGGGTAGACCTAAAAGTTGGCCTACTCTGCTAACTCCAGTACACAGTATCAGTGCAATGTGCTCAGAAATCACCAGGGTAATTTAGCTGAGAAGCACAAGTCCACCAGAGGCAATCCCACAATAGGGCTGTGTGGAGCAGACCCTATTTGATTCAGATTTGGCCCAAAACAGGGACAGTGATTTGATTTGCTGATTCAGATCACTGTCCCTGATTTGATTTGGCCAAATCCGAATCTGAAGATTTGATGCTGATTTGGAGAATCAATGATTCAGACACAGACACAGCTTTAGAAGTTTTTTCTACATACCTCAAGGTACCAGTGCAGCTTGTGAATGCTGCAGTGCTGGGGTGCATGGAGCATTCCACAGGAGCTCAGCAGCAGACCCAGAAGTACTTCTGGTCCACTTCTGGGTCCACCAGAGAGTGCTTTGGGGGCTCCCCCCACACCTCCCCAGCTTGGTGATTGGCCTGTGCCCCCCCAGACCCAGGAGACACCAGTGACCAAGCCAGGTGGGTGCGGGGGGCCCCCCAGTGTGCTCCCTGGAGGACCTGGAAGTGTTTCTGGTCCACTTCTGGGTCTGCTGCTGAGCATGCTGGGGAGCCACCCATGCTTCTGTGGGACACTTCATGCGCCCCAGCACTGCAGCACTCATAAGTTGCCTGATCCTTAGGGGTATGTAGAAAGAACATTTAAAGCTGTGTCTATATCCAAATCGCCAAATCTTTCTGAATCTTTCCAAATCAATTCTGTGGGTTCTGATTTGATTCAAAGGGATTAAAGGGTCCTCTGATTCAATTCAGATTAGGAGATATGGTCACCAAATTTGGCTGAATCTCTGCTGAATCGAATCAGGGACTGAAGCTTCACACAGTCCTATCCCACAACTTCCTGCTTTTTACTTCAGACCCTTCCGTATCCCACCACCTCTGTCTATTGCCCATTTTCCTGCTGCCTGTTCCATAAACAGAGCCAATCTAGGAAGCAGACTGCCCCTTTCTTGGCTTTTTCTTTGGTGTTTGGTATGCAGCCACTGCAAAGTAAAGTATACATGTATGTGTGTTGTGGGGGTGGCTCAGGTAAACAGCTTATACAAGTAAAGCCAGTCTTTGAAGCTGGCTATTTTCCTTATTTTCAGTCATACTGATTCCAGGGCTTTACTATCTGAAGCATGGAGGGAAGGGGTTTTTTTGGCTGGAGTGACTTTTGCCACCATGATTTTACCAAAGAAGATGATCAGGAAGACCTCTATAGAAGCAAAGAGCATCTAGATGTTGAAAAAATGGCAAAACAGCTTTGCAAGCAATTGATTCCACTAGCTAATCTGTGCAGGCTTTAGGATCCTTTTATTGAACACTTCTCGTAGAATTAGAAACGTAATTGCTGGAGATGAACTTGATTATTAAATGGAAAATGCTCAGTCCTGTTTGTTGTATATACATCTTATCATTGAATTACATGAGAGTTGTTGTCTGGTAAACTCAGCAAGACTTAGCCTAGCATTATTGTCTTCTAACCTGAATTAGCATCAATCTGTGAAAAAAGAAATTGGTTGGGTTAGATTAAGATACTGTATCTAAAACCAGTTGGCATTAGTTTGCTCTGGTTAGAATTGTGTGCTCAATCATGGGTGTGAAAGGATCAACCCAAATACCAAGGCAAGGCGTTTTTACAGTCTGCAACCATAATCACATAAAAATTGTAACTGTTAGAACCATTCTATTACATGTGGCCCATTTAAATGCATTTGTGGGTAGGCCAGATATCCCAGTAATTTTGAAAGAGTTAAGTAGTTATCTGCTTTGTTTACCAAAGAACAAATTTGCCCTTTAATAATAAGCACTAAAGAAAGAAGAACAGGAAAGTCAGATGATGTTGAAAGTTTGTTATATAACTTGTACTTTTAGTTTCATAATTAAAATAAAAAATGTATTGGGTGGAAAATACCTATTCATCCCTTGTACTATGCTTACAAGAAGTGTGTGTAGGTTGGGCCTGACCCTTTGCTAATCATTGCACAACAATGTCCCTGAGCAAGGTTTGGAAAAAGGAGGTTGTGATCTCTCTGAACTATTTAAAACTAAAGGACAACATTGGCTTAAAAACAAATGGGTAAAAACCTCCAACAAATACACTTAGATTTCAAGTCCAGGGAACATTTTTCACCTTTAGAGCAGTGAGATTCTGTGTTTTAAGATAGGGTTTTATGTGATTTATTGAGTTTAAAAGATATTAATGGGATTAGAGGATGTAGTTGCCTGCAATGCCAGAGGACTGGACTCAATGACCCAGTTCCTTGTTCTGTATTACTATGCCACACCCAGCCAGAGTCAAAGGTAGTGCCATGTCCAGTGTGCATGCATTTATAACTAGAACTATTTAGAAGCAACAGCTACTCAGGTACAAATTAAGAGACTGGAAAATGATTCATTTTGAAAAACTTTAAATGGAAAAGCTTTACATTCTGCTTGCTGGATTTCCTCCAGAATTGTTGGGAAGTTCAACTCAGTGAATAACACTTTTGAGGGAAAAAGTTAGAGCTAGTTATTTGGTGTACAGATATCTTATCAAATAAATGGTGTTCCTTGGATAGTTGGAGATGATCCTGTCCTGTAAAAGAATAAATCTTTTTAGAGATAAAATATGACCCATAGTATGAGTCCATGCTTTGGACTCATTATTATTTACATACTATAAACTTGACCCACACACCTTTTCTTTATAAATAGCATGGTACCACTTGTGCTGCATATAAGTTGTGTTTAGCATTGTGAAAGAGGTGGGAAACAAAGGTGTTTTAGCCAGTTTTGTAGCTCCCTAATCACACAGCCAGCCAGACACTACATGCTTTAATGCCCTTAGGACTGCTGTAAATAATGCCAACAGCTCACAGCCCTAAAGAGACACTCTAACAGGTGAGGAGTTATAGTGTGTAGGGACATATCAGTCATGTCCTTTCCTTGATGTGCCCATTGTGCCAAAGACCATGTGGGGTGGGAGGGATGTTAGTGTAGAAACTACTGCAGTGGTGCTCCATCATCAATGACTTCTGCATTGCTTGGTGAACTCTTTGCCAACTGGTGAAGAAAGACATGCTATCCTTTGAGCTACTAAAACGACACAAATCAAACACACCAGGGGCCAAGTTATTTCACTCACCCTTTTTATAAGATACTTCATCCAGATTATGATATAGATTTCAGTCAGTCTACCAGTTGTGGTGTTTATAGGTGAAACTTCTCTTTAGAAGTTGTCTCCTGAATTTTTAAAATTTATATATCATTAGAAATTGAAAAGCTTAGATATATATTTAAATCATATTTTCCAAAAATGTGTTTTGTTCCATAGCATTAGTCATTTGCTTTTATTTAGGGAAAGCTTCATTTAACTTTAGTAGAAGGCAAGAATGAAATCTTCGGCTGGATCCAGATGTGCAGGCACATGCGGTTTGTAGTGCACAAACCACTTCGTGAGGCCACAAACTGCACATGTTGCACATTAAACTGTGTGCGGTGCTACTAATTTGCAATGTCGGGGCAAAGTTTACTACTGGGATTTCCTGGTAGCAAAATAAAAAGTGGCACAGAGTATGCCAAAGTGGTGTGTGCCATGACAAACATGGAGATGGAGGAGCAGGCAGCTAGCCACAACCTGGCTGGCTGGGGTGCAGTGTGCCTCGAGATAGGGGAGCAGCCAGCCCTAGGTTGTCTGCTGCTGTGTCTCAAGGCACAGTGTGCCCCAGCCAGCTGTTCTGAGGCTGGTTGGCATGCAGTGTGCCTCACTGCAGGGGTTCTGCAGCGGAGCCTCAGCACTGACTTACACGGAGACAGGAGAAGAACCAGCCTGGGGCTATCTGCTCCCACATCTCCACATGCCACTATCCAGGTGGCTGGGGTACAGGGTGCTTCAGCACAGGGGCTGATTGCCAGCTAGGCCTGTACTGAGGCACTGTGCCCCAGCCAGCCCCCACCTGCGGCACATTGTCCCACTGCAAAGCGCACAGGCAGGGGCATGCACTGCAGCACAAATTTGTGCCACTATTATTTTTGCTACTGTAAATGCATGTCTCTGCTTGTGTGGATGTGGCCTTTGGGTGCAAATTTAGGAGTATTATAAAAAGTGTCACTGTGGCATAACTAACCCATTACGGAGTTGTAGCAGGAAAAGTACATACCATCAGTATTAAAAAGCAGTAAGGAACTTATTTGTTGAATCTGTCCTTCTGTGTTCCTATTAGTCATTTTCTCAGCAGTGGCTCTACCCCACCATCACCACTGTCAATGATGACAGCTTGAACTTGCAATGATTTATAGGTGGCATCTAACTTACCGCCATTTACACCACCTCTGAATCTGGACTTCTGATTGACTATCACCACATATTACTGTAGTTAGCACTGTAATGCCCAGTTAATGAATGGGTACATGACCTTCTTTCCTTTAAATGTCACATTTGTTTTGTAATCTCACAGCAATCTAGCTCCTGACAGTGCTTCATTTGCTTAGAGAAAGCATTCATTGGCATGATCATTCAGAATAGGTACAAAGTTTTTCACTTAGCAGGGTCTTGTCTAAAGTTCCTGTGGGAAACACAGTTGCACTAGACTTCCACCCTACAGAGGACATGGTTTCACTGCATCACTCATAGGCTTGTCTAGTGGCTTGAATAACTTGTTGCTGTTTGTGAGCAGCTAGGCAAGATGGAAATCTAGGTCAAAGTTCCACATTCACACCCATATGGGTGGATTCCTGAACCCATATGGAGCCTAACTGACTTAAAATTGGACTGTACACAAATAACAGAGTCTACTTAAGGATTATTTTAAAGTTTTTATTCTTATTGTCCTCACAAAATCAAAAAGCTGGCTGGAATCAAGCATTAGTTTTCTTGTGCAAGGAAGTTAGGATTATGAGCTAGTTTTGAATTAGTGAAGTAGACACCTATACAGGACTAAAAGGAAAGCTAGGCTTCTAAATAACAACAACAACAACAACAAATCCAGATCAAGTGACTCTAGCAGCTGCAAAACCCCTTAATGGGCCTAAATTACTTTGTGACTTACCTTTTGGCTTGTAAAGATCCCTAGGCACCTAGAACATCCCTTGGCACCTGGAAGTTTCAGCTGGTAAGTATGCAACTTCTGGACTGCAATCCAGACTGGAACTGGGGAAGCAACTGAACTCTGCCTCAGGCTTGCGATATCAGGTGTGCTCAGGACACTCCTAATTCACACTGACACCATTGAATTCAGTAAAAAGAATAGTACTCATGGCGCTCTCACTCAAAAATTACAGTCAAGAGAGGATGAGCCACCACTGCTCACTTTTTGCATAGTAGTTTAGTGGTTAGAACATTTTCCCAGGAAATGGAAGTCCTCCATTCTAGGCCATCTTCAGCTTGAGACCACTCGTCCTGTGTGAATGCCCTAACAACCAAGGTCTGAATTGCTTGGGTGGGGAGGCGCCTTGTTCTTCACATTCTTTATATACTTTAAACTGGGTAGTCATTGGATGAGAAGAATAAAGAAAATCCCTGGGAGTAAGATTGTTCCAAGGATATTGCCCTCATCACTTGGTTATAGAGTCAAGCTGTCTTGTGCTTACTCCCCTTCCACCCATATTATTTTCTTATTCCTGACTGTGCTTCAACTGGAGGGATAGATGTTTCCTCCAACCCAGCCTATTCTATAGGCTGATGCTTAGGGTTCTCATAAGTGATGTGGGTTTGAACCCAAAGTGAGGAGGGGCACTAAATTGTATTTTGTAGTTATACCATGATACAATTGTATTGTATCATGGTGTAACTGCAGTTTTTGACACTTAGGTGCAGACTGATTCAGCTCTGCATGTATGAGTCCACAGAGTTTACTTAGGAAGGGTGCAGTCAGCCCAGGAAGTTTTGGACTCATTTAGGTACGTGTATAAAGGTAAAAAGATGGGCAAATTATGTTGTTTTAGTTGCAGAAAAAATCACCAATAGTGTGGGTTCCTATCACCTTTTAGCCAAATGATCTAGTGGTTAGGGCACTTGCCCAGGTTCTAAGCCACTCATTCAGAGAGTGTTTGAATCTGTGACTCCTTGTCACCAAGTACTCAAACTACAAGCCCTCAGCCTTGTAGTTTGAGCACTTGGCATCAAAAAGGAATTGGCCAGATCTTTCTCCAGACCTCCCGTGAAGCTAACCCAATGGATAACCAAGAGAGGGAGATATGTGGGTTCAGGAAGAGGAGAGCAAGTCAGAAGGTTTGTGGCTCAGTGAGATGGATGCTTCCCCAAAGGGAAAGGGACCTGAGTCCCTGCTTTCTGTAGGGAAGAAATATTCTCTGTGTTTTTTATTTAGCTTAGACAGTGAATATTGAATACAAGGTGCTGTGGGCTACTTTCAAGAGAAGGGCTGGAAATTTGGCAATGCCTAGGAGTTAGCATGCCTTACTAGAAAGCAGGGGACATATATTCAAACCTCTCTTGGTGGGGGCTAGAACCTAGCTCTCCCACTTCCTCAGCAGGTACCCTACCCACTTGACTAGTGGGCTAAAAGATCCCGAGGCACACATCCAATTTACTTGTGGCAGGTATGTGTACAGGGGATTTTTATTTAGCAACAGTGAGAAATAGAAATTTGAAACAGTGCGTAAGTGACCCAAACTGCAGTTATGTGACTGCATATGTGACATTTAGCAGCATAAAGCAAAATAGGATTTAGCCACAGGTCTCTCACTTTGTGGGGAAGTGCTCCAGTTCATAGGATATTATGTTAGACATGGGTAGCACAATTATGTGTCCTGGAGCCCAAATGAACAGAGACAGCTCATATTCGGGCCCCGAGTGAGGTATAAGGATGAGCAAGAGCCCACCAGTGTTTCTCTATATTGAGCTCCCTAAAGGCTAATTCTAAGCTTCTGCCAGCTACAGGCACTTAGGTACCTAACCCCGTGTGATTGGATCACTTTCTCTGGGCAAGGCACCCATTATTATTTAGGCAGGCTGAAGCCTAAATAAATGCACCTACAAGGCTGTTCTGGATTTGACCTTTGTTCCATAGTTTCCCTCAAATTCCCTATGTTAATCTGAATCATTTCTTTATAAGAGGGGAATTGAAGCAGACGCCCTTTATCCAGCAGGCATTTCATTCCGGAGTAAGTGTTCGGGGTAGCAATGTGTATGTGAAACTAGGTGATACTTAATAAGCAGCTCTATCAGTATTTGCCTGAAGGTAACAGTGTAGTCAGTGTTACTAATAAAGGTAATTACTCCCACTACAAGAGAAATTAGTCAGGGGGGGAAAAATCAGCATGTGTGAACAAGATGATTAGCTGTGGTTTCACTTTTGCAAATGCCTTTAATCTTACTGTAGTAGTGTTATACTGGCTAACCAGTCACAAGGCATTGACTTACTTCTAACTCTCCCTGTAATAGATCAGGGATGTGATTACAGCACAGACACTTTAGTTTCAAGCACAGTGTGATGAATGAAATCTGAAATGTATCTAAAACCCACTTTAGCTTCTTTCCCCCTGAATGAAAGATTCCCTCTCCTATTAAGAGGACTTTTTAATGATGGTTTTGGGGTACCCGATTTTATCATTTAAAAAAGTCTTTAGTGTGTTAATAGATTTTTAGTACATCTCAACAGGAAACCTTTTCATGGTGTGCCATATTATATATCTGATCCTCCCACAGGACATGCTACATTAAGTACTATGAAAACTACCGTGAGGTGGCTAAAATGCCCATTACATTCAATGGAGTCTCTATAATCCTTATTCATGAGAAAGAACAAAACAAAACCTGGGGCATATCACACACACACTTACTAGGTGAGGTTTCATTGACTTCACTTCAGTAGATTTTGGACCTTGCACTGACTGACTAGATTTTAGAAATAACAGAAGGAAATTTTGTAGAAGCTTATTCAATCATGCCAATTTGTTTTTCACATTGATCAAGATTTTGCAAGGATCCACCTCTGAAATTCTGACAGAACTCTGGACCAGATTTTCCCATCTGCCATTCCAGTAATGAACCGTGCCTTCTGAATTCAATATAGAAAGTAGGGAAACAAGTCATGAAAATAACAATGTCCATCCCCTTTGACACTTACGTAATTGAGAGAGACATCAAAGACTTCACTTCAGGACAACGTGTTCCATCCTGGAACTGCCATTGTTACAAAACAGGTACCAATTATTTTCAGTATGATAATTTTTGTGATGAGAATACAGCCTCATGTTATCATAGACATCAAACAGTCGTTAGAAGATGACAAACTGATAGCAATGTAAAAGGAATGACCAGTGGTTTGTGATTTGTTCTTATCATGGCCATTACCTTTTTGTATGTTGTTTTGGGACTTGGTGGTGGGTTTTTTTGTGGAAATTCATGCAATCCACCTTTTAGTATCACAAATTAAAGAGAATCACTCCACTTAACTAGTCAGTTCCAATACCAACTACTCAAAAGAACACTTGCAACAGACAGTTCAGGAACAGCTCACAGGCCCAAAACATATTAGTAAAAATCACAATCTTTGTGCAGATAATTTGCAAAAGAGAAAAAAGAGCTTACTCATATTATACATTTTTGCTTTCATCTTGACTAAGATTTGAACCACTGACATAGAAGCAAAATATGTTATAGCCTATTACCAAACCGTTGAATTATTTTATCATCATTAGTAGCAGTTGATTATTATTTCTTCTGAAGAAATACATACATTTTCAAAAAGCCCACTCTGCATTTGAACATATTTCCTTAGGTGAGAATAAAAGTAGTTTTTAAGCATGGGCCTATCAAAGGCATGATCTAAGGCCATGGGCCTATCAAAGTACTCAAAATTCTAATTTAAATTGTCATTTACACAAAGGACTCTTTGTTCTTCCTGTAGAACCCATGCATAGATATAATATGTTCCCCCTTAACATTGCCACAATGGTTTAAAGGGGTCTTGACTTGAATGAGAATGTGCTCCTGTATAATTTTTAGTTAATTCTATTTCCTTTCCAGTTATATTTTCTTTTTATTTAACCTCTTCCCATTTACTCTTTCATGTTTTTATTTCTGTTTATGCAACCCAAATCTCCCCCCTTTTCATTATCACCACCCTCCTCCTATTTCTATCTATAGGTACCTTGTGTACGCCTCCTCTCCTTTCCCCCTCACAACGTGGTGTCTGAGAATTTATGTTGCTACTGAGGTTTGGAACCAGCTGTGCTAAATTTGAGAAGTCAAGTGAGAAGGAACAATGTTCAAGAAATGCCAATTCAGGTGTTTGCAAGAAGAGTGCCACAGCAACAACTTTAATAATATTCTAGGATAAAAATAACCTTAAAAGTGGGGAATTATTAATTGGCCACTAATTAAATGTTCCTTTGGCATTATATCATCAAACATCTTGGATAGAGATATCAGCATATTTATTTTTCATTACAGATTGTTTGAACTGTCTTTGTAGTCTATATTACCATTTCTTTGAGGACTAACTGCAGACCCCAGGATATGAGATTCAAGTCACTGTCCCTTACTGCTCAGAACATGGCCAAGCAAGTGAGATTATTATTAATCATTAGCTTTCCAAATAATTTACTTTTTTGTTCTTTCATAAAGTATATGTTTTGACTGGTATGGCTCTGTGTGTGTATGTGTGGGTATGGTGAGGTGGGGAGTGCAAGTATGTGTGGGGGCTGTGGGGTTATGGTGAGGGGTAGCAGTGTGTGGAGGGCTGTGGGCGGGTGTGGGTGTATTTTGGGGGCATGGGGGGAGGTGAGGTGTGTGGGAGGCTGTGGGTGGGTATGTGTGGTGGGGATGCCCAGAGTGTGCAAGTCCCTGGATCTGCATGTTGTGGCAGTGAGCAGAGTGAGCCCTGCCTGGCCCCATATCACAGAGCTCCCTGTGCTGCCACCCCAGTCCCTGATGGCAGGCGGCGGCACCATGTGGGGCCAGCCCCACCTGGTCCAGGAGCATTCTGACCGAAGTCCCTAGCTACATGTGGTGGCAGGGTGTGGAGCCGGCTTCATCCAGCCCCACAATGCACAGCTCCTGCATTACCACCCCAATCCCCAGCCACAGATGGTGGCAGTGTGCGGGGCCGCTCCACTCGGCCCCATAACATGCAGCTCCCACCCAAGTCCCTGGCTGCACATGGCGGCAGCATGTGGGACCACCCCCACCCAGTCCAGTAGCACTCCCACCCGAGTCCCTGGTTGTACTTGGTGGCAGCATTTGGGGCCAGTCCCACCTGGCCTCATAGCGCATGGCTCCCTGCACTCCCACCCCTTTTCCTCCAGTGGGAGTCCCTGGCCCTAGCCCTGTGGTGCCCATGCCTCAATTCCCAGTTCCACAAGGAGGCTGGAAACAGCCTCAGGATGGCCAGGTAAAGGCCTCTGCCAGGCAGAAGCTTCCTGTCTCTAGCACCCCTTGGCTTGGGGCTGGGGGTGAGGCAGACCTGGCTGGGGTTGGAGGTGCTTAGCAGTTGAAACTGCACCTCCTGCATGGAGGTGCAGGCTTGCAAAGGGTCAACAAGGACCAGGGCTTACAGGGGGTTTACAGAAAGGCCCCACAGGTCAGATGGAATTGCCTGGTGGCCTGCGGATTGTATTTTGCCCACCTCTGTTTTATGTTCTGAGTTATGATCTTGTCTCTGGGTTGAAAAATAGTTATATTGATGCCTTGAGATATTGGGAGTTATATTTACACCTTGTCAGGGAGGTACTCAAAGGAAAACATTTCTTGGAATGGCTTAATGAGCTTTGCAGTAATTAGCCCAATCTATCTAATTTTCAAACCTGTTTCCATTTTATTTCTCACCATCCCACAAAGCATGACATGGGGCAGCGTGATTTTTTCAGGATTTTTTGTCCTTTCATACTCCTCACATACAACTGGTACAGCCATTGCCCAAGATTGCAAAGGCCATTTTTTTTTGAGCATGAAAGGATGCTCAAAACAGGATGGTGATATGTTTTGTTATTAATGTTTGACATTCAAGTTTGTTATGTAGAGAAGGTGACAGCACTCCCTGGATTTTACTCATTGCATTATGTAATTTGTACATTTGCATACAGTCACCTTTATCAAAATGGCTGTTACAAAATAGACAGAGGGAGTTACTGGCCTTGAGTGTCACCATGGTTACCTGCTTGTGAGTTCCCTTAGGAAATGGACTCCAATGTAAGTAACTAGATAAATGAAAAACTTAAAACCCATGTCTGTTTCTTGTTAGAAGTGACAGGAGGTCACCAAGAGTATCTACAGAGAACCTATCTCAGGAACAAGGGAACAAGTGCATTTTCAGAGTATCTAGCTCCTCACTTTAAAAACAGTGTGAATCAGAATTAAGATATGCTCTGAAATCAGTAATGTCTCCCCAGATATAACTGGCTTAAGTAAAAGGATAACTAGGTCGTCTGATTCCATTACAAGGAAAACACTGTAACACATCAGACATAGCAAGACTCTGTGGCAATGTAAAAAGGGTTAGTTTGGGGAAAATAAAAATGAATGACATGCATTGGGTTTTGGAAAATCTCCCCCAGTTTCCTCCATATTGGGCTATGGCGGGTCCAATGTTGCTTGTTTACAGCATGTCTCAGCCATTTGTCATAGCTCATCAACCTTCCTCTTCTGAAATTTTGCAACTATACCCAAGATTGTAGCATATTGATCCTAATAATAGATCCTGTGGATTGCCTATGCTTAGAGTGAAATCCACAATGACACAGTACAATGGTTGCTACAGTAAATATATATGCCCCTCCCCTGCAACATACAAATGTATCATTAAGAAAGCAAACAACCTGTCTCTTGTTAATTAACTGCCCCCGGAACGGGCTTGGTAGCTGACCACAGCCTGAATCACTGGCATCTAAATGAAAGTATTTTTTGTTTTTGTTTTGTTCTTTTCCATTTCTGTGTGGTTACATTACACCAGGAAGGTACATTGTGTTAGACAGAATGCCATGTACTGTTACGTCATGTTGGGTCAGCTCATGTTTTGCAATCTAATTTGACAAGATAATTAGTAAAAGATCTCTTTCAGGTCAGATGCTTGCAGTTAATTCAGGTAGCATGGCAGATACCTGATATACATTAATTACTGTGAATCACTGAATCATAAAAACTAATGAGGGAAAAGGCTTTTTGGGTTGTCTAGCTTTCTCTCACCCCAGTTCGGGATTATTCTTCCTTGTCTATTCTCCTGTGATTTTCCAATTCAATTTAAAATGACTCAAACAAGAAAATTCCACTCCCACTAGATGTGCAATAATAATACTCGCTGACTGTATACTTATACTGTATTTTCACAATGACTGCTTGTGTTACTTCCAGGCAATATTTCATGAAGTGCATGTCTTAAGTATAAAATAAAGGGATTCATTTTATTTCCTTTGTTAGGTTACAGTTTATCTTGACCTTTAAATGCATGCCTAATTTCAGTTACAGCTTTTATGGCATGCTTGGTACATCTGCTTAAAGCCGGCATCTTGCTAAATTAAGGCCTGAGAGGAACTTTTCATCCAATTTATTCATTCCAACAGTCTAAACACTGAAAAAGGAAGAAGCATTTCTCAGTGCTAATACATTTTGCAAATGCTGCATTCTCAAATCAAGAGAAAAGCCTCATACCTCATCTCCACACCTGTTGCACAGTATGAACAATGTTCCTTCTGAAGACCTCCATCAATAGGACCTTGATTACCATTTGTATTTTCCCCATTCTCATAAGCCATAATTGCCTTATAATTATTTGGGAGTGGATGTGCATATTTTTTGTTTTGTTACAGTTTGAATTGGAGTGCTAGATTGTAGCTGTAGGAGAGAAGTCCACTGAGAAGGTGCCAGGGACACCACAGGCCTTCAAAGCGGGGCCAAGCAGCGTAACGGGGCTAAAGCTGAAAAGGCCAATGCCCAGTCCCGAGCCCCAAAAAGCTTGGAGGCCACAGCAGTGCCTGAGGAGGGGGAGCTGATCATAGAATCAATGAGTCGGAAGGGGCCTAGACAGATCATGGGCAGGAAGGGGCACTGGGGGTGGGAGGGGTCATAAGACCCCAGCCAGGTGCCTATTCAGTCTCCTCTTAAAGACTTCCAGGGAAGGTGAGAGCACCACCTCTCTGGGCAGCCTGTTCCAGACTCTGGCCACCCTTACAGCGAAGTAGTCCTTCCTAATATCTAACCTAAGATATTAGCATGAGGATGTAATGCATGGCAGAAAAAACTGAAGGGGGCCCAGAGGTCAATAAAGGTGAGGCGGAGGCCCAGGGCTCAGAGGCTGTGAAGGGTGAGGCAGGGGCCAAGGGGCCCAGAGGCCTCAAAGGGTGAGGTGAGGGCGGAGGGGCTCAGAGGCTGTGGTGGGCAAGGCAGAGGCAGAGGTGCCTTGGGAGCCTGGGGCAGTGGACCTTGGATGGAGGGGCCAAGCCAGAGTGAAGTGGGCCAAGGCCAGGGGGCCTCAGCCAAGACAAGGATCTCTAAGACTTGAAGTGAACCCCCTCACCTGACCTCTATGAGCAGTCTCCCAGTCCCATTTATAACATGCAAGACAGCAGGGTGGGACCCTGAAAGGCCAGAGGGGGTGAGTGAGTAAGTTGGGACCTATGTAGCCACTAGGGCATGACTTGGCCACCCCAGGGTGTGACCCACTACCACTTGTTGCCAAGATCAATGCTTCCTTGACTAGATGGTTTAACCTTACCCTTTGGGGCCTCTGGGGCCCTTGGCCCCTGCCTCACTCTTTGCAGCCTCTGAGCCCCGGGCCCTCGCCTCACCTTTATTGACCTCTGGGCCCCCTTCAGTTTTTTCTGCCATGCATTACAAGCCTAGACAAAATACCATTTCTGGTGGAAATAGGTAAGGCAACAGGACTGTCTTAATGGATTTAAGACACCTGAAATCTCAATATAGGATAGAGCAAACAATAATTAAGATTTTTGAGGGGTTATCTACAGGATATTTTTGGTACTTACACACCCAGAAGGATTCTACTCCTGAATGAATAGCTTTGTACATGTGAATGAGTATGAATACAACTCGTATGCCTCTGCAGCTCTGCAGAAAAGGACCTGGGGGTTACAGTGGACAATAAGCTGAATATGAGCCAGCAGTGTGCCTTTGTTGCCAAGAAGGTTAATGGCATGCTGGGCTGCATTGATAGAAGTGTTGCCAGAAAGGCAAGAGAAGTGATTAGTCCTCCCTACTCAGCACTGGTGAGGCCACATCTGGAGTACTGTGTTCAGTTTTGGGGCCCCCACTACAGAAAAGATATGGATAAATTGGGGAGAG
This sequence comes from Crocodylus siamensis, assembly GCF_052110815.1. Taxonomy (NCBI): domain Eukaryota; kingdom Metazoa; phylum Chordata; order Crocodylia; family Crocodylidae; genus Crocodylus; species Crocodylus siamensis. The sequence goes on along the minus strand of NC_143395.1, from coordinate 86,194,539 downwards.
TCCAGTGGAGGGAAATGCAAATTGTGTTGGGGCTGGGGTGCATGGCTTTGGAGGAGAGGCCAAGGGAGAGGCTTATTTAGTCTAGAGAAGAGGAGACTGAGGGGGGATTTAATAGCAGCCTTCAACTATCTGAAGGGTGGTTCAAAAGAGCATGGAGCTAGACTGTTCTCAGTGGTGGCAGATGACAGAACAAGAGGCAATGGTCTCAAGTTGCAGCAAGGGAAGTTTAGGTTAGATATTAGGCAGAATTTTAACACTGGGAGCGTAGGAAAGCCTGGGAACAGGTTACCCAGAGAGGTGGTGGAAACTCCATCCTTGGAGGTTTTTAAGACCCACCTAGACAAAGCCTTGGCTGGGATGATCTAGTTGGGGATAGTACTGCTTTGGGCAGGGGGTTGGACTAGATGACCTCCTGAGGTCCTTTCCAACCCTAATTTTCCATGGTTTGTACAAATGCACCAAGACTGGCCAAGAAACCATGAATGAAAATGATCTTCCATCTTTCCTCTCCTGTAGCTGAATGGCACTGATTTTTACATTGGATGCCACAGCAACTTCAGGTGCTGTGAGATCCTTTCAAGGCTGTAATCAAGGTTCAAACACCTACATATGATTAACAAGGTAAACACAGAGATTTCAAAATGGAATCCATAATATCAGCAACATTCTGCCCCATTGTGTTCTTCCAAGTTTTTTGCAACCGAAGAATTACTCTATTAATTTTCCTTAGTCAAAAAACAAGTGAAAGGTAAGAGCTGGTATTTTCTGAGGTGTGCTTGTGTCTTACGTAGATTTCATAGATATTAGAGCTGGAAGGGACCTCAGAAGATCATCGTGAGAATGACTGAAAAGCCAGATGTCCTATGTCCCTTCACTCAGAGGAGATGTGAATCTGAATCTTTATGACTTTCTAGCACAGTGTTCAAACCACCACATGACTTATCAACCATTATTCAGTCCTCTCTCTGGCACTCCTTTTGATCTGGCCCCCAGAGCAGGAACATTTTGTGGGGGAAGGTGGTATGTGGGAGAACTTGGGGTCCAGGAGAAATGTTGCAAGTTTGAGAGTGTGTAGCTCAGTGAGGCAGATGATGGCTTGGAAGGAAAAGTGTCTCCAGTTCTAGCTAGAGCCCTTGTTTCCAGTGAGTCAGAAGCTTCCCACATCTATCTGATCCTATGACTGCATTAGTAGTTCAGCTTCAAAAGCAGTTGCAGAGAGTGAGCAATGACTGACTTGTGGATAGGGTGCTGTTCTGGGAAGTCAGAGTGATTCAAATTCAAACTCTCTTGGAGTAAGAAGGCCTAAAAGCTTTGACCTTCAGCTTCCTAGCTGCTAAGTTATTGGGATCAGGGGCAAGAGTACACAAAACATGTGAACTTGTTCTGTTCTTGAAGCTAAATCAGGTAACCATGGGTTTTGACTGACTCCATTTTCAGGTGCCTAAGGCTACTACACATCCAGAATGGATCTACATAATATATGATGGCTGCTACTATGCATGCTCAGTCTACAAGATTATGCAGTCACACATAGTTATCCACATGCACAGGGGTACAGGTCCAGGAATAGATTCTGCTGGGTATGTAAGTGCAAAAATACTCTGTAGATGACTGAAAGCCTGACCACTTAGATGACCCAGACAGAACAGAATGTGGTGTCTTCTGCCTCAGAGTAACTCTCCCAGTGCTCTTATAACTTGGCAAGAGCTAACTACTTGCTAGCATGGCTCAGCAAAAATAACTTGGGTGTATAATTCATGCAACTGGCATCAAGATGATTTGACAGAAGAGACCAAATTTTTTCTGCAGAGAGCTAGAGTCTATTAATCTTGTACATCAGTAGCCATACATCAATACTACTCCCCAAATTAGATTCAGACTAGGGTCAGTTCTAGAAAGGGAAAACACATACAGGTCATAATTAGGTTTTCTCTTTCCTCAGGAAGACTTGGCCATTCCTTTCTACTTGTAGAAAATTCATGCCATCTGCTCTTTCTTTTCTCCAAGTTGCCTTTACCTCAAGGAAACCTTGTCAGCCCCTCTCCCAATCAATGAGTAGTCTGTTGACTAACTTTTTGACAAGGGGGTCCCTTGTCCTACCAGCAGTAATATTCTGGTTGAGGCAGCCCCCTGGTTTCTCTCTCTACGCTTGATTATTTACAGATTCTTGCAGTTGTTCTGGGGATGATTTGAGCTCTTATCTTAAGAACAGAGCACTAACTTTTCTCTGAAGCTGAATAAATGTACAGCCAAGGCATTGCCTGGCACACCATAGATGGTGTAGAACATGGCAGTTTGGACCTGCAAGAATTCATATGCATGGCACGTGTACAAAAAAGAAATTACAGAGCAAGGGGGTCAATGCCTGCTGGTATTTGTTGGATAGCTACCCAAAAGAGGGAGTTATAGGGTTATACTATGCTTGTGTGTAGGGACAGCTAGGAACACAGAGAATTCTACATTCAGAAAGTGTTTGGTGAGTGAGGACTGTAAACGTGGAGGAAGGCATAATGCCTGGATATTCACTGTCTTAGCTTTCTCTCCCGTGATTGAACACTGAACAGCATATATGATATTGCCTTTGCATTGCAGAGTGCCACAATATACCTTAAAGAAGTGTTTTTACCATCTCTTACCCCTGATGCTGTAGGTGTGCCAGGCCTTCACACATGTGCACCATGCAGCAGCTCTGCACATTGCTACAGCCTCCCAGTCAACATCTGCACAATAGCAATACCACAGAAAGGGGTTGTAAGGTCCTCATTATCAATGAATACAACACAAATGGTGAAAGTAACCTTTTATTTGCATGTGATATAGAGCTATACACACTGCAAACACATGCCACACATCATAAAAGGACAGGATTCTTGGGAGATCGCAGCAAAGAAACAGGAGCATCTGCTTCTAATAACCAGTATAAATAGTACACAGTCTAAGATTCTCATGGTGTTTCTGAACAGAATTCCAAAAGAGCTACACACATTGCACAGACAGGAATGGTTAACACCACCCAACCATTTACATATGACAGCCAATAGGAATGCAGTCCTCCACAGTCCTGCTGGATGTGACAGAGCTGGAAAGAATAGCTTCTCGCCCTGCTACAAATTTCTTACAGCTTTAATGTCTCATTGAACAGTACGCCAGTGGCCAGATTCCTTCAGGCTTGAGTGGAAGCATGTGCCCAGGGGAAGCCAAGAAGAGGTGTTTCTTGCTAAGCTCACCAGTCCCAAGAGAGTTGGGTGTGCCCTGTGCCCTGGCATCATTTACATTATCCACTATATAACATGTTCCAGATTCCTGGAACTATAATGACAAGCGCACCATGAAAATGCTCAGAGTTTTGCCTCACATAGATCAGTCAGGCCCAACACACAAGCAGATTAAGACACATGGTGGTGTAATGAGAAAGAAGGCAGATAGTTCAGTAAAGTCAGTGTTTAGCACTGAGATCTGGTGTAGTAAGAACAGAAATAATTGCAGAATGATGAGTATAGCTTGGCTTTTGATACTATTATAGTTGTTATATATACCTGGTAGCTGTGCAGCATACCATTCACTCACCTGCTTCCACTCATGATAAAGCCTTGTAATAATTCTGAATGTGCACAAACACAATAGTGTGACACCATTCTGTGTGCCATCAGCAAAGATTTTCATTGCTCGGGCCTTCCTTCACCTTTCTCGTTCCCAGTGCTAGAAGGTATATACAGCAGCTGACTAACATGTTAATTCACTTATGCTCTGGAAAAAAGTTTGGAACTTCTGTATACTACATAATCATAAAGATCACAACAAAGAGGCCTCTAAGAACCCCATGGCAACCCTATTATGGGACATATTATATGTGGTTGTGCTGTACTATGGTCAGTTATACATGCCCAGTTGTAGAACTGCCTAGACATGGGTTAATCATCACAATCAGTGTTATGCCTAACATTTTTACCTGAACTTTATGAGTGGGATAATATTGTGTACTTCACAAAATATAAAAGTTGCCATATTAATGGTCAACATATTTATTGATACTGCCTTTGGCACTTGCAGGTTATGATACAAGGTACCATTTAGCTTTCCCTGATAAGCATAGTTTGTCATCTCCTTTTGGTAGTCACAGGTTGTACAGACAGTGCATGAAATACCTTTCTTGGATAATCAATATTTAATGTACTGAAGAGCCCGGTGAGTGCAAAGGCAGTTTCTAAAATCACACGTTGTAGGTGGGGAGCTACAGCACATGTTATGTAGGTTGTCAGAATTTGCAAGGAAGATGTGTTTTTGATTGTGGTCTTCTATGCATGTGTGGTAGTGCTGGAGGAGCACGCATAGGACTTGGAAGACAACTAAGTGCTGTGTGTGAGTGCTACATAAAACACATACCAAAGTGGTTGCATACTGTATTAGGTGACAGTACTCTGTGTGCATGCAGCTCTATAATAACTTTGCCCATTTTCTAACTTTTCTCTGGGCCTCTGTTGTTTCCATGTGTTTTCTGATTGGTCACTGGTCTGCATTGAGAGCATTCTCACACTTTAAAATGAACAAATTTCATCCACCAGCACATTTCTGACTTAACGGTTAGGGTTCCATTGGGCAATAGTTCATTTCCAAACCTTGCCATCACAGTTTTTTTGCTTCAGTTTAGACCCGGCTTATAGACTTTTCCCACTGTGAACTCAGTCTCTTTTTATTTAGACCTAGTGCCAGTGCCAGATTATGACATGCTGAGGCCCTGAACTATGTCCAGTTTAAAAGGCCCCATATGATAAGAATAATGCAATGTATGTACATTTTTGCTATATTAGAATGAAAATGTCCATATTTAGAGAGTCATTTCCCCATATTTCATTTATCTCCTTTATTTACCAACTGATTATTATAGAACTTGATATTGAGTCAGGTTTTTTTTTCTTATCTCTCATATTATGAGACCCTAAGTCATAGCTTAAGTAGCTTACGCATAAATCCGGCATTGCCCAGTGCAGCTGGCTGGCTGGCAAAATTTCTGAATTAACATTTGGGTACACTTCAACATCTGTACAGTCAGTAAGAGATACACTGGTAGATCAACAACTTGAGCAAATTTAGATAAGTATGGAGATGCAGCATGAGTTCTAAATATTTTCCTGTGGGCTGTGACATTGTCTACAGTCACAGCTTCGTTGTTTTGGCCATAAGCTAACATTTTTTCAGGATGGTTTTGACAAGAGATTTCATTAGCCAACCCAGAGTAAGCCTACAGTCACCTTGAGTTCTGGTTGGTCATTCTGTTGTTGATTGCACACAACTATTGGCTCCTTTGATGTCCTATAGCTAAACTTTGAGCTAGCTAACTCATCATCATAGCACTTGGGGCAAGATCCTATTCTACCTGCTAGGTGGCGTGGGCTACTGCTTATGCTCAAGAGCAAACTAGTATGGATACTTAGACATATAACTCCATTTAAGTTGGATTGTGATCCAATTCTATCTGGGAAACAATATAGATTTTACATTAGTCCCTGAAGCCTTAGTCAGAGAAAAGCTACACGCAACAACTGTCTGACAGTGCAATATGGAGGTATGTCCACCTTTTACGTGATAACCTAGTGGTTAAGGCACATTCCGGAGAAACAAGAGATTTCAGATACTAGACTCACCTCACCTTGACAGGGTTTGAGCCCACATTTCTCACTTACTAGAATAGCACTGTTCAAACATGGTGAGACAGGGCTGAAAGCCCTCTACCCTTCCAGGAGAGTTTCAGTCACTGGGCAGGCATGAGTGCAAGATACATGAGGCCAGAAGGAGATCAAGGAAGAGGGAGTATGAGCCTATGGTCTAATGAGGAGGACAGTGTCCTCAGAAGTGGGAGAACCCTGGTTTCTGCCCCAGCATTGTTTATGCATATCAGCCTCACTCTTCTTTCCTTCTTTTTTGTACATGGGGCCTCCAAGTCACAGCAATCCAGGTGGCCTTCAATACCAGTGACTGCTGGCACTTGGAATGACATTTTCATAGACTTTCATAGATTTCATAGACATCAGGGCTGGAAAGGACCTCGGGAGATCACTGAGTCCAGCCCCCTGCCCAAAGGGCAGGAAGTCAGCTGGGGTCATAGGATCCCAGCAAGATAAGCATCCAATTTACTCTTGAAGGTGTTCAATGTAGGTGCTTGAACCACCTCCGCTGGCAGACTGTTCCAGACCTTGGGGGCTCGGACAGTAAAGAAATTCTTCCTTATGTCCAGCCTGAAAAGGTCTTGCAGGAGTTTGTGACCGTTTGACCTCGTCATCCCTTGGGGTGCTCTGGTGAACAAACATTCCCCCAGATCCTGGTGGTCACCCCTGATAAACTTATAGGTGGCCATCAGATCATTGCTGATGTACGGTAAGGTACAGAAGCTTGGGGCTGATTAACTTTGTGTCTGGAGCAAGCTGTGTGGGCTCACAGCTGGGGACTTTAAAGTGCTATATATAATTGGCACAGAGAAGAAACACACAGATTGCCTGCTGTCAGCACATCTGTGTCTTTTTATTTTGGGTACATTTAACACTTATAGTGTTTCACATCTGTCAGTGCTTTTATGCAGAATGGCATTGTCAGTGGTTACTGATTTATTTACATTTTGCCTATATCATAAAGTTTCTGCTCCCTGCCTCTCTTCAGCTGCTCAAGTTTCAGTTGCTAACATTAGGGATACCAGACTGATATTTATGTGAAGTTGGTTTTGTACACAATATTAATTAACATGACACACAGGTAGGAGTGCAGCAATGTCATTTTTGTATGCATGGTGTCATGTTGCATTTGTATAACCTATACAGCATTTCCTATTCTACACACATCCTTGGCATTTTGCTTCAATACTGTACATGCATAATATGTCCTGAGAGCAGCTTGTGTAGAAGCATGTTTGTGGTTTTTAAAACTTATGAGTCTAGATATCATCTTGCATGGTGTCTATGGGGGGACAGGAAGATAACTGGTGTACACTTGCATGGTTAATGTCCACTTGTTCTTTGGTTCCCCAGCACCAGCTGGCTTTTCTTCTTGTAGCCAGCATGTGGCTCATCTTCCTCCTGTGTACATGTGTGTGGATTTTAATACTTGCTGTTCGGCTTGCTGTTGCCAGCCATCATGGCGCACATTTCCCACACATTTCCTGAGTTGGGCTGGACCATTTGTGCCCTCATTATAGGAACAGGGAAACATCTGCACATCTCCACACTGTGGTCTTATTTCTATAAGGGGGACACCCACATGCCCAGAGTGGGTAGCAAAGTTGTTCCTTTATGACGAATGGGTTACCTTGAGTTAGTATCAGGATGCATTGTGGTCAACCACTAAGTGAGAGAGAAAATCCTGACCAGTATGTGCATGAAGGTGTTCCTTTTCTAAACCAATCCTCAGAGACTGTTTGTGAACTTCCTAATCATTCATGACTATCTACCTACTCTCTGCTCTTCCATTGTAGAATCTAACAAAAGATCAAGTGGTTCAGATAAAAGAGGATTTGTAATCTCTTAACTGAAAGGTAACCCTTACCCAAAAGAGTTTCCTTGGATGCCCCTCAAATGGCTGTGGGCCACCAACAGCAGCTGAAAATTTCTCATGCTTTCTCCTAGATTTCAGGAAAGAGAGAAAGGGAGGAAAGAAGGAATTCTGAGAGGTAGTTCTATTCCTGAAATACATAACAGGTTTTCTTTGTGATGGAATTTTTCCATAATTAAATCATCCCTAAAAAAACTTTACTTGGTTTTAAATTACAAGAAAAAAATGGTGTATAAATGTGAATGCTGGGAAAATAAGACTAGAGAGTGAAGTCTACATGAGGGTCTTCTATCCCTGCTTTGGAAACAACAAAAGATGACTGCCCAAAGAATGTCTGCTAGGAATAAATTTTAATGATCATCTGCAACTTGTTATTCCATAATACATGACATTAATAAACTGAATTACCCCCAAAAGTCTGCCTCGCTAGAAGTGCTATATTTCCTGCATCTGTTGCATCTGTTTTATCACATCTTTGCATCATTCTGAAAGCACGACGTAATTTGTTAAAGAAGGTTCTAGTGCAAAATGATCACAAGTCAGGTAATAGCTGAATTCTCTCTTCCTCTGCTCCCTCCTCCTTCCTTCCTTTTGTTGTCTTTGTCATTATCATGCCTGCACATGAGGAACAACTCCATATGGTAGGGATGCTGTGTGGAAGGTGCAAGGCTGTTTTGAGAGTATTTTGATAAATGATAAAATCAACGACTCTGACTCCTACTCCAGCATGTGATTCAGTATCAAGCTACCAGCTGGAAGATTTCACTCATGTACTAATCCAGTGCTCATTTAAGTCAATAGGACTGATTTCTGTGAAAATTTGTTTGGGTCGATAGTGCATAATCATAGCCAGTTGGTGGGAGAGGAAAGGATAGTGTAATCTTTCACTGCCAGACTTTTACTATTCTGTTGTTCTCTTCCATGTGGTGGCAAGATTTTCATTCTAGATCTCCCCTTGTTTCACTGTATGACTGGTGTGTTATATTACAGCTATATTTTATGTTTGCTTTTATGGTGTAAAATTAATTTCCCTACCTTCAGACATGCTATTATTATTACTATTACATTATTTGTTTCAGAAATAACTGCAGGCAAGAAATTAAGTCAGTCCCTCTGGACACAGCCTATGGCACTGATAGCAGTGCACTGGTTACAAAACTGTTTTTACTGGGAAATGCAAAATTTAAGGTGGCAGGATTTTAAAATTCAGCTGTGCCTTAGCATTTGTGTTCTTCATGGCTGTTCTTCATGGAGTTGTGTGCTGATTACCATTTAGAGGAAGCTTGATGAAGCAAAAGCTTGTGATCACATGCTAGAACAGGAGTCTGCCTAGACTTCCAATGGGATCTCTCTGCTCTTCAGCTGCACGTGTCTTAAATGGGACATCAGTATTTCCTTTCTCCTATCCTTTACTTTGGTCTTTTCTAATCTTAGAAAGAAAGTCATTTAGGGCTGCAACTGTCTCTCTATGTAGTCACAGTACCTAGCATAACAGAGCTCCATCTCCTTGGGAGCTCTATTACTGGAAGAAGAAGAAGAAGTGGAAGAAGAAAAAGAGGAAGACAAAGAAGATGAAGGAGGAGGAAGAAGAGGAGGAGGTGGTCACGGGCTAAATGTGATGCATGACAATGCCAGAAAAGTTCTGGAAAGAAAGGAAGATGTAAGGAAACTTATGGTGAAAACCGAAATTTATGAAGCCAAAATTATCAGATATAAGTAGAGTGACCATATGTCCCAGTTTGGCTGGGACAGTCCTAGATTTTATAAGCCATCCTAGTGTCCCAGCTGGTTGGTGAAAATTCAGACAAAAGTCCCAGTATCACAGGGGTGTGGGGTGCAGTCCAGCAGGGGGGTGGAGTGGTGTGGTGAGCCCAGGCAGGCATCACTGCTGCTGTCCTCACGTGCCCAACTCAGATCCTCCTGAGCAGCAGCTGGAGGCACGGTGGGCTGGGCTGAGCACCACTCCTCCTGCCTGAGGTTGACATCAGCCCGTGTGGGGCAGGGCAGAGTAGAGTGGGGGGTAGAGTGCTTTTGTGCGCATGGCCAGCTCACCTCTGTGTCTGTGTGTGTGTGGCACTCCCCTGACCATGGCGTCCTGGAAGGTCACCCACATGGCCCACCCCTAAAGCCGGCACTGCGCAGCAGACAAGTTCACACTGCCGAATTCTTTTCTCAGTGTTTTTCTAACAGTGTTCAGATGCGTTCTCAGCCCTGAGACTAGAATTCAGTGGGGTCAATTTGTCTGCTGCAGTGCCGGCCTTAGGGGTGGGCAGTATAGGTGACCGCCCAGAGCACCGTGGTCAGGGGGCTACCACACACACACACACGCACAAGTACACACGTGTGATCTGCCCATACTCACAGCAGTGCTTTCCCCCTACCCCGCTCCACCCTGGCCGATTCCTGTCCCAGGCAGGAGGAACAGTACCCAGCTCAGCCCACCCTCCACCTCCAGACACTGCTCAGGAGGGTATGGGTTGGACATGTGCAGGTGCTTGCCCACCCATCTGCCTGGTGCACCATGCCACTCTGCCTCCATTGCAGATTGTGACCTGTGCCCCTGCCTGCCTGCCTGTCTCTGCCTGCAGCAGTGCCACTGACAGTGTCCTAGATTTCCTTAAAAATAATATGGTCACTCTAGACTAGAGGTGTGCAAAATAACAGATCTGGCTGGCAGCCAGACTCCATTTCCCAGCACCCCCTGCCTGCATGGTTGGTGCCAAGCTCCATGGAGACCCCAGCTGCAGCTGCACCATGATAGTGCAAGGCTGGGGTTGCCATGGAGACCAGCTTGAGCCACACTGGCAGGGGGCTGCTCTGGAGATGCTGGGATCTTGTGGTGGGGGCAGCTTGGTCTGGGGCCAGGGCAAAGACATAATCAGTTGCCTGCACACCGCTGCCCGGAGTGTGTAGGCTGCATGCAGATCGTGACTGCAGATCGTGACTCTGCCTTGGCTCCAACACAGAAGCTTTGTTAAGTAAACCAACCTGATGCTCATTTTCATGAATGAAATCAAAACGGAAGAACTAAGCATGGAGCAGACATGTAAATATTTGGAACTGAATCAGTGTTTAAAGTTCAGACATACCAGGCACGTCTACGTGGGCCACTATGGCCCCTTTGTTACTGTGCCATCATTTAGTATTTCCTTTTGGTAGTACTAAAAGCCGGCACAGTAACAGCCAGTACTGTACCATGCATGCCACACACTGTTATTTTGAGGCACTATGTCAACATAGTAACACACTGATGGGGGAGCATGTCACTATGGTGACATAACTGCGGCATCACAGGTTTTGTCCTCAGATGCTATGTTGCCATAGTGCGTTGATATGGCGACGTAGCATCACATGTAGATGCGCCCACTGAGCCGCAAAGAATGGTGACAGCAAAGTTCTTTAGTAAGCTGCAACATGTTTTCATGACTGAATTAAATCCCAGAAACAAAACTGTGCCAATAAAACAGTTGGGCTATACCTGTGGTTCCAAATCTCAGCTCCCCTTTAGGGGGATAAGTAGCACTCAGGCAGTGAAATTTTGGGCCACTTAAGAAGATTTTAGCTCCTGCACCGCAGCACAAAATTGCCTTACCTTTGTTAACATCCTCAGAAAGGAACTACTCCATCAACTTGCACTCTGGTGCAATCCTATTCCACTTGGGAAAGCACTTAAATTTCAGGATAGTGTCTGAAATGTGAGTCACTAAAAAAACCAGTTAGCAACTATTCAATGCTGGAGAAGGATTCTCCCACCTAATAGTGGTAAGGGCACTTGCCCAGGAAGCCCAGGAGTTTGAACTTATAGTCCCTGCTTCCTTTCCAAGTTCCCTAAATACCAAGACATCTGTAGTCTTGACCAAAAACACCCTCCACCTCTCACACTGAAGCTGGCTTACTGGGCAGCCAAGGAGGTGAGAAATGTGGGGCCAGTAAGAGGGCAAGTAAATGTGCCTCATTGAGATAGAAACTGACCTTGAAAAGATGAGGCTTTCAGTTGTAGCTTGCACCACTGCCCCCTCAGTGTGTTTCTGTATTTTGAATGTAATAAACATTGGATAACATGGAGGGATAACTTCAGAACAATTTCACTCTATTGGCAGATTTCCAGCACTTGACTGCTTGGTTGGGTGGTGGTGTGCCCTTTGGTGAAATGGAGAGCTTTGCCTATACCACCCAGGGCCAGATTATTATAATTATTATAAGAAATTTACTCAGAAAAAAAGTGTGCTCCATGTGTGCAGACCATGTAAACTTTCAGTGAAATGATCCAGCATAGCACAAGCGGGTGCTGGGTTCTTGTTGAGTACATCAACAAAAGAACATCAAACGGCATAATTATGTAGTCAAGGCAGTACATTAGTAATTGGCTCATAATAAAAAAATTGATCATTGTCATTGCTTCTTGGAACAAATAAAGGTGCCACCACTACTACAAGATGACAAATCCAAAATCAGCCATGTAGCTGACCATACATCATGGGTGCCTATAGATTTGCTCGTTCGTGTTCTAATTAGAACGCATCAGAACAGACCCTATTCACTGAATCTGCTCCACATTCTAATTAGAGTGCTTTAGCATTGCCTCACCACCATATGTATACTAAGCCCCTGCTCATTTCAAAAGGGCTGCAGGGACACTTTATCTAAACCTTGGCCTTCTTTATCTAAGTAAGCTTCGTCAGAGAAAGGGTCCCGCAGCCATTTTGAAATGCATGGGGTCTTAATACATGTGATGGTGAATAATTTTAATTAGAGCGGCTGTCTGGGAATTGCTCTAATTAAAACAGCCCCCTCCCACCACCAAGCACATGTATAGGCAGTCTAATGGCTGCACATAAGAAGGCCAAGACAACATAAGGAGTGTTGCTACCTCCCAAGATCACGGTGTACGCTGCATCATTAGAATGAAACTAAAAGAACCTGATATCTACTGTACTTTCTGTGTCTTGGGCTACAGCTTCTTCTAATCTTCTGTTAATGGGATACAGGATTGGTCCTGGTAACTATTTTTCTTAAGCAATTTGTTTCTATGGGCAGGAATCTGGAACAGCCCATACAGTTATGTTACAGAAGCATAAAAGAAGCAGGATGGAAAACAATATGTTTTTATAAGTGTCAAAAAATCATAACAGAAACCTTAATGTACAAAAAACAAAAAGGGTAAGAATACCAAATAAAAAAGCCAATCTCTTTTTCAAAGAAAGATAATGATTTCATGATGTAAATAGTGGTCTTCAATACCATAAGACATATGGTTTCATAAATACAATAGTGATTGCAGGGTGTTTGTTCAAATATTAATGCCATGTAGCTTTTCTAAACTTATAGTGACCAGCAATATCAACTGATGATGAGAAGCAGAGCAGGGACCTCAAGATCATTCAAAGCCTTGTAAGACTCCATGCAGGTAAGGCTGCCAAAAAATTACCATTGCACTCTAGTTTGGAAGCATCTTCTTTGTCAAATTGAATTAGGTAACTTGGTACAAAGCAAGTTGCTTTACAGATTCATCGAAGTTTAGGGCTGGAACCGACCTCATGAAATCATAGGGCCAAGCCCCCCTGCTCTGGGTAGGAAAGACTGGTGGGGTCAAATAACCCCAGCAAGGTATACATCCAGTCTCCTTTAGAAGATCTCCAGGGTAGGTGCCTGCACCACCCCCGCTGGGAGTCTAGTCCAGAGTCTGGTCACATGAACCGTGAAGAAATTTTTCCTTATATCCAATCTGAAACCTTCTGAGAGTTTCTGACTGTTGCTCCTGGTTTTCCCCTGGGGCGCTTTGGTGAATAGCTGTTCACCTAGCTCCTGATGCTCACCCGTGATATATTTGTAAGCTGCAACCAACGCCCTCCCAAAGTCTTATCTTTTCTAGGCTGAACAGTCCCATATCTGCCAGCTTTTCCTCATGTGGATTGCTCTTCAGGCCTCTAATGATACCAGTGACTCTTCTCTGAACTCTTTCAAGCTTCTCCACATCCTTCTTGAAGTGTGGCACCCGGAACTGAATAGCGTAAGCCAGCTGCGGTTTCACCAATGCCAAGTAGAGCACCAACTCCTTTGAACAAATTTAGGAGCTGCAGTTTGATTTTTATCAAAATGAGTAATCTTAGAGCTGGGATATATCCTGATTTCTGTTTCCATGTCAAAATTAAGAAAAAAATTATTACTAAATTAATGGTAAACAAAATATGAATAGATACATACATATCTGTTGAAGTCAAAGGGAATTTTGCCATTGCCTTTAAAGGCCCAGGCAATCATCCAGAAAGTTTTAATCTTCCCATTCCAATTCATAACTTTGCTTTTAATTTATAAAGGGTAAGAAAGTGAAATCCCTGATTAGTACACACAATAAAATCTTTGTTCATCATCCTATTTCTAATAAAATATGCACTTCTGAGAAGGCTGATTTTCTTAATTTCAGACAACTAATAATAATTTAGAGATACTATGAATTTTTACTTATTACTGACAACCTCTGATTGGAGTTTAATTGCTAATATTTCATTGTTTTCATGGACATTAGGGCTGGAAGAGACCTTGCATGATTTTTGGGTCCAGTCCCCTGCCCAGGGGGAAGGAAGTCAGCTAGGGTCAAAGGATCCCAGCAAGATAAGCATCCAAATATTTCTTAAAAGAGTCCAAAGTAGGTGCTTCCACTGTCTCTGGGGAAAGTCTATTCCAGGCTTTGGGGCTCGGACAGTAAAGAAGTTTTTCCTTATGTCCAGCCTAAAACAGTCTTGAAGGAGTTTGTGGCCATTGTATCTTGTCATCTCTTGGGGTGCTCTGGTGAACAGATGTTCCCCCAGGTCCTGATACACACCAAGTCAGCCCTGAGCCTTCGCTTCTCCAGGCTGAAGAGTCCCATGCCTCTCAGTGTCTCCTCATAGGGCCTGTTCTCTTGCCCTCTGATCATGTGCATGGCTTTTGTCTGGACTCTCTCAAGCTTCTCCATGTCCTTATTGAATGGTGGAGCCCAGAATTGGATGCAGTACTCCAGCTATAGCCTCACCAAGGCTGAATATGAGATGATGACATCCTGTGACTTGCTTGAGAACCATTGATGGATGCAAGCCAGAGTTTTGTTTGTTTTACCAGCTGCAGTATCACACTGAAGGCTCGTGTTCATCTTGTGGTCAATTTTGACCCTCAAGTCTCTTTTGGCCATGGTGCTAGCAAGCGTAGCACTTCTGAGACTGTAATTGTGATGCAGGGGTTTTTTCCCCCAAGGTAGAGAACCTTGCATTTCTCTGTATTGAATGCCATCAGGTTTTTGTCTGCCCACCTTCCAAGCCTATTCAGGTTGGCCTGGACAGCCAGCCTATTCTCAAGTGTGGATGCTGTTCCCCAAAGTATGGTATCATCAGTGAACTTAGCCAGTCCACTTCCGACACCAGAATCCAGATTGTTTATAAAGATGTTAAAGAGTACAGGTCCGAGAACAGAGCCTTGGGGGACACCACTGATCACCAAGTACCATGTTGATTCAGTTCAGTCAGCTAACACTCTCTGGGTCTCACCTCAGAGCCAGTTCCCCAGCCATTGGACAGTAGTGTAGCTGAGGCCGCAGTTGGCCAATTTTTCCATGAGGACATTGTGGAACACTAGGTCAAAGGCTTTTTTAAAGTCCATATATATGATATCAACCTCTTCCCCTTTGTCCAGGTGATATGTCACCCAGTCATAGAAGGAAATGAGATTGGTCAGGCAAGATCTACCTGCAACAAACCCGTGCTGGCTGTTCCTTAGAATGTTGCCTTCAGCTAGCTTATCAAGAATGGTTTCTTTGATAATTTTTTCCAAGATCTTTCCAGGGATTGAGGTCAAACTAATTGACCTGTAGTTCCCCAGGTCTTCTTTCCTCTCTTTCTTCAATATAGACATCACATTGGCCCTCTTCCAATCTTCAGGTACTTTGTCCGAGCGCCGTGAGTTCTTGAATATCTTTATCAGTGGCCACACTATGATGCCTGCCAGTTCCTTAAGCACTCTTAGGTGCAATCTGTCCAGACCAGCTGATTCGTGGGTCTCCAACCTCTCAAGGTGTTCCATTATTAGGTCAACACCAATGGTGGGTGTATATTCTCCCTCGCCCTGGCTATTCTGCATCATATTAGGCAGGGAAGTCCCTTTGGGCTGATGAAAAACCAACATAAAGTAATCATTAAGCAGGTTGGCTTTTTTCTGGGTGTCGGTTCTCAACTGTCCCATTTGGTTTAACAGGGGACCCGTGTTACCTTTGTTTTTCATCTGACTCCCCGTATATCTGAAGAAGGACTTTTTAATGTCCTTGATTTGTGTAGCCAGCTGGAGTTCAGTTACAGCTTTGTCTTTCCTGGTTTGATCCCTATAGGTGTGGACCTGTGCAGAATACTCTTCCTTAGTGATGTGTCCTGTCTTCCATCCTTTATAAGGCTCTCTGTTTAGATGTAAGAGGTCCACGAGTTCCCTGTTGAGCCAAGGGGGTTGTTGTGCCCTTTTATTACTTTTCCTATGGGTTGGGATGGACATCCCTTATGCTTCTAGGATCACTCCTTAAGGAGCAGCCATTCATCATGAACACGCCTCCCTGTTGAGTCATGGCCTCTAAGGGCCATTTACTTAACTGTAAGTTTGAATATATGGATTTAACAATAGCTGAAGAATAACCCTCAGTAGCAAGAATTTCCTTTGCTGTTGTAGTACTTGTAAAATGTCACTTTGAAATATAACTACATCTTTGGAGAGGCTTTTTTGATTAAGTAATCAAGGAGTTAGCTAAACAGAGTGAATAATTCCAGAATATTATTTGTTTAATTTCACCTCATTTTGTGTTTGAGAAAATCATGAGCAAAATGCAAGTTGTAACTCCAGTACTCAAGGTGGCTTTTCTCTGTATGTAAAGATAGTGAAATGATATGAAGAACCAGTTTTATTATATCCATTCATCAACAACAATGTTCTACATGGGTTGAAGGGGCTGTAACTAGCAGTAGCATAACTAGGATTGAGAATGGGGCACCAGCCTTGGGACCTGATTTAAAGTGGATGCCAGAATAGTGGCCTCCATAGGAGTCCATGCTGTGGCAGCAGCAGCTAGGAATGAGGGGGGAGGGGAATACTATAGGGGAAGAACAGGGAGCGGGGATGTGCAGTTTGGGGTAGGTCACATCAACATCAGGCAGAGACTTTGAGTCCTGGGGATAGGTAAAACTGGAGACTCATATTGGAATGGAGAACATGCTGGTTCTCTAGCCTGCTTGTGGGTTGGGAAGTGGAATATTATGCCCCTATATTCATAAATTTAATCTAACATTTTATAAAAATGAATTTTAAAGCATCATTAAGATTTTTGCTCCAGTTAGAAAACTTGTATATTACAAACATTGGCCTCTACCCTGCAAATGCACCTTATATACCTTACATCTCTACACTTGCAATAAGTGTGACTACTCACAGTATGTAAAACCAAGCATGTGTATAAGTCTGACTCTAATAAGTGGTGGAAGGATAGCTGAGATTTCCAATTATTAGAAAACAGTTTGAGATTATTTCTCAGTCTATAAACCAATTTTTCCTTGGTGACAGCTGGAAGAATTCTGAAATCCATAAGATACCACTGGGACCATTTCAGTTTTCTTTTGCATTTTAATATTGAGAATTGCACATGAAAAGTGCCTATCTAGAACTTTCTCTGTGTTGAAAGAAACAGAGTTGTCTCCAGCAGAGATATTCATTACAGCCAACCTCAGAGTCACCGGAGAATTTTTATTTTGCTCCAGCAGTTCATTCACAAATATTACTGTAGCTTTACACAGTTTTACAATCTCCAATAACAGTCTCTGTGTTAATGCTCAAAAACTCTGACATTTCTAGAAAAATGGAAATGTTATAGAGGCCTAAATATGATTTTTGTATGTTTCTGTTCTTCCACTTCCTATATCTATCATGTAGGCATGAATATTATAATTAGTTATACTAGATGTATTTGATAAAAACAATATTTTACTTTGTTAGTTATTAGGTGGTACATTCAGTTCTATAACTCTTTGCCTAAATTTGTATTAGGAAGAATAAGTCAGGTCCCAAGTTGCTGAAATGATTTAATATAATCAGATTTAAAGAACTTAACCAACAAAATGAATATAGTCAATTTTCTCATATGTTCAACATGTTTGGGTTATTATGGTAGGAAAACTCTCAGGGACACACTGTAAATTTATTGAGGTAAAGGAAGAAGATCTTGAGCATATAATCTAAAGAATTGTGCTAGGCTGGGCACTGGCATTCTTTACTGAGACCACTGGCCATGTCTACATAAGACGCTGACTGTGCAGTAGCTTGTTACTACTGCACAGTATCATCACATGGCACGAACCATGATGCAACACTATTGTGCAGTAGTAATGAGCTACTGCACAGTCATCATTACCAACAAGCCATCTGGGGACACTACTGAGCAATAACTCTGGTTACTTTCATATAACAAGTAATTTAGTACTTGTTTATGCAAGTACTAAATGACTGCACATTAACAACTGTGCAGTCAGCGTCTTGTGTAGACAAGGCCACTGTGTAGGGAATCTTTTTTCCTCCAGACCAGAGAAACTTGTTACACAGTACCTCGAAATCTGTAACGCTTGTAGCTCCTGAGCCACTGCACTGTGTGGGACAATGGCCTGGAGATTGGTAAAGGAATGCCTTGTTCTTGCTCCATATCTATCCATCTTTTGCTTCATCTTGCAAACTACCTTTGAATAATAATAGCATAGAGGGAGTTCTCACATTCTACACCACTTAGAGGCTGCTTGCCGCCTGTTAGATGTCTTAAAACCTTATGTGTTTGCTCTACTTGGGGCTCTCCAGGGCTGAAGAGGGTGAACATGAATTAGCTAAATAGGTAGAATCCTATTTCACTTTATATGCCCAACTGTCAATTACCCAGTCATGGCACTAATAACAATTTGTGATTCTATTTTGCATGACTACTGAACATGTGCAGTAACTGCTCTTAATGGACAGCTGCATGGCTCTGTACATATACCTTTGAGTGCAAGGTCTGAAATTGTGGCCCTGGAATATCAGGAGGAGACCGGCCCTCCTGACATCTCAATGGTTAGTGCAGTCACCTAGGAAGCAGGAGATTCAGGGTGTAATATAGGCCCCTCTCACCCTAGGGACCTACATCTTTCTGACTTCTCAGCACAGTACTCAAACCATCAGGCTACAAGCTAGATAGGCTCTCTTCAATTCTATTTTTGCTATTTTATTGATAAAATAGAGGGAGAAGAGTGGGGATATTTCTGCCCCCTTTGGAGCAAAGCTTCAAGCTACAAGCTAGGGGCTCCTCTTTTCCACCAAAGTACCTACCTCACTGAGCCACATCCCTCCTGGATCAGTGGTGCTCAACTGAGTCAGAAGAGTGGTATGGGGCTGGTTCACAGGCCAGATCCTATGTGTGATGTCTATCCATGAGCCTGATCTATCTCAGGGTCAGTGCACAGGATCCATCTGTGGGTGTGATCTAGTACACTGACCCAGTCCTGTACACCAGATCCAGCCACAGCACATCCCACATGCCATCCCAACCCTGTGTGCTAGATCTGGCCATCTCTAGCATGTGCGTCAATGTCAACTAGCCTGCAGGGCTCACCATGGGTCTGGAAATTTGGCAGCAAGGGGAGCAGTGGCAGCATTAATTACTGTTCTCCTGCTGCCAACTTCCCCAGACCTATGGGAAACCTCATCGGCCAGATGACATGGCTTCAAGGCTAGATCTGACTCACAGGCCATAGGCTAAGCTTTACTGCTCTCATCTGTTCTCTTCCTTATGTCCCTACTAGAGTGGCTATCACAAAGGACAGTCTAGTTGTCCTCTGTCTTTTATTGATATGAAACCTGACATCTTTATGTCCTCCATTTTTCTTGAAGAGAAAAATAAAGGACATAAAGGTGTCAGGTTTCAGATCAATAGAGGACAGAGTAGCAGAAGAACTGAATGTCCTCTATGATGGTCACCCTAGCCCCCACATATCTCCCTCTATTGGCTTCCTGCTGTCTAAGTAAGGTGGGCCTAGAGCCTAGGTCTCCTGCTTCCACTAAGCCAGTGATTCTTAACCAGGGCAACATGGCACCCTGGGGTGCCATGAAATCCGTTTATGGGTGCCATGGGATGCCATACAATATTAACATTGTTGGGTGGGCAAACACTTGATGATTGCCAAGACAAACCCAAACATTTCAAATAGAAATCCATACTACCAAAAACATTCTGACATGTTGTGCCTTTCTGAGTTCTTTGCAACAGAAGAATTGCTCTGTTGCTTTTACATTGCCAAAAAGTCAATGAAATATAAGAACTGGCATTTTCCAAAGGGGAGCCACTGCACTAGACTATTGGAGTAAACCTAAGGAGGCCCTTCCTCCTCTTTCTCTATTTAATGTCTGCTAGTCGTGGGGGTTTGCCTGGCTGCTACTGTCTCATGACTTAAAATTGTGAAGGGCAAGAGCATATGGAGCAGAGTACCTCCCCAGTCAGTGTACAAACTACTGCACACACTCAGTAGATGGGTTGGTGCTTGTGCATATACACTGCCTACGAGCAGAATCATAAACTGTGTATAAGCTCTCAATATAGCAGTTAAATAGCTGAGTAAGTGCCATTTGGGTATGTAAAGTGAAATAGGATTCTGGCTATGTGTCTACACAAGAAATGGACCATTTCATGGTGGAATTAAATTAAAAGCATTGCATTTTAATGGTAAACATATTCTTATTCATTTACACAACAACATCCACAATAATGATGATGAATTTAAGTGATATTACTAGCTAGATTTAAGTAGGCTCTGTGAAAAAGGTTAATGAGGCTGATATAACATTTGATATACATTATTCCTTTACCAGGTTTTGCTCACAGATGGGATCACCACTATAATTCAAGAAAGCTGACTCGCTCTAACAAATGGCTGAAGATCAGAAAGAGGTAGTTAGTCTGAAGTCAGGCAGAGAGCTTTGAAAGCCTTACAAGAGAATGAATACCAACAGAGTTATTAACCTGTCTGAAAGAAGGGATCAGCTACACCCTTGAACACACTAAATATAGACAAGAGGTACATAAACAGCTAGAGATAACACCACTTCATATCAAGAGCCACTATTCAGTCTCTCAAAAAAATTTCAACAGCTCCTAAGGATTCCTGACTCTGTCCTTCAGTTGTTCTAGACCTCCAATAGCCCTTCCAACATCTGTAATCTTTCCCTACAAATCAAAGAATGTAATATACCAAGAGTTAGTGCTGTAAAAACAGGTCCAAATGTCTTAGCCGTAGAATTACAATTAGACATGCTACTATTTATAGCCTTTTTGGACCAAAATGTGTTTCAACACTCTTTTCGTACATCAGGAACTTTTCAGGGCTTATTTTATACATGGTGAAAGACATTTCTTTACCTGAGGCTACTCTGTTAACTTATTTGAACACAAAGAATCTCTGTATAACTTAACCACATAAGGCACAGTCAGGAGTTTTGACACGTTGACTCAACCAAAAGGAATTAACTGACAGTAAAGTCCTTGCTGTTAATCCTCCAGGCTTCTTCTGGCAAGCCCTGTCCCTATTTACTTTCAGTGAAAACTGCTGTATTGTTTTATTAGAACAATTTTATTTTTATAATCTGTGTGGATTTCCATGGCAGCATAAAACAATGTGGAAAAGATAGAAAGGGATTAGGTGTCTGGTGTGAGTGAATGAGTGGTAGAAAAATAAGAGAATGATGGATTGATAAAGATGGGAAGGTGTTGAGTGACATACTGAGAGTGAAAAAACAAGACAGGGAGAGAAAGAGAGGTTGAGGGAAAAGAAAAGGGATGGATGGTAAGGTAATTATTTAAGAAATGTGGGTTCTGTGTTTAAAAACATGGAACATGCCTTTTTCCAGGAATTTACTTGTGTTGTATGATTGCTTTAGATGTCTTAAAGCCATCTAAACGTACATTATGAAATTTCAGTGCCAGGTAATCCTGCTCTGAGATAGACTGACTTTCATGTTAACCTTGAAGTATAGTCTCCATATTTCATACAGAGCCAAGATTTTGGTTCTCAAGAAGCTGATAGACTAGAAGGTAGGGCTGGCTAGTGACTCCAGTGTATTCCTACTGTTGTGTGCTTTAATCAAGCTCTTCATGTTTCTTAATATGTTTTAGGGAGGAAAAGCACAAATATTCTTTATGTGTAACCATAAGGCCAAACCAAAAGGCAAGTAGAACAACATGATAGCCTTTGGGGTGGATTTGTTGAAGAATTCCTCTTCCTCACTGTGGCTTCAATTTTTCATTTGAAGACAAAATAAAAGCGTTTATTGATATATCAAATTTGAACCAATCCCTTATTTCTGTCTACACCAAACTATACTATCTGTACTCTAGATGGATTCAAAAGGTAAGGTTAATCACAGAAATGTTACATTTTCTTAACTAGGGAGAGTGAGGCTTTTGAGATAGTTCTCAACTCTACAAGATAGCACGTGGGACTGAATTGTACTTGATTTATTTGGTGAGTATTTCTTTGAAGGCAGTCAGAGTTTGTATAATGAATTAATTCAGACCGTGGTCCTATGAAATGCGTTTCACCTTGTAATGGGGCCCCTACCCCATTACCGAAGGAAATAGGGAGGCAAGGATCAGCTGGCCAGCTGCAGCCTCCAGGACAAACTGATAGTGGCAGAGGGCCCTTGAATAAAGTGACAGGGGCAACCACTGTTTGACAGGTCTGAGGCAGAAGTAGTGGGTCAGTTGACCCACAGAAAGACATGTAAGCCCAGGACCTGAAGCAAGGTGGGCAGTCTGGCTCCGTAGGCTGCAGGAAGCAGAGCTCCAGGGAAGAGCAGGGCCTACCCAGACAAGGAGGAAGACCATGCACCCACCTGGCAGCCAAAGATAAGTATATTGGAGCCTTGCATGGTAGTTTTACCGTGGTGTAGTGTTAATCCAGGATGCATAACCTTCTGTTTGAGATGAGATGCTTATGACTTTTCATTTGTTTTTAAATACCATAGGACCAGGTTCTGGCTGTAGAGGAGGCCACCAAGAAGGGTGCCAAGGGCACCCTAGGTCCTAAACCCTTCAAAGGATCTAGAGCTACTGTTAGCAGAAGGTCTGTGGTGTCAGACAGCAAAGACTGGGGGCATGAGCCTAGAGCCTGTGAGGTCAAAACCAGGGGTCGAGGGGCCCAGAGGCCATGAGGGCATGGCTGGAGCTGGGGCCTGGGAGCCTATGGTCCTGAGACAGTGGACTTCAGGCATAAAGTCCTAGCTAGAGTAAAGGGGGCTAAGGCCAGGGGCCTTATCCCAGCCCCCCTGTGCCCTCTAAGGGCAACCTCCCTGTCCAATTATAACATCAAGGTGTGGCAGGAAAGACAACAGGGTGGGAGTCTAAGAGACCAGAGGGGGCAAGCAAGGTGGGGTCCAGGTAGATGTCAGAGGGATGACTTTGCCATGCCAGCACCAGACCTAGTATACACCTATTCCAGGGAGAACTGTTATTAACATGGGACTAGGAACCAGGAACTCCTGAAGTCCCTTCCTGTCCTTTCAAATCCTCTGCTGAGGTGGATACTTTCTGAGGAAGTCATGTAACTTCTCCTCTTCTATTTTTCCTTCTGTAAACAACAATGGCTAATAGTAAAACCCTATGGGGGGGAGGGTTTGATGTTTATTTTATAAGGATCATGTCTGCTTTTAAGTCGCAGACCATTACAAGAAATAGGCAATATGGAGGTCTCACTTCTCCTCCAAGAGCTTCAGATGGCATCTTGTAGCAGATAGGCACAACACCTCTAAAACCCAGAAGGAAGTACAGCCATTCTTGAAGCTGAGGTGCTGTATGTTGGCACTGGATTTATAATCCAGATACCTTGTACAAGGAGGACCCAAAACCCTCAGAGCAACCACGGCCTCTCCATTTGATAATGGGCAAATTTTGTTGATAAACAGTGATAGCAGATAAGAATAATGCAAACAATTCTGTATCTACCAGTCCCAGGGTTCACAGAGTTAAGGTACTTCTGGGTAATCTGCAAGCTTCTCTCTGAGGTTCTCTCTTGGATGTCAAATGTCAACAGCCTGGAGGTCAGAGGCAGAGGCCTACCCCCTGCTCCCAGTGGGGTGGGTGAGAGAGGCTGGTGGTATGCCCATCTGTCCATAGTGGCCTCAGGTTCTCCTCCGGGCACCATTTGCTGCTGTGAAATCCCTCCTTTTGTATGTTTTTCCCTCTGTGATGACTCTTCATCTTTGGGCATCACTGACTGGTCTCTCTGTGGTCATCATACTTTCCATGTTCTGTCCTGTCAGCCTATTGCTTTGTTTCACAAACCCATCACATGCACACATCCTAATTTTCTAGCCATCACTGTACACTTTTGAAAAGAGAGGTCAGCTTCTGGCTTGAGTGGAAGGTGTGCAACACCAGACCTCTACCCTTTCCAGAGAATACAACAATTCATGCATGACTTGGGTAGCCAGGCTCAATCAGGAAATGCACAGGCAATGTTTTTTTTCTAATTCTCATGCAAAGGTGTAATTTGGAAAGAATCTCTATGTGGTGTTTAATTCCACAACCTTGTACATCCTTTGCGGGGCCAGGCACAATCAAATCCTTCATGTTTATGTATTTTAAGGACGAAAGGCAAAAATACAGTGTGCCAAACCAAGAGGTAAGTAGAATAATACAATAGCCTTTGCTTAGGGTTTGCTAAGAAATGGAATTGCTGGTCCAGCCCCCTTGAGCTCATACAAAGATCAGCCAGCCAAATTCCTGCTCATGTGACTTGCTACAGCTTCACTGAAGTCAACAGAGTTGCTTCAGTGTACACCAGTAGAGGTTCTGTCACAGAATGGTTCAATTTTTCATCCATAATAAAGCATATTACACAAAGACAGAGGATTTGCATAGTATTTCATGTTGCACTGGGTGATTTTGATGACCAAAGGGAACACTCCAATACTGGCTTTTATTTGTGGTTTCCTTGCCTCCTGTCTTCTGAAAAATAAACTGCTTCAAATGTTTCCTGTATCCCTTTCTTTCATCACAAAAAAAAAAGCAGGAAAACCACTGACTTTCCTAAATCGGCTGGGGCACCTGCTGTTTACACTGAGTTCTGACTGTAGTGGGTCTCCTCCTTTTGTCCACCAAGTTTCCTTTGGCCATTGAAACATCAAAGTGAAAATTCCAAAAGAGAAACAATGTAACCTATGATGTCAATAAAATAAATCATTTCTAGGCACTCTTCATTGAGAACTTCAGCACTGTTTGAAAATCAAGCTGCTTAGGGTAGTGTAAGGTGTGATCAGTGATCACGTTGGTGTTGATAGTAGTGTAGTTCCTGCAGCCCCTTCCTACTGGCACAGGGGCCTCTTCAGAAGATTTCTCATTGGCTCTAATGCATAATCTGATCCTCTGAAGGCGGCTCTGTGAAAAGATGGCCTTTAACCACCGAAGTGTGATCCACGTCCAGATTCTGCTGTGCCGAGTTCTAAGACTTTTACCAGGTTGAGATTTTGGTTTGGGTTTATTTTTAAGTTCATGGAGTTTCTTATCTTCCCTCTTGCCCCTTCCCTTTTTATTCTTATTTTTATTATGGAAGTGTCTCAGAGGCCCCAGTGAGAGTTCCATAGACACTATGTGGCCTCTTTACAGGAAGTAGACCATAGAGACAATGTTTGGTAGAGGAAGCTGAAGCACAGAGAAATAATGTGCATCGCCGAAGTCACACAACAGGTCAGTGGCTAAACTTCAGTGTCCTTGGGACAGTTCTGTCTCTACCGCAGTGCTTCCCAAACTTTCCCTCAGTGTGACCCCATTTATGCCCCATTTCCTCAGCATGGCCCCTCACTCCCAACCCACAGCCCCCTACAACCACATCCACTGATGTAATGACCCCATTTGGGGTTGTGACCCACCGTTTGGGAGCTGCTGCTCTATAGCAAAGGCAGGATCCAAATGAAGTTAAAGATCAGAAGCAGCAGTTCTCAACCTTTTTTTAGACTTGAGGCATCCCTGGATAGAACTGAGTAACTCCGTGGAAAGCGCCAGTACTTTGTTTTCATTTTTTTTTTTAGTATAAAAAATTAATAAACAATTGTTCTCTTGCAAAGCACTCAGACCAACCCAGGTCAGTGTGTTTTTAACACAATGGCTTCCTGTTTGACATCTCTGGGTTTATCTAGTGTATCATGCTTGTACACCTAACATTGCATGGCACCCTGTGTCAGCCTTGAAAGGATCTCAAGGTACCCCATCACTGGAGTAGAGTCTTAAAAACCTAATAATTTACCTGTTGGTCTTGGATGAGAGAAGGGAAGATTAGAAGCAGCTGAGGGGTATGGCAACAGTATTATTTTTCAATACCAAATGCATTCTGGAAGATTATTTATCTGTCATCATGAAATCATATTATCCAAAGGCATTTGGTTTCTCTCTTTGTGTGACCAAATTAGTTATGATCTTGTGACCTTTGTTCCCTAGCTGGAAGGAAATAAAATCTCCAGCCTTTTTCTATCAGCACATCTGTATTTATGGAACAGTGGACTAATGGATTTTAGATTCTATGCTTGTAATCTTACGTTGGTGTTCTGGTTGGACACATTTATCAGAGGCACAGAAATGATAGCCTAGCAGTCCTCTCCTATCTTGATGCTGTATGAGGGGCTTCTAATACCACAGAAAAAAGAAATGGAGGAGGAAAGCTTAAAAATCCAACTTCCATTCCTACTTTAGTTAAAAGAGCTTACAGTGGCCATCTACAGAGACAATCCCATGCAGAACTGTACGTATTAACTTCAAAGTGTTCCTATTTAATAGGGTACACAAAATAAATAGTCCTCATAAAAAAGCAATTGTTTGGGTGAGCATTATAAACCCAGAAATGTAATTATTTTCTCTCATCTCTAATGCACATCCACATGGAAATGATGGGTTTCACTGTACTTTTCACAAGAACATAAAATGATTCTGCTGTTCTGACTTGATTACCTCCACATAACTGCCTTCAAAGCACAAGGATACATTGTGAAGTCCAGCTAACAGGTGCACCATCATTACTAGATTTGCTTATTTACTTTGTCAATACTTAATCTTCAGCTCTGTACTGTACTATGCCTTTGGAATCTGAATGTCACTATATAAAATCATGTTTGGATTTAAGTCTATTTCTTCATGCATCAAACTGAAACATATGCATAAACACTCCCCTGTAAAGGAAAAGGAATAAATAACGCACTGTAAAGGTAACTGGTGCAACTTGATGGAGCATGTAAGGCTAAATGATGTAGTTTGTTCTGGCCATAAAATTTATGAATCCATGAACCAGTCAAAAGACACCATTTTCAGAAGAGGAAGAAGTTATACCAGAGGTTACAATATTATAGTGACCCAATATAACAATAAAAACATTTGCTACTCTACTTATCTTTTGTGTTTAATTATTGTTCAGTTTAGGACTATCTTTTCAGACTAATGGCTAGGGACAGACATTCAAAAAGTCAGAGCCTGAATTGATTCAATCTATGCAGGTTAGTCTAACCTGCATAGATTGAACTGATTTGCAAGTGGATAAACATTCCCTTTTTGATTTTGGAGGTGCAGGCACATGCCTGCAGTGGCTCAGGCTAGAAGCTGCAGGATGCTAGAGCAGCCCTCCCTTATCTTCAGGCTGGAGGAAAACTGAGCTGAGGGGGAGTGTGGCAAAGCCCCAGCAGGCTGAATATGACTGGGAAGGGGTTTAAAACCCCACCCTTGCCTGCAGATACCCTACCCGGGTTCTGCCCAGCTTTTCTCTTCTGCTTGTGGTTCAGCATGGCCCAGGACCCCCACAGCTCCACTGTCAGCCATTGGGTGATCCCATTGTGGCTTCCCAGCTACTGCATCCAGGTTTCGCTTGGGGCAGCCCAAGAGCAAAGGCCAGATGGGGAGCAAGGGGCCCAGGAGCAAAGTTCCATAAAGGAAAGCTCCTGCTGGGTGGCCTCTTCTACTCACTGGAGAGCCTAGGATGGCCCCGGCCCACAGAGTGGCATGCACAGCATGTGCTCACCCCCTCAGCCCTGAGCCCTATTATCTGTGTCCCCCAGGCCGCTGGGCCCTGAGCAAGCAGGGGGGACCCTGACATGGATTGCTCCACCAGTTGGGCACTGTGAGTGTATCAATTTTATCACAGGCCAACTGGGCTGTTTGATTCAGTTTTGGAACGAGGAGGCAAAGTTGGGAGTGAAGTGAAGGCAAATTTACACACACAACAGTTAACAGAAAGATAAATGTGATAAGCAGCTAATGCAGTATTAAAGAGCTAAACATCATCTGAGCCTTCAAGAGGCCGAGTAAATAACAGATAATAACAACAGATGATCAATTCTGTTGCAGGCTACCTGAGCACTGCAAGGGTATTAGCCACTGGGCTGTTCAAAACAACAGATAGACAGACATGGGTTAGCAACTTATTGATAGTCGCTCAATGCCAGGTGCGTGTCAAGTGATTCCAGCAAAATCAGGCGTCCACCAATCGATGCTGTCAGAGGAATTACCAGGGAAGGTCCCTTGATCAGGATCCAATCTTCGCTCACACCGGGAGTCTGGGGTCTGGGCACGGAACAGAAATGACCATTCTGTTCCCTCCTTCCTGCTGGTTACTTGATGCATGTGCTTTTTCACCTAGTTTTATGCTGATCTGTTGGCTTTAGAGCCACTCATAATGTTGCCCTATAGCTGTTACCCTATGGGATTGAAAGGTGTTAAAAATTATCATAAAAGGTTACTACCTAGACTCAGGTTTATCCAATAACCAAATTATGATGCAGTACCTTTAGGTTTGAAATTGACATTGCTCCACCTAAGCCTCAACCTGTTTTAGGTTTCATTTGAATATGCTTTCTTGGGATGTGCTTTCCTGGAATGTGTTGGGTGTGCCAGGTAGTTAGATCCAGTTTTATCATCAAGGCTGAACCCTGAGCAAAATACCATTAGGTTTCCTAATCTTACAGCTACAGCTTTGCCTATGGGGCCCAGTCAGTTCCACAAACAGTTAATTTTATCATTTTCGTTAAACTTATGACAGACAAGTTACATTTGCAGTTTACAAACTTACAAGCTTTATATTAACTAATATTACCTATTTAGTCAAAATACCAAATGCCTCTAAGAAGCACATATTTATTGCTTATCAATCCCTCTGGTTCTGGCCATCACACCACCTCACCCAAGTAGAACCCAGCTGGGGGGTCCATGCCACTGGGACAGGGGCAGAGGGGGGAATTAACTCCCCCATCTCCATTTGCTTCATGCTGCTGCTGAGGCTTGCCATGACCACCCCGCTGCCCCCCACCACACACAACCCACTGGAGCAGTGAGTACAGTGAAATGCCTGGCAGGGGCTGCTGC
The DNA here is from genome assembly GCF_052110815.1 of Crocodylus siamensis. Lineage (NCBI taxonomy): Eukaryota > Metazoa > Chordata > Crocodylia > Crocodylidae > Crocodylus > Crocodylus siamensis. The sequence goes on along the minus strand of NC_143395.1, from coordinate 86,165,597 downwards.
ACCCCTGCCTGGCAGACCCTGGCTGGGGTCTATGCTGGTGGGACAAGGCAGGGAGAGGGGAATAAACCTCTTCCCTGTCCTCTTCAACTTAGGAAGGTCAGTATCTGGCCATGCCCCTGCCCCTGCTCAGGCTAGGGAGCAGAGGGGTGGGACCAGCCCTGCTCCATTGGAGCAGACAGCACAGCCCAGATATGGGCTGCAAAGCATGCTGAGATTTCATATAGATTTCATAAAGATTAGGTCTGGAAGGGACTTCACAAGATCATTGGATCCATCCCCCCACACAAGGGGCAAGAAGTCAGCAAGGGTCAAAGGACCCCAGCAAGATAAGCGTCCAAATGCTTCTTGAAAGTGTCCAGAGTAGGTGGTTGCACCCCCTCTGTGGAGAGTCTGTTCCAGGCTTTGGGGGCTCGGATGGTAAAGAAGTTTTTTCTTATGTCCAGGCTAAAACAGTCTTGGAGGAGTTTGTGATGGTTCTACCTTGTCATCCTTTGGGTTGCTCTGGTGAACAGGTGTTCCCCCAGGTCCTGATGCACACCCCTTATGTTCTTATAGGCTGCCACCAAGTCACACCTGAGCCTTTACTTCTCCAGGCTGAAGAGTCCCATGGCTCTCAGCACTACCTTGTACAGCCTGTTCTCTTGCCCTTTGATCATGCCCATGGCTCTTGTCTGGACTCTCTCAAGCTTCTTCACATCCTTTTTGACTGGTGGAGCCCAGAATTGGATACAGTACTCCAGCTGCGGTCTCACCAAGAATGAGTACAGTGGGAGGATCACATCCTGGGCCTTGCTTGAGATGCATTGGTAGGTGCAAGCCAGAGTTCACTTTGCAAGCTGCAGTGTCGCATTGGTGGCTCATATTCATCTTGTGGTCAGTCATGACCCCCAAGTCTCTTTTGGTCATGGTGCTTGTGAGTGTAGCATTGCCAAGGCTATAAGTGTGATGTGGGTTTTTATTTCTGAGGTGGAGCACCTTGCACTTCTCCCTATTGAATGCCATCAGGTTTTCATCCACCCACCTTGCAAGCCGACTGAGGTCGGCCTGGATCACCAGCCTATCCTCAAATGTGGACACTCTTCCCCAAAGTTTGGTGTCATCAGTGAACTTGCCCAGTCTGCTTTTGCCATCAGTGTCCAGATAGTTTATGAACGCATTAAAGAGTACAGGTCTGAGAACGGAGCCTTGGGAAATGCCACTAATCACCAAGTGCCATGTTGATTCAGTTCCATCAAATGCCACTCTCTGGGTACAACCTCAGAGCCAGTTCCCCAGCCATTGGACTGTGGAGTAGTCAAGGCCGCAGTTGCCCAATTTTCCATAAGGACATCATGGGACGCCAGGTCAAAGGCTTTTTCAAATTCCAACTATATGGCATCAACCTCTTCCCTTTTGTCCAGGTGATACATCACCTGGTCACAGAAGAAAATGAGATTGGTCAAGCAAGACCTACTCGCAACAAACCCGTGCTGGCTATCTCTCAGCATGTTGCCTTCTTTTAGCCTATTGAGAACGGTATCTTTGATAATTTTTTCCAAAACCTTCCTAGGGATTGAAGACAAACTGATTGGCCTGTAGTTTCTTGGGTCTTCTTCTTGAAGATGGGCACCACATTGGCCCTCTTCCAATCTTCAGGTACTTCACCTGAGCGCTACAAGTTCTCAAATAGCCTTGCCAGTGGCTACCCTATGATGTCTGCCAGTTCCTTGAGCATTCTTGGGTGCAACTCATCCAGACCAGCTGATTTATGGGGGTCCAGCCTCTCAAGATGCTCCCTCACAAGATCCATGCTAATGGTGGATATATATTTATCCTCACCTTGGTGGTCCTGCATCACGTTAGGCAGGCTGGTCCCTTTGGGTTGGTGAAAAACCAATGCAAAATAATCATTAAGTAGATTGGCTTTTTTCTGGGTGTTGGTGGTCAGCTGCCCGAGCTGGTTTAATAGGAATCCAGTGTTGCTCTTGTTTTTCTTTTGACTCCCTACATATCTGAAGAAGGACTTTTTATTGTCCTTGATTTGTGTAGGCAGATGGAGTTCAGTTGCAGCCTTGGCTTTCCTATTTCGCTCCCTGCAGGTGTGGATCAGTGCAGTATACTCCTCCTTGGTCATGTTTCCTGTCATCCAACTCTTTTTAGATGTAGAAGGTCCATGAGTTCCTTGTTGAGCCAAGAAGGTTGTTGAGCCCTTTACCACCTTTCCTACAGGTTGGGATAGACTCCCCTTATGCTTCTAGGACAGGTTCCTTAAGGAGCAACCACTCATCCTGAGCTCCCCGGCCTGTGAAATAATGGCCTCTCAGGGCCTTAAGTACAAGTCTCCTGAGTTTATGAAAGTCAGCGTTCCTAAAGTCAAAGACTATTGTATTGCTGGCTGACTTGCCAGCTTTGCAATGGATAGTGAAAGTGATCAACTTGTGGTAACTGTCACCCAGCTTCCCTTCGATTCTTAGGTCACTGATTAGATCATGCCCTTTGGCCAGTACCAGGTCCAGGAACACCTTGCCTCTTGTTGGCCTATAAACTTCTTGAGACAGGTAGAGCTCATCCATGCATGTAAGGAAGCTTTGTGACTGATTGGATTTGGTGGAGTGCTCATTCCATGTCATGTCCGGGTAGTTGAAGTCTACATGACAACCATGCACTGAGAGCATGCAGGCTCGGCCAGTTCCCTGATGAATTCTTGGTCAAGCACTTGTTCCTGATTTGGAGGTCTGTAGTAGACTCCTACCATTGTATCCCCTTCACTATATTCCCCTGGTATTCTAACCCAAAGGATCTCCAATTGTCCTCTTTGGGTGCCAATCTCAGCTTGTAGGGATGTGTAACTCTCCTTCACATAGAGAACTACACCCCCACCCATTTTTTTCAGCATGATCTCACTTGTACAGGGTATAGCCATTTATACCAGTGGTCCAGTCATAGGAGGAGTCCCACCAGGTTTCAATGATCCCTATGAGATCACATTAATTTTTGTTTAGCAGAAGGACCAGTTCCTCCTGTTTATTCCCCAAACTCCTAGAATGCTTGGAGACTCTAGTTTAACTTTAACCAAGAAGGGGTCTGGGACAGAAATACATAAACTAGCTTGATCTCAATCAGTTAAGTCTGATTCTACATTCAAGCAGGTTTATCTCAAGTCAGTTTTGGCCATTTTAAAATTGGTTTATGTGTACTGAACTTGAATTCTGTTACAGATTTAAACCACTTTCTGCTCACTTAAACCAGTTTTTATGTAACTTCTATCCCTAGCCATTGAGTCTCAGCAAAGCTGGAGACTCCTGCTTTGTTATCGTCATCAACATGAAAGAACATTCCCCAGTGGTCTTGCTATCACAACTTGTTTCTATAATCACTTATACAACTGGAATATGCCTCTTACAGTGAATAAAAATATCAACTGCATTTAATGGACCTAAATTTAATACTTCATTAATAAAGCAGTGTGTAAATCAGGGGTGGGCAAAATATGGCCCATAGGCCAGATTCAGCACACCAGGCTATTCTATCTGGGCTGTAGGGCCTCTAAAAAATTTAGAAAAAATAGTATTTATCTGCTCCTGGCTGACTGTCAAAGATGCCTACCAGAGCCTTCTGGCCTGGGGCAGTTCCTGCTTCCCTGCACTGGAGAGAAATTCAAGTAAGGGAGAGGAGGCAGAGGAGGGCTGCAAAGATCATCCCACTCCTCAGGCCCATGTTGACCAGGCCTGCTCCTTCTGAGTCCTGTGGTCTGGTCATGCAGCCAGGAGCCACATGGTGCAGGAGCGGCAGGCAGGTGGATAGGGAAGCGGTGAAAGTGGCAGCTTGGGAGTGGGGGGAGTGGCAGCGAGTGGGCATGCAGAACACAGTGAGAATGACAGCTGGGCAGGAGTGCTGAGCTGTGCTGGCATCCTGGGGCCAGTGCCGGCAGGGCCCAGGGTAGAGGAACAAGAGTGCGGGGCCTGGGATGGTTTCTCCGTCTGCTGGCACAGCTTGGCCTGGCTCCATAGACCCCTGTATGCCTCATGCTCCTGCTGCCCTGCTCTGGGCCGCACTGGCGTTGGCTCCGGCACACTGGCCTGGGCCCCGTGCTCCCACCCAGCGCTTGCTTGCTGCCACTCCCCCGTGTGCTGCCACTTTTACTGCTTCCTTGCCTGCCCGCTGACCGCTCCTGCACCACGTAGTTCCCACCTGCATGGCTGGACTGCAGGATCACAGGGCCTGTACCAGTACCCCGGGGCCAGGAGCAGGAGGGTGTGTGTGGGTGTGTGTGTGTGTGCGTATGTACAATGAGGGAGGGAGGGACAGAGTGTGTGTGTATATGCTCATGGGGTGAATCCCACACTCATACCCCAACATATACATGCACCCACACCCCCTTGCACTTCCTCACACACCCTTCCACACACACACACACACACACACACACATGCGCACACATCTACCCACAACCCCCATACCCACCCACACCTCACATACCCACATATCCACACCCACCCACATGCTCCCTCACCCTCCACAACTATCCACCCCTAAAACCGTCCCATACACCCACACCCACCCCATATACTCAGAGCTTCCAACCAATGTATACCCACCCCCATGCCCCACCCAATATATAAGAGTAAGACTTCATTTTAAGCTACTGTGCAATCACCTCTGTGTACACTCCACAAACATATGTAAATCAGGACAAAAATATTTTTTGAAATCACTAATGAATGTTGTAGATGTTCACTTTTTAGAATATAATTTGATATTTTTCTGGTTCCAAGACAACAAAACGCCTTACTGAAAGGAGTATTTCAGGGGGCAAGGGCAGGGACTTCTTTTGGCAAAGGTCAGGAGTTAGAGGGCAGGACTTCCAGTCACAAGATGGTGACCAGGGGATGGAGCACCTGTCAAGGGGCAGGACTATCCATGTGGCCCTTGATAGCTTGCCAAAACTTGGTAAGCAGCCCTCCGCTCGAAATAATTGCCCGCCCTGGTGTAAATGAAAGTCCTTAGGAATAAGGAAGATATCTGCACATCTCCAGATGGTGATCCTATTTCTATAATTGCTCAGTCTAGTTAGTCTCAAGCCTCACTTTGGTTGTCCACTAGGCAAAATAGACTCTGCTCTTAATTTTTCAGAAATAATGGGCAGGAAGTTATTATGCTAACACAAGGAATTCTATTTAGCGTGTGGTGTGGAGTCATGTAAATTCAGTCCCCAGGTTAAAGTATAAAGGTATCTCTGTAGTAATGCTATGCCTTAGGGCTTTCCTGGTCACCAGTTGCGGCCATGGAGGAATTTTTTCTGCTCATGAATGCTTCTAGTTTCTTGGAGTTCTCTTTGCCTTCCTCTGAGGCACTGGGAGGATGGCCACAGCTGAGGCTAGGGGAGTTTGACTGAAAGAATAAACACACAAAGGTTCCTGGTTAGAGAGCCTTGTTCTTCCCCTCAAGGTCATACAGATGGCCAAATCTGAGGTTAGGAAGGATTTTTTCCCCCTAGGTCATATTGGCACAGACTTGGGGCAGAGAGAAGGTTTTCTAGTAAGGGGCATTGTCCTCCACATGGGATTTTCTGATATTTTAATGAGCTTCTCTGATATATTAACTACCTATTTCCTTGTTGTTGCAGTGACAGTGCTGCTGTCTCCTTGATGTTGACCTCTGGTGATTTTGGGGAGTCTTTTGGTTGATGAGTGCGGTAAACACAGGACACGGGACTAAAACATTCCACAGGCCCCTTTCAGTCCTACATTCAGATATATTTTACCATTTAAGGTACATTGAAGCAGTCTGTTCTGCATTTGTACAGCCCCTAGCACAAAGTATTCCTGGTCCAGGATTAGGGTTTCTAGGCTTTGTAGTAAAACAAATGATAATTAACAATAGTAGAATGAAGGGAAGACTTGAGAGTTTCACAACTCGCATTGACTGTCAATGGGAGATAGATATGTAACACTGCAAGTCTCCCTTTAAATTTCCTCCTTCTTCCCTTAAAACAAATTAAGATGTAAAGATTATGAACCTTACCCAGTAGCTATAACGTAGGTGAAAATATGGGGAATGACATGCTCTGTTATCAGTTTATCAGTGAATGTAATCAACTTGGAGACTGTTAGGGAAGAAATATAAGCAGACTTGGCTGGGTATCCTTTAAACTCCCATATTGCCAAGATCACACATATTAAACCTCTCTTGGTTCTACATTAGGCATTTTTTTCTTTTAATTTGAGATTACTATAGTCTAGCAGTTTGCTCTGAGCAGGAAATCCACCTTCTGACTTTCAAACTACATCCTCCCAGCTGATAAGACTATATTTTCCTCTTTCTATGTTTTGTTGCCTTATTATCAGCTGGCCTCTTGGATTAGCATGTGCAGCACTCTCTGGGCTCAGGGAGGCTTGGCAGCTTGGTAGAAATCTTTGCCAGCTCACTGATCCTAATGTGAGTGCCAAAATCCTGCAGTTTGCATAATGCTAATTTGCTGTTCAGTACAACCTGCCAACTAGCCTGCTGCTTAGAATATTTAGTAGCAGAAGGAATGCCATGTGCTTTATCCAGCACAGAAGAGGAGAGTAATTGGATAGATACCCACTACCTGAAATTGAAACTAATCTAAGTAACCCAGGCATAAACCTTAATGCGCTATTGAGCTCCTAGTAAGAGGTCATTAGATTGCAACTGTTGCAAGCCAATTAATTCTTTGTTGCCAAAGCTGTGATTGCAGATTTTTCATTAGAATAATAAGGTTAAAATGCTATGTCATTACTATGGCATTTATTCACCTAGCACCAGATCCTGCCTTTCTTACTCGTAGTAAATAAGGATAGTAGAACTGGACCTTCATACTTGCTTTAGTGGTGCGATTAGACACGATAGGGTGTGGTGATACTGTGGGATATATCACCGCGCCCAAGGGTTGTTGCCAGTCATTGAGCTAAAACCCAAGTGCCTTCATTCAATCTGGGTGTGGGGATACTTCATAGTATTAGCACATCCCAAAGTGTCTTATTATTATTATGATACAGGTTATTGCAAAGAAAAATGAAAACATACTGCTTGTCTAGAAAATAAACATTAATTCTCTGTTGGATTCCACTAGTTCTAAGCAGCAGTTGCCCAGTACTAATATAGCCATACTTCAAATCATTTTGGGGCAGAATCTTTTGGGACCACTGTAGTAGCCCTGCCTTACCTGTGACAAAACCTCCAAGAGGTATATGCTTTAAAGATGCAGAACTGAGTATATACCAGGGCTTACTCCCATACTAACAGCAAGATACAAAAAATAAAGTAAATGTTTCAGAGAGATCCCTTCTCAGAAAACACTGTTGTGGCAAGGACAGCACTAACAAGGTCCAAGAAGAACGGAAAGAATTGATTGAAGGAATAGATATGACTGACACTAGCAGAAAAGCATGGTTAAACATTCACAAGCTGAGTAATGACTTGAAGAAAGTATAGCAACAACACATCACAGCCAAACAGATGGTTCCCCAACTTCTGCTTAAAGGTAAAGCTTTGAACAAAGAGCCTAAAATACAAATTAGATGGCAAACTGATCTGGAGGAAAATCATTTTAGCAAGCCATATACAATGGATGAACTTGATGCTGGAAAATCACTGGAAGAATGGCAAAGCAGCTGGATTTGATGACATATTCACGGATCAGATCATTGGGACTGAAATTACATGACTTTGGTCCTGTAACCAAGTTTTAGGTATTACACCTTTTTAACAATTGCTCATCAACTGTTAGAATACCTAAATTATGGTGACAGGCCAATGTAAGAAATCTATTAAAGCCAGGGAAGGATGCCAGAGAACTTTAGCGTAGTGTCACTTCTGTGCCATCTTTGTAAGCTTTACGAATGCCTTATTCTCAATTCATTTCACCTTTCACTTCATAGGGTGTGTCGACACGAGACACTAACTGCACAGTAGCCTAATAACACTGTACAGTAGCATGTCACAGCATAAACAGTGCTAATACACTACTCTACTGTATTATTAGGCTACTGTACAGTAGCATCACTAAAAAAGGGTTTGCCAGCACTACTGAACAGTAACTGGTTACTGCACATTTATTTAATACTTGATTATACCAGTACTAAATTAAATGGACAGTAGCCACTGCACATTAATGGATGTGTAGATGTGCTCATATCAAACAACATCTAATACTAGCTGGATTTATATGAGGCAAGTTCTGCACTGGCCAAATACTAAACATCACCCAGCATACAGAAGATGGATTTGAAAAAGGGATGATAACAGGTGCTGTGTTTCTAAACATATCAGCAGCATACAGCGTAGTCATCCACTGAAACTTGCTTGCCAAAGTCTACAACAGGATGCACCACTATGACTTAGTGCAGCTCATCCAATTGCTTTTGGAGAACGGATGTTTTTATATAGAACTATGCAAGAAACAGCCATGGAGATGACAGTGAAATGGCTTCCCACAAGTAGTGTGCTAGCACCAATCCTTTTAAACATATGTACCAATAACCAACCCATACAGAGTAATACAAGGAGCTTCATATATGCCAATGATCTATGCATCACATGACAAGGAAGACTTTGCTACTGTTGAGGACAGACTAACATGCTCACTGAGCAACCTCTTAAATTACTACAATAAGAACCAGCTTTGTACCAACCCATCAAGACACAGGTCAGGGCTTTTCATTTATGCCATAGAGAAGCCAAGTGGAAATTAAGCATCATCTGGGATAGAATCCCATTGACTAATCACCTGAACCCTGTATACCTGGGGTTTACATTGGACTCAACACTTACTTTCAAAGGATATGTAGAGAAGATGAAAGGAAAAATCAGCCCCTGAAACAACATACTTTGAAAGTTGGTCACTTCAAAGTGATGAGCTATTGCCTTCTGTTACTTCATTGCAGAGTACACGTCCAGTATGGGAATGAGCAGTTCATGCCAAGAAATTAGACCCAGTTCTAAAAGACAGTTGTCATGAAGTAACAAAATATCTAAAAAAGATAGCCTATGCTTACTTGCTGGCATTGCACCGTCTGATGTCAAGAGAATGATAGTGAATCAAAAAGATAATGGCAGATGGAAGACTCCAGGCATCCATTCTGTTGGACATGATGGTTGGCAGGGCATGACTGACGTTATGAAAGGAAAAATTATGTGCAATCGAGTAGTCTGAAATGGACCTGGACCCCCAAGAAGACCTTCCAAGATGAATGGATCTAGAATGGCCAACATGGCAATGCCTGAATTGCCAGTGCAGGCAAACTGAAAGATCAAAAACAAACATGATCAAGTGGGGTACTCTAGAGACATGAATATGTGTGAATGCAGTGAAGTGCAGATTATGGAGCACCTGCTCATTTGCCAATTCCTTGGTGAGACCTGTATGAAGGAGGACCTTGCTGCAGCAATGGAAAGAGCCATTGCTTGTTTATAATTCTGGAAAAACAGCTAGTTTATGACAGGGACACAAGAAGAAGAACCTGTGTCAGGTTAGGGTGTTATCCCTTGTTGCTGTCAGGGTTGACTGTGTAGTTTTACTGGTAGGTTAGACAATGGATTTGTATGCGATAGTTTGGATAAAGATGATCCTGCCCCTGGCAAGGGGTGTTAAACTAGATGAGCTCTGAAGGACCCTTCTAACCCTACTTTTCTAGGATTCCATGATCCTCTGGAACCAAACCCATTTAATAGGTGTCTTCATTTTAGCGTACCTAAAACCTACGTACCTTGCCCCAGAAAGGTGGTTCAGATAGACAGGATTAGGCTCTTAGAATCTCTATAAATAATGAATTGGGAGAGTTGCCTACAAAGAGAGATGAAAACTCCCAAGGTCCTGAACAGAGGAGTACCAGAGCTAGCTAGGAGGAAATACTGAATGCAGGGGACTGTCATTTTCTTCCAGAGTGCAAGTGATTAAAATATATAAGAATTAGTGCTCTATGGGCTGCTGTGGCTGCCTACTTTTGCATGTTATCTTAAGGGTTACAGCACTGACTCAGGAAATGGGAAACAATGACACTTATCTCCCAGGAAAGTGTCCTGACTGCCAAGGTACAGGAGTGTTTCTATACAGATATGTTTCCCTCCCCCACACTCCTACTGAAGCTGGGCCAATGGGCAGAAGGGAACACAAGAATCAGAAGGACAACAAGCAGAACATAGCCTGACTCTGCAGCCTAGAAATTAGGAAGGAGGACTTCCAATATGGAAGGGAGTGTCCTGGGCTCTCATCTCTTCTCTCACAGCTGTAAAAGAATTTTATATTAGACTATCATTGAATACAAAAGAGACATAACTTAGGCAGTATGGACCAGAGCTGAGTGCTCAGAACCTCCCCCTATGAGGGAAGTGTCCTTATCACTGTGCCACAGAGTCAACTTCCCTCATAGTTGCTCTTCTTTCTAGCTGCAGTACTCTTGCATTCACAGATTCACAAAAGTTTAGGGCTATTCACTCCAATAGCTCAGCTTCAAGGGGAAAGTTGGAGAATGTGTCCACTCAAGTTTTTTTAGAGGTTTATGGTTAGGACATTCTTCTGGGAGGTTGGTGATATAGTTATGAACCCTCTCAGTCTGAGGAAGGGCTAGAACAGAGGCAGACAAAAAGTGCCCTGCAGATCACATCTGGGCCACCAGGCCATTCTATCTAGCTCGCGGAGCCCCTAAAAATTTTAGAAAATGAATATTTATCTACCCCTGGCTGCCTGTCAGAAATGACTGGAGACAGTGGCAGTAGGACCCAGGGGGAGCCTCTGGCAGGATCAAGCTGCTGGAGAAGCAGGTCTGGCTCAGCCCTGCTCCCTGCAAGTCCCAGCCGGAAGCCTCTGCCTAGCAGAGGCTGCTAGAGGCTTCTGGCCTGGGACTGCTCTTGCCTTCCTGTGCTGAGGGAAATACAGATAAGAAGGAAGGGGACGGGAGGCAGGGGAATACCATGGGTGATGGCCCCAGTCCTCAGGGCTGGCTGGACCGCCTCCTGCAGTCCCGGTGCTGTATCTAGGAACTATGTGGCTGATGGGCGGGCAGGCATGTGGAGTGGAGAAATGGCTATGGTAGGCAGGGGGAAGGGGCAGTGAATGGGCACGCGGAGTACAGCAGCAGTCAAGTGGGAGCACGGGGCCCATGCCAGTGCACCAGGGCCAGCACCAGTGGTGACCAGAGTGCGGTGGCAGGAGCACAGGGCTCGGGTTGGCAGGCACTCTATGGAACTGGGTTGGTTCCCTCCTCTCCCTGTATGAGCAGCACAGCCTGGATCAATAGAGCCCCTGACAGACTGTCCCCACGCTCCTGCTGCCCCACTCTGGGCCCCACTGGTGCTGGCCCCAGGGCACAAGCACTGGCCCCATGCTCCCACTCAGTTGTTAATTGCTTTCCATGTACCTGCTCACTGCCCTTTCCCCCTGGCTGCCACAGCCATTTCCCTGCTCCCCCCACCCCACCTGCCATGCTCTGGCACCACATGGGTCCCAGCAGCAGTACTGGGACCACAGAAGCAGCTGGGATGCGATGCTGGAGTGGCCAGGGTGGAAGGGAGCGGGACCAGGAAGCAGCAGAAGGGCAGCACTGGCAGATGGGAGGCAAGTGGCAGCAAGTGGTAGCAACGGGCCCATGCCAGTGTGCCAGAGACAGGGGGTGGGGTACCTGTCAAGGGGCGGAGCTATCCATGCAACCCTCAATAGCTTGCCAAAACCCAGTAAGCAGCCCTCTACCTGCAATAATTGCCCAACCCTGGGCTAGAACCTGTTTCCCACTTCATATGTTGGCAGTCTACGCAGTGATTGGGTTCAGTTTGTGAAGGTCTGATCCACACATAGCAGTGTCCCACAGCTGGGAGGTTATGAGGGTCACAGTTCAGTAGTCCCAGTCTGCTTATCAGCTTTGCAACCCCATAATGTAGCTAGTGCCTTTCTTGCCACTGAATTTATTGTTGCTGATTGCCACTGGTGACAGGAATCAGCAACACTCAGTGACAGAGATGAGTGGCAGTGGCTACAATAGGGG